>NC_073352.2:29043500-29697000 GCF_027580225.2 Misgurnus anguillicaudatus | reverse complement strand
AGAATAAATAATAATTAAAGCTGCAAGCAGCGATGGAAGGGCCCTCGCACGCATGTGCACCGCCACCCTATGGCATTAGTAAAGCAGTGAACCAGGGGGATATGAATTAAAGTGGGTAAATATAGGTGGATATTCAAAGAAAAATTGATGTGCCACACCGCATGTGTGCAGCAGGCGGCGCTATGACGGTACCTGATTATTGTTATATTGACGTGTTCAGGCCGGGACCCTTATCAAACTTGTGAAGTCGCGGGCAGATTGGATAATGTATGCCTGAATTACAACAGCTTCCTGTTTCATGGCGAAATATCACACTTTGCCAGGCTGCCAAAGTCAACGAAAAGTCAAGATCTTCGCAATTTATCACCGCAAAGGGCTTAACATCAGTCTGACCAAATATGATGATGATTTGATTAAATCTCTAAGAGCAGTAAATCACAGAGTAAAACATGGCATTTCCTGCTACCTCTAGGTGGCGCTATGACTGAAGTTGAAAATTGGCATTAAAATGTGTTCAGGCCAAGACTCTTATCAAACATGTGAAGTGTGTGGCAGATTGGACATTGTATGCCTGAGTTATAACAACTTCCTGTTTCATGGCGAAAATGCCGAAATTTGGCAGGCCGCCACGGACACACCCTCCAGCGAAAAGTCAAGATCTCCGCAATTTAGCGTCGCAAAGGCCTTTAGATGAGACTGACCAAATATGATAATGATCGGATTAAATCTCTAGGAGGAGTTCGTTAAAGTACGACGCTTGGAAATGTCAAAAAATGACAGAAAAAATTCAAAATGGCCGACTTCCTGTGGGGTTTAGAGCTTCGCTCCAAGAGACTTTTTTGTAGGTCTTGGGGTGCTAGATGATCCTACCAAATTTCGTATCTGTACGTTTTTCGTAGTGGGGGGGCTGTTCTCTTGAAATTTTGCAGGTGGCGCTATCGAGCCATTTCTACACGCCCACTTCTGACGCCTATACTACATGTAAATTTTCGCCACTTCTGACGCGTGTGCAAATTTTCATGAGTTTTCGGGTATGTTTAGGCCTTCAAAAATGCGATTCATTTCGGAATATAATAATAATAATAATAATAATAATAATAATAATAATAAACGGAGCAAAAACAATAGGGTCCTCACACCCTGGTGTGCTCGGGCCCTAATTAAAGCTGCAAGCAGCGATGGAAGGGCCCTCGCACGCATGTGCACCGCTACCCTATGGCATTAGTAAAGCAGTGAACCAGGGGGATATGAATTAAAGTGGGTAAATACAGGTGGATATTCAAAGGGAATGATGTGCCACACCGCCTGTGTGCAGCAGGTGGTGCTATGACTGAAGCTGAATATTGGCATTGAAATGTGTTCAGGCCAAGAACCTTATCAAACATGTGAAGTCTGGGGCAGATCGAACAATGTATGTCTGAATTACAACAGCTTCCTGTTTCATGGCAAAACATCACACTTTGCCAGGCCGCCACGGACACGCCCTTCAACGAAAAGTCAAGATATTCACAATTTATCACCGCAGAGGGCTTAACATCAATCTAACCAAATATGATGATGATTTGATTAAATATCTAAGAGCAGTAAATCATAGCGTACAACATGGTATTTCCTGCTACATCTAGGTGGCGCTATGACTGAAGCTGAATATTGGCATTGAAATGTGTTCAGGCCAAGACCCTAATCAAACATGTGAAGCGTGGGGCAGATTGGACATTGTATACCTGAGTTAGAGCCACTTCCTGTTTCATGGCGAAAACGCAGAAATTTGGCAGCCCGCCACGGACACACCCTCCAACGAAAAGTCAAGATCTCTGCAATTTAGCATCGCAAAGGCCTTTAGATAAGACCGACCAAATATGACGATGATAGGATTAAATCTGTAGGAGGAGTTTGTTGCAGTATGAAGCCTGGAAATGACCAAATTTGCACAAAAATCAAGGCAAAAATTCAAAATGGCCGACTTCCTGTGGGGTTTAGAGCTTCGCTCCAAGATACTTTTTTGTAGGTCTTGGGGTAATAGATGATCCTAGCAAATTTCATATCTGTACATTTTTCGTAGCGGGGGGGCTGTTCGCTTGAAATTTTGCAGGTGGCGCTATCGAGCCATTTCTACACGCCCACTTCTGGCGCCTATGCCACATGTAAATTTTCGCCACTTCTGACATGTGTGCAACGTTTTATGACTTTTTGGGCTTGTTTAGCCTGTCAAAAATGCGATTCATTTACCGATACTTTGCGAGGCCGCCACGGACACGCCCTTTAATGAAAAGTTAAGGTCGTTGCTTTTTATCATCACACAAGGTCTTGAGATTACACTGGTGAAATATGATGTTGATATGGTTAAATATCTAAGAGCAGTAAATCACAGCGTAAAAAATGGTATTTCCTGCTGCCTCTAGGTGGCGCTATGAGTGTTACTGAATTATGCCATGTTGATGTGTTCAGGCCTGGACCCTTATCAAACGTGTGAAGTCAGGGGCAGATCGGACATTGTATGCCTGAGTTATAACAACTTCCTGTTTCATGGCGAAACATCACACTTTGCCAGGCCGCCATGGACACGCCCTTCAACGAAAAGTCAAGATCTTCGCAATTTATCAAGGAAAAGGGCTTAACATCAGTCAGACCAAATATGATGATGATTTGATTAAATCTCTAACAGCAGTAAATCAGAGCATAAAACATGGTATTTCCTCCTACCTCTAGGTGGCGCTATGAGTGAAGTTGAATATTGGCATTGAAATGTGTTCAGGTCAAGACCCTTATCAAACATGTGAAGCGTGGGGCAGATTGGACATTGTATGCCTGAGTTAGAGCCACTTCCTGTTTCATGGCGAAAATGCCGAAATTTGTCAGGCCGCCACGGACACACCCTCTGACGAAAAGTCAAGATCTCCGCAATTTAACATCGCAAAGGCCTTTAGATGAGATTGACCAAATATGACGATGATCGGATTAAATCTGTAGGAGGAGTTCGTTAAAGTATGAAGGCTGGAAATTACCAAATTTGCACAAAAATCAAGGCAAAATTTCAAAATGGCGGACTTCCTGTTGGGTTTAGAGCTTCGCTCCAAGAGACTTTTTTGTAGGTCTTGGGGTGATAGATGATCCTACCAAATTTCGTATCTGTACGTTTTTCGCAGTGGGGGGGCTGTTCTCTTGAAATTTTGCAGGTGGCGCTATCGAGCCATTTCTACACGCCCACTTCTGGCGCCTATGCCACATGTAAATTTTCGCCACTCCTGACATGTGTGCAAAATTTCATGAGTTTTCGAGCATGTTTCGCCCCTCAAAAATGCGATTCACTTTGGAGAAGAAGAAGAATAAATAATAATTAAAGCTGCAAGCAGCGATGGAAGGGCCCTCGCACGCATGTGCACCGCTACCCTATGGCATTAGTAAAGCAGTGAACCAGGGGGATATGAATTAAAGGGGACATTCCAGAAGACGTTTTTAAGATATTAAATAAATCTTTGATGTCCCCAGAGTACATATGTGAAGTTTTAGCTCAAAATACCATATAGGTAATTTATTGTGGCATGTTAAAATAGGCAATTTATGGGGCTGAGCAAAAATGCACCGTTTTTGTGTGTATCCCTTTAAATCCAAACGAGCTGCTCAGGTGGGCGGAGTCTCAAGCGCTCCCGCTGCAGAGCTGACAGAACATCGAGGGAGATTCTCTCACGAAAGAAGTTTGTGAGCGATGTTAAGCATTATAAATATGAACAAGTTTAAAAAGTCAATTATCTGTTTTATGCATACTAAATACATGTTTATCAGTAGATGGGGAACATTGTGGAATAAAAATAAAGACTTAAGGTCTCATGTTGCCCTTGTTTTAAACAGGCATAATGAGTTTCAGCATGTTACAATAAAATACACGTCCACAAACACTCAGAAGTTTGCTTTTTGACCAAACCACACGAGCACATTTAAATGATCTGTAATAAAACAACACGTTTAATGCTTAAACTTTAGAGAAACAGATCAAATGACATGTTTAAGTTTATTGTGCACACATATTGAACACATTCGCGTTTCTGTCAGTCTCTCATCTATTTTGTAACTCCTCATTCATTTGAAACTTCAGAGAAACATTAAACAACATATTTACTTATTGTGTATGATAGTGAATACGCGTTGTTCACTCACTCTGTCTCGTGCAGTGCATTAATCCTCGTGTTCATTTATATAAACTTCAGAGAAACATATTAAACAACATAACTTGCTTGAAAGCGAACCGTCGCGTTGCTCTCTCTCTCGTTCGTTCGCTCACTCGCTTTCTCTCTCTTGCACTAAGGTAACGTTAATCCTTTAGAACGTTAATTCAATCTTTAGAAAGATTATTAAAACTACAAGTTATAAGATTGTAGGCTCCTGTTTGTGTTTGATGGAATACAAACGCGTCGTGCTGTCAGTCATTCTTTCTCTCTCTGTCTATCGCACTAGAGGTAGCATCATGGTTGGATAGCGCAGTTGAAGGGGCGGTATCATTATAATTGGAGCCCTTACCTACGTCATGGGGGGAGCGAAATCCGCATGACCTATTTATTCACATGCTTGCAGAGAGAGCCTTACCAAAACAAAGTTACAGGGTTGCTATTTTTCATGTTTTCTGGGTTGGTAGAAGCACTGGGGACCCGATTATAGCACTTAAACATGGAAAAAGTCTGATATTCATGGAATGTCCCCTTTAAAGTGGGTAAATATAGGTAGATATTCAAAGGAAAATGTGCAGCAGGTGGCGCTATGACTGTACATGATTATTATTATATTGACGTGTTCAGGCCGGGACCCTTAACACACGTGTGAAGTCTCGAGCAGATCGAACAATGTTTGTCTGAATTACAACAGCTTTCTGTTTCAGGGCAAAACATCACACTTTGCCAAGCCGCCACGGACACGCCCTTCAACGAAAAGTCAAGATCTTCTGAATATATCATATTAAAGTCCTTAAGATCAGTATTACCAAAAATGATGATGATTTAATTAAATATCTAAGAGCAGTAAATCACAGCGTAAAACATGTAATTTCCTGCAACCTCTAGGTGGCGCTATGATTAAAGCTGAATATTGGCATTGAAATGTGTTCAGGCCAAGACCCTTATCAAACTTGTGAAGTGTGGGGCAGATTGAACATTGTATGCCTGAGTTAGAGCCACTTCCTGTTTCATGGCGAAAATGCCGAAATTTGTCAGGCTGCCACGGACACACCCTCTAACGAAAAGTCAAGATCTCCGCAATTTAACATCGCAAAGGCCTTTAGATGACATTGACCAAATATTACGATGATAGGATTAAGTCTGTAGGAGGAGTTCGTTAAAGTACGAAGCCTGGAAATGACCAAATTTGCACAGAAATCACAGCAAAAATTCAAAATGGCCGACTTCCTGTGGGGTTTAGAGCTTAGCTTCAAGAGACTTTTTTGTAAGTCTTGGAGTGATAGATGATCCTACTAAATTTCATATCTGTATGTTTTTCGTAGTGGGGGGCTGTTCTTTTGAAATTTTGCAGGTGGCGCTATCGAGCCATTTCTACACGCCCACTTCTGGCGCCTATGCCACATGTAAATTTTCGCCACTTCTGACGTTTGTGCAACGTTTTATGACTTTTTGGGCTTGTTTAGCCTGTCAAAAATGCGATTCATTTAGCGATACTTGGCGAGGCCGCCATGGACACGCCCTTTAATGAAAAGTCAAGGTCGTTGTTTTTTATCATCACACAAGGTCTTGAGATTACACTGGTGAAATATGATGTTGATATGGTTAAATATCTAAGAGCAGTAAATCACAGCGTAAAACATGGTATTTCCTGCTGCCTCTAGGTGGCGCTATGAGTGTTACTGAATTATGCCATGTTGATGTGTTCAGGCCTGGACCCTTATCAAACGTGTGAAGTCAGGGGCAGATTGGACATTGTATGCCTGAGTTATAACAACTTCCTGTTTCATGGTGAAACATCACACTTTGCCAGGCCGCCACGGACACGCCCTTCAACGAAAAGTCAAGATCTTCGCAATTTATCAAGGAAAAGGGCTTAACATCAGTCAGACCAAATATGATGATGATTTGATTAAATCTCTAAGAGCAGTAAATCAGAGCATAAAACATGGTATTTCCTCCTACCTCTAGGTGGCGCTATGAGTGAAGTTGAATATTGGCATTGAAATGTGTTCAGGCCAAGACCCTTATCAAACGTATGAAGCGTGGGCCAGATTGGACATTGTATGCCTGAGTTAGAGCCACTTCCTGTTTCATGGCGAAAATGCCGAAATTTGTCAGGCCGCCACGGACACACCCTCTGACGAAAAGTCAAGATCTCCGCAATTTAACATCGCAAAGGCCTTTAGATGAGATTGACCAAATATGATGATGATCGGATTAAATCTGTAGGAGGAGTTCGTTAAAGTATGAAGGCTGGAAATGACCAAATTTGCACAAAAATCAAGGCAAAAATTCAAAATGGCCGACTTCCTGTTGGGTTTAGAGCTTCGCTCCAAGAGACTTTTTTGTAGGTCTTGGGGTGATAGATGATCCTACCAAATTTCGTATCTGTACGTTTTTCGTAGTGGGGGGGCTGTTCTCTTGAAATTTTGCAGGTGGCGCTATCGAGCCATTTCTACACGCCCACTTCTGGCGCGTATGCCACATGTAAATTTTCGCCACTCCTGACATGTGTGCAAAATTTCATGAGTTTTCGAGCATGTTTCGCCCCTCAAAAATGCGATTCACTTTGGAGAAGAAGAAGAATAAATAATAATAATAATAATAAACGGAGCAGAAACAATAGGGTCCTCACACTTGTGTGCTCGGGCCCTAATTAAAGCTGCAAGCAGCGATGGAAGGGCCCTCGCACGCATGTGCACCGCTACCCTATGGCATTAGTAAAGCAGTGAACCAGGGGGATATGAATTAAAGTGGGTAAATATAGGTAGATATTCAAAGGAAAATGTGCAGCAGGTGGCGCTATGACTGTACATGATTATTATTATATTGACGTGTTCAGGCCGGGACCCTTAACACACGTGTGAAGTCTGGAGCAGATCGAACAATGTATGTCTGAATTACAACAGGTTTCTGTTTCATGGCGAAACATCACACTTTGCCAGGCCGCCACGGAAACGCCCTTCGACGAAAAGTCAAGATCTTCTGAATATATCATATTAAAGTCCTTAAGATCAGTATTACCAAAAATGATGATGATTTGATTAAATATCTAAGAGCAGTAAATCACAGCGTAAAACATGTAATTTCCTGCAACCTCTAGGTGGCGCTATTATTAAAGCTGAATATTGGCATTGAAATGTGTTCAGGCCAAGACCCTTATCAAACTTGTGAAGCATGGGGCAGATTGGAAATTGTATGCCTGAGTTAGAGCCACTTCCTGTTTCATGGCAAAAATGCCGAAATTTGTCAGGCTGCCACGGACACACCCTCTAACGAAAAGTCAAGATCTCCGCAATTTAACATCGCAAAGGCCTTTAGATGACATTGACCAAATATTACGATGATTGGATTAAATCTGTAGGAGGAGTTCGTTAAAGTATGAAGCCTGGAAATGACCAAATTTGCACAGAAATCACAGCAAAAATTCAAAATGGCCGACTTCCTGTGGGGTTTAGAGCTTAGCTTCAAGAGACTTTTTTGTAAGTCTTGGGGTGATAGATGATCCTACCAAATTTCATATCTGTATGTTTTTCGTAGTGGGGGGGCTGTTCTTTGAAATTTTGCAGGTGGCGCTATCGAGCCATTTCTACACGCCCACTTCTGGCGCCTATGCCACATGTAAATTTTCGCCACTTCTGACGTGTGTGCAACGTTTTATGACTTTTTGGGCTTGTTTAGCCTGTCAAAAATGCGATTCATTTAGCGATACTTGGCGAGGCCGCCATGGACACGCCCTTTAATGAAAAGTCAAGGTCGTTGTTTTTTATCATCACACAAGGTCTTGAGATTACACTGGTGAAATATGATGTTGATATGGTTAAATATCTAAGAGCAGTAAATCACAGCGTAAAACATGGTATTTCCTGCTGCCTCTAGGTGGCGCTATGAGTGTTACTGAATTATGCCATGTTGATGTGTTCAGGCCTGGACCCTTATCAAACGTGTGAAGTCAGGGGCAGATCGGACATTGTATGCCTGAGTTATAACAACTTCCTGTTTCATGGCGAAACATCACACTTTGCCAGGCCGCCACGGACACGCCCTTCAACGAAAAGTCAAGATCTTCGCAATTTATCAAGGAAAAGGGCTTAACATCAGTCAGACCAAATATGATGATGATTTGATTAAATCTCTAAGAGCAGTAAATCAGAGCATAAAACATGGTATTTCCTCCTACCTCTAGGTGGCGCTATGAGTGAAGTTGAATATTGGCATTGAAATGTGTTTAGGCCAAGACCCTTATCAAACGTGTGAAGCGTGGGCCAGATTGGACATTGTATGCCTGAATTAGAGCCACTTCCTGTTTCATGGCGAAAATGCTGAAATTTGTCAGGCCGCCACGGACACACCCTCTAACGAAAAGTCAAGATCTCCGCAATTTAACATCTCAAAGGCCTTTAGATGAGATTGACCAAATATGTCGATGATCGGATTAAATCTGTAGGAGGAGTTCGTTAAAGTATGAAGGCTGGAAATGACCAAATTTGCACAAAAATCAAGGCAAAAATTCAAAATGGCCGACTTCCTGTTGGGTTTAGAGCTTCGCTCCAAGAGACTTTTTTGTAGGTCTTGGGGTGATAGATGATCCTACCAAATTTCTTATCTGTACGTTTTTCGTAGTGGGGGGGCTGTTCTCTTGAAATTTTGCAGGTGGCGCTATCGAGCCATTTCTACAGGCCCACTTCTGGCGCCTATGCCACATGTAAATTTTCGCCACTCCTGACATGTGTGCAAAATTTCATGAGTTTTCGAGCATGTTTCGCCCCTCAAAAATGTGATTCACTTTGGAGAAGAAGAAGAATAAATAATAATAATAATAAACGGAGCAAAAACAATAGGGTCCTCACACCCTGGTGTGCTCGGGCCCTAATTAAAGCTGCAAGCAGCGATGGAAGGGCCCTCGCACGCATGTGCACCGCTACCCTATGGCATTAGTAAAGCAGTGAACCAGGGGGATATGAATTAAAGTGGGTAAATATAGGTAGATATTCAAAGGAAAATGTGCAGCAGGTGGCGCTATGACTGTACATGATTATTGTTATATTGACGTGTTCAGGCCGGGACCCTTAACACACGTGTGAAGTCTCGAGCAGATCGAACAATGTATGTCTGAATTACAACAGCTTTCTGTTTCATGGCGAAACATCACACTTTGCCAGGCCGCCACGGACACGCCCTTCAACGAAAAGTCAAGATCTTCTGAATATATCATATTAAAGTCCTTAAGATCAGTATTACCAAAAATGATGATGATTTGATTAAATATCTAAGAGCAGTAAATCACAGCGTAAAACATGTAATTTCCTGCAACCTCTAGGTGGCGCTATGATTAAAGCTGAATATTGGCATTGAAATGTGTTCAGGCCAAGACCCTTATCAAACTTGTGAAGCATGGGGCAGATTGGACATTGTATGCCTGAGTTAGAGCCACTTCCTGTTTCATGGCGAAAATGCAGAAATTTGTCAGGCTGCCACGGACACACCCTCAAACGAAAAGTCAAGATCTCCGCAATTTAACATTGCAAAGGCCTTTAGATGACATTGACCAAATATTACGATGATTGGATTAAATCTGTAGGAGGAGTTCGTTAAAGTATGAAGCCTGGAAATGACCAAATTTGCACAGAAATCACAGCGAAAATTCAAAATGGCCGACTTCCTGTGGGGTTTAGAGCTTAGCTTCAAGAGACTTTTTTGTAAGTCTTGGGGTGATAGATGATCCTACCAAATTTCATATCTGTATGTTTTCCGTAGAGGGGGGGCTGTTCTTTTGAAATTTTGCAGGTGGCGCTATCGAGCCATTTCTACACGCCCACTTCTGGCGCCTATGCCACATGTACATTTTCGCCACTTCTGATGTGTGTGCAACGTTTTATGACTTTTTGGGCTTGTTTAGCCTGTCAAAAATGCGATTCATTTAGCGATACTTGGCGAGGCCGCCATGGACACGCCCTTTAATGAAAAGTCAAGGTCGTTGTTTTTTATCATCACACAAGGTCTTGAGATTACACTGGTGAAATATGATGTTGATATGGTTAAATATCTAAGAGCAGTAAATCACAGCGTAAAACATGGTATTTCCTGCTGCCTCTAGGTGGCGCTATGAGTGTTACTGAATTATGCCATGTTGATGTGTTCAGGCCTGGACCCTTATCAAACGTGTGAAGTCAGGGGCAGATCGGACATTGTATGCCTGAGTTATAACAACTTCCTGTTTCATGGCGAAACATCACACTTTGCCAGGCCGCCACGGACACGCCCTTCAACGAAAAGTCAAGATCTTCGCAATTTATCAAGGAAAAGGGCTTAACATCAGTCAGACCAAATATGATGATGATTTGATTAAATCTCTAAGAGCAGTAAATCAGAGCATAAAACATGGTATTTCCTCCTACCTCTAGGTGGCGCTATGAGTGAAGTTGAATATTGGCATTGAAATGTGTTCAGGCCAAGACCCTTATCAAACGTATGAAGCGTGGGCCAGATTGGACATTGTTTGCCTGAGTTAGAGCCACTTCCTGTTTCAAGGCGAAAATGCCGAAATTTGTCAGGCCGCCACGGACACACCCTCTGACGAAAAGTCAAGATCTCCGCAATTTAACATCGCAAAGGCCTTTAGATGAGATTGACCAAATATGACGATGATCGGATTAAATCTGTAGGAGGAGTTCGTTAAAGTATGAAGGCTGGAAATGACCAAATTTGCACAAAAATCAAGGCAAAAATTCAAAATGGCGGACTTCCTGTTGGGTTTAGAGCTTTGCTCCAAGAGACTTTTTTGTAGGTCTTGGGGTGATAGATGATCCTACCAAATTTCGTATCTGTACATTTTTCGTAGTGGGGGGGCTGTTCTCTTGAAATTTTGCAGGTGGCGCTATCGAGCCATTTCTACACGCCCACTTCTGGCGCCTATGCCACATGTAAATTTTCGCCACTCCTGACATGTGTGCAAAATTTCATGAGTTTTCGAGAATGTTGTGCCCCTCAAAAATGCGATTCACTTTGGAGAAGAAGAAGAATAAATAATAATAATAATAATAAACGGAGCAAAAACAATAGGGTCCTCACACTTGTGTGCTCGGGCCCTAATAATAATAATAATAAACGGAGCAAAAACAATAGGGTCCTCACACTTGTGTGCTCGGGCCCTAATAATAATAATAATAATAAACGGAGCAAAAACAATAGGGTCCTCACACTTGTGTGCTCGGGCCCTAATTATGCATGTATGTATAAGCCTATACATATTTTTATTTAAGGTAGAAAAGTGATTTAATCAGGAGCAGTGAGAGATTTTCTCTCAATGCTGTTTGATTAACACGAGTGACAGACGGGAGCAAAATTAGGTAACTTCCCCTTTAAGACCAACGTCCAGATCCAATACACTGTCACACATGCGCTTTCTGTTTTAGCTGTTTACTTTCTCTTAAGACCTGACTGGTCGTGTTTATGAGGATGCTTGCAAAGACGGGAATTTTGACGCATATATGTATTTAAGGCCAATAAAGCGGGAAAAATGCTCGCGAGCTTAATGAGCAGCAGTCGCGCGACTTGCGCGTTCCTCACAGACAGAAAAAGCAGCGGCTGCGCGACTTGTCCGCTCCTGACACACAGAAAGAACGCACGCATACAGATCTGTTGTCTGTGTTTCAATGGCTTAAAATAACTTGTTTTAAAACTGCAGTGCTTAAATAAGTGTACAAACGTTACGTTTTCGCGACCACGCGCACAGGAGCGTGTCGTGGGCACGTAACCTCGATAGAAACGATAGTCCAAAATCTCTACCGGTTGACAATTTTCTACCGGTTAATTATGTCTACCGGTTTATCGCCCACCCCTATTAACGAGTGTTGCTTTTTTAAATGCATGTTATAAACGACTCTGACTCGTAACGATTTTAGATTGATAAAGACTTTCTACTGACCAAATGCCGTAGTACACGCAAAAGCTGTGCATGAAACACAGAATCGCAGCCTTGCGATTCAGAATCTTTTTCAGACAGGCATTTTTAATGTTATCTACAAGTGTGTTTTGGTACTCGGCCCGACTCCCTTTACCAAAGCGTTTCTCAAAAAAACGTGCACCCCGCCTTTAAAGTGACATAAAAATTTATGTTGATTTGACAAGAAATGCTGAATATTTTTTACAGTGTGTGTTCATGTGTTGCTTTGTTAAATTTTTCAAGTTCAATTAAATTTCAATTTTAATTTATTTCTATAACACTCTTCACAATTTTGCATTGTCGCAAAGCAAATTTACAGAAAAATACATCGTAAAACAAACAGTAGAGACGTAAGAACAACAACAAATGTAAATAAAATTGTTGTCTGTAGAATGAAGTATAAACTATATTTTATGTAATTTATAGGCTTATATAAACTGTCAAATACACAGACAACAAAATACCATCAGATAATGTGGAAACAAAAGATGCCAAATGAAAAATTCAATACAATGCATAGGTGATGCAGATGTGTGTGCCGACTTACCATCAGAGAAACAAGGCAGAGGGCTTTGGCTACTGGACACAGAACTGTATTACAGTACTTTTTAACATTACTTAAAAAAATGTGAGTAGTCAATCATCCAATTTTTATCCTTAAGTCTTAAAATCTGTAATAAGTTTTTTTATAAGGTCATTTACAGGACTATTCATTTTATAGCACCTGTCACGTTTATATTGTTGACTAGAGAGTTTGTAAGCAACGGTACTTTGTAAAACTGCATTCCTCTGGACAACTAAAAACATATCAGTTTGCATATGTTTTTGTTCAGTGAGGGTGTGTTGACCCAGACCGTGTGTGTGTTTTAAGTGTGTGAGTGTTATCAGCAGTAGTTTGCTCACCCTGAACGTTGTGTGACTGTTATGACTGTGGCGTCTCAGATTATATCGATGTGGAGATGGTTTAATGCTTGAGTTCATTTCTTACTGCTCTGCAGCGTCAGAAAGTCAGTGTGTGTGTGGATCTGTCTTTAAACACTTGTTACTTTATCCTTGTGTTTAATGCTTCTGGGTGAGTGCTAATGTTAAAGTATGGAGCTGACACCCTCATCTCAAACATCTTTTAACATTAGGATGGATGGTTGAACAGGATGGACAGACGTGAATAAGCAACATAAACCCCAGAAGGTCTTTGTGTCTGTGTAGATGTACAGTAAGGTCTATGACTACACACGCACACACACACACACACACACACACACACACACACACACACACACACACACACACGGAGCTGTTAACCCCTATGTGATGTCAACGAGTATGTCAATTAAATGTGTAAAGTTGTAAAAAGGTCCTTAAGGCCAGAAATTTTGTTTTTTTACATATGTGTTAATACATTGATTTACATTTAAGCATCACAGAGAATGCATAAAATAATTTCAGTCTTGATATTACATTAACCAGCAGCTTATGAAATAAGAGCATGCAGTAATGGAGACCAGCGACGCTCTGTCTGTCTGTCTGTCTGTACAAAGACCAGAAGATTATATGAGACATAACCACACTCATGTCACGTCATGTCTGTCTGTCTAAATGAACTGGTGATGTCATCAAACACAATTAAACTTTGGTTTCAAAGCGAGTGTGTCCTTAATGTGTATTAAAAGCAGCCCACTCGGTTATTATTCAGAGAGCTTTTATCTAATCCATCCCACACACTCAACACATACTCACATCCACTATACTGAGATGTTTTGTAAGACACAGCAATGCTGATCACAGGTCAGTCTGTTAGTTTAGGTGATGATGTGTGTGTTTAATATAGCATGAGTCATGTAAACTACTGGTGTTTTTCCCCTGGTCATCATCAAACGATCAACTGGCAAAGGTTCTTCTGAGCATCTTCTGTGGTGTCACATGGGTTTGGAATGAAGCTGAATAAATGCTTCCTTGAACCAAACCTACAATTTACCAACAGTGACTAAAAAAACTAAAGAAAAAACAAATTCTCTGTCTTTCTCTTTCAACGCTGCTCTTTTTCTTTCTTTCGTCTCTCTGTAATCACCAGGTGTTTCTGTTTCACCTGTTGAGTGTGTGTCCCTCTGGATCGTGCAGGTGTGTGTGACTCACCGTTAGCCAACAGCAGAGAAGAGAAACATTGTAAAATACTGAGACAAAAACAGATATACTACTTACACACTATCACACAAACACACACGACTGTATGACAATACTTGTTCTTTTATGAGACACCTGAACAAACACAGCTTAGGCTACATTCTTAAAAATAAAGGTGCTATGTGATGCCATAACAGAAACATTTTTGGCTGTATTTGGCAGTGGCGAAGGTAAATAAGGGCCATGGTGGCACTGGCCCACTCAGACTGACGGCTGGCCCACCCAGTCAAAAGAGAAATCACACGATAATTTAATAATAATTGCTCAAATACACATCATTCAGAAATTAATCATTTGCATGTGTTTCTAGGCCTTGCAAATGTTAACATTCAAGCCATTTCAAACAATATGATCGCAATAAGATGTTAAAGTGAGCAGTTTTCTGTGCGCACAGGCACAGGTGCACACACATGGACAAAAGGACGGAGACGTGCGTTTCAAAAAGCACGCATAGACAGAATCTCTCTGCGCTTGACAGGACACATACATGCAAAATGTTCTTGATATACCACAGTCTTGGCAAGTATTTTCATAAAAACAGTCAGTTATGTCTTAAAGTGAACGCAAACAGTTCAGAAAGAAATATGTGTCAGTATATGGATCAATGTTTATTTGGTCTGAAAGGGATAGTTCGCCCAAAATTTTGTCATCATTTATGCACTCTTGTGTTATTACAAACCTGTATACATTTAAGATAAGAAGATAAGGAATGTTTGTAACCAAACCGATCATGAGCCCCATTCACTTCCATAGTAGGAAAAAATAATATTACCATATTATTTTTATTATATTATTTGGTAAAACTAATAATTATTATTTAAATTTCCGGCAGGTAAGAAATAGATAAAGAATAGATGTAGAATTAATAATTAACAAACCCTATGACCAGTTCCGATTTGTTTGTTTTTGACTACCAGCGTACATGATCTTTTTAAAGTGACACATAGCCTATCCCATATCTGTATTTATGCTACACACTTGGGAAAAATAATCTAATGTAGCCTAGTGACTCGGCAAAGCTGAAGCCACAAAGAATGTTAATATCGCATAAATACACAATACTGTGGAAATATTTCATTTAATTTTCTTTGCATTTTTTATCAGTGTATGTTTTGTTTTCTATTGAATACGTTTTAAAAACCAATAATAATAATGGCCTAAATGACAAAAATAAGTGACTCCTGTTTTTTCTTTCCATTTAAAGGAATAGTTCACCCAAAAATGAACATTTTGTCATAATTTTCCAACCTGTATAAATTTCTTTGTTTTAATGACCACAAAGGAAGATTTTTTTGAGGAATGTTTGTAACCAAACCAATCATGAGCCCCATTTACTTCTATAGTAGGATAAAATTATATTATGAAAGTCAGTGGGGTTTATGAACAGTTTGGTTGCAGGTTTGTAACAACAGAGTGAATAAATGATAACAGAATTGTCTTTTTTGTGTGAGCTAACTTTTTTGATGTGTTAGGCTATTCTATCTAATTCATAATTCTCGTTATTTCTGTACATTCATAGTGTATATTCTATTTACTTGTAGAAACAGTTGATGAAAAGAGTTAACGTTTTTCAATTAAAAATGATTTATAAGGCAGAACTCAGATTCCCATAAGACTTTGCGCGTCTGTGTGACTCCGTCCTCCTCTGCGCATGCGTCACGCTTAATGGGCGGAGTGTCGGTGTGTTCGTTCAGTGTCGGGTTGTTGAGGAGCTCCGCCGATCTCGCGACGAACTCACCGAGTGGAAAATGTGAAACGGAAGATTCGGGCTTGCGTGTAACGACAGAAAGCCGCCGCAAGGATGTTCGTGCGTGAATGAAAGATGATATTTAAGAGGAAGCGCTGAAGGTGAGACATTTATGAGATATTTACGGCGTATTTACCGTCCAACAATCAGCTGAAGTTATTTTGAACGCGACCGACGCAACGCAAGCAGAACGCTCATGCTTATAATCGACGCGACGCTTGCAGTGCAGGCAGCTTCGCTGATTATAACTATCGTTTAGATGTTTCGCGTTGAGTGCATACAGGTTGTTTCAGTCCGGGTATGTTTGAAATGACAGTTAGCGGTTTAAATATCACGAGATGATGTATGAGAGTGAGAGGAAACTCGCGGAGCGTCAGATGTGTGTGCGTGAGTGCGTGCGTGTTCAGGCTCTTTGTCACCCGGCGGGCGGGCGGAGTTCGTGTTTTTGGGGTGTGGGTGTTTGCACGGGGTTTGTTTTGATCGGTGCTTTAGGTCGCTGCGCTGAAAGTGATCATGTCCATCACTGTAATGTTCTGAGGTGATCAAAGTTTCCGCTTAAAAAACAACATAGAATTGACTTTCTTTACTAGAGTAACGTGCAGCAATTTGCTCTCAGGCACCGCTGTCAGCATGAAGTAAAGATTGTGAAAGCTGCTGTCACTTTTTGATGAAGATCCCACATTTATTTGTGATTATTTTATATTAGTAACTAAAGTTATGGTGGTAACTTGTAATGGGTTTTGTTTGTTTAGCAACAGGCGGATATTTACATTAAGGCATTTGGAAGACGCTTATAAAGCGACTTACCAGTGAGGAAACAATAAAGCAATTCATCTTAAATCGATTCGGGACTACAGGAATCACCGGTCCGGTCTCAGCCTTGTGAACTGTCTACCTAGAGCTAGACAGCTAGTTTTAGTTAGACCTAGTTTTGGTCATGATTAAAACACCCTGAGGCAGAAGAATTTAGCACCTTATAGTGTTTTAACGAGTCAGCAGCAGTGTTTTTGGACATTATAGTGTTTTGGTGAATCTAGAGAGTTTATGGACATTGTTGTTTTGTAGTGAATGTACAGTATTTATAGGCGTTATAGTGAATCAGCACTATTGGACATTTCCCAGCACCATTGAACATTGTAGTGAATCTGCAGTATTCACATTACAGTGCTTTGTTTAATCTGCAGAATTTATTGGGCATTACTGTGTTGTAGTTAATTTGCAGTATTTGAGGCATTATAGTTTTGTAGTGATCTGCAGTTTTTATGGATGTTACTGTAAATCTGTAGTATTTATGAATGTTACAGTCTTAAAGTGTATCAGCAGTATTTGCAAAGCATTAGTGTTTTAGTGAATCAGCAGTATTTATGGGAATTACAGTGTTATGAAGACTCAGCAGCATTTGTGAGGCATTATGTTGTTTTAGTGAATCAGCAGTATTTATGGACACTATTGTTTTATATTGACTCTTCAGTATTTGTGAGGCATTATAGCATTTTAGTAAATTAGCAGTATTTATGGATATTATAGTGTTTTTGGTGAATCTGCAGTATTTATAGGCATTATTATAGTGTTGTTATGAATCGGCAGTATTTATGGACATTATAGCATTTTAGTGAATCAACAGTATTTATGGACCTTATAGCATTTTAGTGAATCGCCAGTATTTATGGACATTATAGCATTTTAGTGAATCGGCAGTATTTATGGACATTATAGCGTTATTGTGAATCGGCAGTATTTATTTATGGAGATTATAGCTTTTTAGTGAATCGGCAGTATTTATGGACTTTATAGCGTTATAGTGAATCGGCAGTATTTATGGACATTATAGCGTTATAGTGAATCGGCAGTATTTATGGACATTATAGCGTTTTAGTCAATTGGCAGTATTTATGGACATTAGCATTTTAGTGAATCGGCAGTATTTATGGACATTATAGCGTTATAGTGAATCGGCAGTATTTATGGACATTATAGCGTTATAGTGAATCAGCAGTATTTATGGACATTATAGCATTATAGCAAATCAGCAGTATTTATTAACATTATAGCATTTTAGCAAATCAGCAGTATTTATGAACAATGAACATTATAGCATTTTAACGAATCAGCAGTATTTATGAACAATGAACATTATAGCATTTTAGCGAATCAGCAGTATTTATGGACATTAAAACATTTTAGTGAATTGGCAGTATTTATGGACATTATAGCGTTATAGTGAATCGGCAGTATTTATGGACATTATAGCGTTATAGTGAATCAGCAGTATTTATGGACATTATAGCATTATGGCAAATCAGCAGTATTTATGAACATTATAGCATTTTAGCAAATCAGCAGTATTTATGAACAATGAACATTATAGCATTTTAACGAATCAGCAGTATTTATGAACAATGAACATTATAGCATTTTAGCGAATCAGCAGTATTTATGGACATTAAAACATTTTAGTGAATTGGCAGTATTTATGGACATTATAGCATTTTTAGTGAATCAGTATTTATGGACATTATAGCGTTTTAGCGAATCAGCAGTATTTATGGACATTATAGCATTATAGCGAATCAGCAGTATTTATGAACATTATAGCATTTTAGCAAATCAGCAGTATTTATGAACAATGAACATTATAGCATTTTAGCGAATCAGCAGTATTTATGGACATTAAAACATTTTAGTGAATTGGCAGTATTTATGGACATTAGCATTTTAGTGAATCAGTATTTATGAACATTATAGCTTTTTAGTGATTTAGCAGTATATATAAACATTATAGTGTTATAGTGAATCTCTATTGTGTTTTGGTAAATCTGCAGTATTTATGGGCATCATAATGATGTAGTGAATCAGAATCAGAAAAATGATTGTAAATGCAAAGATATGTTCTCATTGGAATAACGGGGCACCAATTCACAGTAAGATCATGAATGTGTATTTGGAAAGTAAATTGAAAATCAATAAATTTTGATGTCTTGTTGACCAATGGTAATGGTGTGTCTGTTTTAGGGTGTCTCATCAGCCTGTTGACGCAGCTTTATGACCTCAGAGGCATGGAGAGCTTTGAGCGAGATCTCACAGTGTAGGGCACCATCAGCATTCCTTACCAGGTCTGTGTTCATTCACCCTCTGGTGTCCTGGAGGTGGGAGGAGCTGTCATCCAATCGCATCAAGATGATAGACAGACATATGTGGAGACACTCTCACATAATTTGAACATGACCGGGAACATCTGAACCCCCTGTTGACCTGCCGACACAGAACATGGCCCAGACCAGCCTACTGCAGGGTAAACGCTTTTACTGCAGAGAGTGGGTCTTTCATAAGATTCAGCACTGCCTCCAAGAGAAAACCAACAACCTCGCCAGTCCAGGAACAGCAGAATCACCCAATGCCATCAGCGGGCCGCCATCTGGAGTGGGGAAGGGCGGGTCATGGGGGGTTCTGCTGGTGGGCGGGCCTGGCAGTGGAAAGACTGCTATATGCACAGAGTTGCTTTGGCCCACTTCTGTTCCCGGTGTCCACCGTGGACTGCACCAGCAGTGTTTGGGGTTTCACTTCTGTAGGGCAGAGGACTCTGACACGCTGTGCGTGAGCGGGTTTGTCCGTGGGCTGGTGTCTCAGATATGCCGGTCTGAACTCGTCCCGGAATACAAAGAGAAGGTGAGAGATCCGACGGTTCAGAACGCTCTTCAGCCCGGTGAATGTGAGAGGAACCCAGCGGAGAGTTTCAAAAGGTGAGAAATACTGAAGGACTCGAACGTAAAACACATTTATTTTTAAAGATGTCAATGTTGTTGAGCAGTAGGGCTGTCTGTGTGTGCTTGGGCCAAACAGAATGCAAAACAAAAATTATTTTTAAAGACAAGAATATGACTTTATTGATGTGATTTTTGTTTAAATACTCTTTGCTAATTAAAGAAAAGTGTAAGTATTCACCTTGTCATATAGACATCTGGTTGGTGTCTGCACCGGTTGACCCGAGTCAAGTTACATAGATAAACTCAGGGTTGTTTTTGAGTTTCGGGTCAGTCAGTCTGAACATGCACACATGCTGCTGTATGTGCATCTGGCGTTGCTTGGCAAAATCACACATTTGTGTTTGTGTGGGCAGGTCACATGTGTATAGTGGTCAATTATTGATCAGTGCTTGTATTGATTTCTGCTCTTTCAGGTTGTGTAGGAAGAATCATTGGTCTGATGGGACGTGCATGTGTGTGTCAGTTTTGTGTTTGTTAGTCGTGTGACCTCGAGTGAAGGTCTGGCACCTGCAGGTCGATCAGCATCTCTCTCTCCTCACCCATTTTCTCTCTCTCTCTCTCTCTCTCTCTCTCTCTCTCTCTCTCTCTCTCTCTCTCTCTCTCTCTCTCTCTCTCTCTCTCTGTGGGAATATTTCCATTATCTATGAAGGTTGATGGGTCTCTCTATCAGAGAGAAGTTAACTCATATTGAGGCTGTTACCCAACATGACCTTGCAGAGAGCCGAATTTCTGCTTTGGATGTTTGTTTCATGCTTGTTTGGGCTTAGTCATGAATGAAAAATAAATAACTTTAAAGGGTTTTTTGGCATGTAATAGACTTCATAAACAGTTTTGGCTTCCAGTGTGTAAACTGTTGCAATGCCATCAGGTTTGCCTTATCAACTTGAGCACGATAATGAAAATGTAGAAGAACAATCTGATCAAGGTTTGTTTTGGAATCGCCTTATACATCTTAGATGCAATGTTATACAGTTACAAACATCTCTTCATTGCACATTATTTTAAATGACGGCGTTCCTCCGCTGTTAGTCGCTCGTTCGTCGTTGTTTAATTGAGAGAGTTTTTAATCAGAGATGGTAAAAGTTTGGTAAACTATTACCGTTTTTCCTAAGGACATTGTTACTTCTAACGTCCTATTTTAGTAAATCAAAACATGTGAGATCAAGGTCCATGATTGATTGTCTTGTCATTGACTTCTAAATACTCTTGTAAATGGGTGATTCTCACGAAAACTTGGTTTTAAAAATGTCAAGCATGAAAATGTAAAAATTGCTTAAATTTACTTTTTTTCCCACCAGACATTGAAAAACAAAGTCTGGAGTAAATGGGAACATTCATTTAAAAACTTATCATTTAACACTTTTTGTAACATAATTTAAAAAGTTAGTCCTAAAAAATCTCATTACCGCAACAGTCAGAAAACATCAACACTGACATATTTTCAAAATGACATGACAAACCTGAAAGAACATAATTTGGAGATTCTGCACATGCATTTAAAATCAAAGTATTATGCTTCTATTAATTAAATTAACATTTAATAAGCATCTGTTGCGGTAATGATAATCAAAATGTTGTGTAAGCATTCTGACAAGAGAATATTTCAAATTAACTTTTAAAAAATGATCTTACCTGGTAGCCATCTTGAAGTAACTGGTCCATGTGCTTGGTCACTCAAAATCAAACTTTATTAAAATTCTGTATGTGTGCTTAAACTGTTCTCAAAAAGTGTTGCGGAGGATGAGAACATCAGGCATGGACACATCATTTTCCTAATTTTTCTTCATTATTATTATACATGAATATTCAGTAAATATTTTTTCTGTCATCTAAAGTAGTCTTGCAAAACAACCATTTATTTTTTTTTCTTAATATTTTTGTGTTAATTTGATTAAATTACAACATCACGCATGTTCAAACACAGCCGGACACATTGTGGTAATGAGAATTTCAGCAGAAAATGACATAAAATGTACAATTATAAATTCTTATGTTGAAATCACACATTGTGCAAGGTAGAACACAGTATTGTGTTAATTCTGATGCTTTTTAATGTTACTATATTACACATTTTAAAGCTAAAAACATTAGTCCCGTGGTGTTTCAATGGTTTCGTGAGAATCACCCATTTATTAGAAAATCTAAAAAAAATAAAGCTTCAGTGCATGTTATACTATAAACATTTACAGTAAAGAAACATGTCATATTTGGTGATCATTGGTAAATGTAGAGACAATAATAAGTAATATAAATGTTTCCAAGACCAATTTTCTCATTCTCCGCAACAATTTTCAATCATTGTTTAAGCCCTCAAGGAACTAACATTTAAAAAAAAAATTGTTGGAAGGGGCATAATTGACTGTGACACTCAAGATGGCTACCAGCTAAGCAGTTCTTATTTTTTTCTTCAAATAAAAGTTTAAATTTTGTTTGTCATAGTACTTAGACAACTTTTTAGTTCTCATTAACGAAACATGAGTTTGTAAATGCATATATTTAATGTAATATCATTTGCGGTAATGATAATTTTTGATAATGATAATCTAAAAATTTAAGTAATTATATAGGAAGTATTTTTTTAAATCCTCTAAAAATAATGGTTATGGTAAGTTCAGACCTTTATCTTATATGTGCAAAAATGGCTTCAATGGGTTTTTAAAAATTCTGATGCTGGACACCTTTAGTGATTTAGTGAGAATCACCCACCTGAGTTAATTGAGAATCTGTGCATCATTGATATTTGCTGTAATGTTTGTTTAATTCAATTTTGTGAACATAAATGTTTAGTTTGTTAATTGATTTTGTTTCAATCTGTGTGTTTGATGGTTTTGGAGCAGGTGTATGTCATGTTGTGCCACACATGCATACACCTGTGGTCTAAAACATTGACAAAACATGGGACAAAATATGCCCATGCCCTAACTATATGTTTCAGTTGAAATTACGTCAACGCATCAAACAACCCTGTGCATTTTAAGGCACTTCAGTGGGTGTTTAAAGTGACTTTAGCAGTGATGGTCCATTAACTCGACTCTGTGATATAATGGCAGATGATGAGAATCAACAACTCCTACACACTCACAGCTGATGTGATTTTCTGTCTCTCTGCTGAATCTGAAACATTACAGACATTGAGACAGCTGGCTGTGTTTATGTGCTTGATTACTGTTAGATTCATCTGTGAATATTAAAGCGTTGAATCTGTGCATCCTGCAGCGAAACAAAATTAAAATCCTTCTGTGGTGAAAATCAAGGTTTTATTGTTGTTTATATGTCTATATTGTGTTTTTAATATGCTTTTAAGACAAACCATGTGCAAATTTAGGACTCCAGACTAACTTTTTTCACTAGGAGCACAGTGGCCCGCAACTGAAAATATTAGGGGCGCAACCAGAAAATTTAGGGGCACACACCGTAAATCAACATGCTAACCAAATATTCACATTTCTACTAATTTTCACTGTATTACTAATAAATATGTTAATGCTAGGTGCAAAAAAGTGCTGTTTCAAATTCAGGGTCACATCACAAAAAAGAGGCAAATTTACTGGTTGCACACGTGCGACTAGATGTAAAATTCAGTGGCACACTCTCAAATTTTGGTGGCAAAATGGAGCCCTTCATCATTTAACAACATTGCCAAGTATTTTCTCCATAAAGACATTCATACTCTTATTCATACTTGCCTCAGTTTTCTAACAGAGTTAAACGAGTGGAACAGTTTGAGCAATAAATATTATGCACCATAAGCTGGGTTTCCATCGAAATGTGAAGTGAATCTTTAAAAAATTTGCAAAAAAACTCAATGCGTTTCAATCAAGTTGTTTGTGATGACGTCAAACACCATATATGGAAAAGACAACATCAGCGGAAACAGCTAGACGATCAGTCACGTGGGTTTAATGTTTGCACCATCAACATTTATTTGGCAAACGCGTTTCCATCTCCCACTACTCCATTTAACTTGCATGAGTCAAAATTAATTTTAATTAAAAATTCGGCACTTCCATCACACATTTCTTATGCAATACTTTAAAATGCGCATAAAATCAGTGTAATGAAACCCCAGCTATAGACTCTGTGCTGAAATGATCGCGGCACTGCTGCTTTTATGCATTGTGTGAAATCGTACTTAGCAGGATTGTGCCTGAAACTGCCAAATGTAGCACCTATTTACATATTCATAGATCCATACTAAAAGAGGCAAGGGTGCAGAGTTCCATTCAAGATGTTTTTAAGCATGAAGAATTTACTGTGACTGGACAAACTTTTTACATAAGTTATTATAAGGATCAAAGATGAGTTTTAAGCGATAAAATTATCCTCTACATGGGGCTTTAAAGGGGACATTTCACAAGACTTTTTTAAAGATAATTTTTGTTGTCCCTAAAGTACGTATGTAAAGTTCTAGCTCAAAATACCATATAGATAATTTATAATAGCATGTTTAAATTTCCACTTTGTAGGTGTGAGCAAAAATTTGCAATCTTTGGATGTGTCCTTTTAAATGCAAATAAGCTGATCTCTTTACTAAATGGCAGTGCTGCGGTTGGATACTGTCCCTTAATCTGCACTATTATCCCCTTCTGACATCACAAGGGGGGACAAATTTCAATGACCTAGTTTTTTACATGCTTGCAGAGAATGGTTTACCGAAACTAAGTTACTGGGTTGATCTTTTTCACATTTTCTAGGAGCACTGGGAACCCAATTATAGCAGTTAAACATGAAAAAGTCATTTTTATGATATGTCCCCTTTAAGAGTTTGCAGTCTAAATGAGAACTGTGATGAGAATTATTCTCTGGGTACCAGAACGACCAACTGACTAATTTCATTGAACTTACCAGTTTTTGGTTTGAATCAGTTAATACAGTCTAAATAGTTACTGGATTAATATATGACTGTATGGGTGTTTATATGCGTCACCAAAGGCACATTTGCTGTAATGTTACAAAAAAGCTAATGGCTGTTTAGCAGAAAACTGAATTGTCTATCTAACTTGTTCTCTCTGTCTGTCTTTCTCAGGTGTGTGTTATTGCCGTTGTTGAGCTGTAAGGCTCCTCCTCAGGCTCTGTTTGTGTTGGTGGACTCAGTGGACGAGGACTCTTCTTTAGGGGACAGAGATCAGAGGTCAGGAAACATCGCTGAGCTGCTAGCTGCCCATCACGAGCTCTTCCCACCCTGGCTTCTGCTCATCTGTTCTGCCCGCAGACAAAACAAACACATCACCAAACTCTTCACAGGTAACTTTCTTACCTATGCGGTGGATTTGTATATGTGTGTGTGTAAGCTGGCTAAATACTGTAGCACCCATTACAAATCTTGTTTATTATTTTTTAACATGTATTCATTTTTGCAGACAAGTCAAAAGTCAACAAAATTAGTAGGGATGTTCTTTTAAGTTCATCTTGACAAACAAAAAAATGTTGGTGTAATCTTTGATGCCACTCTGTTATTCGAGCCTTTTGTCCAGAACATTGTAAAGATTTTTTCATCTTAGAAATATTGCACGTATTCGGCCTATGTTGTCCTTTTCTGTTGGTGAAAAATGTGTTAATTATTTCGTTTTTCCCAAATTGATTATTGCAATGCTTTCCTTGCTGGAGTGTCCAAATCCTCACTTAACAAATTGCAATACTTGCAGAATTCAGCAGCTAAAATTTTAACCGGGGCTAGAGTTGGCGACCATATAACTCCTGTTTTGAAGACATTGGACTGGCTTCCTGTCAATTACTGTATTGATTTAAACATTTTAATGCTTACATATAAGGCTTTGTATGGTCTTGCTCCACAGTATTTGGCAGATTTTAACACACCAACTCGCAATTTACGATCTTTTCAGCACGGCCTCTTAGCTGTCCGCAAAACAAGGCTATGATCCAGGGATGACGGGGCCTTTTCATTGTATGCTCCAAAACTGTGGAATGCTCTCCCAACTGACATTAGGGATGCCAATTCTTTAGCTGTTTTTAAAACTTTGCTGAAAATATTTTTTTTTTTAAGAAAGCTTTCATGTGATTGTTTTATGATTTATTTCTTGTTGATTTGTATTATATTTTTTCTTATATTGTAATGTTTTTTCTTTTATGTAGCTTTCTTGCAAAGTGCCTTGAGAAAGCAACTTTTAAAGGCGTTATACAAAACCGAAAAGCTTGGTAACCGACCATTAATCGTAATTGTATTTTCGCGCAACATTCGATTATAAAAGAGCGTGTGATCAGCCCAGAGGATTAATATCCAAATAGGGTGGATTGTCTCTCTTTCATTTACCATAGTCATTTGTAAAGCAGGACACATTTCAAAAAGTTTTGTTTTTGCGTCATCTTTCTCTGTTTGTGCAAAAAGAGAGATGCTTATGGTCAGGGTCTAGGACTGAGGCGATCAACAAAGGTCTACATGCAGCTTACAAACCATATTCAAACACGGATACATATGCAAATGATTTCTCAAACAAATGATTACTTTACCAAACCATCAAAATGTCAGTAGGCACGTGTCGAGACACACCGTGCATTAACAAATATTTTTTTCTTATAATATTACTTTTTTTTTTTTAAGTTGCCCGTCCGCATTTTTTGTGTTTATTCACAAAAGTTTCACGAAATGCCTTCCAGGTACATTTTCTTCTATACATATATAAACATACAAATATATCAAATGAAAGAACAGACCCTCTGCTTTCAAACAAAAAACAAACAAGCAAAACAGGAAGAAGCTGAAATAATTGCATTTTTGTGAAGGAATGTTGTTAGAGATCAAATTCAGAACGATTATCAAAAAATGTATTAATAACTTTTTTGCTTCAATTTTTATAAATCGGGTAAGAGCATCAGCTAGTGGATAATTGCGGTATTACAGATTACCATAAAAACTCATCAGGAACACGTTTTTTTCCCATGCAAATAATGTTTTCTCTTAACTCATTCACCGCCATTGACGAGTTATCTCATCATTTATAAGTTCATATTTAACTAATAAACGTGCCTTTCTGGACGAATTTCAAAGTGAAAGTGTAATACTGCTTTTATCCACCAGATGGCGCCAAAAACGGAATTTATCAAAAACGGAAGTTAAAAAGAGATAATGATTTATTTTAACTGCGTTTATGTTTGATAGTCATTCTGAGTCTGATCTCTAACATAAATTTCTTTACAAAAACGCAATTTTTTAAGCTTTTTGGTCAAAATGTTGTATTTCAGTGGTAAATTAAGTAGAAAAAGTAAATATATAATGAAACGTTTTTTCCCCATTTTGTTTGTTTGTTTGTTTTTTTATTGTTTGTTTGAAAGCAAAGGGTGTGTTCTTTAATTTGATATAATTTGTATGTTTATATATTTATAGAAAATAATTTTTCCTGCAAGGAATTTTGTGAAAATTTTGTTAAAATCACAAAAATGCAGGTGGGCAACTTTTCTCAAAAAGGCTGGCGGTGAATGAGTTAATTGACAAGATAACTTGTCAATGGCGGGGAATGAGTTAGTCTGTCATAAATTCTTCCCTTTGTTAACGGTTAAACGCAGGATAGGCAGGAATTATCTAAAAAACTTTTTTACAAATTTGTTTAAACTGTCCTTATATACCAATAGATAAGTAAAATATAAGTACTCTGAAAAAGAGAGTATAAACATTGAGTGTCTGTAGACCTTTCACGACTGTTTTTATCACAGCTAATTATTTCCATTCTGGACGAAACAAATGATGGCCTTGCGCGACTATCACTCTCTTACGATCATGGCACCACCCCTGTTGCTACGGGATCTGCCCACACATGCGCACACCCGATTGATTTGAACGTGCACGAGGCACTCTAGGAAGAACAAAAGTATGGCAGAGAAAGAGCATTCAGAACTCACAGTACCTGCATATGCAGTCAGCGAAGGAAAATGACTAAATGAGGCAAAAAAAGGAATAAACGAAGAAATCAAACGAGAGTAAATATCGCGTGGCTTTTCCTCGAGTCCACGATGCGGTAGCGGTATTGTCTCCGGAGTGTATTCCTCATCAGAGTCAACAATGCTTTCATCAAACTCTTACATGCAAAACACAGTATATGTTATGAATCTTCCACGAAATTCACCTTCATCACAGTGTAACTGATGGTAATAAAAAAACTTGTATCAATGCAACCTGTTTTTAGCTTTGTCTTATAAATATAACTAGCTTGTTTGTTACCGAATCAAACAAAATATATTTTAAACTTTACCAGTATCGATATGCTAGCTTAATAGTGAGTACTTAAAGCTATCGTTTTTGTTTAAATGCTTCTCCCAGCAGAGCCGGTCAGCGTCGCGCGTTCATGTGTTTTGGGGGCGTGGCTTTAGAAGAAACCCAGAAGGGAGGGGGTGGAGTGAATGAAAAAATTCTAAAGACACTCGATTTTTGTACTTTCTTTTTCAGAGTACTTACATTTTAATTATGTATTGGTATATAAAGACAGTTAAACAAATGTGGAAAAAAGTGTTTTAGACTTTTTTTAGACTTAAACCTGCCTACTCTGCCTTTAATTGGTTGATATGAACATCCCTAAATATTAGCATTGCTAATTACTTTGTATACTAGGGATGCACCAAATGTTCGACAAATACAACTATTTAGCCGAAAATATGCAGGAAAAAAGAATACATTTTACTAAATAATAAAGTTTTTGATGATGCAATCAAATATCAACCAGCGTAGAGTAAGAGGCGCAGACGCTTTTTAAATGCAGCAAACATGTGCAGTATGGAAGCATTTTAAAGTGTCAGAGAAAGATGGTTTATTGCAGTTGAATATTTTCTTTTGCAGACAACTATTCGCACCATCTGTCTATTATCAGATCATATGCAAAATGTATGCGTAAATTCTGCAAGGGCTTTGAGTTTTGTGAGAGGGGCGTTGAAGAGGACGAGGAATACTAATGTGTTACTTTTCATAGAAATGAAAACATAATTAGATGTTTAGAAGTAATACAATAATGTGTAGCTTTGTTTAGCAGTGGTAATGACAGAAGAGCCGATCTTGTGTGTTTGGATGAGTTTCTCAACGCCTGCAGCAGGAAATCAGATCCAGATGTGTGAATATTTTCTAATGAGTGTGTGAGGACAGAATCACACTGCTGTTTGTTTTGGCTGTATAGATTGAGTCTCTATAGAGTTTATGAGTCTGAGTTGCTCTGCTTTGCTCTTTATCATTTTGTTTAATTTCACTAAAGCTTCTTCATCAGGCTTTCTTGTACCAGGAATGTCATTTGCATTGCAGTGTAGTTTTTCATTACTGTTTTCTTCTTCAGGACATTACAATTAACCATCCGTGTATGCTACTGTAGATTTCAGACGTCTCTGCTGTGGTAGACTTGAATCCTAGTGTCAAGTTCGGGTTGATGTGTTTATAAGCCTGACGTCAGGCCTTTGTGAAAGTTCAGTGGCTTCTGTTGCAGTTTCTCTTCTGGACTGAAGTGGACACTTTTTTGCAGCACAGCAAACTGAATGCTTTTGTTATATAAATTAATAAATGATTCGTTGTCTGATCATCTCATCTGCATTGTGTGGGTGGTGGGCTTTCTGCAAACCATAGAAATATTTCTGTACTACACAGAAACACACACACTTGCTGTGTTGAAACACACTGCCTGTGTAATAGGTGGTGTTGTTGCGTATATGTGCTGATGTATATTTGTGTCAGCGTTTTGTGTTGATTTCAGCGTTGTGTTAGTGTTCATTCATTTCATTTATGGTTCTGTTGCTTAGCTACAGTGCTGGACTGAGAAATCACCAATACTATACCTACCTAGTATATGCAATCAAGTTTGCAGAGTATGCAAGTACTGGATCTTATTAAGGTATAATGGACATGACTGTTGCTGCCTAGATGCACACACAACAATAAAACATATCAAATTATGCAACTCCTCTCACTTCAGCTTTTCGATATAATTTAGTTAAATAAATGAGCAGGGTTTCCCGCAGCACTTTGCAGTACGGGCAGCCCGCCTAAGCTGGGAAAAACCCTACCGCCTTAACTAGGTCGTCCAAAAAAAATACAAAATTGCTGCACAAAAGGCCGTCAAGTGCATCTTGGAGAATAGCGCGGACTTGCATCATCGTTCGCCAGACGTTCTACAAATCTTCTTCAGTTTGTGTTTATTAACCCTTTAGTTTCACTTCATCACGCAGCTATTTTCGTTAGAGGTTTCTGTTAAAAACCATTTAATTCATTAATTATCTAATACATGTTCATTTTCTGCCATAGGTTCTTCAAAATTAAGTTTTATTTGAGTGTTTTAAAAAAAATTAATTCATCTTCATCATGACGCGTACACCCCGCCACTTTGATTGACACGCACTAAAAAGATATAAAGCTCACTGCCCATAAAAAAGTAATTCAAAAAAGGTGCCTGCCACTGCCATAAATACGTTCTGAGAAAAGTTTAACTTTATGCAAATAATGAGCCAAACAATTGAGTTTACGTCATCCTTCTCTTGTCAATCACTGAAGTTGACGGTATTCATTTGTTTATGACAACCAGATTTAGAAATGCCTCATTGAAAGAGACGAGCGACACACAGCAAGAAAGTCGCTGATAGTTTGAATGCAGCTTTAAGCTTCACTTGCACTTGATGTAAAAACCAAACCTGCTGCATGTGAGACACACGGTAAACATCGGTGACCTGTGACCACGGTGCACAGTCCAGAAGATCAACAGAGCCTTCATGTACATCATTAACATTAGATTCAGTCATGGGTCGCCGTTTGTGTAGCGTGTAAAATGTGAAGCAGAATTAGTGCAGAGAATGTCTGGATTGCGATGTTGTGTGAGTTGCACATTGTCATATGCAGAGGCTCAGTATCAAAGTATTATATCTATGTGTCATTTTTATAAAAAATGTGTTAAAGTTTGTGTAAAGTCATTTTAGAGAATTGTTATATGTAATTTTTACTACGGAAAGTATTTTGCCCACGGAAATCTGCAATTTATGCTGCAAAAGTATGGCGTATTTGAAAAAATGTGTCCCCCTCATAAATATACGGACTTAGGCTGATTATGCGTTGAATCATGCGATCGCATAATCGCGTTTTTCTGGAGGGACTGTTAAACAGTTTTTCCACATTTTAGTGTTCAGGATTATTTGGGCGAGCCAAAATGGTGGCTCGATGATGCACTTGAGCTACCAAGCATGACCCCGCCCCTAACACAATGGCAAGCATCCATTCATGTTGTAGCTGTATTTGAAATTTGAGAGATTTTGGCAGATTTTCAGCGAGTGGGCGGGGTTTCAGCCTAGACAGAGGACACGCCCCCAGCGTTTGAAAGCAGAGAATCCTGCATATTTTCCAATATTTTGTAAACTTATTTTATTTACTTGCCATTTTTCTGTGGTGTAACAAACTGAAAACACATTTAATATCAGACTTTACACGGACCCCTGTAATAATATGGCGCTTTTCCATTGCATAGTACCCCATGGTTTAGGTTGGGTCAGCTCACCTCACTTTGGCTTGGTTAGCTTTTCCATCGAGTTTGGTATCACTTTGGAGTGGGAGGGATTATAGGCGTGTCTTTATATTTGCGCTTGACCATCACAAATAGATGTTTACCCATCGCGTTTATCACCACCTCTGTCTCACATGACAGTTTCTGTACAAACACCTGTGGCGTCAGTCGTGTTGCAAATGTGCCGCCACAAACTGCAAGTCTGGAAAAAACGTATATGGTGTTGCTGATTCTCAACCTGTGGATGTTTTTCACGCTAAAAGGCAGTTTAGGAACTTATAGCAAAGCACAGAAGACAACATGTTTACTCGAGACAGCGCAAGCTAGCACGAAGGTAAAGCGAATCTTTTACGTTATAGTGATGATGCTGGTAGAAACGATTCACTGAGACCAATCAGCGTTCTACAGTGTTTTGGTATCAGCTCGACTCGCTTGGAACCCCAACCGAGGTGGTACTAAAAAAAGTATTGGATACTACGTACTGTACCCAGTGGAAAAGCCCCCTAAAGTAACCCAAACCATGGAATACTATGCAATGGAAAAGCACCAATAGAGCAGCACCAAACGGACAGAATAAGAGAAACTATTATTGTGCATTCATTTTACACCACAGTGGTTATCTGGAAAGTGTTTTTGTTGTACTAATCTACTGTGACTTTGTTTACAGCGTCAAATGTAAAAAAAAATCAGATGAATAAAAACTTGAATAGCCGTTGTTCTGGTGCAGTGATACATGTCTGTACCTGATTTTCTCTTTGTATTTGATGATTTTGAGTATGTGTCTGTCTATGAGAGGGACCCAGCCCTCTGACTCAAACACATGCACTCACTGCTAAAGCTTTTGTGTGTAATCTGAACACACACACTTGAGCTTTGAATTGGGCAGCTTGGGCTGATTCAAGTATATTTTCAGAAGCTTTGCTCTCTTTGGTAGGAGCTCAACTCATAATTATAAACATGTTTGAATATGTAGGCTGGTGGAGGACGAGCGGCGTTCCATTCATGCGAGACCATCACCACACGTGCGGAGACTTAAAATAGCCCATCGTCAAGAGTTCAAAGATTCTCATGGTCACATCTCTGGACTGAAGAAGCTAAATCAACTCCAGATGATCGTAGAGGCGAAAAAAGTGCAAAGCTGTAAAACTCATGTCGATAGCATAGCTCAGATAATTCGATGAGAAATGTTTGAGATGGCTGACTTTTTTACCACTATCGGACATCGACTGGTTGTTTAAAAACAGCCGCTGATCAGGACAAAGTATGTCCTGGCAATCAAAAGGGGTGGAAAAACTCATATTCACGTGATTATTTTGAATTGGGTGACGATGACAACAGAAATCCAGTTTGTACATAAAATAAAAATCTTTATCTATCTGTTTCGGTAGATGTTATTCTAGTAAACTAATATAATTTAAGGTAAGGAGTATCGATATCAGCACAGAAATTTTGTATTGGTGCATCCCTAGCATTTAGCACACTTAGTGCTGTTCACATGACCCCTGCTTATAAAAACACACATCTGTGGTTTGGTCATATGATAAATTCATTAAAGGTTGAAGATCCTGTTTCCCCCAAACAGCCCCCATCATCTCATGAACTTGAGTGTGAATATAACACCAGCATGTCTGTTTTCTGGTTGCAGTGGAGGTTTGGGAAGAGTATTGAGAACTAAAGCCGGATTTATACTTCTGTTTCGGACCCATGCCATATCCTCTACACCATACACATCAGTTTTCATTTAAGCTTCTGTGTTGACATGCAGACCGCGATTAGGCAGTGTTGACAGGCATATTACTGGTGTAACCCACAGTATCAATGCAAAAGCTGGAGCAGCAGCTGCTTGTCATGTATGTTGTTGGAGAAGCATCAGCAGTGATGGCGGCAGAAAGACTAGGGCTGTGTATCGCCAACAACTTCACAATACGGTGCGCATCAAGGAAATGCTTATGAGAAAATCCGACACTATATATATTGCCAATTTTGTTTGACCAATCACAGCACTTGCGCTCCTTGTAGAATTGACGTTAACTCAACGTTGAAGTATAAATTGGGCTTTATGCCGCCAACCCTATCATAACTGAATTTAAATTATGTAACTTAGCATCTCTAAGCAGTCACAAACTGGCTTTATTGTAATAGGCTAAAGCAAAATATACACAAAATTGAATTCATGTAAATTAGTTAGCAAAACATTTATTAAGACAAAAGAGAAAAACCTGTGTTGAGTCTAGTGATGGTCGCTTTCGAAGCACTGCTTCATGAGGCTTCGAAACTTTTACAAATCTTTTGTTACGAATTAGTGTTCGGGGCATTTTTCAAACTGGCCAAGTCACGTGATTTTAGCAAAAACGCGGCTTCATTACGCTTCGAAACGGGGGGGGGGGAGTTGTAAAAAAGTGTAAAATGTTTGAATTGCTTGAACTGACAGAACTGCTTTTACACTTTTTTGTAAAGGTGTTACCAGTGTGTGGTGTTTCAAATGCTTCGAAAAACTGAATCAATTCGTTAAATTGATTCGAAGCTTTGAAAAGCTTAGTTTCTTCCATCACTTATGGAGTGATTCCAGTTTAAGTTACAATTGCAGCGTCTGTCCAGCCAGATTGAGTTATTTTAAAAACCTGACAGATGAGAACATGATCCTGGACTTCAGCCACTTTAGTGGTTCCTGGTGTGGGACCAGGATGTTTAAGAAACGTGTCATCTGTGGAAACATGCAGAACAGGGACAGATTGGGCATCACTAACTCGTTTTACTGGAAAAGCCCTAACATTTTCCTGGATATGCATTCCAGTGATTGAAGAAGAAAAAGCTGTGGATGTGTTGGCTACTCATTGGTACTGAAGTGTAGGTCTATGACCCGATAAATTTGCAAGAGGAGGATCTTAAAATGAGCTTAAACCCTTTAGATCAGAGTTTTTAAAAACGGATTTGCAATCCCCTAATGGAATTGCAGAGGGTTTGTGAGTTAATAAAAACAATTAATTAATTACAATTAAATCATAAAATAAAATACAATTCTAAATTAAACACTCGCTAACAAAAATATATATTTTTTTTGGTTTAATCTGCATGATATGTGACCATTACACAACACTACAATATATCAAAAAAGAGAAATCATGCAAAATGGAGAGATGCGTTTTATGTTTCAATAAAAGAAAGAAAACTGGTTATCATAACAAAAACTATGCCAACTGAATTAGTGTTGGGCGATATGCCCTATTTTGAGATCGTCCTATTGTCAGCCTGTGAGATCGCCGAAAATAAATCTTTATTTATTTGTTCAATTTTTACTCACTATGATAAGTCACTTGATTGATGGACAAACAAGAAGCAAGGGCAACACTGTCATGACCGCAACCTTCGTAAAACTGATGCCATTAATCCGAGCATGGCAAAGCTCAGCCGCTCTAAAATTTCCTGCGTGCCAGGGAGCGGGAACCCTTGGAGCGCTAACAACCTCTCCATGACACGGAAATGTCAGAGCCATGCGTATTACAAGCTCACGTGCGAGGAAGAGTCAGAATCATGCACATTAGTCCATGACATGCGCATTCAGGTCCTGTGCTGATAATAATAATAATAATAATGCCAGCTATCATCATGAAAGCCTTCTATAAGCGATATATTTGACGACCGTCAATACACGATACTATCGTCTATCAGCGCAACCCTAAACTAACTGTACTACTGATATAAGCTTCAAAACATGACGTTTTTGGAGTTAAACATGCAAATTAGCTATTACATTATTGAAATATTTACTTAAAAAGTTAATTATTTAGGTCAAGGGGGTTCGTCTGCCAAAAAAGCCTTGCTTCAGATGATGTTTGACTCGCACATAACTTTGAGATTCAAACTACCCTGACAAATAATTGATACAGTGTTACAGTTATAATGTATTTTAAACCAATGTATGTTTTAACTGGTGGCAGCGATTCAAAGCAAACATCCCTTTAGCTTAGTTTTAAACAGATGAGTTAGTTATGCGCAGGCGCGCTGGCTAAATAACTCATGTGGGTCATCTGTTCCACTGCCCCACTTTTAGTCCCCTCTTATGGCCTCTTCCTCTGTGGAGACGCACAAACTGATGCATTGAGACTGTGCGTGTTTTGTATAGCTGGGGTGAAGGGCCAGGTCAGTCTGGCCACAAATCAATTGTATCCTATGGGACAAGTCATGGAAAATACCCTACTGATGACAAAAACAACCTTCAGCCGGACCACTGCCCGAAGATAGAAATGGCTGTAACCTGCGGCCAGTGTAGATGATATCCACTAGTCAGCAACATTTAAAGATTGTTATTGTAAGAGTTAAACTAAAGTAAAATGTTACCCATTAACCGGATAATTAAGGCCAATGGCATAAAAGAGAAGAATGCAGAAAGACATTACAGAAGGTGGGATGATTTTCCACAGGTGTGCTTCTGTTGTCTTTCGCGCTCAGGTTTAAATTTCACACAGGTTTTATTTGGGAAACCTCAGCTGTTGATGGCAGCTTTTTGCCTGGGGCACAAGAGACAAAGAAAATAACTCCTGGGCCCTCTTAGAAAGACAGACGCAATATAATCTCATACAAAGGGGTTTTGTGACCTTTCATACAGGAAAGATGTAATCAGTGTTCTGTTTTGTGTCACCGCTTTATCACTTTTCCACACTTTGGAAATTTACGTTTATTGTAAATACAGGACGTGGGCTATTTTTAACTTCTTTCCCATAGAAAATTGACTTTGGGAAAGAGGTTGTTTAGGTAATTGGCCAGTTAAATTAAATGGAAAAAATTGTTCTTCTCCGCCACCAATGGGGTCTGCAAAACGTTGAAGATGTATGTGAACAGCATTAGAGAAGTTCATGGTATTTCCTTTTTCCTTGACCTCCGGGGGTTTGAGTCCATGGGAACTGTAAAAAATCTGAGCATAAAATGCTTGTTTTTGTCCTTTGGCATGCTGTTATACAGGCAATGTTGTACCAAATAAAACTATGGAATTTGCAGTTATCTGAAGCAGAACAGTAAAGCTGTTGACATCTGTTGGCAAAAGTGTGTGTTTGTAAAACCCTGGGTTCTGCCTCGCTGTCTTCTGTAAATATCACAGTTTACATGAGACCTCTGAATATGCCTCATAGCGCATGAAGTTGCAGATGTGACCTAGTTCTGCTACAGGAAACATTACATGTATTGTTTGTTTCCTAGACAAAATTAAACACATTCCATTCGTGTTTCCTACTTTACCTGTCGCAGCTGCACCACAGTTGTTGTGCATGTTGGTTTAGTTTGCTGTGGAAAATCCTCACTCCTGAATAAAGAATTATTTGCACTCAAATTTTTATTTTAAGTGTAGTTTGGCTAGTTTTTATAAAGATGCATGTATTATTGTAATAGCTGCTTGATATCTTCGGGTTATATTTAAAGTGTTGTCGCAAGCTTATATGGCAAGCCGCAGAGGACTTCTTTTGGTTTCTCCCTCTGATTGGTTGCCTTAATCCTTAATATTCTTTATTATAAGGGACTTTTCACTTGGTGAAAACAACTTATTTCTTTAATGTATTTCTTTATTTTAAGATTTTGTATGTGTAAACTTCTAAAGTGTGATACCAAACTAATAACCTGTTGTTATCTCTCTGTACTTTCTCTTAGGATTTCGAAAGATCAGCCTAGACGACCTGAGGAAGGCCTACATCGTTAAAGATGTGCAACAGTACATTTTACATCGGCTGGACCAGGAGGAGGCACTGCGGCAACACCTCACCAAGGAGACAGCGGAGATGCTGAATCAGCTTCACATTAAAAGCAGCGGCTGCTTTCTGTATCTTGAGTGCGTTCTCGATGGAGTGGTTGAAAACTTTATCATGCTTCGGGAAATTCGAGACATTCCTGGGACACTGAATGGACTCTACCTTTGGCTTTGCCAGAGACTGTTTGTCAGAAAGCAGTTTGCCAAAGTCCAGCCCATCCTAAATGTAATTCTATCTGCTTGCAGGCCGCTGACGGTCAGAGAGCTCTATCATGCCGTCTGGACTAAAAACATGACTCTGACAATGGAAGATTTTCAGAAAAAGATGGACATTCTCTCCAAGCTGCTTATTGATGGTCTGGGGAACACTAAGATGTTGTTTCACTACAGTTTTGCTGAATGGCTGCTGGATGTTAAACACTGCACACAAAAATATCTTTGCAATGCAGCCGAAGGACATCGGATGATGGCCATGAGTTACACGTGCAAAGCGAAGCAGCTTAAACCATTAGAGGTGCAGGAGTTTGCCTACCACCTGATCAACTCTAACCTGCAGATTGAGCCCTTTAATCTTGCCCTGTGGATGGTGTGGAATGGCACACCTGCTAAAGACTCCCTGTCCACCTCCATACCAAAGGAACAGGAAGTTCTCCAGCTACTTGTTAAAGCTGGTGCCCATGTCAGCAATGAAGACGATCAGTCTTCATGCATTGTGCAACAGGCCCTGGAACGTGAGGACTCTATTCGGACTCTGTTAGATAACGGGGCTTCTGTTAATCAGGCTGACTCCAGTGGGAGAACTCTATTAGCCAATGCCGCATACAGTGGAAATCTGGACGTTGTAAACCTTCTCATCTCCAGAAAAGCCAACATGGAGTTGGTTGACAGCCACGGACAAACGGCACTTACCCTAGCAGCTAGACAGGGTCACACCAAGGTGGTCAACTGTCTCATTGGGTGCGATGCTAATATCAACCACACAGACCACGACGGCTGGACCGCCCTTAGGTCGGCAGCCTGGGGAGGTCACTCGGAAGTAGTGTCTGCCCTACTGTACGCAGGCGCAAAGGTGGACTGCGCAGACGCAGACAGTAGGACTGCCCTGAGAGCTGCCGCTTGGGGAGGTCATGAAGATATTGTCCTTAATCTTCTTCAGCATGGAGCTGAAGTCAATAAGGCAGATAATGAAGGACGAACTGCATTAATTGCTGCTGCCTACATGGGCCACAGAGAAATTGTGGAGCATCTGTTAGATCACGGGGCCGAGGTGAATCACGAGGATGTCGATGGCAGAACGGCGCTCTCCGTAGCTGCTCTCTGCGTGCCAGCCAGCAAGGGCCATGCTGCAGTCGTAAGCCTACTAATCGACCGTGGAGCGGAGGTGGACCATTGTGACAAAGATTGCATGACCCCCCTTCTGGTAGCTGCCTATGAAGGTCATGTGGATGTGGTAGATCTGCTTTTAGAAGGAGGAGCTGATGTCGATCACACTGATAATAACGGGAGAACGCCTCTGCTCGCTGCAGCCTCCATGGGACATGCCTGTGTTGTTAATACCCTGCTTTTCTGGGGTGCAGCTGTGGACAGTATCGACAGTGAAGGCAGAACCGTGCTGAGCATTGCATCTGCACAGGGGAATGTGGAGGTGGTCAGAACTTTGCTGGACAGAGGACTGGATGAAAACCACCGTGATGATGCAGGCTGGACGCCATTGCACATGGCATCTTTTGAGGGGCACAGACAAGTATGCGATGCACTCATTGAACAGGGTGCCCGCTGCTCAGAAGTTGACAACGATGGACGTATCCCTTTGGTTCTGGCTGCACAGGAGGGCCATTACGACTGTGTGTACATCTTGATGGAGAACAAGTCGTGTACGGACCAGAGAGGGTACGATGGGAGAAATGCTCTTAGAGTTGCAGCACTGGAGGGGCACAGAGATATTGTGGAGTTGTTGCTAAGTCAAGGGGCAGATATCGACTACAAGGACGCAGATGGTCGCCCCACGCTTTACATCCTGGCGCTTGAAAATCAGCTGGGCATGGCAGAGTACTTCCTTGAAAATGGAGCCAATGTAGAGGCCAGTGACACAGAAGGAAGAACAGCACTACATGTGTCATGTTGGCAGGGTCACGTAGAGATGGTCAGGTTGCTTATTAACTACCATGCGGACATAAACTCATGTGATAATGAGAAGCGATCTGCTCTCCAGTCGGCGGCCTGGCAGGGTAACGTTAAAGTTGTTCAAATTTTGATTGACAATGGCACTGTTGTAGACCACACATGCAACCAGGGGGCTACCGCTCTCGGCATTGCTGCCCAGGAGGGACACATCGATGTGGTTCAGATACTTCTTGAGCACGGTGCAGATCCTAATCACGCTGATCAATTTGGCCGAACTGCCATGAGAGTTGCATCCAAAGGTGGTCACTCATCCATTATTAAACTCTTGGAGAAATACGGTGCCACAAGTCTTAATGGCTGCAACCCATCTCCCATACACACAATGGAGCAACAAACACCAATGTCAGTTAATACTAAAGTTCAATCTCTCACTATAAAGTCCAGCAGCTCTGGAAGCACAGGAGCTGGAGATGTTCATCCTACAGGCCGTGGACAATCCAACGGACCCATTCATGCTTTCAGCTCACCGTCAGAGTCACCGGACTCAACAGTGGACAGACAAAAGTCCTCTCTCTCCAACAACTCGCTCAAAAGTTCCAAGAACTCTTCACTGAGGACCACTTCATCCACTGCAACAGCCCAGACTGTTCCCATTGACAGCGTTCATGCTCTTTCCTTCGTTGAGCAGATTCAACAGCATTCGCTGCCTCGCAGCCGCAGTCGGCAATCCATTGTTTCTCCTTCCTCCACCACCAGGTCCGTCAGCACTCAGCCTGGTTCACCTACCAGTGAGTTTGACTGGAGCCAGGTGAAGCCAGGTCTCAAGTCCACTAAAGTGTCTAAAAATGGCAACAACTGCTCAAACAAAGGAATGTCTAATGAGAAGAAAAAGTCCAAGAGCAGCTCTCATCCACAGGGTCAGGTACTGGAGTACGAGTTGACTCAGTTTGATAAAAGGCTTGTGTCCGGCATTGCAGTGAAGGATCCTCAGTGTAAGATTTTGGTAGGCAAGTCCAGTGGCCTGGATTGTGGCCAATCACAGGAGCAGTTTTACATTCAGCCACAGAGTTGTGCTGAGAAGAAGAGGAATGGGATTATGACCAATCCCAATTACCACCTGCAGGGAAACCAGGTATTTTTTGGGAGGGTTTCAGTACCCAGAACTGTTCCCGGCAGGGGACACCAGGACCTTTTAGACAATTACCCAGTAGGGGAGACTGAAATAACCTTGAAACAAGCCCTACAGCTGCAGATTGAAGGATCAGACCCTGGGATGAACTGCAAAAAAGAGACACCATTATAACTGGTATGTAATGTTTCTATATATACACTGCCATGTGGATTTATAATAATGCAGTTCTGAGTGTTTTATTCTCTGCACTGTCACCAACACTGAAACATTTAAGATTGCTTGTCTACTTTGAATTTAACCAAATTCTGATCCAAGTGGTTTTGTTGCTGTTTCAGATGTTCAGAAAGAGACTGTGCCAAAGCAAATGCTTTCATCTGCAAAAGAACTTAAACTTCACTGTGGAACATCTCAAGAAGAAAGGAACGTGAGAGAACCAAAGGGGGGAAATGTTGCCCAAGGGTGATGAAAATTTATACTTGTGCCTGTCGATGCTCCAGCCTTCTTGTGGTGACCATGATGCACACAGACGCTTTTAATTTAATGCATTAATATTTAATTGGCAGTGGATGCACTTTCTTACTTTTTATATTTTCTTCTTTTTTTTGAAAGATTTTAAAATGTATTTCTTTTTGCCTATTGATGCTTTGTTTGTTTGAAAGTCATGTGCATTTTTGTTGTTTTGTCCTGGCCTGTAGACATGCAAACTGACAGCAATGTGCCACTGGAGTACGTTGTTTCCTCTGATAAACATTTCAAACTTTCTGTCATATGTATGTAAATCTCATGGTATATATATGCACACAAACACATGCATATGTATGGTTGTTCAAGTCATGAGTATAAAGACAATATGTGACCCTGGACTACAAAACCAGTCATAAGTCGCACAGGTATATTTGTAGCATTAGCCAACAATACATTGTGTGGGTGAAAATTATATGCCAAAAATCGTATATTAAGTCGATATTTTGTAAATTTCCTACCAATAAATATATATTTTTAAAAATTATTTATCATTAGTAATTTGTGTTGCGAAGGAATTTCTTTGGAAAACTTTAATGACGATTTTCTTAATATTTAGATTTTTTACACCCTCAAATTTCAGATTTTCAAATAGTTGTGTATCAGCCAAATATTGTCCTATGCTAATTGACACTTATGACTGGTTTTGTGGACCATGGTCACATCTTATTAAAGGAGTCCCGGGTTGACTTGAATGACCCTCAGGAATATATGAAGAGTTCAGATGCAAAAACCGCTAAACGCCATTGACGTTAAAAACAAGATAATGGTATTAACCAAATGCTCTCGGCATATTATACATGCAGCAAATACTTCAACTTTAAATTAACTTAATCTCGGCCTCAGGTTTGTTGGAATCCATTAAGAGTAATAAAAAATGCTAATTTACAAAAACACGTTAGATGCACTTGGAGGGTTTTGCATCTGAGCTCTTCGTATATTTTTTATATATTTGGACCATTAAGATGTTTTGCATTGAGACGTTTTCAATTTTAACAAATCCTGATAACACACAAAAATACCATTATCGCTACTGTAATGTCTGGATACTTTTGTTGTTTGTATTTGTTTTTTATAATGATGATTCTGATTACATTCATATTATTGCCACTATTCTTATTTGAAAAAAATACTGTAATACATTTTTCATTGAAATGCACAAGGCGGTACAGCAAATATTGGCTATGAAAATGTCACAATTCAAACAATCTTGATGGATCTAGGCTTACATGTCTTCATGCAAGATACACACATATAAGGTTTTGTTTACTTACACATTTACTTTGGGGAAAAGTATTGCGTGTGCCGTATGCTAAAATCATGGTGCTATGTTTCGTGTCGCCTATGCATTGTATCATTTGTAACTCTGTATTGTGTTTGTTGAATTATCGATGTCCTTACTAAGAAGATACTCTGCCTTTACTTCATTATTTAGTCCCTGTGGGACCCGTTTTGTTTTTTCTTTTTACATATTTAAACGGTGTATCATTAAGTTTGGTGCTAAATGCAAAGTTCTCAGTGACAGAAGGAAATGCACCGGTCCACAGTAGTTGTTTTCACGATGAGAAAGTGGCGGACATCGTCAGGGATTTTTAAGGTCAGCAAAAGTTCATCAATGCTTTTTACTCATGCCAAGCAGCGAACCGCAGTAAAATTTGAGTTACAGGACGCAGTTTGAAATGTATACTCCTCAAGCCAAAGTTAAAACAGTGAGAACACACAGAAAAGCCCACCATCTACTGAAGCTGGATCTGATGTCCCCGAGCCATAGATCTGACTGGGGGAAGGTCAGTCGGGTGGATTTCAGACATCTGTGTGCTCGGACCAGCGAGGCCACATTCTGTGTTGTCTTTCAGAAAGGCACTTTAGAAAGCCCGAGACGTCTCTGCAAGGACAGACAGACAAAGACTTAAAATATGAAGATGAACCCTGGACAGTATTCAGTAATCTCAAGCCATTTGTTTGACTGCCTTTATTTCTTTTGTCTTCAGCTGTTTTTGTCTGAGCCTGGAGTTGATTTAAAAAATGGTCACGAATACCTGACCAAACTTTTGCATTTCGAAATGGAATTTCCTGTATTATATTGAGCTCGATTTTCTGACATATTAAAGTGCTTAATAAAGCTATCTGCTTTTCTGCCAAAGCATTTCATTGCTCACTGCGATATTTCTTCTTGTTTAGTTGGGTTACTGAAGTAAAGCCAGGACTAGGCCTTAGCTTAATAGTTAAATTAAAATGTTTAAGCATAAATATGCCAGATGTTACTTGTATGTATCTTGAGACAAATCAATGGCACTGGCACATTTTGGGGTGGTTTCCCGGACAGGGATTAGCTTAAACCAGGACTAGACCTTAGTTTAACCCTTTAACTGGCGCAGCCCTTTTTGAGTGAGGGGTTGGTGAAAAGGTGATATACACCTTTAAATGAATATAACTGGCATTTTTTTTGTCTAGAAGCCTAATTTTGGTTTTAATTTTGGTAATTTTATGTTTTAAAGAAGACACTTCAACGTTTTTTAGGGAAGTGTCTGGAGGTGAAAATATTCATTTTTTTAAAGCAGTTTAAATTTATTTGTAATAAATAAAAATGCAATATAGTATTATTTTTAATACATCAAATTGTAAAAAAAACTGAGGTTTGTGCTGGTTTGCTTTGAGGTTTGCTGTCACAAATGAATAAATTACAGTTACTGCATTATTATTACTGCTAAAAGGTTTTGAAATATGAAAACTACATTCTTAGACCTTTCCAACAATATATAGTTTGTCGTGATAGATTAACATTTACATAAAAAATATTGAAGTAAACATAGGTGTCCCGCTCACGGGACAGCGCCAATTAACGGGTTAATTAGGAAATATTACTAAAAACATTACACTGAAAAAAATTATTCAATTTACTCAATTTTTTAAGGTAAGTGGTTGCAATGAATTTATTTAAGCTACATTTAAACAAAAGTTTTTTGTTTTAATTTTTTTTGTTTAAATGTAGCTTGAATAAATTCATTGCGACCACTTACCTTAAAAAATTGGGTAAATTGAATGAATTTTTTTTCAGTGTACTTGTGTGCATTTTGAGGCAAAACAAAGGGCACTGATGTATTTTAAGATATGAAGAGTTTCGTTGCAAAACTTAATTGTTCAGAAATCTCGTTTTTTGGTTGTGCATTCCAATTAACATCAGTTCAACTGCAGTATGTTTGTTTCGATTTAAACCTGATAACATCATAATAAAAATGTTTTGACAAAATTGTTAAAAACTGAGTTATCTCGTTTTGCAACGAAACACTTCATATGTCAGTGCAAGTTGTTTTCAGTTTGAACAGTTCTTACTTTTATTTTAGTCTAGGACTAGTCTAATCCCTGTCCGGGAAACCGCCCCTTTAAGATCTGTTATTGCAATGTGTTTTAGTCTAGGATTAGCCTTAAGTCTTGTCTGTGTACACTGTTATGCTACGTACACACTAAACGCGGGGCATCGCGTTACTTCCTCTACATTATTCGCGTGATTTAACTTCATATCATGCAAATTTTTGAATATTTTTAACTTGGGCGAAGACCCGTTTTAGGTGATCATAGTGCACGTTTTTGCTGCAAACGTGCTGCCCATTTCGAGTCATTTGTATCACAATGCGCGACGATGTGTCTGATTTCGTCTTTGCATTGCCTTTGTATGTAATCTACTCACGTTGAACTCGCGTTTGGTGTTTATGTCCCATTACTGTCTTTACTTTAACAATGACGTAAACATCACCTAAAACTTTGAGTTTTATTCATATACTTAAAAATCTTAGTTTATTTAACTTTTAAGCATATAAAATTCATTAAACTAAAACATTGAAGTTAAATAACCTCAAAATTATCAGTACATGTTGTAAGGAATACCCATAATCCCGTTCTCGGCAAAAAAGTCCATGTGCCATCAGTAGTTATAATAATAATAATAATAATAATATGACGCGACAAGAACACTTTTGTGAAAACAAAACAAACTATTTTATTCAACAAGAATCCGCCACTAGAGAGCGCAGGATCAAAACAATAACGATGTAAATTAATGATGCTCTGAAACTGCGTGGAATTATGGAATTTGTTGTCTTTTAACCGCTGATGGCCATCAATCAAACGGAAATGAGAAATCATGTTAACGAATGAGGTAATCAAGTTTTATAAATGCTGCGTTTGATGACATCATTTTATTTCATTATGTAAGGTTTAAGCGAGTAAAGCCCGACAGACGCATACTTCGACATTTGTCCACGACACTCTTGTCATGTGGTTACTACATCAGTAAAGGCGTTAACAAGGGCTAATGTGGATATTAACATCATTGACGGGCGACTACATTGTCCCGTATCACTGTTTTGAATGGCAATATTCTCATAATGTACAAGTAGTTGAAAACATTAGAGTGATTGTTAGTAATCAACTGGATAAATATATATACAGTAACACTGGCCTAGTGGTTTTTTGGATATTTTACTGCAAATATTTTACAAATTGTACCTTTAAACAGCCCGTATAAATGCCAAATTACTTGCCAGCGTATTCTGTGAACAACTGATGGAACGTGGACCTTTTTGGCGATGTCTTTCATTCTTTTCTGGGTATTTTAAAATCATCTATTTCTTTCAATGTATGCCATGCAGTATTTGAAAATACAATACAACATGTAATGTGTTGTGTTATGTTTTGGCTGGATCTTTCACAGGACAGAGTCACTGTTATCTTTAAGAATTTGCACACACGAAATGTCTGATAACAGATTTGAGTAACATTCAAAACCCCTCAAGTCTGCATCCACAGGTCATGCTTCACCTACAGACATGAAGACGATAACAAAGGCTGACTGTGTGACTGTGTGCATGCCTTCAAAGGTACAAGTTCACCTGGAAATAAGAAGTCTGTCATTCCGAATTCGTCATCCTCATGTTTTTCCCAAACCACTTGACTTTTCTTTCGGTGAACAAAGATCTGAATCTGTGTAATGCAAGATGTTTGATTAAACGTGTAACACAAGAACAAGTTTAATGCTAATTCATATACGAGCTTTTTGCTAAATGTCCTGTTGTGTTCCACAGATTAAAGTCACAAAGGTTTTGAACAACATGAGGGTGAATCAGTGATGATGAAAGATACTTCTTTATTGTTAAAGGAACAGTATGTAAGAAATTTATATCAATTAATCATAAAATGGCCCTGATATGTCACTAGACATTAAGAAATCATGTTCATTTCAAATACTTATATCACTCGCAACAGTGGTCCAGCCAGGATATTGTCATTTAAAAAGTGGATTTGCAGCCCTCAACTGATGTTTATGTTGTCATTTTGTGTATTGGGCACCAGTTGTGTGATTGCAGTACCAGTTTTAGCCACAAGTTTTGTGATTGCAATACCAGTTTTGGCCACAATCCTACATACCGTTCCTTTAAGTTTGTTTATTTTTTTCTATCATGTCAATAATGTGGTGTATAATTGATTGGTGTTTATTTCATGTTTATATTAGTGTCACTATGTTTTCTCTGAAGGTCTCATCTCACTCTTTTCTCATCTCCCTTAAGCTCCGAGAGAAGCAAAGAGGATAAGATGAAGGACCGGAGCGTGTCATGCTGGTATTACTGCACTTTTCCACAATCCTGTGGTGAGGGTAATAATTACACACCAGTGTCTTGTGCTGCACGTGGCAGCGGGTGAGGGTGAAGGGGGGGGGGGGTTCTGCTCAAACCTCAAACTTTTGCCCGTCATGTCTAGATTTTTCCTTCTTCACACTGATTTACTGCTTATGTGACACTGACCCATGTAGCAGACTGCAGAGAAATACCAGCACTTTACATGATATGTCATTTTAGAGGTTTCAATGTTTTCTATATCAGGTTTCATATCAAAAATAATAAATGGCTTTCGGTATCTACCAAATCTTCTTCTTTTGACACTGTGTTGATGTTTCCATATGAAGAGAGAGAGAGAGAGAGAGAGAGAGAGAGAGTTTAGTACTGTCACTGAATTCTTTATAGAGAGATGTAGATGAGTAAATATCTGAATAGATTATAATGTGTGTGATGATATCTGTGTGTGTTTGGTCCTTTTCAAAATCCTAATATCTGAACAGCTGTGTGCATGTGTTCAGAGGTGAACTGAGGACACGGTTCTGCTCTTTTCCTTTTTTCATGGAATTATAGCGTGAACTTCCAGACAGCTGGAACATCCTGTAGTCAAGACACACACACACACAATTTGTGAAACGTCTGACATTGAAAGGTTGGGTTAGGTGAGAACTGGGCAGATGTTTGTTTGTGTTTAGGTGAGAAGGTCAAAAACCGGATAAAGTATTAACTGTAAGATACTAATACTGTGTTTACCCCTTTTCGCCTTCAGAACTGCCTTAATTCTACGTGGCATTGATTCAATAAGGTGCTGAAAGCATTCTTTAGAAATGTTGGCCCATATTGATAGGGGCCATTTTAGTACAGTGAACTCATTGTCATGTTCAAGAAACCAATTTAAAATGATTCAAGCTTTGTGACATGTAGCCATCAGTGGATCAGTACATGGTGATCATAAAGGGATGGACATGGTCAGAAACAATGCTCAGGTAGGCTGTGGCATTTAAACGATGCTCAATTGGCACTAAGGGGCCTTAAGTGTGCCAAGAAAACATCCCCAGCACCATTACACCACCACCACCAGCCTGCACAGTGGTAAGGTGTGATGGATCCATGTTCTCATTCTGGTTACGCCAAATTCTCACTCTACCATCTGAATGTCTCAACAGAAATCGAGACTTATCAGACCAGGCAATGTTTTTCCAGTCTTCAACTGTCCAATTTTACTGAGCTTGTGCAAATTGTAGCCTCTTTTTTCTATTTGTATTGGAGATGAGTGGTACCCGGTGGGGTCTTCTGCTGTTGTAGCCCATCAGCCTCAAAGTTGTGCGATAATTGCATTAATGAGAAATTGAACGGGTGTTCCTAATAATCCTTAAATATAAATCTCAACATCATACAGTCACTGGTGAACAGGGTCTAAAATATGCAGAAGATGCTAAAAGCCAAGATGATTCATGACCTGGAGGATTTTTAAACATCTATTACAAAACATAAAAACTTTCAGCATCTTTCACACAGTAATTTCGGGGAATACCATGAATTTCCCAGTAAATACAAAAATGTGCCGTTCACACATGCAACCCATATGGAATATAAAAATATTTTTTGGCAAAAAATATGGTAACACTTTACAAAACGGTTCATTAGTTAACTACATAAATTACATATACATTAATACATTAATCTTTGTTAATGTTAATTCCAACAATTAGTAATACTTTATTAAAATCTTGTTAACGTTAGTTAATGCACTGTGAACTAACAAGAACAAACAATGAACAGCTTTATTTCTATTAACTAACATTAACAAAGATTAATAAAGAATGTAACAAATGTATTGCTCATGGTTTGTCAATGTAAGTTAATACATTAATGTTAACTTATAAACCTTATTGTAAAGTGTTACCAAAAATATGTTTTAAATATATGCAAAATACATTTTGTAGGAAAGTAAAGCTTAATTAAATATATTTTTGAATTTGAAAATATATTTATTTTTAACCTTCATATATTAACCTACTGTATATTTCAAAATGTTTTTCAGGGGCAACAAATACATTTCTAATTTTACAACCCATACGGCAAAAAATCTGTAAATAAAAAAGTATAAACGTTTGTATAAAATGTATAACGTTTTTATTCCAATGCAACGTGAATATAAATGCTTTCAAAATATAAAAAATGGCCAAAAAATATATTGGTCAATATTATTTTTGGTGATTTACTGTTTTCAACCTAAAATGATACATATGATACATAACGTAAGTAACATATTGTGGTGGTTTTCCGGACAGGGATTATCTTTAACCAAGACTAGTTTAATTAGGAAAATATAACTATTTTTAACAAACATGCCTTACTAAATACATTACTGGTGTGCATTTGATGTAAAACAAACATGCACTGATGTATTTTAAGATGTCAGTGCAAGTGGTTTTCAGTTTGGACAGTTCTTATATTTTAGTCTAGGACTAGTCTATTCACTGTCTTGGAAACCACCCCATTATTGACTAAGTTCATGAAAATGAATGAAATCAAACGCTCCTCATCTCATTTGTTTACAAGACATTAGCCTGAATTTCACAGACAGGGTCGTATTTGTTAAACATGGTACTGTGGTAGTAGGATTTAAAGGGAACATGCAGTTATTCAGTAATATTTATGTCAAATTATTGTGGTATTATCATCAGTCTGTGATACCGACATAGGAAGCATGTGCAGACTTGTAGTGATGATGCATTTGTATGTCAAAAACTATGAACAACAGATACAATCTTTTCATTTTTCAAAATCAACTTGAGTGAAGCATGCAGACGCTTATAAGCGAACAAAGCTTTTCAACCCCTCACCCTGTCAAACACAGGGTTCAGAGGTCAAGCGGGGTCACAGCATGAACGTGTCATGTGCACATGTGTGTGTCTGCGTGTGCATGCATAATCAATGAGAAAGACTGATTATTTTGTGCAAGTGGACTGAATCCTGTTGTGTTTGTTTTCTGCATCTGTACTGTGTTAATATTTGTAAATGTTTCAGCTGTATTTAAACCCTAAAATAAATTGTATATGTGTTTGTGTTTAGTCAGATGTGCATGCACATTGTGACTAATGATCGGGTTCATTTAAGGACGGGGGTGTGCGTGCATGTTTGTCTATTAGCATATAAATGGGTCTGTGAGAGCACAGGAAGATCTCGGTGTCAGCTGTTGTCACGCAGCAGGGCATTATGGGAGAAGAAACAGCAGCAGGTGTTAAAACCGATCACATTAGCATCAGTGTTTGCTACTCCAGAATAAAAGATTTTGTTACGAATACTTGATGACAGACTGTTGAATTATTGAAAATGAATGTACAGCGGAGGTGATGATAGAAAGCAGGTGTGGATTTAACTGACCGTCTTCGTTCTGCTCATCAACAGCTTTTTGTGAAATCATGTCTTCAGTGTTATTCTCTTGATGCTTCTTTATAGTCACAATAAGCAACAATAATACAATTTACAGTGATGTACACTGTTAGAAAAATGGTAAAAAAATAAGCCGTCAATGTGTTTGTACCCTTTCAAAAAGTACACCTGTGCACCTAAAGAGTATTAGTACCTCATATTGGTATCAAATGTATATATCTGTACCTAAATGATACATATTAGGACCTTTTTAAAGGGTTAGGACCATTTTAACCATGTTTTCTGACAGTGCACAGTGTTGAATGTTTCACTAAGCATTTGTCTTAAGATGGTTATTTAATATTTTCACAGTTTTTCACAGAAGATTTATATTGCATATCACACAACTAGGCCTAATATTTAACATATGCATGTATGCGTTAAGAACAAACAGGCTTTACCAGCTCATTGTTTTTCCTTTACTGCATGAGCATCTTAACTTTTATGGAAATTCTTTCCACAGTTGCCTTTGATAGATGAGGGGGATTACTACGAAATAACATGAATATAAAATGTGCTACATAAAGTAAACCAAGGGTAAAGCCTTAAATCTGTCGTTTGACTACAATTGTAATACTGTGTAAATTATTTCAATGTTTTTTTTTCGTATTTGTTTATCATTATAGTTGACATATTTTATATATTTAATAGATACTCTGTTGCCCTTTTATGTTCAGAATATTGCAATAAATATATAAAACCAATGTTAAAAAGTACTAAAATACACTTTAAGCACATTTAATATATACAAATTAGTGCTGGGCAAAGATTAATCGCGATTAATCACATAAAAAATAAAAGTGCATTTTTGCCAAAATATATGTGTGTATGTACTTAAGAAACATTTACATGTGTATATATATATTTATTTATATTTTTATATATTCTATATTAACAATAAAAATGGATATATAAATAAAAAATTTCTGAAATGTATATATGTATGTGTGTGTGTGTGTGTGTGTGTTTAAAAATACATAATAATTATACACAGTACACACACATATATTAAAAATGCACTTTTATTTTTTATACGATTAATTGCGATTTATCTTTGCCCAGTACTAATACTAATACAACTATAAATATACTTAAAAATATACTACTTTTATGCACTAATTTTTGACCGTTTTTGTATATTAACTCTATCCCCGCCATTGAGGAGTTATCTCGTCAATTAATAGACAACTTTCCATAAAAAACATGTTCCTGTGATTTTTTATGTTAATCTGCAATACCGAGATTGTCCACTAGAAAGCACTTACCCAATTTATAAAAAAGTGAAGCGAAAACGTTATGTACTTATTTTAAACTCTGTGTATGTTTTGATAATCGTTCCGAATCTGATTCCTTCACAAAAATGCAATTATTTCAGCTTTTTGCTAAAAAAATATTTTTTAAGAAAAATACCCATATTTAAAAGTTTATAAGCAGAGAAAAAATATAGATAGGAGGAAAGGTTTTTTTTTTTTCGTTTAGTTTGTTTGTTTGAAAGCAGAGGGTCTGTTCTTTCATTTGATATATTTGTATGTTTATATATTTTTTGAAGAAAATTTTCATGGAAGGCATTTTGTGAAACTTTTGTGAAAATCACAAAAAAATGCTGGCAGGCAACTTTTCAAAAAATGGCTGGCGGGGAATAAATTAAGATAAATAAGTGCTATTTTATGAGACCATTTATTTTATCCAATTGAAGTATTATACACTACTTTAGTAGAACTATACTTTTAATTTGTAGTGTGAAAGTGACAAGCTTTCAAGTATGCAATGCATAGTCGAAATGTGAACTCTGCATTCAACCCATCCCAGAGAGTAGTGAACAAACACACTGCAAGTCGTGAACACACAAACACCCAGACCAGTGGGCAGCTAAGGTGACTTGCTCAAGGTCACCACAGTCATAACCCGCCGGCTGTAAGACTCGAACCAGCAACTCTTGGATTACAACCTCGACTTCCCAACCACAAGGCTACTTAAGCAATATCGCTCGAGTAGGAGTGTGATATAGCTCTATAGAGCTATATCACACGAATCCGAGAGCGATATTGCTTTTATACAACAGTTCGACGGCACACGTTTAAAAAACGAAAACTAGAAAACAACAACGGAGTTATTTTAAAAGCCTCTTTGTTTGAGAACTACTTCTTCCGCCACGGATTTGAGGGCGGCCAGAATGACAGGTAAAACTTTCGGCTGCTTTGAAGCTCATAACAACTCAATGGACAGAAAAGCCGTTACTTTATATTACCGTTTCTTGGTCACAAAGTGTAGTTTTAAGATTAGTTCAGTCGAGAATGTATTTGTATTATATTTAAATCTGCAGTCGATTAGTAAAGATAGCGCCTGTTTGAACGTTTGCTTAGTGAGATTCGGTACAAATGAGAACCAAAGCATGAGCGGACATCAGTGTTCACTCGCCCCGCTGACCACCGCCCTCTCTGGGCTACATCTCTGAAAGAGATACCCTGGCTCTCATGTTGGCCTTGTTTGTTTATGATCGTCAAAATGAGATCAAATCAGCAGTATTTGGTGTCATGATCAAACTAGTACTTGTTTTTTATTCATATTTAGTGTCTTTTGTGTTGTTATTGTTTTGGCGCGAGGTAAAAGTTAATAAAACTATACTTGTGTAACGTTACTATTGCTTTCTCATTTATTCTTAACGCGATACGAGCACTCGATTATTATTATTAAACTTTGTTCTTGTCAGTACTATATAAAACGGTTTTTTATAAGTGTCAGAGATATGTTTTTGCATGCTGCTTATAAATATACCAGTGGCGATATCTCATAACATGTTTTAATAGTCACGTCACGATAAAGTAAATGATCAATGTCCACATTTAAAAGCTGCGGGGCTTACCTGCAGTTCCACTGTGTTTTCGCGTTCTGATAAAAGATATAGCTCCAGAAAAAAACGAGTGTTTATATTCCTCTTTCCAAGTGTTAATCGTCCACACGATGTGACAAGACATTTCTCCCATTAACTTTAACGTAACATACAAGAGCGCTAGTAAACTAATGAGACACACGGAGAGTGATTCAAACAGCGCGTCTGTGTTTTTCCATTCAGAGATGAGCCTGCTTAGGACCTCCATTCACTAGGTGGCGAAATAATACGAAAGGTGAAGCGGTTACAGTGCCGTTATCAGCACAATATCGTATAGCTCTTAGCCAATCAGATTCGAGAACCAGAAAGAAATGTTGTATAAACCTGTATAACTTATACACTATCATTTAACACAAAAATGTCGGCAAATGCTGGTATTTAAGTATATTGTAGTACATTCAAGTATACCATATTTTTCCATGAGTAAGTTGTTACAATAACTTCTTTCTATTTGAAAAGAAATGTTAGAAACTTCACAACCTTGCTGGAAAAACCAGCATAGACCAGCATAATTCCCATGCTGGTTTATAGCTAGTGGCCAGCAAGACAATGTGTATGTTGGTCAACCAGCATGGTCTTGCTGGTGATACCAGCACCAAAACACAACATATCCTTTTTATTCCAGCATGGAATAAGAAAAATGCGTTTATTTTGGATTGCTTGTTGACTTTGTACTTTAAATTATCTCCTTTTCTAGATGTTTTGAGCACCTGCGTGTCTAACTCACTGAGAGAAAGTGATTTATTCTGAATGGACCCCACCGCCGCACCTCGCCCTGTTTACCTGTGATGAAGCTGTCAGGTGTGCGATTGTGTGCTGGTCTAAACTCGCCCCGAAGACAAAACACCCTCTCAAAGACGACGTGTCTTCAAAAGATCTCTCAAAGAGCCAGATATCAGTCAAAGAGAGATGTGATTACACGGCTAGTGTGGACTCGTTCATAAAAGAAGAGGATGGATGGATAGATGGATGCTACTTTTAAATCAGTCTCTCTTTTCGTTTACGATTTTACTTTCATCTGTTTTAGACCTGAAGTTTCTCTGTTCGAGACAGAATAAACTGTCACGCTGTTTTCACTGCAGGTCATTTCAAAGCCGCCTACTGTACCTCCTGATACCATCTTACAGCTCTGTGTGTAACTCTGCGTCATATTTTGCATAAGCAGAGAGGCAATGATGAGTTATTATGTTTGTTATTTTATACTTTTCTCACAGGACACATAGGGCCTCATTTATAATGCAAAAGTCGACACCAAAGTTCATATTTATAAAGTTGTCTTTGACGTGGGAAAGTGCTTAGCTCCACGTCAGGGTCTGAGCAGATGTACGCACTTTTGCTTGTCCGATTGCTGCAGGTTTTTGGCCATTCTTGCTGCTTGAAAAAAATGTAAACATTGACAGGTGCTATTTTATGTGTCAATGACATTAATCAAGCAATGTTTAAAGGCGGAAATCTGCAAATCTTATGAGGTCATTTGCGATTTATAGATGTCACATCTGAAAGTGAAGCGTACACTAGGGTGGCCATTCGTGCCAGTTCCGCCGGACACCTCCCGAACATGTTTTCGGGTTCGTTCTCCGGAAGTCGTGTTGCTCGACCGCATACGTCATCATCGAGGTTCTCACATTTCAGTTAAATACATTAGAAAATTAAAATTTATTTATTTTAAGACATCCAATCATTGTAGTTTCATTCTTACCTTAAAATGTAACGGTTGCTTTTCTGAAATTAAACCCGAAATATTAAACCTTGATGACGTATGCGGTCGACCAACGCGACTTCTCGAGAACGAACCCGAAAACATGTTCGGGAGGTGTCCGGCGGAACTGGCACGAATGGCCACCCTAGCGTACACGCGTTTTTTATACGTACATTCGTTTTATCAATCACCAGCCTGATCTCACAAGAAATCATATATATTTTATGAGTTGGCTAATTCATATCAATTCATACGAAGTTAATCGTGCAAAATCTTACGATTCTTAAGAAAATACAACAACGAAACCGAACCCCTAACCCCAACGTCACAGGGGTCAAGCCACATCGTACCAAAACTTACAAATGTGGTTGTATGAATTAATACGAATTATCCAACTCGTACAAATTCTCATGAGATAACGCTGGAATCACATTGCGCACTTTTTGGAAATGATCGTAAGATTAAATTAAAGACATTTTCTATGCAGCATTTTAAAAATTAGGCCCATCATCTTTAGTCTTGGATGGCCCACTTATATATTGACTGAAATATATATTGACTGAAATAAGTTGTGTTATAGTCACTAAATATTTGATTAATTTATTCGTTCATGGACACGATTTTCCGCTTTTTTTGTGCCATTGAGCACGAATGTCTTTTTTGTGTCAGTCAACACAAATTTCTATAAATAGTTTTCGTGTTTGTGGCACGACTTTCTCTTTCGTGTTATTTTATGTATTGTTTTCTCATTGTTTTTTACATTTTTTTTACCATTGTCGCTTGGGGTTGGGGTTAGAATTACTTTTTGCTATATTTCAAACATCCTAACCCAATCCCAACTCTAACCCCAACCCCAAGTGAAAATAGTTTTAAAATCGAAAGAAAAACATGTAGAAACCAATACATAAAATTACATGCTAACCCCAACTCCAAATCTAACCCCAAGCGACAATGATTTAAATGAGGAAATGAGGAAAATCAATACATAAAATGACACGAAAAAGAAAATCGTGTCCATGAACACGAATAAATTAATCAAATATTTTGTGACTATAACACGACTTGCCAAGAGATTGTGTTGGAAATATCCAGTTCCAGTCTGACTGGCCATACATAGCATCTGCGCCCCTTTAATATGTCTGACTGGAAACAATGGCACCAGTTTGATAAAATTAGCTTTTTTGGAAGAACTAGACAGGATTGAGCACTACTGTTACTGTGAATAGGGGACAATGCAACGTTTAATATGGCAACAGAAATCCCACCCTCAATGTGAATGAACCAAAAGTCAAACGATCCCAGACAATTCCCGGACGCATTTTCCATGTATTTTCGTAATCTCTGTGTGAAAAGGGCTTTACATCTTTTGTCATCAGTATTCATTGTCAACATTAATCTTTTTGATGTGTTTGTAGTTGTCTTCATTCTTTGTTTATCTGTATAGAAACACATTTGTCACGTGTTCAAGCATCAGCTGCATTTCATCTCTGTCCAGCTGATTTTCTCTTATGAATGAGAGATTTCAGGACGCTGATCGTCTCACAGTTTGTGTTTGTGACCCTCCGGGGGTTTTCCTCACACGAAGGCTAAGATCTTAAGATTCCTGTCACCAGCATGAAGAACACAATCAATAATCTTTCTCGTGTGTGTGTGTGTGTTCAGATTCATCGATCTGTGAATCTCATTAGGGTTTCAGCCTCTTCATTGTGTCGTGTCAGATTCTCATCAGCCAGATGAACAGAAGCCCTCTGACCTTCTGCTACTGGATGCTCAACTAGACTGACTTCATACAGAAAACTTACAGGATTGCTCATCTTGAGTGTAAGGAATGAAAACTCAGAAAACTTTATTTCTAAAGTTGACCAGTTCGGTTTATTAAATAATAATCTACTTGTAGTTCAGTATCATGCATGACTATTTAATGAACGTGACCGTTAACACATGACAGCTCTCAGGGTTCGTATTTAATGGTTGCATAGATGTTAAGTTGTCACACATGGTTTATGTTTAAAATGTGTTGGATATATATTTCACGTCTGTCTCTCTTTAAGGGCTGTGCATCAGAAATGAAATATTGTTATGTGATCATTCTTGTCTTGTGTAGCCTACTTGGACACGTGACAGAAAGCTTGGGCCACATATATTGGGGGGGCAGTCGTGGCCGAGTGGTTAGAGAGTCGTAACCTGAAGGTCACTCGTTCGATTACCAAGACTGTTAGGAAACAACTCTGGTCCAATTTAGCAAAGCACCTTAGCTCCATTGAATAGCTGCCCAATGCTCCGTGTGTGTGTGTGTGTTTATGAATTGCAATGCCATATAGAGGTATGGTTTAAATATGGGTTACCATACTTAATAATCAATTTACTTTCATATATATGTATATAATGCTCACACTGACTGAACTATAAGAGAGACGTGTTTGTGTAATACATTCACTGTAAGCCGAGACAATGGAGCTTTACAGAATTACAATCTGAGTTAGATGAAGGATCATGGATGGATGAATGTGTGCAGATATATAAATAATATCCACCTTTAGTATATAGACAGAATTGTATTAAATAGTTGTGTTTAAACTCAATTTTTAGCAAGTGTTACAACAAACCCTCTGTTTGTTATCATGAACCCCACCTATGGGATAAGTTGTAACATTTGCACTCCTGTCACTTTCTGTGTATTTGTACAATAACGGTAGATCCCACAAACAAACTTTAAGTGTTCCTTTGTAGCAGAGATGTGTGTGTTGATGATTGTATAAAATAAAGATTAATCTAACTTAAATATATATTTTTTAATTTTATAAAGCCAAAGAGCGTTACTTTCTACTTTGGGACAGTTTCCCAGGCAGGGTTTAAATTAAGCCAGGACTAGGCCTTGGTTAAATCAGGACAGTTTTTACAAACATACATTACAAAAAATCATTACAGGTTTGCATCTTCAGACAAAACAAGGTCAGTGATATATTTTAAAGCAACACCAAAGAGTTTTTTTTACATTAAAATAACGTTTCCAAAAAAGTTTGAACCAGGAAACAGGGTGAACGGCACTTTCACATCCGCTTTGCAGCCCTCTATCGGCCAATCAGAGCCAGCTATGCTGCAGTATTTATGTCAGTGGTAATGGACAATTCCGCTTCTAACCTGTAGGGGGAGCAAAGAGCAAAAACTCTTTAGTGTTGCTTTAAGATGTTATCAGTTAAGACTGCCCGGGCATGCATTTTAGTCTGGGACTTTGCTTGGTGCAAAGTGTTCAGTGTGTGGATTTTAGTGGCATCTAGTGGTGAGGTTGCGAATTGCACCTCTCCTTTCGAAGCACATAGAGAAGCTACGATAGCCGTCACAGGACAGACATGGCATCATCTGAGACAACATAGTGACAAATGCTCTCTGTAGAGCAGTTGGTCCATTTAGGGCAGGGGTGGGGAACCCTGGTCCTGGAAGGTCACTGCCCTGCAGAGTTTAGTTCCAACCCTTATTAAACAACACCTGAAAAATCTAATTAAAATCTTCAGAATTACTTGGAAATAAAATTCTGGTGTGTTTGATTAGGGTTGGAACTAAACTCTGCAGGACCCAGGGTTCCCCACTCCTGGTTTAGGGCCACTGTAGAAACATGGCGGCGCAAAATGGCGGCTTACATGTAGGGGGACCCGCAGGGTATGTAGATAAAACGACTCAATCTAAGGTAATAAAAACAATACAGTTCATTATATAAGGTCTTTATACACCACTGATAATAGTTATCTTTATTATATTGCATTGCTGTCAAAAAATCCTTCTAAAATGTACACACTGCACCTTTAAAGGAACAGTATGTAGGATTGTGGCTAAAACTGGTACTGCAATCACACAACTGGTGGCCAATACACAACATGACAACATAAACATCAGTTGAGGGCTGCAACTCCACTTTTTAAATGACAATATCCTGGCCGGACCACTGTTGTCAGTGATATTAAGGAATCATGTTCATTTCAAATACTTATGTCTAGTGCAGTGGTTCTCAAACGTTTTTGGTATGCGGCCCACCTTGTATACGGTTCATCCCTTCATGGCCCCCCAAAGAAAATTTATGACATAAAATATTCCAAAACTTAAAATCTGAATTAAACAAAACATTAGATGATACAATGTAGTGCTGTGGGTTAGTAACCTTATTTTTCTAAAGTTTAATTGCACAGAATTTGTGATAAATTAATGTATTATATAAAATGTCATTAAACTGGGGCCTCCCTGGCACAATCTCAGGGCCCCCAGTTTGAGAACCACTGGTCTAGTGACATGCCAGGGCCATTTTATGATTAATTGATATACATTTCTTACATACTGTTCCTTTAAGTCCTGTCAACCGTCCCTATAACCCCTAACATGTTAAATATACTTAGTAAGATGAAGATCTCTTGTATGTGTCTCTTTTTCAATAATCACTCTTTGAGGGTGAAAAAATAACACCAGCTTTTATATTTGAATAAATTATACATTATTCTTTACAGTTTTTTTCACCGCTATTTACGGTGTTTACACAATAATTTAACAACCTTTTTTTTTTTTTTCTTTAAACATGATTTTTTTTCTGCAAGAGGTCAGAAGTTGTGGGTGGTCTGATATTTGAACTGTATGTCTGTGAATAACCTGTGACACCTGAGTCTTCATGGATCTCGCTCTTTTGCTCTCTCTTTCTCTCTCTCTATCATCTCTATCTACCTATCCCTTTTTTTATCCCTCTCTCTCTCGCTCTCTCTCTCTCTCTCTCTCCCCATTAGAAACCGAAATGCAAATCCCAGATGTTTGTCCGGCCTCCTGTGGAGTGTCCTGGGGAATTTTGAGATAGGAAAGGAGAGACTGCCGACCCCACAGATTGCTGTAAATTTTCTTGCCTTAAATGAGAGCAGAGGACAGAGAGGATCACATCACCTTCCCATCTGTCTGTCTCTTTGTCTCTGTCTCTCTCTTTCTGTGCAGTGATTGTGTCGGTTGTCTAATGTGTGTTTGACCTACTAAAGTCTTTGTGTTGTTTTTCCACTCAGATGGTTTGGTCTTTTGGCTGCGTCTCAAGCACTGGACTACAGCCATCCACATCTGCACTCGTTCTGTTTCCACGTCTAAAACACACACACACACACACACACACACATACACACACACACACACACACACACACACACACACACACACACACACACACACAGTGATTCACCTCAAATGAATGACTTATAAAGTCTTCAGTAAGTTCACTGAGTGATCTGTAGAGTATTTAAACGATATACAAAATAGTCATTTATGTACGTCAACACTTGATCTAAACTAAATAAAAATTTTCTATATGAAATCTTGAACTTGAATAAACAAAGAATAATTAAGATTGTAGAACGTACAAATAAAAGGATGTTACAGTATAATACGACTAGTGTGTTGCATATTGTTAATGTATAAGCTGATGACATATTAATAACCATGACACATCACTTTAATTATGATAAAATAACTATAAATTCTTTCTCTTTATTACATGTTTCTCTGAGAACCACAAAGATGAACTTATTAGATGACTGTACTGCTGGTCTCAGTTCAGTCAGGACAGACTGCGAAAACAAACTTCATTCAGTGACAAAGAGAAATTTCAATAGGAAAAGTTTATCATTAGGTTAAATGTTTGTACCTTGACTTATGATAAATAATGATCATGTTTAATATATCAAATGTTGAAACATTATGGGGTTGTGCGTTTTATGCAGTACCAGTAGTTAACACTAGAGGCAGGGGAGGCATCATTGGCACAGCACTAATGATTACAGTACGAGTTTGTTTGAAAACTTTTCAACACATTCACACACCCATCCCAATGCTTCGAACCCAGAGAAGTCTTCATAACAACAATAATCCAAAAGCCATAAAATCCTTGTTGCATGTTTGTGTGCGTGATACACATGGCCTTCAGATGTGTCTCTTTTGGCTCTTAAAGGAACAGACAACATTTCTGCTTATAGCTTTTATATAATCAGGAGTAGAATGCATAAGGTATTGCAGTTGTTTTGAGTGAAATTAACTGTGTTTCCATTCCAATGTGAAGGAAATCTTTTCAAAATTCGCAAAAAGAAAACCAAACAAAAGCGAATTAGCTGCGTTTCCATCAAGTTGTTTGAGCGAATGATGTGGTACTGGTAACTTAGTAACCAACAGTAAACAAAACAAGACACACTTGGAAAATGGAGACAGGACTGCATGTAGACACAATGAGGCAAGTTATTAATTTATAAGCAGTGCAGTTTGAAATTGGCAAACTGAATGCTGTGCACAGACAAAAAATGCTGATGTTGATGAATGCACTATTCACCTTATTTTTCACGACAACAAGGGCGGCGCCATTTCGCTCATTTTGTCAACGTTCTTCCGGCCGCATAGACGATGAGCAGCTGAAGCAGTGACTGAAGGCGACGCGTTAAGCTTAAAAAGCTCACTCGAGCGCCTTTATGGTTCTTTCTTACCAATTTTAAGCCAACTGAGGAACACCCTTACCCCAAGTAATGGTTCGACTACGATGTTCCGGTAACTTTAAACCACGCCGGGTGTTGAAAAGGTGGCCAGTTTCAGGTAAGCTATCTTAGCTAACTTTGTGCTCGTTCGCCTAAAGTTAGATTTGTGAAGTACGTTCTACAAATACAATTAAGATCAGTAACGTTAGTTTATAAAATGCAACTATTTGAATGGTTTTAATTGTCCACCTATATTTTTATATTTACGATAGTACAACGAGATATTATAGTACATTGCATTCTTACAGTAGCCCACGTGATTCCTACAAGTTACTGAGATTTCAGATGCTAGAATGTCAGTTCATTTCTCATTCAGATATTGATAATGACCTATTAAACAATGTATTATTTAACACTGAAGTTAAAGGTTGTGTGTATAATGTTACTGTCTCTTTTTAATGCATCTCTCTCTTACACACTGTTCTGTATGGGTACCATTTATTTATTAATTCTCATGATGCAAGTTTATTTTAAATACTAACATAAAAATGTTTATGGTTATATTATTTTCACAGATGCATTGATGTGTAGTGATGCAGTGGACAACTGTGAGGATGATACAATCAACATGTTCCTAAACTGTGATGCAGAAACACAATGGGAGGATCCATCCGTCTCTGACCACAACTACACTTTAAAATCACAACTCAACCTGAAGCAACCTACATCTGATATGGGAAAACAATGGTGCGGTTTCCCGGACAGGGCTTATCCTGGTCCCAGGCTAAAATGCATATTTGAGCTACAATAATATAAAAACACCTTTGACATACCTCAACATATATAAGTGCCATTGTTTTGTCACAAGATGCGCACCAGTCTTGTTTTTTTGTAGGGTTTGTTTGTAAAAACTAAAATGTCCTAATATAATTAAATCCTAGTCCTGTAAACCCTGTCCGAGAAACTGCTTCAATGTGTTGAGCTGGCACAAATGTACATATCTCTGCTGAGAAACAACCATCTTTGGTTCAGCTTTACAGAGGGTTGATATTGCATCCATTACACAGTCGCCAAGCACTTTACCAGTACATACACCAACAGCTTCCAGATAAACACTTGGGATCAGCTCCTGATGACTCCGATAAAGCTGTGTCTTAATTTATTGCAGGGTGGTCTTGCTTTACCTGTTGTAAAGTTACATTAAACCTTCATATGTGATCAGATGTCATGCAGTGATATTAAACATTTACAGTGTGATCAGATGTTGTGCATTTATATTAAACCTTTACAATGTGATCAGATGTTGTGCAGTTATATTAAACCTTTACTATGTGATCAGCTGTTACCTGTCATGCAGTTATATTAAACATTTACTATGTGATCAGATGTAACCTGCCATGCAGTTATATAAACCTTTACAGTGTGATCAGATATTATCTGTAAGGAATTTCTTAAACCATATGTGAGCTTTGTAGATTCCACTTAAAAGGATTTAAGTCTCCTGATTTAAAGGAATAAGTGTTGGCAAGTTTGCAAATGAATTATATCATGGTTCCACATAAAAACGAAATAGTTATTGGACTGGCTAAGGTGCACATTTGCTTTAAAAAAGACGAAATCACTGTGTAAATATTGGTGGACATACTTTTAATAATTTTCAATGCTGCTCCATCAACTCCTGACAGGACGAGGTAATTAAATATGCCAGGTTACTTGCCGCGGCCGCTTCATATCGTCTAACCACGAGACGATTGATGGGACAATAAAAGACTATCCGAGCGTCATATGAAGTTTTAACCGTGCTCCTAATTTAAAACATTTACAGCAGTAGTGATATTTGTCATTTCGTTAAAGTTATAGTGAACTACAAACAATCTTCTAACCACCAAACTAACCACCGAATGCACTGTGCCATATTAGCAGCGGAAGTCGGTTGACAAAATGCGGAAGAGCGAAGAATTAAAAAGGGGCGTGGCGGAATAAGGTGAATAGCAGCAAGGGCATTGCGATGACGTCGAGCTCTATATATGGTAAAGACAACGACAGCAAGCTAGACGTTCAGTCACGTGGGTTTAATGCTCCCTACTTCAGAATTTATTTGGAAAATGCGTTTCATTTGCATACGTCAAAAACCACCTCAAATTTTGCGAATAAATGGATTTTTATTTGAAAATTTGCATTTCCATTACTCGTTTTTAATGTGATACTTCAAAATATGCATAAAATCATGGTAATGGAAACATACGGCAAAAATTATATATTTTCAAATATATACATTAAATACCAGTTTAATGTATATTTTGAAATATTTTATTAAAAATATATTTTAAAGTATTTGTATTTATTGGAATTTGTAAAATTGTTGTTACAAACTTGTATGCATAACGGATTCGAAAAGGTTAAAATTAAGTATACTTTCAACTGCAAACATTTACTTTATAAAGTATTCATGAAATCTAAAATCTAAACATTTATATTTTGGCCAAGAGGGTTGTAAAATTAGGAATGTATTGTTGCCCCTGAAATACATTTTAAAATATTTATTAATAAATGAAAGTTAAAACAATTTATATTTATTTAAGATTTACTTTCTACAAAATGTATTAAGCATATTTTTAAAACATATTTTTGCCCAGAGATTTTTTTGCCGTATGAGGTCTGACGACCATGATGGGGAATCTCAATAGTCTGAGACTGTGAAATAACAAAATTGGGGAATCTCAATAGTCTGAGACTGTGAAATAACGGTGAATAAATATTAATCACTAATTGATAATGATAATGTTTGGCCTAATCATATGATCAGAATGTTCTTTACACTTTGATTCACACTTGCATACTAATGGTCTTAATTTGCTTCGATAAGTATTTAACTCAAACCACATTAGATTGCACTTGTATAGATGAGTAAATGGTGAGTAAATGAAGCACTCTTTATGAAGCACTCTTGGCCTGTTCAATATGGCGGCGCCGTGGACGCACCACAGTGGTCAATGGGCGGTCTAAGAAAGTGTGGAAACACATTGACCTCTGCTGGAGAGATCTGTTATTACACTGATTGAACCAATAACTTTTTTGAGATGTTCTTGGACAATTCCGACAATTTTATTCATTCGATCAGACTACCAAACGTTGATGAGTCTCTAGTTACACCAAAAAAAAAAAAAAAAAATTAATTCAATTTACTCAATTTATTAAGGTAAGTGGTCGCAATCAATTTATTTAAGCTACATTAAACAAAAGTATTTTGTTTTGTTTTTCACATTTTTTGTTTTAATGTAGCTTAAATAAATTGATTGCGACCACTTACATTAATAAATTGAGTAAATGGAATGAATCTTTTTTTCAGTGTAGCCTACAGCACAAAAATACGACCTTACTTCCCATACGGCAAAAAAAAAAAAAAAAAAAATTCTCGGCCAAAAATATGTTTTAAATATATGCTAAATACATTTAGTAAAAAGTGAACCTAATTAAATATATTTGTGAATTTGAAAATATATTCAGCTGTAACCTTATATTAACATATAACATTGTATTTCAGGGGTAACAAATAGGCTACATTTTTTATTTACCCATATGGCAAAAAATATATTTTTCCTGGCCAAAGTATAAATGTTTGTATAAAATGTATAAAGTATAAGTAACTTACTGTAGATTTAAATTTATGTTATTTAATGGCAACAGTTTTTTTGAGGTTAAATGAACATTAAACATTAACAAATCTTTATCTTTACAGAAATCCTCATCATCCTTTTTCTGTTTTTTTTCCATCAGATTTTGGTTACCGGAATGCTTTGCATGAGATTTTTACTTGTCCATTTTTAATGTTCATTAAACCTTTAACAAACCGCGGCCAGCAAATAACATACATTTAAATTTACAATTAATTTAAAAATACTGTAATTTTTAAAGAATGTTTTAACAGTGTATAAAATGTATAGCCTAAGTATGTATAAAATATAAAATTATTAGTATATTTTTGCTGTTGAAAATATTCTTTATTTTAACCTTTTTCAAAACTGTTATGTTTACAGGTTTTACGTGAATATATTTTAAAAAATAAATATTATTTTTAAATAAAAATGCTTTAAAATATATTACAAAAATGGCCAAAAAATATATTGGTGAAAAATAATTTTTTGTAAACAAAATGTCAAATATGTCAGCACATATATTTCTGGCCATTTTTATCTTGAAATATAAAAAACATATATTTCTGCCATATGGGTCAGAAGACTAAAGCTGATCAGCACCTTGCAGATGATGATATGAGATTACATTTTGATATTTTCTGTGTATTTATTTCTTGCTATATGCTGTTCTGATGCGATGTCGCTGAAAAACTGATGATTATTATTTTTTTCTTCTAAATAATACACTTTAACACAAAATCAGTAAACCGCAGCACCTCTGTGTACCACTAGATGGCAGTGAAGCACCAGGCGTGTGTGCGTGTATAGTATTGACTTTTTAGTATAATAATAAAGCATATGCCAGATTTTCATAAGGTCTATATTACTTATACTAATGCTGCAGGACTGTAATATGATCATTATATTTGCACAGCTATTAAGAAAATATGCATCTCAGAAAAATGCATATAAAAATAGGACTTAATCATTATATAGTGAATCGGTATATAATTTAGCCAAATAGCATGAAGTATCAAAGTAATATTACAACTTTAATCATATTCCAAAATTGAAGCTGTGATGTACATAACATATTTTACAATAATACCATAAAATATAGATAATGTACATTTCACATTAACAAGTAAGAAAAATGTGACTATAAGGATGTAACCAGACCATTACATAAAGATATTTGCAATTTTTGTTAAACTTTTACCCATAGGCTACCTTGTTGTCATATGATCTTATTATATCACACAGTGATATCCACTTATCGAGTTACCATTAAAGTTAACTTTGTTTAAAACATCTTTGGCAAAGAGTTGATCATTAAGAATTAAACGTCCCCTTTACTGTTGCTTTATTCTATTAAAGCTCCACATGTCTGTGTTTAATATTATTAATATAACACAAACATATGGAGATCATATATCACATGATTTAGAAGCCTTTCATGTGCTGAAACACACACACACACACACACACACACACACACACACACACACACACACACACACACACACACACACACACACACACACACACACACACACACACACACACACACACACACACACACACACACACACACACACACACACATAACATTTTTAATGTCCTCATAACGTTATGATGTGTGCCATTATATTTCTGAAGATTTTACATATTTGCAAGTACAGCCACACCTGAACATACAAATTCACACACTTACATATGCGGTGAACTTAAATATTTAAGAAGAATTTATAATCATTCTACTTTTAGATGTTTGTTTATGGTTTTTCCATCTGTTACCATGGTAGTAGTTTTTGTAAGTGCCCAAGCATCACAGGAGAGCACAGGAACATGTTGGACTTCAGCAGAATACAGGCAGACAGAAGCCGAGCAGATTCTCCAAACATCTGCAGAGAAACACATGCGGGAATCAAGTCAAATATTTGCCTTTCCTTTATTAGCTTACAATTCAGTCCAAAGTCATGATGGAGACCAGGAAAGAGAGAGAGAGAGAGAGAGAGAGAGAGAGAGAGAGAGAGATGAACCTGCACAGAGTAACTCATCTGGACAGCAGCTGCAGGAAAGACACACACACACACACACACACACACACACACACACACACACACACACACACACACACACACACACACACACACACACACACACACACACACACACACACACACACACACACACACACACACACATCTACATGCCTGAACAGTGATCTAAACAGAGACTAACAAGTGTGTGTTCAAACTGTCGATGTCACTTCCTGTTCAGTATACTCACCTCAGCATCACTTTGAATGATAGACTGTATGTAAATAAGCAATTCAAAGTGATTCAGTTATCATCTCTGAATAATAACCAGTTGTTTAGCATTTTTAAAGAGACATTCCACTTTTTTTGAAAATATGCTCATTTTCCAGCTCGCCCAGAGTTAAACATTTGATTCTTACCGTTTTGGAATCCATTCAGCTGATCTCCGGGTCTGGCAGTACCACTTTTAGCATAGCTTAGCACAATCCATTGAATCTGATTAGACCATTAGCATTGCGCTACAAAATAACAAAAAAGTATAGATAGTTGTCCTATTTAAAACTTGACTCTTCTGTAGTTACATCGTGTAAGACCAACAGAAAAGTGCCCGAAAATTGTCAACTTGGTTACTTTCAATAGCAGGGGACTATTTTCAGGCGCTGCGTAAATCATTGCGCCTACTGCAGCCATGTTACGGCAGCAAAGTCCTTGATTATTACGCTAGAATGAGAGTATAGTTCCTAACCATATCGGCCTAGAAAATCACAACTTTTAATTTGTCGGTTAGTACATGATGTAACTGCAGAAGAGTCAAGTTTTAAATAGGAAAAAACTCTTTAGTTATTTTTGAGCGCGATGCTAATGGTCTAATCAGATTCTATGGATTATGCTAAGCTAAGCTAAAAGTGCTAGCGCCAGATCCGGAGATCGACTGAATGGATTTCAAAACTGTAAAAATCTAATATTTAACTCTAGGGGAGCTGAAAAACGAGCATATCTTTTAAAAAAGTGGAGTGTCCCTTTAAAGCTGCAATCCGCAAAAAATTTTGCCTCTCTGTCGCCATCCCTGTTTGAAACATTAAATTACAGGTTACTTTACATTTTTATCTTTGTGATGATTTACAAATTATTTAATTTGAATAACATTCTCACAATGATTACAGCGTCCACACATTAAATGCACACTGATTGGTTTTGATCCAGAATGATGTACATTGTGCTCTGAGATTCTCAGGATACCCCGCAGGTGTGTGTGTGTGTGTGTGTGTGTGTCCGATGAGGGTGTAAGTTCTGCTTCAGTGCTCATGTATGATTTACAGATAACACATTTGTTATCGTGTGTGTTTAGACGTTTGATATGTGTGTGTGTGTGTGTTTGTGTGTGTGTGTGTGTGTGTGTGTTCACCTGAGGTCAGACTTGCAGCTGCGTCTTACCTGCACTACAGGTAGTGTGAAAGCCCTGATGAGTTTAGTGTTGGAAAACCCAAACCAACCATGGGCACCATGACACATAACCTGCTGATAAAGTTCTTATTTAGATTCTAGCCAACATATAAAACAACAAACCCATTACAAACTTACCTAAAAGTTTCTGTTTGGGAAGCTGATAATGATTTACTTTATCGTTCTACATCCTAGGAAAAAAATGATAGCCAACCACACCAATTCCATGCATACCATTTTCGCACTAAATCTAAAGCTCTAATTGTTTATATTATTTTCCTATTAGTACCTAAAAATACAACTCACACATAAGCATTAAAACATCACGTTAGAAACTAATACAAATACTGATGTCTAATAGTATTATGTCAACCCAGCAGTCCCATTATAAAAACATGATTTTTCCAGTGTTTCTGAGCGAGTTATTCCAGTGATTTCGAGGAGTTTATTCGTGTGGATGTCGGTCTGTGTGAGCGCTCGTTCTGCGGCTGGGAAAATCTGCTTTGGCATGTGTGACTAAAGCAAGCCGCATATTTTTACCAGCTGTGGCGTTTTCCCAGAATCCTCTGCTGGATCAAATCCATCTCGTGTGCTCGACACCGGCCACAGAACTATACGATTATATCTGAACACTTTGAAGACGTTAAACAGAGTTTGTTTCGGCCTGTTTGTCGTTGGCTAGTCGACACTTAACATGCTCGTAAACCTTGTTTTATCAACATCAACATGTTTAGGTTCAAATGTTTGTGAACGCACGAGAGAAAGTGTTTGTCTAATAGCGAAAGGATGTTTAGATGTCACGCCATGTCAGGAATGATAATCCAGAACTCATATGTTGGAATAATCTGGGAGGTGTTCAGCGATTTCCTTTGATCCAGAACTTTATTCATCGCGGTAAAGAAGAATGGTGGCGTTTAATCTTTAAAAAAAGGGACAGTTTGCATGTGTGTATGATTTTTCAGGGTTCCCACACCTTAGTTAACTTCAAATTCAAGGACCTTTCAAGGACTTTCCATGTCCAATACCTTCAAATTCAAAGACTAAATGTGGGGACACATTTCAAGTAAGAGCAAGGTTACATCGTGTTACCTTTAAAGATACATTGTTACAGTTCCCTTTCGAGGGAACTCGCGCTGTGTCACTGCGGTGACACTTTGGGGACGCCTCCAAGTGCGTCTGAATGTGTATAACAAATTCAACCAATGGTGAGGCTTAACAACAAAGACAGGGTGATGCGGGAGCCAAATATCTGAAATATTGCAAAGACGGTGTTACAGTGACGCAGGAAGTATGGCAAAGGAGATGCAGCGTCTCGTTCCCTTCTCAGGGAATAACAGTTACATACGTAACCCAAGACGTTTTCATGTGTCAAACACAACTATGCAAAAAAGCATTTTGATATGAATCAACATTCGCATACAGAAGATATAAAGAATTTAAAGCGAACAGTTTAGCATGTGTGCTTAAAAAGTCTAAAATTGTTATGATATTATCCTACACTACACAGGGAATAATATGGATTTTTTTTCCAGAAAACTTCTTGCAGAAAATAGATTCAAGCACTTTCAATGACCTGTATCTATGTATGTATATTTTCAAAAACTTCCCAGGACCTTGAATTTTTCTCCCAGATTCACAAACTTTAACAATTTCAAGCACCCATGGGAACCCTGATTTTTGTACCTGATTTTAGTGGAGATGATCATCTCTCAAAAGAAAATGTGCTTTTTGGAGTTTCGCCAATTACAGTGGTGTGAAAAAGAGTTGACGCCCTTTCAGATTTTTTGTTTTTTGCATTTTTTAAATCATGAAACAAATTTAAATATGTATCAAAAGTGAACACAACATGCCGTTTTTAAATGAAGGTTTTATTTAAAACAAAATCCAAACCCACATGGCGCTGTGTGAGAAAGTGCACGCAGGAAGGGGGCTAAAACTTTTTCACACCACTGTATAAAATAACAAGACTTTTTAATATAAAAATTATTTATTTGTGTTGAAGAAAAGAAGTCATCTGAGACTTTATGAGATTTTTGAGGTCTGCCTTTTTTAAAGTAAAATTGTTAATTTAATTCTGTTTGCATGCAAATCATTTTCATTTTGCTAATCTGTGGTTAAAAGAGAAAAGGGTCTTGTATGACAACGTGACCATTGGTGCATGAGGTCACTTCCTCTTAAATGACCCCTGTATATGATCTTCCCTCAAACGTAAGCCGTTGGCATCACCCAGCTGTCGCATCGCACCTGTCGAGAGCACACAATAACTGAAGCTTTAATGCATCTGTCAGCACAAAATTATTACCAACCTAGATGTTTACTCTCAAACAACAACATGCACGGGGTGAACGAGTCCAACGCTGTTTGTGTGTTTACTTTCGTTATAGTTGGAGGTCGAATCCACTAGCCGTCAATTGTACACTCATTATTGAGGTGTATTATCATGGAATTGAAAAAGTGCAGTCGGTAATGTCCACTATAGTTATGGACACCACTACAAAATGGCTGTGCACTACTAAAGGGTATTTCGGACACGGCCCGAGTGTGGCTTTTAAATGATCACTGACAAACAGCACTTATAAAGATGTCAGTGAGTTATTTTAGCTGCTTTGTTTTGTGTCTTCTTCAGATGTTTCTGGATCCAGTCGGAGCCGCTCAAGAGAAGCCAGATTTTCTTTCACACATATGACAGATTTGGCTTTGAATGAATTCGTGATGTCCAAATATGGTGCGCAGAGATGACTGCAGGACTCCATCAGGAATATTTCTAACATGAGCTCTTCACTACTGACATTACACAAACATCTCTCTGTCGGTGTACGATGATTACTGTGTGTCTTATTTAATCTCGCAAGAGATTTAAGCTTTTTTTGAAATACACACTTTTTAACATCATGAAAATGGACTAAAATATTCATTAGTGTACTGATTTTGTTTACAGGGGTGTAGATAATTTTATTTCCAAGAATGATAACTTATATTGATTTGCATTAGGAAGATGTAAATATTCAGACTTTCAAGCTTGTCCAAACTTCCAGTTTCGGTAAAAACACCAACACAGGACCGAAACTGCTTTTATCAGATAAGTTCAAGAGGTCACCATGGATTATTTGGCTGTTTTGAAACATGAAGCAATATTTTTTTTAAAATTTAAATTAAAATTCTGTGTTGTATTTCTGACTGATACTAAAAAAGCTGGAGCTGAATGCGAGTTTGCAGTATAAACGTTTCATGAATTTTTTTTTTTTTTGCAAAACCTGGAGGCTGAAGTACACGTTAAACACTAATGGGGCATACACACCAAATGGGAGTTCAACAATTAGCGCGAGTAGATTAAATACAAAAAAGTCAATGCAAAGACGCAGTCAGACGCTTGCTCGCATGGAGCAATTCGAATGACGCGATATGGGCGGCGCGTTTGCCGCGAAAACACATACTAATCCCCTTCAAATCCGTCTTCGCCCAAGTTGAAAATACTCGAGCGAAAAATGTGCATGACACAAAGTTAAATCCCGCCAGTAATCTAGAGCGAGTAACACGATGCCCCGTGTTCGGTGTGTACGTAGCATAACAGTTCACTCTTTAAAATAAAAGTGATTTTTATGTAAACCTTGTACATGCAAAAGACTGCTGGTAAACAGGCCAATCTCAACATAACACAAACTGTGACGTTACAGTCGAGATGTACGCCCCTAAAATTAAATTACACATAAAATGATATACAAAGTTGTTAAAATGCTAAAATCAAAGTTGTGACTGCTGAGTTAGCGCTATATGCTAGTTAATGCTATATGCTAGCGTTTAGGCTGAAGTCATAGATATATACACTAGATGTCGCCTTGGGGCTCTGAGCATGTGTAAAAACCGCCGCCATCTTAGAACAGGGGTCTTGTCATAGGAAGTATCTAGGTAAAACTGCTATCTCCGCCTGTACTTCGAATTCATGGACGATGCCGGACTTTTGTGCTGCGCGTGGATGAAAGGGCTACTAGCACTATGCATCACAGTTAGAAAAAGTTAATTTTTCATAAAATCAAAACTTTTATTTTTTCCTGGACTAAATGCTAAATACATGTCTGACTGTTGAAACGAACCAAAAGAAAACCAATAAAATCGCGTTCACTACGATTTATGGTGATTTAATTTCTGTTCCACCATTGCCTACAATGACGCTGATGCGGGATTCCCCTGTTTCAAGATGGCGGCTCTGTTTGACGCATTCGGTCCAATGAACTGCCGTAGCCAAGGCGACATCTAGTGTACATATCCATGGGCTGAAGTTCTATTGACGTTACAGTTATGTTTTGCATACTAAAAAAACACAAACTTACCACTCAGAAACGTCCATTAACAATCTCCAAACAATAAGTTGTTCCTCAAAATCTGTATTTTCGTCTGATACAGACTTAAACATATAAGGTCTGTTTACTAATGTGAGCTACTGGCATGAGCCTCAGAGCAAAGCAGAGCAATCAGAGCAGAACTCAACATTATTATTCATGACCCTTCCAAGTAGGGCAAAAATTGACCATTTCTTTCAAAGGACAAATCCTAGAGTTGTAAATGCACATGTAAAACATTTCTGGATTATTTTTGCACTTAATAAAGCCACATACCTTCTATGTAAATATCAAAGAACAATTTAACTTATTATTTCAATGTATTCTTTGGCACCTTTTGCAAATTAGTGTAGAAATATTGCAGCTTGTTTTCTCTCAGTTGAGTTTTAATAATAACTTTAAGCACATGAGCTTACACTATTTATCTAAGCTGATCTTAATTTTAAACTTTAAGGTCAATCTGTCGGTACACAACACAGAGTGTATTTGTGTGTGCACATGAAACAGCTGTGTGTATTTCTGTTCTCTTCCGCTCTACAGGATGTTTTAGTAAACGTGTTACCTTGCTTCAGGTAAAAGCTGTCATCACGCTGGGTGGGACCGATGTGCTTTCAGCGTGTCTGTGTGTGTGTGTGATAGAGATGTGTATCAAGCTTTAATCTAACACACACAAACACACCGGCAGGTGGGTAAATGCAAGTTGTGTTGTGTTTGCTGTTGTGGCGTGTTGAGCCATGCAGTGAAGAATCTCTCGTACACTAACAGACTGCTGATGGCCAGATTCATTCCTGCAGGAGCTTCTGCTGACCGAACGACAGGAGGGCGGATACAGAATCGAGCTGTCAGTATGAATTACAGCGCTGCAACTTTAGCACCTGTCACCTTCCTGAAATATTGAACTCGCAGAGTTGCACAACATCCACATTCAACTTGTAAACTCTGAGGAAAGAACAGGAGAATAACTCGAGTCATTTAGAGGTGAACACACACACACACACATAACCTGCCAAAGCCACAGATTCACAGAAATCAGTTTCAATGAAATTCAGTTTCTTGAACCCTTTACCAGTGTGCATTATTTCAAAGCGCATACTTTAGTACATATTTAAAATGAATATTAAAAGAGAAAACATCTGTAGCTTAATTGGCAGAGCATTGCATTAGCAGTGCAGAAGTCATGAATTCAACTTTGAAGATTTTTACATTAAAGATATACCACTATGTGTACGGTAAAGTCAATTTGGATAACAGTGTCTGGCAAATGCACAAATTTAAATGTAAAATGTTACAAAATTATCCAAAAACATCATAAACTGAGGGAACCTACAGCAAGAAATTTCACCAGGTTCTATCAGATGATGATTTTGGGCTAAAGTTATGACGGTGAAATACACTCACCTAATTTCTCATTAATGCAATTATCTAATCAACCAATCACATGGCAGTTGCTTCAATGCATTTAGGGTCCCGTTAAAGACAATCTCCTGAATTCCAAACTGAATGTCAGAATGGGAAAGAAAGGTGATTTAAGCAATTTTGAGCGTGGCATGGTTGTTGGTGCCAGACGGGCCGGTCTGAGTATTTCACAATCTGCTCAGTTACTGGGATTTTCACACACAACCATTTCTAGGGTTTACAAAGAATGGTGTGAAAAAGGAAAAACATCCAGCATGCCGCAGTCCTGTGGGCGAAAATGCCTTGTTGATGCTAGAGGTCAGAGGAGAATGGGCCGACTGAATTAAGTTGATAGAAGAGCAACTTTGATTGAAATAACCACTCGTTACAACCGAGGTATGCAGCAAAGCATTTGTGAAGCCACAACACGCACAACTTTGAGGGGGATGGGCTACAACAGCAGAAGACCCCAACGGGTACCACTCATCTCCACTACAAATAGGAAAAAGAGGCTACAATTTGCACGAGCTCACCAAAATTAGACAGCTGAAGACTGAAAAAATGTTGCCTGGTCTGGTGAGTCTCGATTTCTGTTGAGACATTCAGATGGTAGAGTCAGACAGAATGAGAACATGGATCAATCATGCCTTGTTACCACTGTGCAGGGTGGTGATGGTGGTGTAATGGTGTGGGGGATGTTTTCTTGGCACACTTTATGCCCCTTAGTGCCAATTGAGCGTCGTTTAAATGTCACACCCTACCTGAGCATTGTTTCTGACCATGTCCATCTCTTTATGACCACCATGTACCCATCCTCTGATGGCTACTTCCAGCAGGATAATGCACCATGTCACAAAGCTTGAATCATTTCAAATTGGTTCCTTGAACATGACAATGAGTTCACTGTACTAAAATGGTCCCCACAGTCACCAGATCTCAACCCAATAGAGCATCTTTGGGATGTGGTGGAACGGGAGCTTCTTCCCTGGATGTGCATCCCACAAATCTCCATCAACTGCAAGATGCTATCCTATCAATATGGGCCAACATTTCTAAAGGAGTCCTTTCAGCACCTCGTTCAATTAATGCCACGTAGAATTAAGGCAGTTCTGAAGGCAAAAGGGGGTCAAACACAGTATTAGTATGGTGTTCCTAATAGTCCTTTAGGTGAGCGTATAATAATAATAAAGAGAGAGAGAGAGAGAGAGAGAGAGAGAGAGAGAGAGAGAGAGAATCAAATAATTAATTAGAAAGATAACAAAACATATACGGGGTTTAAAATTAATTAAATTAGTTTTTGCTTCAGTTTTTTATAAATTCGCCATCTAGTGGATAATAGCAAAATTACAGATTACCGTAAAAACTTGTCAGGAAAGTGTCATTGGCAAGGAAATGTTTTCTTTTAATTTAAATAGTTAAAATTCCCATTGATCTGATCCATGATAACAGCATCCAATGATTTTGGAGTTTTGTGTGGGGTTTATTTAGATGTGTCACAGTTTTTTGCAGTTGGTTTGTGGTTCCTAATGATCACCAATCAGGTGAAACCGATTCAAAGTTTTGACCTTTGCTTTGTTTGTGTTCTCAGTGGACTGACACATTCACTTAGCACTGCACATAAGTGCCGATCCCGTGGCACTTAATTTTAATCAAAAACGTTTTTTGGAATTTGTGAGCCTCTTTGATTGGTGGTTGTAATATCTACAATGTTTTTGATGAATAAGCTGAATAAGTGGCGCTTCACATTTTGTGTTTAAAACCGTGCGGAAACCGCGTCCGCACCATTTTTCTCCTTCTTTCCAAAGCGCTTAGGCGCTCTTGTAGCGTCTGCCGTTGCTAAGCAACCTAATAAGCAGTGTGTGACATTGTGCCGAGCGGAAAAAGAAATCAGCGCCTATGGCTATAAACATCACATTTTTGTGTGTGAAAATGATGAAGTTAATTGTGTCCAAAAGGAAATATGTGTTAATAGTAAAAAAAAATCACATTTAATAAAAGAATAGGCAAACATTCCTCTCCTATTAATCCTTTAATTTCTGAATAAACCCGAAAGAGATTTCGTCCAGGTCATTCTGAATGTTTAAATATTTTAAATAGACGTGTGTGCAACACAACAAGAGCACAAGTTCAGTTTCAAGAAATCTGTGTGTGGTCTCCAAACACGACCGATATCCTGAGCTCTCACAACCAGGAATAACAGTAATGATCATGTACTCAAAGAGTCTCAGGAAGAGTCCAAAGAATTACAGTCCGACCCAATGAATGCCAAACATTCTCACATCTGGAGTTAAAGCCTGCAGGGCATCACATCGAGAACACATCAAACACATATCAGCTTATCTATGCGTGTGTGTTTGTGTGTCAGGAGTTTCCCTGCCTTCGTGTATGTGTTGTGCCCTCTAATGAACAGTTATAGAAGATCACAGATGTCCCATGAGACCCTACATTCATAGGCAACTTTACAGCTCTTGGGAAGTTCCTACAGGTACAAAAATCATAATTACAATGATATGATTTAGTCTGAAAGTTCTTATCTGGGACTATAATGCGGCAAAATTATGTACAACAGAAGCACATCAGGGTTGTAATTCATTATTTATCTGTGTGCTCTTTTTCACACAAACTTAAATAACATTGAGCTATTTGTCTGTGTCATGCCTCTCTCTCTCTTTCTCTCTCTCTCTCTCTGTTTTTCTCTGTCTCTCTCGCTCTCTCTGGCTCCAGATTGGCCCAGATCATGATGGATGAGCCCTTCAGCTGTCCAACTATTTCCTGTTCTGATAAAAGAAGGTCAGGAGTGTGTGTGTGTGTGTGTGTGTGTGTGTGTGTGTGTGTGTGTGTGTGTGTGTGTGTGTGTGTGTGTGTGTGTGTGTGTGTGTGTGTGTGCGTGCGTGTGTGCGTGTGTGTGCGCGTGTGTGCGCGTGTGTGTGTGTTTGTGCGTCCGTATGTATGTGTTTGTGTGTGTGCGTTTTATACATGATAACACAGTTAAATAATGAAGCCTAAGAAGAGATTAATAATCACACACAGATATCAAAGCACATGGCTAAGTTTTTCACAGAAACTAGAAGAAGAAACAGGATTAAGAGAAAGCGGTTGAACACATTTAAAGGAAAACCTTGTTAGTGTTTTCGTGTTTACAGGAAGTTTTACACAGTAACTTGTTAAACGCTGAAATAAACTATTTTATTCAGTACATGTAAATCTGACTTAAACTGCTGCTACTGTCTCTCTCTCTCTCTCTCATACACACACACACACACACACACACACACACACACACACACACACACACACACACACCTTCTTTCGTGTAAGACTATAAATTTCACCTGCGCTTCCAAAAATATTTATTCCAGCAACCACTTTTCCTTATACAACAGCTGTTATATGTGTGTTCCTTTAATGTTTTAAAGGTGCCAAAGAATGCATAGAGACATGTTAAATTGTTCTCTGATATCTACATTGTAAGTATGTGGTTTTATTAAGTCCAATAATGATCCAGAGATGGTTTTACATGTCCATTTACAACCCTAGGATTTGCTTTTGGAATGAAATGGTCTATTATTACCTTACTTTAAAGGGTCATGAATAATAATGTTGAGGTGTGCTCTGATTGGCTGCTCAGCTCATTCAGTAGCTCTGTTTGTGTGTAAACAGACTTCACGTTTAAGCTGGATCAGACAAAGATACAGATTTTGAGGAACAATCACTTGTTTGGAGATTGTTAATGGACGTTTCTGAGTGGTAGTGTGTGTTTTGGAACTGCAAAGCATAACTGTAACATCAATAGTAGAACTTCAGCCTAAACGCTAGCATATAGCATTAACTAGCATATAGCGCTAACTCAGCAGTCACAACTTAGTTTTTAGCATTTAAAAAATATAATTTAATGTTAGGGGGAAACATCATGACTGTAACATCACAGTCTTTTGCATGCATGGTTTACATAAGAAAGAGGAAACAATCGTGTTTGAGGCTCACGATATGTCATTACTCTTATTGTGCAGAACTCTTATTATTCATCTATGCCTAGGTTAATACAGTCTAATACAGGGATTTATAAAGTGATATTATGTTTTAAAGGTGCAGATGAATGTAAAACTGTGTGTTCCCTTCTGGAAAATAATCATATATGGAGCGTAAAGCTGCTTAATTTTTTATGCATAACCTCATCTGGACATTAAATGTCTTTAAGAGAACAGAAAACAAATGTTGCATGTGCTGATGTAACACCTATATACAGTATACACTTATACACACCCTTATAACAATATAATATTACAATAAAAATGTATAAAATAACATTCATTCGAGAGACATTCTCTGAAAACAGTTAAGGATATAAGGACATAATATTAGTATATCATCTTAGATTAATTTTGCTCTTTTAACACCAGAAGTGAGTCTGTTCACGCTCAACGGTGTGTACTCCAATACCCCAATTTTATATTTTGTGAATGCTGGTGTATGTTGGTGTAGAAAGTTGGGGATCTTTGGCACATTTTAGTGGCAGTTTTAACATCAGCACAGCAAATCCAGAGTTCCTGAACTGATAAAAGTCACATTCACTTTGGCTCAGTTAAGAAGAGGGAAATTCCCCAGAAGTGTTTTCATCTATAAACATCACTGCTGTTTTCCTGTTTGTTTCCCTTCAGTTGTGTCACATCACATTGGTGAGATTTGATTTTATAGCAAATCTGTAGTTTCAGATTCAAATCACTTAATTGGCACCGTAAAGTAAGAGGCACAGAAACTTTATACATATGTGTTGGCTAAATGTCTGATATTTTTCGTACACTTTTCTGGAAACCCTGTGAGAATGTCAAAGTCGTCTTTGATTGGTTGAAAAATACTTCAGGAGACGCGAGTGTCGCGATTACTTTCGGTCCCTGGAAAACAAAGCTCTGACGTTCCATTGAGGAAGAGAATCAGTCGTGTTCACGTGGATAATAATAACCAGTTATCATGATCAGCTAAACATTGGATTCTCAAAAATATGCAAAGTTCGCAGCATAGACTCTCTGGGGCCAGTCACACCAAAAGCATTTATGGCAGTTGCAGGCGACTTTTTTGAATGATATTCTATGGGCAGGGCGCGTTTGCGCGCTGTTTGTGCGCGCCGAGCGCCTTGCGGTTTTTATGCCACCTGCCGCGCACGCGTTTTTGAAGGAGCGGAGAAGCGCCCAACGTCATTCGCGTCTTTCAATTATCCAATCGAAGGAGCGAGAGGCGGGCCTTACGTTGTGGTAAGGGAAGTTTACAGTTGCTTTGAAGAACCGGACTCCACTCGCTCACTCTCTCCTGCGTGTTTGTGCACCTCCACCCTCAACCAAGGTCAGAGCAAGCGTCCTCTTTTTAAAGTTTCTGCTAATATGACAGTTAACAGCAAAAGAGCGCTCACGCTTCAATATTTGATTGACAAGACAGCTGACTCGGTGGTTGCTTAGCAATATGAAAAGCCGCGCCACACTGCTCTTTTTTTTAAAAAGGCAGTGCGTCGCGCCTTGCGTTTGCAAGCGTTTAAAGCGCTTTTGGTGTGATTAACCCCTAACAGATGTCCAAGAGTTTTGCTTGAGGCAGTTAGTGGATTCCCTTCTCCTGAATTGCTTGTATGTGTTAAAAGTGGAGAGATTTGCTTCAAACAGATGTTTAATTGGGAGCGTCTCATTGGTGTGGCTGTTGATGAAGTGCACAACATTGTTCTATGGTGAGTAATGTTGTTTATTTAGATGCTATTCGTTTGCGGCTGGTTATTTCAATAACTGACTTGTTGCCAGCCGGCTCGTTATAGGGCTTGGGCGTCGTGACGTCATTACTTGTCGTGGCGGCCATGTTGATAGCCTCCTTTACTGCTGCGCTCCATGCTGCACTCTGTTTAAAGACATACTTTCTCTCAATCGTGTGTCTTAATTTGATTAATTTGTCGTTATTTTTTCAACCATGGTAAACCGTTGCTGTATTAATAATAAAGTAACACATTAAAAGTAATTTACATTAAAAATGACAGATAAGGACAAAACTTCATTATGTTTTATTCAATATCGGAAACCGAACATTAACCTCAACCCCTCAGTAATGTGTATACATGACATATAAATTACATTTATATATACGACAGTGAAGTATAACATCTGAATATTAATTTATATAGCTTATGTCAACATTGAATATAAGGGAAATGTCCCGGTTTACTTGCCCAAAATACGGGAAAATTTCAACATTCATCTTTCTGTTGCTATCCCCCTGCTGACAGCAAAAACTGCTGCATTAACTAAGCTAGTTGTGAAGCTAGTTCGTATGTGACTTTGCTTACAGATTGGCGTGAAATCGTGCTCTCACAACAACCACACTGTTATCTTAAAAGGCTCTTTATTCACTCTTTTTTCATATGGATCCAGACCGTTAATTGTTCCGATTTTGTCCACATACCGGTCCCTTCTTCCCTGTTTAAGGTATTCCAGTAAATTCCACATCCTTTTCCGGATCTTAACATCTTTTTTCTTTCTTTTAATTCTCCCAACTCTGCCGCTTCTCCTCGTTCAACTTGCTGTATGCTTACATTCGCGAGGCCACCAACATGGCCGCCACGTCCCAGAATGCAACGCGGCGCCCAAGCCCTATTGTGGGGAGTCCGAAACGTGACGCTAGATGAAACAAACTGTGATTGGTTGTTTGACATGTCGGTCAAACAGCTCGTGGGCGGGCTTTGTCCAGAAAAAGCAGCGAAAAACACCAAACCTTCAGTATTGAAGGTCTGACACTACGCGAGACTAGTAAAAACCAGCTGAAGTCTAAAGTTTTAGATGTACTCATCCATAATGTAAAGATGATTTTGTGAAAATATAACCTTGATATCATTCATATTGACTGAGTAAAATCATGTCAAATATTGCAAATCAATGAATGAAATCAAACTTTCTCAGAATTTGAGTTTGAGACTTTCATCTGGATTTCCAGCCTGAACTCACAAAAATGCATACGTATTTTACAAGTTGGCTAATTCATATTAATTAGTGAGAAGTGAATAGTATGTACCAGTATCATAAATAGAACAATAACGAAACCCCACCCTGCTAAAAAAACAGCATAGACTATGTGTTTATGTAAAGCTACTTTGAAACAATTTTATAAATTAACACACACACAAACTTTCTCTGTCAGACTATAATGACGTTATGTTCCATGCAGCTGTTCAGCTGGGCCAGGTGTCTCTCTCTCTCTCTCTATGTGTGTGTGTGTGTGTGTGTTTCAGTCTTGACAGGAAAAAGATGATCTGCAAACACAAAGGAAGCAGACCAGAGGGTGGGAAGGATGTAATGGATCTGCTTTGGAGATAAAGCTGCTCCCATAGTAACACTCATGACTTATGAGAAGTGTAAACAGCAAGATCTACTCATCCACATTTACGACGTAATATCAAAAGCACTTTCATTTAAAGCATTCCAGGTATACATGTTATTAAAAAGGGTTACATTTTAGCTAATATATATGTGTTTGTTATAAAATATATCTGATCAACTCATAGCTCTTTCCAGTCTGATGTCAAACTATAACTCTTAAGAGAAGGTTTCATAATTCACAGGAAAGTGAGTCGGTGATGAGTGGAAGTTTATAACATCAAAAGTGAATAGTGAAACAGTCAGCTGCTGTAATGTCCACCAGCGTTTCTTTATTCTTTGAAGACACAACAGCAATTAAAGTCATCGTCGTCTCAGTACGCACAACATCTGGTAATGTTAACAAACCACACACTTCTCAACATCTACTGAACCACATGAAGCTGTAAGGGTAGAAGTCTGAAATTACAGCACAAACTCTTTTCATACATGTTTTATACATGTCTCTCTTCATGTCTTTACAGTTTATGTTGCAAAGCAGCTACATAGAAAATACATTTTTAGCACAAAGTGCAGTGAAAGCACTGAAGAAATCAAATTGACAAATTTGGCATTGTTTTGTAAAAAACAATCGAATCTGAAATCACCACAGTTTGAAGTGAAAGAGGTATCAACTTATGTCTATCATACACTATATCATTATTTAGTGATGTTTAAATTAGTCCCATCAACCGCCTGCTCTACCATTGTGTCGGTCAGTATTACGCAGACAAACACTCACTGTTATTCCCGAAAATCTAAATAAATTTTTTAATTGTATGATTGAGATATATAAATAATTTATTGTTGTCTCTGTAGCTGGGTTTCCATCGAAACGTGAAGCGAATCTTTTCAAAATTCGAAAAAAAAGAAAGAAAAACAAACGAATGCGAATTAGGTGTGATGTTGGAGAGAATGACGGTGGTATTGGTAATCTAGTAACTAGGGATGTAACGATTCAATCACGATTCAATCGCGGTCCTCATTAAAAATGCCTGTCTGAAATCGATTCTGAATCGCAAGTCTGCGATTCTTTGTTTTATGCACAGCTTGTGCCTGTATTACGGCATTTGGTCAGTAGGAAGTCCTTATCAATCTAAAATCATTATGAGTCGGAGTCGTTTTTAACGTGCATTTAAAAAAGCAAAACTCCTTAAACAAAATCATTTAAAATATTCTTTATTATCATGAAAATATCTGAAACAATTTGAAGAACAGCGTTTAAATATTCATGTGTAGACATTTCCTGGAATAGCGTTTGTAATGCTACTTCTTGTGTGGCACAAAGGGAGTTCCTGCACGGGAGCGACCTCTGGCGTTCGGATGTGCCGGGATTTCACCGTAATTCATTCAAATTCATTCATTGAGAAAACGCGCATTTGCACGATGAATCGTTACACCCCTACTAGTAACCAAATAAAACAAGGCACGCTTAGAAAATGGAAGTCGTAATTTTCGACCGCATACGTCATAGATGATTATTGTTATTATTACAGAAAAGCAACCATTACATTTTAAGGTAAGAATGAAACTACGATTTTATGTCTTTTGTTTTTAACTAAATGGCGTATGCTGTCAACAAATACGACTTCCGGAAGACGCACCGAAATCCTGGCCAGGACGCGTCCGGGAAGAATGTCACGTATGGTCACCCTAGATTAATGGCATACAAAATAAAATTTTGTATAATATTTTCATGTGTGTATTGTGTAATTATTATGCATATATTAGGACTGCAACAATTAATAGCGTGTCCCATTAAAAATGCCTCGGAAATCGATTCAGAATTGATATTCTGCGTGTACTACGGCATTTGGTCAGTAGAAAGTTCTTTTCAATCTAAAATCATTATGAGTCGGAGTCGTTTATAACGTGCATTTAAAAAACCAACACTCATTAATAAAACTCATATTCTTTATCATCATGAAAAACCTGAAACAATTTGAAGAACAGCGATATAAATATTCCTGTAGACATTTCCTGGAATAGCGTTTGTAATGCTACTTCTTCTGTGGCACAAAGAGTGTTTCTGCACGAGAGCGCCCCCTGGCTTTTGGATGTGCCGGGATTTCACCGTAATTCATTACAATTCATTCATTGAGAAAACGCGCATTTCCACGATTAATCGTTACAGCCCTAGTATATATTTATGTATAATTTTACATTTCATTTTAAATGTGTATATATACACATTAGTTAGTTCCAATCCTTGATTCTGATTGTTCAATAGGTGTGCTTTATTCACGATAAAACACGGCTATGACCGCTTCACCCAACGGTTCTGTTTATCACTGCGCCTTTAGCAACACCCTTAGCAACCACACATAACGGTTTGTTGTTTTTATTTGAGTTTTCATGCATATTACACATTGGAACACATTTTTGTTCATGGTGGTCAGGGACTATTTTTTCTAGCGGAAGGAATGCTTTTTATTGATTTAACTTCATGAAAGTTAAACTAATATTTTTTTTTACTTTAATATTGTGTGGTAACCGCTTTATAAAAGCAATAAGGTACTTGAGGCAAGTGCTGTATCCTGAATAAGTAACTGCTGAAGGGGTTGCAGGCACTCCGCTTCGTGCCTAACAACGCCCTTCAGCCGTTACTTATTCACAAAACAGCACAGCCTCTCGTACCTTATTGCTTACATACATGCATGCAAATGTTTCTATGCATGCATGTGTGTGTGTATTTAAATATCAAAAAATAATTACACACATCGCACAGACATATATTATTCCAAAAAAACTTTTATTTTAAATGTGATTAATCACGATTAATCTTTTGACAGCCCTAGTTACCATTTTGCAAATCTATAAATGTATTAGCAGTGCAGCTTGTAATTGCCAAACTGAATGCTGTGCACCAAAGAAGGAATGCAGAGTTTTTGATGCAGGCACTAGCAGCAAGGGCATTGCGATGACATCAAGCCCGATATAAAGACAACATAAGCTGATATAGACGATCAGTCTCGTGGGTTTAATATTCGCTACATCAGAATTTTTTGTTTCCATCTCCCATTATTCACATTAAATTTTTTCGCATAAGTCAAAAGCCACCTCAAGCGAGCGTTAAAACTTTTTATTCGAAATTTGACATTCCCATCACTCATTTCTTAAGCGATACTTCAAAATATGCATAAAATCAGGGTGAGCTTGTGATAGCCTCTGAATAGAAATAAATGTGTTATGTTAATTTCTTCTGCATCAATATAGCAACCCATAAATAAATAAATTAAATGCACTCACGATTAGTTGCGAGTAAAAGCATTTTCCCAGAATTCCATCTTTATCGTCTTTAAAACACAAACAGTCGGCAGGAGTTTGTGTGTGCACATGCATATGTTTCTGACTCAACAGGAACAGGAAAAAGATTATAAACATCCATTAGTGCTCTGAGATACACACAATCGCTCTTGGAATAATTACACCTGAATGAGACAGAGAGAGAGAAACATTTGTAAATCATTAGCAGATCATTTCCTCCGGTCATGCAGGATGTGGCTGCCGCAAATGTCCCATGATGCATTTGTAATATTAAACTTTGGCGTGCGCGTGTGTGTGTGAGTGGTTGGATAGAAAGTATAAACTCTTCCTAAAATCGAACCCAGAAACTGATTTCTGTTGTTTATGTATGTTTCCTCGGATGAGGTTTGGGAGTGTGTTGGCCGTGAGGTTGACTCCATTCTGATCCCAGAGAGAATTCCCACTCCGCATGGCTGATTACTTTGGAAAAGCTCCTCGGAAAAGTTCAGGACCTGGAAGCCGAGTGAGTCCAGAGGGCTCGTACCCTGACCAGGCCTCTATTCAACCCATCAGGAATGTACACACACACACAGTTTTATGGTTCAGGGGTAGTTAATGTTTGCCAAGAGCGAGTGAGCTGTAATTGCAAACTTCCTCTGAGGGTGGGGGGGGGGGGGTTTAATGATCTCTTAAAAAACAGTTCATTCATATTTCGTTCACAATAGATGTATTTGTGTGTGTGATCTCTTATTTCTGACTGTATTCTGATTATTCAAGACGTAGTCGTGATCTATTTCACTAACAGTCCAAGCAGACGGCCGCTGTCACCTAGCAACAGACCGTCTGCCCTCCATAAGTACAGATGAGCAGATTCATTCATATAAACCCTGTCCTCTTATACTGCACTGACATATCAGCACTTTTGCAACAACAAAGCACTGTATGTAAGTACTTATTATCCTTGGAGAGTTTATCAGATCAGAGAGGACATTGACATGAGGACTGACCAAAAACAAGATGCTTATTTTGTCAAAGGTCATCAAACTTCAAACTGTATGTGAAATGCATTGTCAAAAATTAATGGATTCCTATTAAATTGCTGCACAGTTTTTCGTTTAAAGGTGCCATAGAATGTAAAACTGTACTTACCACGTACAAAACTTTTATTATTTATCTATGCCTAGGTAATGACATACACACCAAAAAATACGGGGTTGTTTTTAACCCAGGGTTGGGCAACCACAGGACAGAACACATTTCTGGGTTAAAATGACCCAAATAATGGGTTGTTTTAACCCAACTATTGGGTTGTTTCAACATGGTTGATTAACAATAACCCAGCAGTTGGGTTAAAACAACCCATTTTTTGGGTCATTTTAACCCAGAAATGTGTTCTGTCCTATAGTTACCCAGCCCTGGGTTAAATATTTTTTAGAGTGTAGCGTGAGCTTTAAACACAATTGTTTCCTCCTTCTTATGTAAACCTCATGCATGCAAAGGACAGGCCAATCTCAACATAACACCAACTGTGACGTTACAGTCGAGATGTACGCCCCCAACATTAAAGGGGACAGAGAATGAAAATACGTTTTTACCTTGTCTAAGTTGAATAACTGTAGTCTACCCGCATTCACGAACAAACGAAAAGTGCTAGACATTCTGAACATCCCCGTTTCATAAAAAATCCACCTTTAGAAATGTCCGCCAGAAAATGGCCCAACCTGAACAATATTATGTAAAATGCATCTCACCCCCCACTCTCATTCAATTCCCTCCCCTTCAAAATAATTTGCATACATCCGGCCTCTCGCCTCCAACGGGAAGTAAATTGCGCAGTGTTCGCGAAGTTCAAGGCCAAATGGCAAGTCGCGTTCCGAGGTGTGCTCTTCTATCTGTAAAATTTTGGTCTGTCCATGTTCTGAAGACGGCGAAGTTTACATTCTTTTGTTTTGAGTGGCAGCAAAGGCAGCCAATCAGCATCAAGCGCTTGCATTTCATATTAAGAGGTTGCCATTTAAGCCGAAGGGACGCCAAATAGGTGCAAAACTACATGTCATGCCATGGCATGAAAATCTGACTTTTTCCATGTTTAAGTGCTATAATTGGGTCCCCAGTGCTTCTATCAACCTAGAAAGTGTGAAAATGATCAACCCAGTAACTTAGTTTTGGTAAACCATTTTCTACAAGCACATGAAAAAATAGGTTGTTGAAATTTGGCTCTCCTTATGATGTCATAAGGAGCTCTTATTATAATAATACCGCCCCTTAATCTGCACTATCCATCCACAGCACTGCCATTTAGTGCAGAGAGAAAGCACAATTGAGTTTTAATTGCAACAAACCACCATTTCATCAGCTCATTTGCATTTTAAAGGACACACCCAAAACGGCACATATTTGCGCACACCTACAAAGTGGCAATTTTAACATGCTATAATAAATTATTTATATGGTATTTTGAGCTAAAATTTTGTTGTCTACATGTCACATCACAAAACAAGGATAAATACCCCGTTCAATCATTCTATGTCACCTTTAATTTACACATTAAATTAGGTACAATGTTGTTACAATGCTAAAAACAAAGTTGGGACTGCTGCTGAGTTAGCGCTATATATTAGTTAATGCTATATGCTAACATTTAGGCAGAAGTTGACGTTACAGTTCATTTTGTTGGTCCATACTGAAAAGACACAAAATTACCACTTAAATGTCCATTAACAAATTTTGAATAATTGATTATTCCTCATCTGATCCAGGCTCAAACATAAGGTCTGTTTACACGCACACAGAGCTACTGAAGGAGCTGCTCTGTGAAACAGCCAATCAGAGCAGAGCTTAACATTATTATTCATGACCCTCTCATTCTAAAGGCAAATCCTGGGATTGTAAATAGACAAGAATTTTTTTTTATCATTTTTGCACTTAGAAGGTATGTGACTTTATTATGTAAATATCAATTTAACAGATTATTTCAATGCATACTTTGGCACTATTAAACCCTCCAGTTTTTATACTCTAAGTGTGTTACTTTAAACATAATTTCTGATTGAGTTTAAATGACAAGGAACAATTTAAGAGATTTTCCGCAATAATAATAATGCCAGAAAAATACTGTTGATAAGAGTTTTACTTCAGTCAAACCAATTGTTTCTTTAAATTACACAGAGTCATTTAGTGTTACAGTTATAACCACACAAACACCTGCAGTCACACACACACACACACACACACACACACACACACACACACACACACACACACACACACACACACACACACACACACACACACACACACACACACACACACAGAGAGAGAGAGGTCTTTTCTCTTGTGTTCTTTGTTTGGAGCAGGATTTGGCAAATCTCCTGTTACATCCTGAACTCCCATAAACACGCAACACAGTCACACCTCCCAATCTGCCTCTATCTCTCCCTCTCTCTCTCTCTATCTTTCAAGATTCAAGATTGGAATAGCTTTATGCTAAACAAAGGCTTCAAATTGCTAAAATATGAATAAAGTCTGAGTAAACGTCTCTAAATTGCAGTGTACATACACACTTAATAAAGTAGGCCTCTATAAGAGCATGCAGAATATGAAATATATTAAAGCAACACCAAAGAGTTTTTTTACCTTAAAATAACGTTTCCAAAAAAGTTTCAGTCGTTCATCTACTCGAAACAGCGTGAACGGCACATTCACTTTGCAGCCCTCTATCGGCGAAGAAAAGAAAAGTAGGCTACATTTTTTACGACAGTGGTAATGGACAATTCTGCTTCCAACCTGTAGGGGGAGCAAAGAGCAAAAACGCTAGTGTTGCTTTAAAGGTGCATTGTGTAACTTTTAGAAGGATGTCTTAACAGAAATGCAATATGATATACATAACTATATTATCAGTGGTGAATAAAGATTTTTACAAGGAAGTCGCCATTTTTTGCAACGCCATGTTTCTACAGTAGCCCTAAATGGACAAACAGAGTGCATTTGTCACAACGTTGTCACAGACGATGACATGTTTGTTCGGTGGCAGCTATCGTAGCTTCTCTTTGCGTTTTGAAAGAGGCTCTGTCCCAAATGGCACACTGCCTCAGAGTCCACACTTGATGACATCATCATGTAGTGCAGACCTTAGGGATCCTTGACGTGAGTCCAGGAGGGCGCACCGGAGTCGTATTTTGGGACAGATTCGAGCGTCACGCCGGAAATAGGAAGAGAAGTTGCCCATCAGGCTGAATTCCTCCCATCCGTCGTCTGATGGCTCTTTCGCAAGGACTTCTGGGTTGGTAAAGTGTGTTAAGCCTGTAGCAGTGCGGGCTTCGCTAAAGACCGCATCAAGGGTGCAAAGGAGGCGCCGATGAGCACACTTTGGAGCTTAAAAATTGACAGATGGGACAACCTACGGACTCGTAGACTAAGCAAGCATGCGCAATATAAGGCCACAAGACCGAAAGTTCACATGAAGTGCGCAATTTGGGCCAGGGAGGGATGAGCTGTGGACTGAACCGTTGGTTGCAATTCAAAGTCTCACTGTTAGGTGCCGCTACAAAACTACACAGTCGATATGCAGCTTATGTCGTCATCTGCATGTTTTGGTTATCTTCTGAATACTGTAGCTCTTGTTCATCAATGGGATTTTAGTTGTTTTTATCTAATTGACACATACAACCAATAACAGTCATTTTGTTTTGTCGTTAAGTCATTGTTAGAGATACAATATCAACAGCCTAACATGAAAATACATAACATTCAAATAACTGAACTGCCAAAAACTGATGTATGAATTAACACGAAGGAATTTTGCTAAATATGTGCAAATAATATCTGCTCATAGACATTTTTGGTATCATGTACCTCAGAACACATTTGAAGATCTGATTCAATTCCACTGAAAAAATTATTCATTCATTTTTTTAAGGTTGCAATCAATTTATTTAAGCTATACAATTAAACATTAAAAATAAAAAAATGTAGCTTAAATAAATAAATTGCAACCACTTACCTTAAACAAAATTGAGTAAATTGAATGAATAATTTTTTTGTGTACTTTTAAATTAAATGAAAATTTTTAGTCAGAGTGGTACCTTGTATGGTACCATACACAATAAAATATTGTGTATACATACAGGATACAGGCACATTAACACAACAACGATAGTAATAAAAACTTAAAAGATTGTCCTTTGCATTTTTTAAAAATGTTGCATACACACAACGCCGCTCTCCGTTCAGACGGATCCACAAATAAAATGTTTTATCATGTGTGCCAGGTTTGTTGTTTTTAAATGTGCACGTCATAAAGCGATACACCCAAAAAACCAGGATGGCAAAACATCAGCAATTTTATGTGGACGAACAATGAGGTTTAGTTTTTATTTATGACAAGTGAACCGCCCAAAATTTTGTAAACGTATTAACTGAAGCGTTATTAACTCAGCATCCTGAGCAGCCATTGGCGGTGTGGTTGTCGAGGTAATATGTATGCACATGACGTCACCATTTTCACAGATTTGCGTTTTTGTCATTAACACAAAAACACTGTTGGTTTCGGAAATGTGCACTTTGAAACCTGTTATAAATAGTTAGCATTTTCTGGACCCCAAAATGACACTGTCGAGTAAACGAACAACCAAACCGCGTAAAAAGTTTCCAGTTTTTGTGGAAAAATATGTTGTGTAAATGGCCCCAAATGTCTGTATTGCCCAAGTAAGCAAGCCAAAGGCGAATGCACAAGTAATGGAAACTCCAGGAGGTGTTAGAAAGCAAGAAAACAAGCATGGGTTAAAGAGGGTGTGGGGATATATAACCTCTAGCTATACAGAGTTAGCCTCAATAAGGGTCATTCACATTTTTCAGCTTTAAATGATTCAAATAAAAGTTGCTGTTATGGTAGATTTTAAAGGTGAATGTAGGATTTTAAGATTGCATTTGTTTACGAACACACGGATGTTATAGTGAGAGTAAAGTTCTGGTTAGACATTATGAGATTTGACCCAATGACCCTGCACTGCAGGAAACAGCGCTTACTGTGTTCTTAACAACTGAGACACAGTTTACAATCTGACACTCAAATACAACACACATCCTGTACCATAAACACACACAGAGAGAAATATATGAGTGTGTGTGTTGGTTTACTGCAAGCTCTATACATCTATAATACATACATAGCTTTTTACTTATGTTAGGCACGTAGTGTATTGCATTCATCCAGACTTTATTAAAATACGGTAATTGTGTGTGTATGATGCGTTAAATTCACAGCTACTCCAGTGCATTAACTCAGCGAGCACCACACCATTCAATTTTTGTGACCTTAAACATCTTCATATTTGCATTTCGCATAAAGCTGTCGAATATATCAGGAAGACTTTGAATATAGTGTTTAAAATGTTTCTTGTGCTTTGTTATTAATCTAATTTTTAATCGCATGATAGTAAAACCACGAGTAATTTACAGTAACAGCCCCGTTAGTCCGATACCCGATCTAGCAAAAAAGGTCTGTATCGACCCGATACCAATCCCAAGTATTGGATCGGCCCACCCCTACTTATATTCAGTGATTTTAACTTCCCTCAGTTTGCAACAAATAAAAATCACATTTAGGGGTCTATGCTGCGTTGCCAGGTCTTTCAGTGGAATTCTAAATTGGGCTTCTTTTAAAAAATTTTTTTAGCTTTTCTGCTTTTTAGAGAAGTAAGGATTTGGTTCATAAGTTGTTGGTATTTCGGTATTTATAAATAGTGATTAGAATTTTGAATGTGTTTTGTTATGTGGATCTGGCAACCCTGAGTTTATGGGACGCAAACGTACAGAAAAATCTAATTAACAGTAATTAAAGCCCCCCTGTTGTAAACAATTTTATCCCTCAAAACCCGTCTTTAAATATCATTACAATACAATATTTGTAAAAGTTTTCCCTGTGATAATTTCTTCATGCTTCAAAATAGCTTAAATGTAACTCTACACCCTTTCCCAATTTAGTATACGCGGATCTATGAATATGCGAATTAGTCACTCTAGCCTCTACTCAATCGCACAGCTCGGACCATAGATAAAATATATGAATATCTTTTGTACCGGCTCGTACCATAGATATATATGTACATAGATGCTACATTAATCAGTTCCTAATAACTAATAAGTTTAACAATGCATAAGTGAGTTTTGTGTTTGCAGCATGTATTTTATTCAGCATTCACACTGCACAAGCTGGAGTCACAGAAGTAAAGCTGAAGCAGCAGAGTCTATGCGGCTTATATATCTATGACTCAAACAACTGAACCACTCGTTCAACTGCGATGATGTAGGTCATATTTTTGTGAAACTATGATATTGGCGATATCAGACTGCCGTTTTGAGTCTTTCTTTGAAAAACTGCAAGTTTATGGAGAAAATATTCTGCAATGGTGTTAAATGGTGAATTTGGATATGGTTTGTTTTAATCCTCATAAGCCCCTATTTTCCAGTATATGGTAGAATTCCGTGGGAAGAACTTTTGTACCTGTTTACCACTAAATTCCTCAACTACACCATTAGCTTGCCTGTAAAATATAATTTTTTTGTGAAAAAGTCACATAAATTATGATCTAAATTTGATTTAAATTGTTTTTAGATTTTGATCTAAATGGTATGTATTGAATTCAGCCATCAGGTGTTTAGAAAAAACATAAAATAATTAGTTTAGGAAAAAAATAATTTTGACCAGCCCATAGAGACCCATTCGTTTCACTGGATGTGGCCAACTGCTCACATCACTACTTTAGTCATACATTTTGTGAATTTATGTTCATATAAACATTAGAAATTTTATTTCAAATTTATTTCAGTGTGTGTGTGTGCGCGTGTATGTACGTGTGTGCATGCATGTGTGTTTGTGTCTTTATGTGTGTGTGTGTGTGTGCATGCATGCGTGTTTGTGTCTTTATGTGTGTGTGTGTGTGTGTGTGTGTGTGTGTATGTGCACGCACCTGTGTGAGCATTAGAGCCCATCAATTTACATCTTTGTTTTGCATCTGTGGCTGTTTTTGCAAAATTCTGTAAACAAAATGCTCTCTGTGACAGTCATACCTTTGTGTGTTTGTTTGTGTGTGTCTGTTTGTGTGTGTGATTGAGCATGTGTTTTCTATATTGCATTTGTGCTCTAGTACCAGGCCTACATTTTTTGTGTTAAAATTTGTTATTCTAGATGCATTGATTTTATTTTGACAAATAAAAAAAAGATTTTTGCGTTTCCCATTCATTTTCAATTGGGGTCATTTTTACCCCCAAAGGGCCTCTTTTGGTAAATTTTTTACACATCTATAGAACGACCGAATCAAGCCCATTTTTGATATGAATATTGACAGATAGTCTAGAAAAGTCACAAAATCATCCAGGGAACTAAAGAAAAGTGTCTTGGGAGTAAGATTGACCCCAAGGAACTTATAAGGGTTAAAGCATATTAAAAACACCATATAGACATATAAACAACAAAAACTTGATTTTCACCAAAGGAGGACAAATACATCGAAGTGTAATATGAATAAACTAAATACAGCGCTGTCAAGTTTTTCCTGCATATTTTCAAGCACAAATACTTGAATGCTGAATTCAGGAAGTCTATTGTAGCTATTATACATAACTCACAATAAACCATTATCTTGTTTTAAATATGACACCTGCACACACTAACTACACGTGATTGTGTGTGTGTGTGTGTGTGTGTGTGTGTGTGTGTGTGTGTGTGTGTGTGTGTGTGTGTGCGTGTGTGTGTGATTCACTGAAGGAGAACGTCTCTTGTTTAGCTGCTGAAGTCATGACAGCCAGACAATGAAAGTCACTTCCTGTGCTCAGTCACGGCTCACTTCACAAACTCAATGCGATCTCCACTGGTTCAGACAGTCTCTCTCTCTTTCTCTCTTTCTCTCTCTCTCTCACACACACACACACACACACACACAACACAAGTTCACTTGATCAGAGAAACAGACTGCCGGATAAACAGTTCAAAAATGTGTGGTAATACTTTTTAAATAATATTTGTACATTAATTTTCGATGATTTTTAGCTGAAACGGTTCTTAAGGAAAGGGTACTAAGTACAATGTCATCTCTGTCTATATCTTATAAATTTGATGTCTTAAAGGTTCATATACTGTTCATATGTTGACTTCAGTGCCTCTGCTGTATGTGCTAACACACACGAATATTAATGAGATCAAATGTAAGAAATGTGAGACTCTCAGAGCGCTGGTGCCATTTGCTTCTTGTTGAGCTTCTCTCTCTCTCTCTCTCTCTCTCTCTCTCTCTGTATTCTGGGGGTTCTGGTAGCACATGTTTACCCTCTTGACTAGGTTCTGAAGGCGTATATTCCTACATAAAGGGCTCTTAGTTCAAAGACCTGCAGAAGAAAGAGATGAAGAGATGAAACAGTGGAGGAAGAGAAACTCTTCTACACGTTCCTCAAACTCTCTCCATCTCTGAACGAGAGCTAAATCAACAGCAGATCAGTCCTGTCTGAGCGCACAGCCTTTGATGTGCAAACCCAACACACACACACATACGAGGGGTGAAACGCCTCCAGGAGAATCTAACCGGATTCTGATGGGACTTTTCCACAGAAGACCTCTTATAAAAAGGTATTGAGGTTGTACCATGGTAAAAAAAAATATAAAAGTTTGCCAGGGACAGACACGTTTAAATGTGTGGGAGAAAATTCAACACTATTATTCAGTGTGTGTATAAACACATGATTTGGGGTCAGGTTGTCATGAAATTTTGGGCTTTGTCCTGATCTGCTCTTACTGACCCACATGACAAAACATTCTTTTATATTTTCTCCAACATTTTTCTACATTACACAGAAAAAAGTGGCAGTTATGTCGACTTGAGGAAGAGTAAATAATACGAGAAAAGTCCAGACTGATCTCACGGACAGTCGTGTTATAGTCACGAAAAATTTTATTAATTTATTTGTCTCCATGGCACAAAATTCAGCTTTGTTTCGTGCTTTGAGCATGAATGTCTTTTTCGAGTCCATGGCACGACTTTCTTTCTCGTGTCATTTTAACTTGAAGTGAGAATCGCTTTCTGTTACATTTGTAGACATCCTAACCCAAACCCCAAATCTAACCCCAACTCCAGCCGAGAATAGTTTTAAAAGCGGTAGAAAAACATGTAGAAACCAATACATAAAAGTACATCCAAACCCCAGACGATAATGATTTAAAAATAGGAAAAATATAGAAAACAATATATAAAATAACACGAAAAAGAAAGTCGTGCCACGGACACGAAAAACTATTTATAGAAATTCGTGTTAAGTGATACAAAAAAGACATTCTTGCTCAAGGCACGAAATAAAGCTGAATTTCGTGCCATGGACACGAATAAATTAATCTACTTTTTCGTGACTATAACACGATTTGCCACGGACACGAAAAACTATTTATAGAAATTCGTGTTAAGTGATACAAAAAAGACATTCTTGCTCAAGGCACGAAATAAAGCTGAATTTCGTGCCATGGACACGAATAAATTAATATACTTTTTTGAATATAACACGATTTGCCACGGATACGAAAAACTATTTATAGAAATTTGTGTTAAGTGATACAAAAAAGACATTCTTGCTCAAGGCACGAAATAAAGCTAAATTTCGTGCCATGGACACGAATAAATTAATCTACTTTTTCGTGACTATAACACGATTTGCCACGGACACGAAAAACTATTTATAGAAATTCGTGTTAAGTGATACAAAAAAACATTCTTGCTCAAGGCACGAAATAAAGCTGAATTTCGTGCCATGGACACGAATAAATTAATCTACTTTTTCGTGACTATAACACGATTTGCCACGGACACGAAAAACTATTTATAGAAATTTGTGTAAAGTAATACAAAAAAGACATTCTTGCTCAAGGCACGAAATAAAGCTGAATTTCGTGCCATGGACACGAATAAATGAATCTACTTTTTCGTGACTATAACACGATTTGCCACGGACACGAAAAACTATTTATAGAAATTCGTGTTAAGTGATAAAAAAAACATTCTTGCTCAAGGCACGAAATAAAGCTGAATTTCGTGCCATGGACACAAATAAATTAATCTACTTTTTCGTTTTCAACAGGTTTTGTTTCTGAATTGTGAAAAACTTGGTACAAGCACTTCTTGTATTATTTGCTCCCTATGACAAATCACTTTATTGTTTCTTACTTTTGTACGTTGCTTTGGATTAAGGCGTCTGCTAAATGCCTAAATGTAAGGTAATGTAAATGTTATATGTAGATGAACTAACCCATCTGTAGTGTCAAGAATCTTTTCCAAATTCGCACAAAAAAGCGAATACCAGTGTTATCGGTAATGTAATAACATTTAGAAAATGGAGACAGTATTGCATTTTGATACGATTTGGCAAGTTTTAAACTGCTGAGCACAGAAAAAGAAATGCATTACGGTGACATTGATCGCCATATATGGGAAAGACAAAGATCAGTCACGTGGGTTTAATGTTCGCTACGTCAGAACTTATTTGACAAATGTGAAAAAGAGTAAATGTGAATAATGGAAGATGGAAACGCATAAGTTAAAAACCACCTCAAGCGAGGTAAAAACCTTTTTGCGAATTAAGGGATTTTTATTAGAAATTTGCCACCACTGGTTTCTTATGTGATCCTTTAAATGCACATAAAATTGGAGTGATGGAAACCCAGCTAATGTTTATTAAACTATGAGTACCTGCATGGCATTTCGGTGAAAATATAAAAAAAATTCATAAAGATTAGAGAGGCTTTGAAACTCTCTTCTCTGGAGAATTCATCAATACCATAATCTCTCTTTCTTTCTTTCTCTCTCTCTCTCTCTCTCTCTCTCGCCAGACCACTAAATCAAAACTTCCTTCTCATTGCTCTTGTGCTTATAGCAGCGTGTGCGTGTGTGCATGTGTGTGTGTATGTGTGTGTGTGTGTGTGTGTGTGTCTCTCAAGTCCAAAATCACAAAATCTTTCCATCAGTCTAAACCGCTGTTCATCTCTCCATATGGACTTAATACAGGCAAATATTAAACAAATGTCTTTCTTTCTTTCCTTCTTTCTTTCTTTCTCTTTCGCTCTGTCTCTTTTTCTTTCTTTCTTTCTTTCTTTGGCTGCGGTGCAACTTAGATAAGTCCAAATGATTTCGCATTATCCCGCTGTAAATTACTGTACAATCTTTGGCCTTGAGCGAGCCGTGTGGGAAAACAATTTAAATTTCATTTTGACTACAGAATGGTCTTTCCCTCTGGGTGCTGCCATTAAGACTGCAATGAAAAACACTTGAATTCCAAGCAAACGACAGCCAAAGCTAATGATTTTTCAACTATCATACTGAGATTATCTGTCATTTTTTATCCTATCCAACAGACAAACTATACACAGTTTAAATCTCAAGATGAAATTTAAGGACATTTGTTCCTCCAGTCCCTGGACTTCGCTCGATGCGAAGTTCGTCACAACATGTACACTCACCTAAAGGATTATTAGGAACACCATACTAATACTCTGTTTGACCTCCTTTCGCCATCAGAACTGCCTTAATTTTACGTGGCATTGATTCAACAAGGTGCTAAAAGCATTTTTTTTTTGTCCCATATTGATAGGATAGCGTCTTGCAGTTGATGGAGATTTGTGGGATGCACATCTAGGGCACGAAGCTCCCGTTCCACCACATCCCAAAGATGCTCTACTGGGTTGAGATCTGGTGACTGTGGGGGCCATTTTAGTACAGTGAACTCATTGTCATGTTCACGAAACCAATTTGAATTTGATTTGAGCTTTGTGACATGGTGCATTATCCTGCTGGAAGTAGCCATCAGAGGATGGGTACATGGTGGTCATAAAGGGATGGACATGGTCAGAAACAATGCTCATCAAAGATGCCCAAGTGGCACTAAGGGGACAAATGTGTGCCAAGAAAACATCCCCCACACCATAACACCATTGCATTAATGAGAAATTGAACAGGTGTTCCTAATAATCCTTTAGGTGAGTGTATGTAGCCCGTTGTGTGTGTGGTTCGTAATTTCAAAATATGTGTTCTGCGTGTCAAGTTATCCTATGTGCATCACGTGTCAAAATAAGTGCCTGCTGCAGATGCGTCTAAAGGGTTTATGCTAAAAGAGAAGCTCGCGTTTGCCAGACACTCGCATAATTTTATGCATAATCAGAGTTTAGTGTTAAGGGATCATCTTGCGTGTATTTTGTGAATGTGAGCGTCTCTTTTATCATAAACGGTTTTGACGTGTGTGCAACAGGCACTTATTTTGACAAAACATATGATGCACATGGTTCACATAACGCAACAAACACATATTATGAAAACATGAGCAACACACGAGACTCCGAACACTTATTTTGAATTTTCGCCCCTCGGATGAGCAGCCACAAGCCGCCACTGCTGTTGAATGCTTTACTCTGATTGGTTGAGAAACAGCTATGCATGATTTTTGATAAACGCACACCTGACCTATCTAATGTTTTAAAATAACCAACAGAGCAATGTCTTTGCAATGTCTGTGGCATAAATGGAATAATTAATGACGTCCGTTGAATTATTTGAACATAATGCACACTTGTGGGTGTGCATTATTTTCAAATAATGTCAATTATTCCTTACATAAGTGATGTAAGTCTGACAGTGTTATCAGTAAATGATGATGACTACACAGGTGGCCATTTACATTTCAATCCCAGTCTTCATTAATAGGACGTTAACCCTGTTAAGTCTTCTGTTTGATCCTACAGGAAATGCTTTCTCTCACACAAACACAGTTTTGAAGTGGTTACTGTGTGAGATTACATTGGGCAGGATCTCTTGTATCAGCAGCTGCTTGTTTAAAAACAAGCGTCTGTTGTGTAAACGTCAGGAGATGTGATGGTGTGTGACCTTCAGTCTCTGCTGTATAGATCTGACTGGAGTCTGAATCTATGCCACGACTCATATTGTGTTAACAGCTCAAAGGTCACGGGTTCAAACCCCAGACTGATCAAAATGTACAGCTTAAAATGCGCAAAAGCATCTGATGCGCAAATGAATCCATGTACATATAAGCACACAGGCAGATCATCATTCATGGTCTTGACTTTAAGCACACACACACACAATGACAATCTCACTGATGGAGTTTAATCCTGTGAAACGTTTCCTACACTGAAGAGAAATCAATCACTGATTATCTGATGATCACAACAGATCACACGCTCGCCTGTGGAATACACAAACAGAAAGAGAGAGGGAACGAGATCAACGTTCACGGGAGCGTCGATGAGACGTCTGCCCCACAAATTCAATCAGAAACGTTCAGCACACAAACATCAAACGCACTTCATCAGACACATTTACATAATCACATAATAATCTTGAACTTAATCTGAGGTCTGATTCATGCTGGTTAAAGGCTTTTATTTCCATTTATACTCGTAGCATGAGTCAAGATCTATTTTTATGCTCAAAGGAAATAGTGAAAAGTGTTTTTAGGGAACTGAGTGGTTTGGATTTCCTGTATGCTGTTTTAACTTGTGTGCGTGTGTGTGTGACTTCCTATATAATTCACAGTGGTTTCTATGCATGTTGATACATGTGTGTGTGTGTGTGTGTGTGTGTGTGTGTGTGTGTGTGTGACGCTGAAAGAGGATCCAACTGTAAACACAACCCTGAGGATATACAGCCACAGCAGAGACGTATTATTATTATATGCAAACCTCATATAAAACCAATTGAACTTTTTTTGGATTAAATCTTCAGGGCAAGTCAATTTAATTGCACTTGGTTTTCTTTGGATAAATCATTGCAGATATGTAAAACGAAACAACAGAGGCATGTTTCCTTTTATAATCAGCTAAGAGCAGCTTCAAATTTCCTTTAACAAAAGTCCCGTATGTGTGTGTGTGTGTGTTTTATGGTGTCCCTGTGAAGCTATCAGAGCCAAATGGACCCTCATGGCTCTCTGAAGATCCAGGAAACAGACAGGCCACTAATCCTCAAAGCTATTCATAACAACAAAAGGTGCATTCCTGCAGAGAGCGCAAACACACACACACACACTTAACAACTCCATTTGGAAGTAGGGTTTACTCTTATTGCCTGTTGACTATTGTGGTGCTAAACATCCTTGTTAGTGCACATATAAATTCCACACATACAATACACCAAAAATGTCCAAGTTATATTTTACACTTGAACTAAATGTTATTGTAACTTTTTAATAATTAATTTAACGCCTTCTATCCCAAATGCAGCCAGATGACTTTTTTGTGGTCCAGGGTCACATAAGTCGCACAGGTATATTTGTAGCAATAACCAACAATTGTGTGAGTCAAAATTATAAGGATATTAAGTATAGATTATGTACGTAATGAATAATTGACGACGGGCCATTGTGGTAATGCAGCACGATGCAAAGCGCCGTTACACCGCAAGTGTGCATTATTTTCAAATAATTCAAAGGACCGGAGTCAATTATTCCTCTTATACCACGGTTACCACAAACATTGCTCTGGTGCCTATTTTTAAGACATTTGACAAGTTAGGTGTGGGGTTATCAAAAAATAATGCATAACCACGGAACATTTCTCAACCAATCAGAATACAGCATTCAACAGACCCGTGGTATAACGAAGATATTTCCTACTGTAAATATATATATATATAATATATATATATATTTAATATATATAATATATATAATTTATCATTAGTAATATGTGTTGCTAAGGACTTCATTAGGACAACTTTAACCTCCTAAGACCCCTTTTTTTTTTCAGATTTTTTATTCAGCTATTTTGGGGTTAGGTAGAACCAATAAATATAATAACCAAATATTTTTAATGAATCATGAAGCAGTGTAATTGTCCATGTTATTGTACAACAGGTTCCAGTTACACAGAATTAAGCATTATGGTGCAAACAACAAAAATGTATGTCCAGGTATGTGGACATCCAGGTTTTAGGAGGTTAAAGGCGATTTTTTCGGCTAAATATTGTCATATTACAAACCATACATCATCTGAAAGAACAAATAAGCTTTTCATTGATGTATAAATATCAATATAAAAAAATTACCCTTATGACTGGTTTTGTGGTAAAGGGTCACATATGTGAAGATAAAAAATCTGTAAAACTTGACAATAAGGTTTCATTTGTTAACATTTAACTCAGCATGAACTAACAATGAACAATCAATAAACAACTGTATTTGCATTAACAAAGAATAATAAACACTTTAAAATATGTTGTTCATTGTTAATTAATTTAATGTTAATAAATGAAACTTTATAAAGTAAAGTTTGTTTGTCAGCCACACTTTCAGACATAAAGATACAAAAGCCATCACCCTTTCAGAAAAGACACTTATTGTACTTAAAGACTGCATATACTTTGTATCTAAATATTACATTTTTAGTGACAGCTAAATCTGTTTAATCTTCATGTAAATGTCTAATATTAAACACAATTGATTTGATTTTAAGAAACAAGTCCCAAACAACATGCAGAAGAGCACAGCGTGAAGGAGGAGGGGAATGAAATCCACAGATCACAAACGCCTGACAGCAGGAAACAAGCAGTAAAAGAAGAATCACTTTATGACCCTAACACAGGTGGTAAAAGCCCTGCCCAAACCCACACACACAAACACACACACACAAACACACACACTTTCCCAATCAAATAAGACACTGGACGAGAGAGTTTTGCATTAATTTTGTATATTTTTGCATTAAAGTTAACATGTCTCCATCTTTTCTCTTGTAGTAAGTGTTGATATTTTGTTATATTCAGACATGAGTAATCTGCCATTTGCAATAAATATCATAAAATAATAGAACTTCACATAATAAATATTTGTACACCAAAAAAAAGAAGACAGTTTTAACATTTTCTTTTAAAAATAGCCATAAGTCCTCTCTTGAATTTCAACATACAATTATACATCGACAAAATGAGAACGAACAGAGAGTCTGAGAATGCCACGATCGTTTTGGGAACGTTGCATGGAATGCCCTTAGGAATACCTTTGTGAAGCAGATGCATAGAAACCGTTTCACAACAACCACACCTCTCCTATAACAATTCCACGTTGCTACAGAGATCCGGTAACAGCTACATATTATGGTCCTTCACAGGTTTGGTTGTTTTTTAAGCACCAGTCACTAAAACCTCAGATCAGCAGATTGTGTTAGATTATAGCCAGGCACAGTCAGGTAAGTCAAAGACGGGTTCGTAATAGCAAACCTGCTGAAAATGCATAATCGAAAAGTGGTTTAAATTCCAGACGAGGGGCCGAGCTTATGGAATATTGCTAATAAAATCCATCCTTGTCATCTGGCACCTCCTCCGTCCCGAGAGCTTTTCCACGGCCTGCAGCAGCGAGCTAGCTTTCATCCAGCTAACGAAATAACATGACTTTATAACGTCTCGTAATATACGCTTGCGAGTTCCTCAGGACGGTTTTTCCGGCACGTGCCCGGGCGTGTGGTTCCAGCTCTGTAGCTTGCAGTATACCGTGTTCGAGTTCTTGCAGCGACAGCCGGGCCTGTTCAAGCGGTCGTGACACGAGTGACATGCCTTCACGCAGCCCTTAGCGGGCAGGTAACACAGCAAACACGGGAGAAGCGTGGACACGAGGCCCATGCACAAAAAGCGAGAACAGCACTGGGGGTGCGAGAGGGAACAGGGCTGATCCGCGCAAAGGTCCCCGTCGTCGTCGTTGGAACAGTGGTAGAACATTCCCTTCACCAAACACATGCACGTTCCGTATTCCACCACGTTCTCGGCCGAACACAGACACTGTCCGTTGCAGGCCAGCCGCGAGGGGAGCGGCCGGGGTGCCGTGCATTCGCCGCACTTGCATTTGCCACAGTTCTCACAGATATACTGGTGAGCAGAGTCGATCTTCTCCACCTGCGTCTGCTTGAACGGTACGTCCGGAGGCAGAAAGAGGTGCGGGGAGGAGTTAAGGGATTTGGGTTGAGTCCGCACAGCTCGCTCAGGTCTGTGGGCGTAGCTACGAAGGTTGGAAGCGGTCCTTGACGGCGGAGAGCGCGCCAGGAGCCCCTGCTCCGAAGAAACGCTGCTGTTGCTCCCGGAACTGGCGGCGCTGCCCGTGCTTGTGGAGCGGCTGAGGACCGGCGGTCGCGGGTTCGATTGAGACCGCTCATAGTTGTTGTTAACGTTTACCAGAATCACCTCGTGAGTCCTTTCCTGTTTGTCCACGCTACGCGGTGGTACTTGGGGGCCCGGGGCCGGCCTGCGTGCTACGGCTGGGCCCTCTGTGTACTCGTTGCAAGAGCGGATGGCTCTGATCTGGTCCAGGGACAGAATGGCCCCGGATGGGAGGTCCGGATGTCTGACGCCCCCTCTGCGCTGACCGTGATGATCCATAAGACACGATCAGCAACTCCAAACAACAGCGTAAAGTTCATCTGACACCCTGACAGAGAGAGAGAGACTAGTTATTCTCAGTGTGTAAAATAAAACCTTATCAAAGTCTTTATGCTTTATCTTCTGCAATCCAACTGGCACCCCTAGACATGTTTGCCAAATGACCTTTAATATAATTAAAATTAATCTTAAAGTGATTAATAATGACAGTTTTGTCAACGTTTTAATGAGCTTAATGAAAAAACCCTCTCCGCTTAGACTAAACTGCAATCTAACTGTCTCTATATGCCTAAACTCCATTTAGCTAACCCTTTGTTGTAACTTCCTTTTTAGGGGGGAGGGGGGGTCACAAATATTCACCTCTGGCCTGCTATCAGCAGTTTCTTTCGGATAATTATCTATAAACATCCTGGTTGCATTCACAGATTTGAAGTTTTGAAGACAGACCTCATAAACTAGTCTAAGAAATAAACACAGACCCCTTTAACCCCCGAGCACAGAGAGAGGGAGAGAGTTGACTATTAACAAGACTTTGTTCTGACCTCAATAAGCACACAGCTAACTAAAGTACAAATACTTCCCGTGCTGATTTGCATCTGTATGCCTGGTTAACATTAAAATGCGCAGGAAGCCTTTAAATCAAACACGCTCATGAGCGCGCCCTGTAATGCGCGCAACCTAATAAAGGTTTCCACGAAGCTCTTTAGTTTGAAAATTTAAATCAATGCACTGACTAAGAAAAAATAAAAATGTATGAATCAGATCTAAACTACATAACTAATCTAAACTAAACGGACTAAAAGAATCTCAGACAGAAATGTAAACGATGCGTTACATTTTGCGTCGTCATACGCTGTTGCACAAGTTGCGTTAATATTTGTTAAACATTTGTGGATTGTTTCCGATGTGTTGTTGTTATATTAACGATTTCCCCCCGTGTTTTTATACTTCACATTAACTTGCATTATTATATAAATTTGTACTTGCATTTGTTCGCACAATTAATAAAAGAAACTTAAAACGGTCCGTCAGAAAAAAAATTAAGACCTTACTTTTAGAGAACTCGTTCGCGTAAAACTACAGCGACGAAAAACTACCGAGAAAAGAAACTTATGAATGAAAACAACAACGCTGAGGTGGGGAGAGAGAGTGAGAGAGTGCGTGTTCAACTCGATCCGCCTAAAACACACACGCATCTAAAAGGCAAAATATAAAGATGGTTTTTATTAACAAGCAGATTGCGGACGTTTTTGCGCACACGGCCTGTGGACAGCTTGAGCTTCAATGGCAAAAAAAAAACTCAAACGCAAATCTCTCTCTATATAAACTTGCGTTATTTCACATAAACTGTAGTACTGTACACGTATGTGCGCGTGAGAAATAATACATACCTGCAAACAGACTCCTGTAATGTCAAATCCATTAGTCCGTGTGCCAAACATCCATTTAGACGCTTGAAATGATCCCAGAACAGTATGTAAAGCGCATGGCTGCGTTGGTAATATTATCCGAACTGGTAGAAATTCCGCAATGTGGATCTTCACTTCGCGAGTCTGATCGACCGTAAAACATCAGAAAAATCCCGTTAAATCCACGAATATGCACCGTTCACGCACGGCTCCGTATGCGCGTCTGTCTGTCTCTCCACGCGCCGCGCCAGTGTCTGCGTGAGCGCGCCGGATCAAATGCGTGTGGATGGATTTTTGCGCGCACACACACACATACACACACAGTGTGATGAATGAAGCGCAGGGCGGTTGTGAAAGACGATCAGTGGGGCAGATACAGGAGGGGTAGATCTCAAAGGGCAGGGAGGGGCTCTTTAAGGAGGCTCCTGTGGAATAAGCTCACATCCGCTTCTTAATGGAGTGAATGAGAGTGAATACCCGCTGAGCGCCCTACATAGACGACATTACTGAATGGACACATTCTGTAGGTGTGCTTTAAAAAAAGAATACAAAAAACGGTGCTAATAATAAGAATAAAATATAAGCCATCATATCATGCACACAAAATACAAAAAGCACGCGTTTCAATTTTTGTTATTGTTTGTTGTTTTACTTACAATTGCATTTGTGTGTTCATGTATCAAAAGAGTTTATAATTTAGATATACGGAGGGACTACATGTGATTTAAAACACAACAGCATTCGTTTGTTTATCAAAACTTCAATATTATCTGAACTAATGCCATATAACACGTTTAAAAATCAATTCTTATTTTGAAATCTGAAGTCTTTGTCAAGTCATACTAATAAATAATGTGTTGACTGTTTTGTTTTGTTAGATAGCCTGCATCGACTCACAACACAAACACACACTGTTAGTGCGACCTTAAAAAAGACTCCCCTCAGCTCTTACTGTGTGTGTGTGTGTGTGTGTGTGTCTGGCGAGTGTGTGTGTGTGTGTGTGTGTGTGTGTGTGTGGCGGATGTGCCGCATCCGGATACATGAGAAAGGAAAGTTCAACACAGAGTCATTTCTTACATTCAGATGGAAACGAGCCGCGCGCGCAGACGGACAATAGCGCAACACAACGCGCGTCACGACAGCGAAATAACAGATCAGATTTACTCTTGTAGATTTTAGTGCACCATAAAAATAAATAGCCTACATACATAAAACAATATTTTATTTGCATATGTTAAGTTTATTCAAACTATATTTGTTTTACATGCATGCTCACATTCAGAAATGAGATGTTTCAAAGGCCGTAGGTTGTGTAACATTTCTGGGTTCTTGCGTTTATACGGTTCTTAATATTTTAAGATCCTATTATATTCCAGCACAATTTTGCGTTTAAAAGACGTCCAATAGCCGTCCAAATATAGCACAAACGTCTTAGCTTAAACAAGAAAAAAAAAACACATTTTGGGCTTCCAATTTGAAGTGGATCAAAACCTTTAATAAAAGTTAAATAAAAAAATTAAACAATACACAATCTTGTCTTAGGACAACTTTGACTTTTTTGATCCACTTTAATGTTGACTACTGTAGTTGTTGTTTAGGAACAGAGTACATGAAAAAAAAAAACTATGTGCAGAATTGCTGCGTAATGCTATGCGCAAGCACAAGTAGTAAAATATTATTTGCATTAAAGCATCTGCTTAATGCCTAAATGTAAAGCAACTTATGAGGTAAATAATAAAGCGATTCATCAAAAGGAGGCAATAAAATAGCCTGACGTTGTCATACTCAATTCTAGTCAGAATTTGATCTTCCCCGTTTTTCAAATCGTGGTGGGCGGGGCTAAGATTGGCTGGCACCCAGGCTAGCAATAAAATGAAAAGTGCTATACAAAATACACACAGGCTATGTTCACACTGTCACTGCTTTGGATTGACAACCGCATTTATTTACAGGTGTGAGTAAGCTTACAGCATATATGTATTTTGTAATATTTTTAGAAGCTTCAGCAGGTCTCATAGGCTCAGAAAGTCATTGATGAATAAAGTTGGACAGCACACTATAAAACACTCTGTTGCCATTAAAGGAAAACACCACCGTTTTTAAAGGAAAACACCACTGCTTTTAAACATTTTACCATGTTCTTACCTCAACTTAGACAAATTAATACATACCTATCTTTAATCAATGCGTGCACTTAATCTTTGTACAGCGTGTCGTGATTGTGTTAGCATTTAGTGTAGCCCAATTCATTCCTTAGGATCCAAACAGAAATGAATTTAGAAGCCACCAAACACTTTCATGTTTTCCCTATTTAAAGACTGTTACATGAGTAGTAACACGAGTGGGTATGGTGGCAAAAAATAAACGTGGCCATTTTTTAAGCAATATTACTGCACCCGAGGAAGTGCTGCAAACTAAATGCATACAATATAGTTCTCATTTTTATCCACTTAGAAAATCGGCACGATTTATTTTGTGCCACCATACCCACTCATGCAACTACCCACGTAACAGACCCCAAATAGGGAAAACATGGAAGTGTTGGTAGCTTCTAAATTCATCCCTGTTTGGATCCTAAGGAATGAATTGGGCTAGGCTAAATGCTAACACAGTCATGATGCGCTGTACAAAGATTAAGGGCACGCATTGAAAAAAGATAGGTATGTATTAATTTGTTTAAGTTGAGGCAAGAACACAGCAAAACATTGAAAAACTGTGGTGTTTTCCTTTAAATAAAACATTTACAGACGTGTGACTTAGCCTTAAATTTTTTATTTATATAATTCGTTCCCAACTGTGCATTCTCTGGGATCAAACCCATGACCTTTTGTGCTATTAACACAATGCTGCTCACAGTTGAGCTACATAAAAAAGGAAGACAACAAGAAAATTCACTATGAATGTGTTTTTATTGTATATTATTAGTAAGTGATGTTACGGTTTGTTTTACACTCGTGTACCGCTGTGTTCCTGCTGGTAGTTGATGTACAATTGTAAGAGAGACTCTGGGATTCTGGGTTTGACTGTATCTAGGGCGGCGTAGAAATGTTCGATGGTCACACGTTCGGCTCCGATGTCCTCCTGTAATGCCCCGAGAGCCGCCTCTCTGCATACTGCTGTTATCTGAAAGACAGATGAGGAATCAGACATTCTTATCAAACAAAACCTAAATAATGTGCACTTTTATACTACAGCTTTGTTTCAAACTACTGTACCTTGCCATTTGTCCACTGCTGCATTTATACCTTCAATCGCAATGCTAACTGCAGCTCACATGTGAATAATGAGATACGCGACTCAAAATGAATTTAATGATAGCCTGTTGTTGCTGAGCTCAAGATTTGATCCTCCAATAAGCATAAAAATGGATAACACAAATATTGTTTGTATGATCTCATCATTTTTGCATGTCATGTGCTGACTTTGTTAGTGTTGAGCAAACCAAAGAAGTCAGATGGCAAAACGCCTGACCACAAATTAGCACAGCGTTCAGAGATAAACACTCCACAAAAATCATTTCCTATAATTACAAAACTATTTTTAACCAACAAAACCACCTCATTACAGCTCCAAACAGGGTTATTTCAAACCAGACTGTAAAATGAGATTCAGTAAATCTTAAAACTTGGGCAGGAAGTAAACGCTTGTAGACTTCCTGTTCACCAAAGAAAGTCATCAGGTTCACTGCGGTAATCAAAATAATCTTGGCAAGATCTTAGAACTCATTTAAAAACTGAGCAATTCCAGTATTATGGACATTTTCAGTCAAAAATTTCAGAATTTTTTTCAGAAATATATGTCCAGCCATCAGAAAAACATCAGTCTATATTCAGGGTTTCTATTTTAGATAAGGGAAACATGGAGGCGTTTTTTTCTATTTAACCAGGTAAGCACGTAGGGAACACATTCTCAATTGAAACAGCGACCTGGCCAAGACAAAGATGTGCGTTATGAATGTGACAAAACAGGACACAAGTCTTTGGGAGACAACATACTTTGGAGGAATTCTGTGAATTAAAATGCAGAAACCAAAAGCAATAATAACCAACAAATGGAGAAGGGACGACTTTTCAAAGATTTTTTATGAGGAAGCAACATTATGGATGTGACATTTCTCCATTATGGATTTAACACTTGCGTAACTAGACCTCACATTGGATACAACGATTTGAACATCTGGAATCTGAGTGTGCAAAAAAATCTAATGTGGAGAAAATCACCTTTAAAGGAATATTTCACTTTCATAAAAAATCTGATAATTTACCCCATGTCATCCGAGAAGGTAATTTTTTTCTACTGAACAAAGAAAGACTAAGATTTTTTTAAAAGAAAACATTCAAGGATTTTTCTCCATATTGTGGACTTTAGTGGACCTCAACAATTCACAGTTTCAATTAAAGGACTCTAAACGATCCCAACCCAGGCATAAGGGTCTTATCTAGTGAAACGATTGTCATTTTCACCAAAAAAAGTACTTTTAAGCACAACTTCTCACCTTGCAGTTAGCCGTGTGACGCGCCAGCGTGGCCTTTACCTATTACGTAATCACGTCGAAAGGTCATGCATGGCGTATGCGAAACTACTGCTCCAGAGCCGGCGCCAGACCATAACTAACAGGGGGGCACGTGGCTTCCAACGGGGGGGCACGCAATAGCAACAATAACTTGCAAAAACAAGGCATTAAAACAACAAATACAGTGCAAGCACACACTCATACAACTGGTACAGACTGTCAGCTCATTTCCCGTATAAAGTGCAAAAGATCACAAACTATGCGCAAAACTAATTTGAACTCGACGGCGGCGTGAGCGCAAGCCATTGAAATGAATGGGTTTTATAGCGCAGCACAGCGCACACTGTGTCCTAAAAGCCGCTTTACCATAATCACGTCGCAAGGTGTTAACGGTCTATAGCCACACTTCACATTTAAACTCGACTGAAAAAAGAAAGAATTAGGCCTCTATCATACACCTGGCGCAATACCGACGCAAGTGTCTTTTGCTAGTTTCGACCCGGCGCAATTATCATTTTCATGTTTAGCGCCACGTTGTTTAAATAGCAAGTGCATTTGTGCCCATTTTTGCACCCATGGGCGTTCTGATCTGAAAACGAGGTGTGTTCAGGCGCATTGTTGGCGCATTGTTATTTTGAGGCAACCAAAACAGACTACGCCATTGACCAACTAAAACCTGGTCTAAAGTCAATGGCGCAATAGTGTTTTTGTTATTTAATGAGTGCAATATGGGCTTAAACGGGACGACAACGCACGTTTGCTTATCATGGATGCTAAGCAGAACACAAGCCTTTTTATAATATGAAAAATTAAAGGACTAAAATGTAAAAGATTATTATTGAGTCTCTTGGACATAAATGAGGGCCGATTATGAGACGTTAAAAGGCGTAAAAAGCTGCTTCACCTGTAGCCTGGTAAGTAATTAAATGCTTTGCTTTAAACAAATGCATCTATTTTTAAATGATTTTTTTTAAATGCTACCCCACGGATACCTGTGAATATGCTGAGATGAAACATTTTGAAGTAATGCTTTAAAAAAAAACATGGAACAGCTCTCCGCATGTTAGAAAATTATTTATCTCCTGTTTGTAACACAAAGTATTTTAGGGTACAAACTAGTGATGCACCGATGTATCGGCCGATTTTTGATGAATTTGAAACCATCGGCATATCGGCAATAGCATGAGAAAGGCCAATAACGATTGTTTATTAATTAACTGCATAAAGAAATCCATTATATGTAAAAAATGAGTTAATGTTGTTAATAAAATAAATGCTGAATAGCAAAAACCACCTTTTGAAGTTTGTCATGCTGTGTTATTATATTTGTTCTAGCTTAATTTGTGCCTCTCTTATTATGTTGGTCAGTTGAATGTTAATTAGATCCAATACATGTTCAGTAAAAATAATTTGATGAAGAAATAAACTAGCTAATAGACCAACTGTATAGTATTGTATACAAGTCTTTAATATCGGTATCGGCATCGGCCAGAAGTTGCCTATTTAATTCGGTATAACACAATTTTTAATATCAATCTTAAACTGGTGGTCTTTTTCCTCTGCTTAGTTTTTCAGTTTACAAATTCCGCTTTCTAAATAGGGATTAGTCATGGCGCCAGGCACAACTTGCTTTTAAAGGTGATGAGAGCTGAGACTCTCATTGGTTTATTGGATGTTAGGCCCAAAACACACCCATTACTCATGACCAAAATAGGAACAACCCTTTTAGGCTGTGCGCTTGCCGCATAAACCATTTTTCTCGTCGTTAGATTAGCAATGGATAATGATCTTTACCTAATATACTAATGATTTTCGGCATCGATTTTGATCCAAACAAAGTATTGTTGGCTATTGCTACAAATACACCCATGCTAGTTAAGACTGGTTTTATGTCCCAGGGTCATATATTTTCATGATAATGTTGACATTTGCATGGAATTGCTCTTTTTATATTATAGACCAGCAGTGAAAAAATGCAGTTACACAACCTCTCTCTCTCTCCTTGTATCACTTCTTAGTGTTGTGTGCCCAGACTTTCCGAACATCCAGCAGTTGAAGAGCACCATACTGAAGTGTTCAACATTCAGTGCTCATATAGATTCAGCAGGTAGAGCGTGACTTGTGCAGAATCTCAATGATTTGTCCTGAATACAGGATCAGGGTGGAGTCAGAATTAGATCACATTGCATCTATAGGGCAGAGAGAGCCACACAAGAGCCGCTATTCAAACCCTGGATTAGGGTTTCTATGTGTGTGAGAGAAAGAGATGCTATCATCTGTGCCGACTGAAGCTCAATACCTAGAGTCTAAATCTTCTGCTTCTTGTGTCTTTTCCTGGATCTCTAAAGATCTGGATCTTTCCTCAAGACTCAAGGCTCCTACATTAACTCACTTCACTCAGCAACCACATTCACAATTCATTCTCAATGAAACGCTGGAAAATCTCGGCAGAACAATCTTGATTTAGAGTTCATGAACCGCAGGCAGTCTAAAATAAACCTGCTCTTACTGTAAGTGATGAGGCTTCATTCGAATGTGTCTGTTAGTGAGAGATCATTTGTGTAGCTACAATATAGCTTAAAGGAATAGTCATTTTTCTTAAAAGAAAGTTCCAGATAATTTACTCACCACCATGTCAACCAAAATGTTGATGTCTTTCTTTGTTCAGTCGAGAAGAAATTATGTTTTTTGAGGAAAACATTGCAGGATTTTTCTCATTTTAATGGACTTTAATGGACACCAACACTTAACACTTAACTCAACACGTAACAGTTTTTATCAACGGAGTTTCAAAGGACTATAAACGATCCCCAAAGAGGCATAAGGGTCTTATCTAGCGAAACGATTGTCATTTTTGACAAGAAAAATAAAAAATATGCATGCCGTACCATGGTTGCAGGAGGTGCAATGATTACTTACTAAGGGGGCTATTTTCGGGCACTGTGAAATATCATTGCGCCTGTACATTCTGCAGCGTTCATGTCTTTCATAACATTACATAAAGCAATGAAATGGCGTCGTGCTTTTAAAAAAATGTTTTCTTTGCATATATCTGAAAACTTCTTAAGAACAACTTTCTCCAACTCAACTATGACTTTACACTTTATCTCTGGATAAATGTACAAACTTCACAAGAGATGCTGTGCACTGGGTTGCCAAGTCCTCTGCTTTTTAGAGAAGTTCAGATTTGGGCACCTTAAAAACTGTTTATGCGAGTTTATACTTTTCTGCAGGTTAAAGATGAAAGGATTTTGTTTATTAGTTATTGGTATTTTGGGCGTGAATAGTCATTAGGTTGGTTTTGATTCATGAATCTGGCAACCCTGGCTGTGCGCTTGTGCAGACGTTTGGTTTGGATTATATAGAATGTACATGTAAATGTAAATTTTTATCAGATTGCAATGTTTAGGGCAGTGGTTCTCAAACTTGTTCAGTGTGCGGCCCCCTTTGTGTACGGTGCATTCCTTCGCGGCCCCCCCAAAGAAAATTTATGACAAAAAAAACAGTTCTAAAACTTCACATTTTAATTAAACAAAACATTAAATTATACAAAGCAGTGCTGCCTTATTTTTTTTTAGGTTTAATTTCACAGAATTCAAGATAAAATAATGTATTTTATAAAAATGTCATAAAACTGGGGCCCCCCTGGCACCATCTCGCGGCCCCCCTGGGGGCCCCGGACCCCAGTTTGAGAACCACTGGTTTAGGGTGCATGTAAACTGTACTGTCCGTAACCTGCAATCGGATTAAATTCAGTCGGATTGACAAAATTTTGTGCATGTAAACATGGCCACTGACTGTAAGTGACATCACATTACTCGGAAATCTCTGCTTTACATCCCACCAATCAGTACACAAAAAATACATCACCAAATAAATTTTGAACAAAATGGACATTTTACAGATGTTAAAGAAATTATCTTTTCATATACACTATATGGACAAAAGTATTGGGATGCCTGCTTCTAAGGAACAGGTTTGAATACTTTAGTAATTTCCAATGATTGAATTAGAGATCATTTCAAAGTTGAATGAATAGGGTTTCCATTGATGCATGGTTTATTACGGTAGGATAATATTTAAATACGGCATTTGAAAATCTGGAATCTTAGGGTGCAAAACAATCAAAATTTTCAGAAAATCGCCTTTTAAAGTTTTCCAATTGAAGTCCTTAGCAACTGCATCCACTCACACAAATAAAGATTTGATATATTTACGGTAGGAAATTTACAAAATATCTTCATGGAACATGATCTTTACATAATAAAATCGTTGAACCTCATGACTGCAGTAACACACAAACATTCAAGAGACGACAGCGTGTGATGGTTTCCATGCAACATGATTTACACAAATAAACACAAGCCACTTGAATTTCACATGTTTAGAAAAATTGAATGGATGAAAAAGACCCATCCCTACACACACGCACAAAGAAACTCACACACAGGCGTGCAAAGTAGACACACACACAGATGCACTCGTGTTGGTCTTCTGGTTCATTTCTTACAGGACATAAAATCCTAATGTCTCCATCTATAGAAGTCCTCGAGTTTTACAGAAACATATCCAACTTTGACAACCTAGTGTGTACACACACACACAAACACACACTGTCTGAGTCCACTGAAACAAATACTGAAAACTGTCAGATCATAAAATACACACACAACCATGTGTTTAACATAATACAGAGACAAAGAGAGACCGAGTTATGCTAGAAAACACTTGAACTAATAATTTATGATCTCATAAATGTGAACTGTTCTAAACCTACTGAACTCGCTCACTGTCTACACAGACAACTACCTCTTTTGCTGCGTACACAATAAACACGAAGCATCGTGTTTCTTACTTTAGATTACTTGGAGGATTTAACTTCGTGTCATGCACATTTTCGCTTGATTTTAATATTTTCAACTTGCATAAAGTCGCGTTTGAGGTGAATTGCACGTTTTTGCTGCAATCATGGCACCCGATTCACATCATTTGCCTCGCGCAAGTACGCGTCTTTGCATTGACTTTGTATGTGGTGTGTATTCTCAATTACTAGGCGTTCACACCAGACGCGGTAAAGGCGGCAAGCGCGGGTGATTTACATGTTAAGTCAATGCGAAGACGCGATTAGGAATTCTGCAGCGCGGTATGCGTGTTAGGTGCGGCGCGAATGGCGTAGAACGCACGCTCCGTGCAAATTGAGTTTGTTAACCAATCAGGACCTTGCTGTAGTAGTGACGTAATAACAGGAAGTGAGCGGAGTCTCAGTGGAGACGCAGAAGCCCCTCCCATGACGCGAATTTCCACGTGAATGTCTCGAATGACTAGAATTTCATGCATGGCTTTCACGCGCGAATGAAGCAAGTAAACTCAAAATGTTCAAGCATCCAACTACGAACGATTAGCGCATTCTTGCCGCCTCTACCGCGGCTGGTGTGAACGTACAATTACTGGCTCACACTGGCCGTGCGTTGGCTGTGTCCAAAGTTGCCCTGACACACCAAACAGACAGCATCCAAGTAGAACATCCGTTCTGGGCCTGCATGAGATGAGATGACTTTTCGTACCAGCAGGTGGCAGTAGTTGGTGTTCATTACTCAAAATGGGAAAAAAGCGCTAGTGACTGCAGTAATACAAACATAAACAAAGCTTACTTTTCACGCAAATCTTGCTCACCACAGACGGATCTATAATTGAAGTGTTTCGTTGCAAAGCGAGATAACCACCATTTTTTTTATTGTTCAGAAATCTCGTTTTTTGGTTGTGCATTCCAATTAATTTCAATTCAACTGGAGTTGGTTTGTTTTGATTTAAACCTTCATAACTTAAAAAATACAGCTAGGTAGCACCATAAAACAAAATAATAACATGATAACATAATAATAAACATGTTTTGACAAAAATGTAAAAAAATGGATATATCTCGTTTTGCAACGAAACTCTTCAATTTCTTATGAGCCATGTCGTTTAAAAATATTCACATATTTGAATGAGAGATGCAAAAGTGAGATTAGCGTTTGGTGTGTTCCCCACAAGGGGCAACCTTCCGATCTCTCTGACAAAAGCAAATACGGAAGTGACTTAAACTGCAATTCATCGACTGACCGCTAGAGGCTGGCTCCAAAAGGGAGTCAATTCCCATATACCCCCATGTTAAAATGCCCAACTTTACAGTAAAAAATGATGTGTTACAGCCTAGTACAGTCAGAAAGTGTTTTTGGTCTATATAGCTAATTTTGCCATTTTGTAACTCATCCGTTTAAATTATATTAAGCCTTAAAGTTCTGCATAATTAAGGGCGTGGCCACTTGAGTGACGGGTGAACTTCCACTGCTGTCACTAGAGTAGAGCTAGGTGGGCGTGGTTTTATCAACCAGCCATCTCAGCTTTCGCCCACATCCCACCTCTTTACCCATTTTTGGTTATCCGCGACCGCGAGTGATGCGCAGTGACGTGCGGCCAAAATGGCGACTGCAGGCACCGCCTACTACTGGTTTCAAAAAAGCTCTTCACATACCAATGGGTCACGTCAAGGACACTACGTCCATATTTTTTACAGTTTATGGTTCCTTCTTGAATTCGTTGTCAATATAGAATTAGATGCTGTAAATAATAATAAGTGCCTGAAATGTGTATTTTTTGTTTATATTTTTTATTTAAATAATCGTGGCTTCAAACGGAAGAAAAATTGATTGGCTTGTGTTGCCTCTCTATGGAGAGCCCAATGTATACTGCCGCTTTTTTGACCCCCTGGTATGTCACGTGACTGAAAACTATCAATTGGCAGATTTTTCCTCATTATTTGGTCCAATCATGACATTTGGAATGAATGTAATGAAGTTGGCACAATAATTTAATTTCAAACATTCAGACGTATGACTTTAAATCAGAAGGTTTTCATATTTCAGTGAAGTGACACCAGCCTCTTTGAGAAGCACTGAATGTAATCTAGCTGGTTATCAATACAGTTTGGTATTACATTACATATATTCAGATATTTATAGTTCTCACGATTCGTTTGCCATTATGGATGGAGCTTTTCAATAATAATTCTGGCACTATAACAGCCTATGTTGTCTAGATAGGCTGCCCAGTAGGTTTTTGAACAAAGCTATGGTGTGTTTGTGAAGACAAGCATTAAATCTATATAACAGTCATTTGTATGTGACATCATTGTTTGACCGCTGTTTGCTTTATGTGTGTGCTTGTTTGTCATCACTCTTTAATCAGGTGAATGAGAGCGTGTCGTGAGCTGGTTTATTTACAATCACTCATCCTCTGTGGAGACAAACACACAAAATATCACCTCACCGTCTATGATCCGATTCACAGCACTGTTTGTGTACAAATGGCGAGAAAGAAAAATGGAAAATATCTGTCGCTTGGGTGTAAAAGTACACCTAGTAATCTCTTAAAAGGTTTAGAAAAAACTTAGAGATGAGTACAAAAATGTTTCATAATGCGAGCAGGTTTTATTAAACACTTCTGTGAGATGTATAGATACACTGCAGAAATTACTTTCTTTTTTAGTAATTTTGTCTTGTATTCCGTATAAATATCTAAAAACTCTTAAATTAAGATGCATTTTATTTATGAGTAAACAAAAGAAAAAAATAAGGTATGAAAAAAATCTTGAATTTCAAGAAAAATTGGCAGATTGTTTTGCAAGTTTTAGGCACAAATGCACTTAAATTGTATATTTTTTGTATAAAACTAGACTTATTTTCTTAGGTCAATTTGCTCATCAATGCATCTTGAATTTTTATATTTTGTACTAAAAACAAGACTGTTGTAACCTTTAACCCGGCATTCAGTGACCTCTCACCTCTGCCCCTGAGTAGCGCTCTGTTCGGCTCACCAGGTCCTCCAGGTGCACGCTGGGATGGATTGGCATGTTTCGAAACTGCAGCGTAAATATTTCTCTTCGAGTAGCCGCGTCAGGAAGGGGAACATATACAATGCGGTCAAGACGACCCGGTCGCATCAGAGCCTGAGAAAGAGACAGACAGAGAGGGATACAGCTGTTATGATCATTGATTTTGCATTGACTTCAATCTTTCACATGATCTTACTCAGTCAATATTAAAGACATCAAAATCATATCTTCATGTCTTTTACATTATGTAGGATGATTTTATGGGGAAAACAGTAAATGGCAAAAATTACTTTAGCAGAATTTAACAGGCAGGGTTACATATGTTTAGTTTGCAGGGAAGAACTAATATATATATTTTATGTACAGTGGCAAGAAAAAGTATGTGAACCTTTTGGAATTTTATAGTTTTCTGAATAAATTTGTCATATAATGTGATCTGATCTTCATCTTGGTCAAGAGTATTGACAAACGTAATGTCTCTAAAAATAATTACACAAAAATTCTGATCTTTTATGTCTTTATTGAGAACAACCAAAAAACCTCATAGTGCTTGTGGGAAAAGTATGTGAACCCTTAAGTTAATGACCTCAAAAAAGCTAAATGTAGTCAGGTTTTAGCACACTTGGAGTCTTATTAAAGCAACACTAAAGAGTTTTTGCTCTTTGCTCCCCCTACAGGTTAGAAGCGGAATTGTTCATTACCACTGTCGTAAAAACTGCAGCATAGCTGGCTCTGATTGGATTGTAGGTCTACCGTAAAGCAAGTTTTTGTAGTTTTCACTCGAACTACAGGACCGCGACCCGACGGTTGGACACTTCTTTAGTGCGATTTTGGCCGATAGAGGGCTGCAAAGCGAATGTGAAAGTGCCGTTCACCCTGTTTCGAGTGGATGAACGACTGAAACTTTTTTAGAAGCGTTATTTTAAGGTTAAAAAAAACTCTTTGGTGTTGCTTTAAGATAATACTTTTGGAGGTGTTGACTACACTGCAAAAAATGATTTTCAAGAAAAAAGTCTTTTGTCTTGTTTACAGTAAAAATATCTAAAAATTCTTAAATTAAGATGCTTTTTCTTGATGAGCAAAACGACCCCAGAAAATAAGTCTAGTTTTTAGACCAAAAATATTAAATTTAAGTGATTTTGTGCATAAAACAAGCAAAAAAAAATCTGCCAATGGGGTAAGCAAAAAATCTTGAACATTTTTCATAAACACTAAATTCAAGAAAAATTCAAGACAAATTTGCTTACCCCATTGGCAGATTTTTTTGCTTGTCTTAAGGGGTCGCACACCAGCCGCGCAGCTCAGCGCCGCGCCGTTCTAAAAAAATTTAACACATTGTTTTCTATGAGGGTACGCACACCGGCGCCGACAGGTAGCGCCTGTCCGCGCCGCCCAGCTGTGACTCAGGAAGTTGTTCAAATCCCTGTCGCGACACTCACATAGTTTAACATTACATAACATCATATATGTCCCAAATCATTAACAAGTAACATTGGCTGCTAACGTATATTTTACATTTTGAAGTAGACGCTATCTGACGAAGCTCGCGCTATTTAATGTGCACTTCCGGTTTACAATACCTGCGCGGCGCTGCGCGGCGCTGCGCTGAGCTGCGCGGCCGGTGTGTGATCCCCTTTAGACACAAAATCACTTAAATTTGATTTTTTTGTCTAAAAACTGCTAGAAACTAGAACCTGCTTACGAAGAGTCGTACCGCTTACGTCATGCAGTACCGCAACATCCAATAGGAAAATTCAACAGCAGTAGCCACCGAAGATGGCAGCACTCAGATGTTTTTACACCATATATTGTAGCATTGAAGCAATTTATACCCAAATGTCAAAAAAGTTACTCAAATCAATGAACAGCACTAATAAAGCCCCATTCTTACAGATCAACTAAAAAAAGTTGGTTTAGGGTTTAGTTACTCTTTAAACACGAGCGGGAGTAATGATGAGTTTATATGGACACAAACTAATATTATGTTGGAGTCCGCAGCATGTGTTGTAAGTAAACATACTGCACAGTGTTTTTTGTACATGTGTGAGAGCTTTCTCTGATATTTGATGAAATAAGATTGCGCAACTTTCACACGCTTGCAAAATGAAACTATGTGGAGATCAGCCGCTTTAGTTGCATCAATGAAAGGCTAAAAATAGCGCTGTACACCGTCTGTTTGCACCAGATGTCAGAAAAGACGTAAAACATTGTGCTCAGTACCTCAGATTAGATAAATAGGTGGGGAGAAGGCGGTCCGTGTGGCTGTTCGAACACATTCAATCACATGTGCGTTTACACTACAAAAGCAATCCGATCAAAAGTGTCTTCGACTATCTCCGAATGTGGTTAATAAGTGGTCAAAAGTGGATGAGCTCAAAACGTTTTGAACACCTTTTACACATTAACGTCGTCCACTTGTGATCCGATCAATAAAATTGCATAAATATTCTGCATATTCCATCGCATTTTTTAAAGGGGCAATAAGTAGGATTCACCCCATCTAGTGGTGGAATTGTATTTTGCATTCAAACGAACAGTGCTTTTTAGCGCCTCGCCTTTCCAAATGCGTGTTGCAACTACGGTAGCCATTATGTAATCACTGATCTCCTTGTCCGTTGCAGCTGGTTCACGTGTTCTGAATGAAAACGCGTTGTTGAAACGCGTTGGTAGGCTAGTGCTTTTTGTCCCTCTCTGCTATTATAGTTTATCAATACAGCGGAAGCCTTCTTGGACTTACCCGTTCAATGTAAGTAAAGAGAAGAAATTCTAAGTATACAAAGAAAAGTCAGATCACTGGCAGAGGTCATTTGACACCAACGAGGACATATTTATGAATAAAGACATTGATTTTGATTAATAAAACACTTAAAATCCTACTTATTGCCCCTTTAAGAAAACGAGTCGCAAGATCAAGATTTTAATAAGATGTTTGAAAACTGCTATAAGATGTTAATGCTAAGTGTAAACATCCTCTAAGACTTATATAACATCTTGTTAAAATAGGCATAAGGTGCCCTTTAAAATATTTTTTGAATACATATATTAAAATGATTGAAAATATTTTTTAATGCAAAAAATAAATTCAACAATAACAGCAGCCAACCACACTCCCCTTCCCTCCCTCCCTCCCTCTCTCTCTCATGTAGAAACAACACACTGAATCAACAGACAGCAGGTGAAAGACCGACAGTAAAAACAACTCCAGGAATAAAGGAGGAAGTTATTATAGTGCAGGTCTGTGACCTCTCTCTTTTGTGATTGGTTTGAGCTGCCCCTCATTACTTCCCTATATCCTCAGGAAGAGACCAAACCTGACACATGGAGGAATATCTCTGCTCCCAATACTCTAAATGTCACCAAAGACAGACAGATAGACAGAGAGACAAACAGCAAAAGAGAGAGAGAGAGAGAGAGAGAGAGAGAGAGAGAGAGAGAGAGAGAGAGAGAACAGACAGGCACAGTAACTATAACAGCTCTTAATAACAGGATGTGTATCTGTAGAGATGTTTACAGACAATCGGAAGGACATTCAGCAGCCACAGGGAACAGACAACAGTGTGTGTGTGTGTGTGTGTGTGTGTTTGTGTAGGAAAACTTTACAACGGCAGCAGGTATAAATAATAAAGAACAGAGAGCATCTATGGCCACGACAAACTTAGAAAATAAAATCAAAATATATAAGGAAATGTTTAAAGAGATTTATTCACCCTCATGTTGTTCTAAACCTGTATGATTTTTTTAAAATCAGTAATTCAGTTTAAATCAGCTTTTTTTTGTGCTGGGCAAAGATTAATCGCGATTAATCGCATACAAAATAAAAGTGTATTTTTGCATAATATATATGTCTGTGCTGTGTGTAATTATTATGTATATACAAATACACACCCATTCATGTATGTATTTAAGAAACATTTACATGTGTATAAATATTTATTTCTAGTTTTATATATTCTATATTATATATAAACAAAAATAAGGGATTTATAAATAAAAATGTTTTGTATGGGATTGATCGCGATTAATCTTTGCCCAGCACTAGTTTTTTTTTTAAACGCAGAGTTTTTGTTGTGATTGTTGCAAGCAAAAATCTTGTTCTTGTGACTCGTTTTCTTAAAAAATGCGATGGAATATGCAGAATATTTACTGTATGCAATGAAACTGTGGGAACTTGCAAAAACTGCGGGAACTTGAAAAACTGTTTGCAGCTTTTCAGCTTTTTATTGATGTTCACGTCACTTCCTAACATTCGCATGACAACAGGGGACATGGCTGCGCTTGTGTGAAGTAAATGCAACATTTTGAACTTTCTGCTAAGATATATGTGACTTTTTGCTACGAAAATGCGGGGATTATGAAATCATGCAAGCCCCGCAAATTATGCGCGCAGAAATCTGCAATTTATGTGGCGAAAGTTTGGTGTATTTAAAAAAATGTTACTTTGGCTGATTATGCATTGAATCATGCAATCGCATAATCACATTTTTTGGAATGGGTGTGATAAATGATGATAAGCGCACAGCTGCCGTAACCATTCACTTCCATAGTAGGAAAACAAATATTATGGAAGCGTTGTAATAAATGATGAAGACATTTTAATAAATGATGGTAAACACACTGAATTCCATTGCATTTATTCCATTGCATTTATTTTTCCTACTATGGAAGTTAATCTGCTGTGCCCATTTATCAAAATATCTTCTTTTGTGTTCATCAGAAAAAAATAAACTCATACAGGTTTGGACAACATGAGGATGAGAAAATGATGACATAATTTTTATTTTGGGATGAACAATCCCTTTAAATCAAGAGTGCACCACGAGACGTTCTGATTGGTTGTCACAGGCCTTAGTGTTTTAATAAGCAGTTGCTATTGTGGGTGTTGCTAATGTACTTCAGGAGAAAAGCTGAAGACTACTGAAGGACTGAATCACAGACTTAACCAAAGGTGAAGTATTGAAAGCACACAATAATGTTGTTAAAACACACACAGACGCACACAGTGCAGGAGCAGATGTGGTGTATTTCATTCATCACTCAACAGCATACAAACACTTCCTGTCCTGTTGTGTGTGCGTGTGTTAAAGGTGCTTTTATAATGCTGTTCCTCCTCATCTGAGATCTTGACTTGTTAACAGAATAATTGCTGTGTGTGCGCGTGTTTGTGTGTGTGCTAAAGTAATTTATTCAATCTGTTTTCAATAAGGAAACTTAAGTGGAATTATAGGACTGATGCCTGAAGACAAGAAGTTACTATTCAACACATTTGCTTATTAAAATCTTTCACATAAACAACAAGTTATACCATTCAAAAGGCCTAACAGGAAGGAGGTTGTGTTGAAACTGAAGAATAGACAGAAAAAATGTATGGGCTCATATCTATTTGATAAAGTGTGCATGTTTTAAAGATACTGGATAATTTAAAGAGCAGTAACCCTGAAGATTGTGATAAGCATATCTGTTAAGCGAGCGAGCGAGCGCGAGAGAGAGAGAGAAATGGAGAGATGATTGGAGGATCTCAAGGGTGTGGATCAGATATTAGCATCCGATCAGTCTGAGATTCTCGTGTATGGCAGATACAGGATACAGATCGCCTTACAGACGTGTGACCTTCAGCTGAAAGACAAAACCCGTCAGATCACATATTCCTCTTACTGTAAGCAAAAAGAAAACCACAGACAGAGGCTTTTATTAGATAAGAAAACTGCTTCCTCAACACATTATACATGGGAGATGCTTTAAAACTATATACTTTGAACAAGACACGAGTCAAGCAGAGGTTTCGTGTAGATGGATGAAAACACACTTCACATGTCATTCACATTTCTCACTGACTAAACACTGTTATCAACTCCATCTATTTATTTAATAAACAATAATGACCATTAATAGAGAAAAAGAAGTGCAATAACACATCACTGATTAGTTTAAAATCTTTTAGTGCTCTGCACTGATATTCAATCCTAACATTAAACTTCAGAATCTGAATCGAATGACGGGGTTGAAATCATGTATCACACAATGGGGTTAGAAAAATGAAGTATTTATTGATTTATTGGTTCCCTGGTAAGCCGGTAGGTTTATATTTAGGACTGGGAGAGTGAGAACAACAATCTATCATTTTAAAGTCATATTTGTTGAACAATGATCTGAATAATCGGGGGATGTTTCCCTCATGCTGCAGCCTGAGAAATGAAAAAAAATTTTTTTTAGAGATGCACCGATATATTGATCAATAATCGGTGGATTATTCCTGTCTATTAAAAGGGGACAGGAAACGCATCAGTGTAAAGGAAGTGCATCACCAGCTCGATTCTGTGTTCGGTGTTGTTAATAATAAACCGAATGTTATTAGTTTAATTAAAGACATTTTTAGTTATGCTGGTTAAAAGTCTCCTCACATCCTGATAGCAATCACTGTGTTAAGTTGTTTAAATTTATGTAATCTGTGAAAGGCAGCCTTTTTTGCCCCCTTCCGTAAGCGTAATTTGAATGCCACCGCACAACTTTTGTTAGTCTTCACAGATAAACACAACTTTTATGAATTTGTAAGTCAAAATTTGGCTTTCATATTTTTTAGTAAATGCATTTACCAACCTATTCTTCGACTCATACAATTGCTTTGGTCGTTTGTCCATTTCACCAAATACGACCAATAGATGCATTTTCTAAATTAGCGCCTCTACCGGCAGCAGGTGAAACTTAATATACAAGGGTATAAAATGATATTTTGGGGTATAATTTTGCTATAATGACATGTACTGGGATAATATTTTCAATTTAAACCACCAGGATTACTTGTATTTTATTACACATTACACTATTCAGGCATTTAGGGCAAATAACGTACCCATTTATTTATTATATGATATAAACACAGCATACAAAACAGTCACAACTTTTTAAAAATGTACTTAAAATATTCCAAGTGTACCGAAGTCAAACGATCGATTTATTTAAAGACAAGATGCATATATCAGATCCGGTGTACACTGATTCAAAACTGCCGCTAGAAGAAGCAATGATATGTCATCTATGATTGTAAAAAGGCATTGGCTCTCGGGTGTCTCATGACCGATTGCATCATTACGTTAGCTAAGAATGTCAAGCGCTATTGGCTCTTGTGACCGACTACATCATGCTGGTTTATGTTTGAATGAGATCTGACTGTGCGTTTTGATCACAGAGTTCTTCATATAAAGTTATCGTGTGGCTTCAATTCGCAAGGTTTGCAACGCTAATGGTTTGTAATACTTTTATACTGTTTTATGCAATTAATTCCTGTGACTGTACTTTTACTTGCGTGTGTTTTTTATATGGTTAGAAGTGGGTGGGTTTAGGGTAAGCGTGAGGGTGGCGTTAGATGCTCCAAAATATCTTTAAAACCATAAATGTTTATACATCCACTTCTACATTCCCAAATTCATAAATAAATGTGTCTAATTTGATGCATAATGCAAAAACCTTAAAACGTAACAACAGGTTGTATAAGCTACTGCCGCTAGAGGACACTAATCCCATAATACGTCACTTTACGTCGTAATAAGGTGCTTGCACAAACGACCTATGAGGTCGTTATTTTTGGAAGATTTACACTTCAAAATTTATAAAAGTTTAATTTGTGAAGAGCTTATTTTTTACGATAATCCAAAAGTCTATTCATTTCATTAACATTATTCATTTTTCTAGCTCAAAAAGCCACATCATGAGAAAAACAAGACACACACACACACACACACACACACACACACACACACACAAATACACAGTTATATAAGTTAAATAATAATAGTATAGAATAATCTGACTGATCTCAAACCAGTTTGAAAAGCCTCAAAACACTTCAGTTCAGCAATAGATCTCTGTTTCTGTTTCCCTTCTCTGTTCTGTCTCTCTTTCTCTTTTCTTGATGCGTGTTTTGTTCTTGAGGTATTTCTGTACAATAAGTGCAGACACACACAACAGCTCTTATACAACTCTGACAAATGAAAAACCAACTTGTCATCATTTAAAACCCGCTGACAAAACACGCACGCAAACATACACAGACACACAAGACACTCACTCACTCACGCACGCACACACACACACACACACACTCGCACAGTCTTTTATGCAGGTATATCACACATTCTTCTACACAGAGATCAGTTTACAGACAGGAAGTGCCTTTCAGCCCAAAACTGCAGCTACACGTTGTGTGTGTGCGTGTGTGTGTACATAAAGACACAAGTGCTTCAGGAAGTCTGGGAATTGCTGCTGGCTACACAGGAACCCCTGAAGAACACACACACGCAGAGACGCACACACCAGGTGTTGTGTGGCAGCTGTTGTCTATGTGCCCTGAGGGCTCAACACCTGAACTTCCTGTTTACTCAGCAGCCAAGTGTGTGTGTGTGTGTGTGTGTGTGTGTGTGTGTGTTCATGTAAGTGTGTCTGTAAGTGTGTCTATTTTACTATATACATATATTCTTTATTTAAAGGTGCATTATGTAACTTTAAGAAGGATCTCTTGCCAGAAATGCAGTCGTGCATGAGCATGAAATGAGCTGTTTTTATCACTGTGGGTCCCTTTACATAGAAGTCGCCATTTTGCGCCGCCATGTTTTTACAGTAGCCCCCATTTTGTCACTACGTTGTCAGATAATGACATGTTTGTCCTGTGGCGGCTACTTGTAGCTTCACTATGCGTTTTGAAATGGAGGGGTGGCTTGTGGACTGAGCCATTGGTTGCAATTCACAGTCTCACCACTAGATGCCGCAAAAAATTACACACTGGGCCTTTAATATACTTTCTGTAACCTATTCTACATTTTTTTGCAATGACCAGCAGTGTTGGGGTAACGCATTACAAGTAACCCGCATTACGTAATAATATTATTTTTCTGAAGTAACGAGTAAAGTAACGCATTACTTTATAAATGTACACATTAATATTTGAGTTGCTCTTGTAGCCTCTTATGGAACGGCTGAAATTCCACAAGGGGGCGTATTTGTTCCTCAGACGTTGCACAATAAACGTGACATCCGAATATATTCATTATCAATCGTGAATGAAAAGTGAGATTTGAACGAATGTCCGTTAGTGAACTAATTGTATACACTATTTATATCGGTATTCGGTCAGAAACGTTAAGATTGTGAGATGAACAAATCGTTTTGGATTAAAAGGCTTGGATATTCCATTTCCTTGGACTTTTGGTGATTTATGAACAATTTGTTTTGGACAATTTCACCGAAGCGGATAAAGGGAAGATTCTGAAGGTAAGTAAATATCCTAAATCGGCGCCGCCCGGTTCAGGTAACTAAGAACTAGATTACAGTTTTATGACTGCTAAAAATCATATTATGCTTTGTGTGTGCGATTAATGGAATCCCGAAAGTCTAAGCTTTACAACGATGTGCCGCATGACCGTATATTTTGAAGATTTAATGCTTCAAAGTTACAATGACGTAATGCAGCCTCACGTGCAAGGGAGGGGGTCTACCGTGTACGGCACAGTGTTCCTTATCAGGTTAAAAAAAAGTAATGCGAGTTACTTTTCAGTTTAATTAATTTGATTTAAAAAAAATTATAATAATGTTCTGAGTTAGATTGAATGTAGTTACATAAAATAATGCACTTTATCCGTTCGCACCCGAGCAGGAACAGTTTGAGTTAGAAACGGAGATGGCAGGCCAGAGCTCGACATTTTTGCAATGGAAAATGCAATTTCTGAATGCAGAACTTCTCAGTCATAAAAACACCTACAAGGCCTGTAAGAGATCAAGCCTTAGAAAAGTAAGAAAAATGTAATGCAAAAGTAACGCAAAAGTAACGTAAGTATTACTTTCCATGAAAAGTAACTAAGTAACGCAATTAGTTACTTTTTTGGGCAGTACCTTAATATTATAATGCATTACTTTTAAAAGTAACTTTCCCCAACACTGATGACCAGTGAGTTAAAACACACATAATGGGCAGAAGAAAGTCCAGAACAGAAAACAATGTGACAGCGATGAACTTTTTATTTTGTTAACTTGTTAAAGGCGCTCTAAGTGAATCTGTGTGACGTTACTTTTTGTTGATGTTTGAACTGTTTTCAAACAAACGGAGCGTAGCTAACTCCTCCTCCTCCCCCTCCCTTCCGTGCTTTCATGAACGCGCCTAACCCCCACTCCCAAATCCTTCTTGTGGTTTATTGGCTGGGACACTTTGTTATCGTTTCTGGTAGTAGGTTTGGCCACTTTGTTTTTATTGCAGTTTGTGGAGAGATCGCCTTTTTTCACAGTTTGATCAGCGGTCAGGCAGCAAGCAAATAGTGAGGATATGTTTGCTGTATGTAACAAAAAATGTTTTATGGTCTAAAATGAGTGAATTCGCTCAGAGCATCTTTAATATTTTCATATGGAAATAAGAAGATTTTGACCTTCATTGTGTTTTCACCGTTTTGTGTGCCGGTTTTGAATTATTCCTTTATGTATTATGTTTTGGGGGGTATTTTTCTTATTAAACATTATTTAATTATTATATTCGTGACCAGTTGACTGGTTTCCATAAAAATGTCAAGAGTTTTGCAATTAACTTCTATATGGTATTACAATATTGCCATCATCTGTTCTTTCATTGTTTTGTTTGTTGTGGTTTATTTAGTTTGATTGACATTGTTATACAAATAAAACCATTCTGCCTCAAGGAAAACATAATGAACGCACATGCAAACACAGACACATGCATCAGAGAAGTAGTTCAAATGTTTATATTTCAAAGTCTATTTTATATTGTAAATATTTTCTGACTCCATTTTATTTAATCTGCAAAAGTACTTATCCATCACCCAGCACCTAAGCTTAATTCCACCTTAATTTTTCTAATTTTTGTTTTATTGTATGTTTCTTGTTTTATAAATAATGCTTTGGCAATACACACAGTCATGTCAATAAAGTACCTTTAATTTGAATATTGAAAAATTGAAGGACAAACAGGTACAGATCTCTATCTTTCTCTCTCTTAGCAGGTAGCTTCTGTCTGTCTGTCTGTCTGTCTGTCTGTCTGTACTCCAAAACAGTAAGCCGGGGATTCCCAATTCTGGGGACTTCCTCTGAGAGACAAACAGTTATAGTGTGACCTTTATACGGCTCATAAACACACACACAGTTTCCATCTTCCACCCAAAAACAGGAGATGATCTCCTGTCCACCCTGTGTCCATGTGGCAAACAACATACAGTCACGCTATAAGCCGATTCAAGACAACTTTAACCAGGTTATTTAATGGTCTGCCAGATAAAAATAATATCTCACATTTCTCATGAACAAGCTGCATGATATGAGCATCTTGCATGTGTTTAGTACACAAACACTTTAGTATCAAACACTTGTCAGTGTATCTGTGTGAAGGGCATTCGTCTCTGCTCGACTCTTTGAAGTGTTGCATCTAATGATCTGTGCCAACCTGACAGTGACATCATCAAAACACACACACACACACACACACACACACACACACACACACACACACACCTGCAAATACAATACACATACAGATGTGGAGCAGATTTTCAGACAGACTAACAAAGAGAGAGAGAGAGGAGTGCTGCCAATCGCACCTGCACACCATCTTGTGTAAAGAGTGAATTCTGGGAAGTGTGTCATGGCTGGAAACTAACAGACACAAACCAGATGAAAAAAGAGCTTCATGAATGGTTATTCAGGTACTGATAACCAATAAAATCTTCATAACAAAACAATCATCTTTCATTCACTACATCAATATTCAGTATCAATTACAGGGTGGAGAGAAGGGTACAGGATCGGCAAAGCCGGGATTCGAACTCGAGCTGCCGAAAGTGCATCTGCACCATATGTGAGCAGTGCCCACTACACAATCAGCTACCACAGTAAACAAACATTCAAGAAATAAACATTACTCTCTTAGAAATAAAGATGCTTCAAATGTTCTTTACAGCGATGCAACAGAAGAACCATTTTTGGTTCCTCAAAAAAAAAAAAAAAAAACATTCAGTCAAAGGTGCTTAGATTATTAAAATATAAGAAATAAATGGAGGAACTTTTTTACTACATTTTATGAAACAAAAGGGCTCTTTATTTAACCATTCAGCCACATGGCATTGTAAAACACCTTTATTTTTAAGAATGTACACAGGGTTCCCACACCTGGGACTTTCCAGCTCCAATATAAATTCAAGGACTAAATGTGGGGACACATTTCAAGTGAGAGCAAGGTTACACCGTGTTACTTTTTAAGATGCATTATTACAGTTTCCTTTCGAGGGAACTCGCGCTGCGTCACTGCGGTGACACTTTGGGGACGCCTCTAGGGCTAAGTGCGTCTGAATGTGTATATCAAATTCAACCAATGGTGAGGCTTAACGACAAAGACAGGGTGACGCAGGATCGCTATCTGATATATTGCCAAAGACGGAGTTACAGGGACGCAGGAATTATGGCAAGAGAGACGCAGCGTCTCGTTCCCTTCTCAGGGAATAACAGTTACATACGTAACCCGAGACGTGTTCATGTGTCAAACACAACTATGCAAAAAAGCATTTTGGGATGAATCAACATTCGCGTACAGAAGATATAAGCATTTAAAACTAACAGTTAAAAAGTCTAGAATTTTTATGATATTATCCTACAATACACAGGGAATAATATGTTTTTTTTAACAGAAAACTTCTTGCATAAAATAGATTCAAGCACTTTCAATGACCTGTATCTATGCTTTCAAAAACTTTCCAGGGCCTTGGAAATTTTTTACACAGATTCACAAACTTTCAAGGATTTCAAGGACATGTGGGAACCCTGTGTTGAGATCCATTATATGGAGAAAATCCTGTAATTCTTTACTAAAAAACTGAATTTCGTTTAGACTAAACTACAAAAAGACATAAACATCTTGGATGACATAGGGGTGATTGAGATTATCGGGATTTTTTATGAAAGTGGAGTAATCCTTTATTTTACGCAAACAATGTACAGTATGAAAACTGCAGAAATAGAAAGACAGTAATACTGTATGTGAATCCAAACACAGGGCTCGAAATTGCGACCATTTTGGTCGCATATGCGACCGAAATTTAATCTGTGCGACCTTAAAGGAACACGCCCACATTTTGGGAATTTAGCTTATTCACCGTATCCCCCAGAGTTAGATAAGTCCATACATACCTCTCTCATCTCCGTGCGTGCTGTAACTCTGTCTGACGCAGCCCCCGCTAGCTTAGCTTAGCACAAAGACTGGAAATGCATGGCTCCAGCTAGTATACTGCTCCCAATAAGTGACAAAATAACGCGATCATTTTCCTATTTATGTGTTGTGATTTGTATAGTCAAACCGTGTACAAATAACAAGGTGATATGAGACACAGCGATCTTTTAACAGTATACATACTGAGAACTATATTCTCTGAAGACGAAGCACTGCCGCATGGGCGGAGTGATCTGCTCGCAGCACACGAGAAGCCCCTGGTGAGGAGCAGAGAGTTCGGTCAGAATTGTGCAGATCGCTCCGCCCATGCGGCAGTGCTTCGTCTTCGGATAATGTGGTTCTCAGTGTGTATGCTGTTGGGGGATCGCTGTGTCTCATATCACCTTGTTGTTTGTGCACGGTTTGACTATACAAATCACAACACATAAATAGGAAAATGATCGCGTTATTTTGTCACTTATTGGGAGCAGTATACTAGCTGGAGCCATGCATTTCCAGTCTTTGTGCTAAGCTAAGCTAGCGGGGGCTGCGTCAGACAGAGTTACAGCACGCACGGAGATGAGAGAGGTATGTATGGACTTATCTAACTCTGGGGGATACGGTGAATAAGCTAAATTCCCAAAATGTGGGCGTGTTCCTTTAAAATATATTTGGGAGCATTTGTGCGACTGCCCATTTTGTTGTGACGCGAGTTGATTGTGATCCTGCGTGCTGGCGCTGTCCCAGGTTCAGTGTTCTCTCCAACGATACATAACCAATCAAATTTCACCATTAAGTTCTTGCGTTTAATGAAGACCGCAGATTGGCTAATATGAGCGTCAGTCATTCCTTGTTGCCGTGGAGCGCGGAAATGTGAAAAGACGAACGCGTCGCGAGCATGACGAGAGCGAGCCGATTACAGCCAAGGTTCTTACTGTATTTTATGACGACGATCCGGATTCAAATGTAACTCCACCACCGGAAAATACGAGTTGACGTTAAACCTTTCAGAGTGGCTTAAAGATTTCGAGTGTCTTCGCTATGAAAATGTAACTTACTGTGTTTACTGTAAATCCTGTAAAACGGCGTTAATGGCGGAATCAAAACATTTTAAGCGCCAGACGTACCTTGCTTAAACATGGCGAAAGTGCCAAAAACACAAGACGTGTCATGACAAATGTGTTTATTATTGATGGAGACACCGACCTCCTGTCTGTTTGATGGTGTATGTGCGCATGCGCTGGTGAATGGACATTTGACAAACATCCTTGTGGTCCATGTTGCTGTGGAATACGACAATGCTGATGGTATGTTTTTATTGTATTTTTTAAAACATTGCCTATTTAGTAGTAAAAGCATCCTGGTAATGCAGTTATCAATACCAATATATATTAGCCTTCTATATTAGGGTCACTTTTGTAATGTCACAATTAATCAGTGTTTTACGTGTTTGCTAGATTTTCTATGTAATCTTAATCATGTTACCTGTAATTGTTAAATTATTATTGCTGCTATACTATTTCAACAGCATTTGGTATTAATTTAGGAATTTATGCAGCAAAAAATAAAATAAAATAGAAGACCAACTTTTAAATGCTGGCCATAGGATGTGTAAAGCCCGGTGGTGGTGTTTTATTTTTAATAAAATAAATCTATTAACATTTACATTGTAGTTGTGGTGCTTTTAAATTTTTGGATAAATGCGCCTAAATTTTTGCTGGTGCTCCTAACTCTTTAAAGTTGGGAGCACCAGTGCTACCAAATAAAAAAGTTAATTTTGAGCCCTGAAACACAATGTTTAGATGAAGCCAGAAGAATAATGTATTAACAGAACTTTAAAAGAACATCAAAACCTTCCCATGATGTCCACTGCTTCTTCTAAAAAACAGTTTTTTGTCTCTTTTAATAAACTCTTATTGATTTTGTGGTAAATATTACGGTAGAACTATGATTTTTTTCTACTATACTGTAGTTTCTTTTCTATTACAAAGTTTTTGAGAGCAGAAAAGATATCTAATCTCAGATCTGTCAGGAGATACTTTTCCATAAAGCAAATTATGTCTTCAAGATTTTATACATTTAACATTTGTATTTGACAAACATTTATATTAAGAGTGACTTAAAATGTGATACATGACGCAAGTAACTTTGTTATAACAGCAACAATAAAATAGCATGAAGTAGAAGTGAAAAGTTATTTGGGAAATACATTATCCATCCACATTGCATCCTCTCAGTCTACATAGAATTGTAGAAATGACACAAATCTGAATTTTTTCAACAGATTTTAAAAAGTATTAAGATATTTATAAGAATATAAAATTGGGTGAGAAGATAATTTTCTATTTATAATCCGCAGTGCATTATGGGATGAGAACTTCATTCACACAAAGGTCCCTACAAAACTCTTACTCCTAAAATATGGAAACACTGTTTTCACACACGTCCCACCCGGGTGGAGCTCGTCCATGTCTACACACACAAAGAGGCTGGACTTGTGTGTGTGTGTGTTAGAGCACTAAATACATGTTGTGTGTTCTGGTTGGAATTAGCTCCTGTGGGTCGGGCGGATGTGGGCTCGTCCTGAGCCTCCAGCCTCAATCAAGAGCGCCTAAAATTAGTGGCCGACTTGCTTTCCGGAAAGAAGATAATTCCTGCTTGATTGGAGAAAAAGACAATAAAGAAAGAGGCTGAGGATTGTGTGGAGGTCAACATGTTACTGAGCTCTTGAAAGGAAGACAGTGTTTTTAAATAAATATAATTCATCAGGAAATGTTTCAATTTTATATTACTCTTTTATGTTTTATAACTCACTTGAGAATCAGATTTATCTCATTACCAGCCATTTTTGTCCTCTACACTATAGCTGAGTCAATACATACAAACACACACACACACACACACACACACACACACACACACACACACACACACACACACACACACACACACACACACACACACACACACACACACACACACAAAACAAGCAGGTTATCTGGAACAGCTCTCCTCTACTGCAGTACTGCATAGAAGTCTTAAAGGAATATTCCATTTTCGTAAAAGAAAAATCCAGATATTTACTTACCACCATGTCATCCAAAATGTTGATGTCTTTCTTTGTTCAGTCCAGAAGAAATGAAGAGTTTTGTTGCAAAACGAGATAAATCCATTTTTTAACATTTTTGTCAAAACATGTTTATTATTATGTTATCATGTTATTATTTTGTTTTATGGTGCTACTTAGCTGTATTTTTTAAGTTATGAAGGTTTTAAATCAAAACAAACCAACTGCAGTTGCATTGAAATTAATTGGAATGCACAACCAAAAAACGCGAATTCTGAACAATTAAAAAAACGGTGGTTATCTCGTTTTGCAACGAAACTCTTCAAATTATGTTTTTTGAGGAAAACATTTTAATGGACTTTAATAGACACCAACAATTAACACTTAATTCAACACGTAACAGTTTTTTTCAACGGAGTTTCAAAGGACTATAAACAATCCCAAACGAGGCATAAGGGTCTTATCTCGCAAAACGATTGCCATTTTTGACAAGAAAAATAAAAAATATAACCTTTTAAACCACAACTTCTTGTCTAGATCTGGTCGTGATCCACCAGCTTGACCCCACGCAATACGTCATGACGTCAAGAGGTCACAGAGGACGAACGCGAAACTCCGCCCCAGTGTTTACAAGTGTGTTGAAAGAGGACCGTTCCTACGTTGTTGTATGTCAACTGATACTAATTAATGTCTTTGTGTCAGTTTATTGTTTAAAATGGTCCGCAAATGTGCGTTTTATATATGTAACACGTGACCTCCCTACGTCACTACGCATTTACGTTAGGTCGCGCTGGACCGGATCTAGACGAGAAGTTGTGCTCTAAAAGTGTACATCTGCAATTTTTCCTGTCAAAAATGACAATCGTTTTGCCAGACAAGACCCTTATGCCTCGTTTGGGATTGTTTATAGTCCTTTGAAAAAACTGTTACGTGTTGAGTTAAGTGTTAATTGTTGCTGTCTATTAAAGTCCATTAAAATGAGAAAAATCCCGCAATGCTCTCCTCAAAAAACATAATTTCTTCTCAAGTGAACAAAGAAAGACATCAACATTTTGGATGACATGGTGGTGAGTAAATGATCTGGATTTTTCTTTTAAGAAAATTGAATATTCCTTTAAGGCCGAAGTATAGTCCATTTTACGCATATGGTGTATGGTTACATACGTAACCCGAGACGTTTTCATGTGTCAAACACAACTATGCAAAAAGCATTTTGATATGAATCAACATTCGCATACAGAAAATATAGGCATTTAAAGCGAACAGTTTAGCACGTGTGCTTAAAAAGTCTAGAAATGTTATGTATCCTACACTACACCGGGAGTAATATGGATTTTTTCCAGAAAACTTTGATTTCAAGCACTTTCAATGATCTGTATCTATGTATGTGTATTTTCAAAAACTTCCCAGGGCCTTGAACTCCCCCCCACAGATTCATAAATTTTCAAGGACCCATGGGAACCCAGTTAATTTGCATGTTTTGTTGTGACGGTCATATCTGGTCATCTCCTGCTACTGTTAACACCGTAGTAAAGTTAGTAAAGTCTGTAAACGCAGAAAACGTGAAAGCCAGAAGTGGAGCGAGAGCAGAGCGGCACGTCTTCTTTAAGCTTTATTGACAGTAAAACAGCAACAAGACCTACATCCTCACTTCTGTTTATTGTGTTCGGGTCGAGGAACGTGCAGAACCTCAAACGGCTCAACCTGTAAAGCATGCAGTTCTGCATTAGTGGCTTCCGCTGGTCTAATTGCTCTCTGGTTTGTTAGATCTGCATCGCTGGCAGGACTGTTTTTCCAGCCCAGTGTTTGTGTTTGGGGAAGAGAAGACTGTAATCAGAACTGGAAATGAACGCTCAGAGGGAAGCGCTGCATCTTTTCTTAGCTCCAAAGCTCACCGCGCTGCGAAAAAGACAGATTTTGCGGCTCTGAAACAGGATGAGGAACTGCTCTGCCGTGTTTTACATCTGTCAAGGGTTTGGAAAGTGCAACTCGCCGCCAGAAATCCAGTCAAATCACAAGAACAATTCTTCCCAAACTGAAAACTTTTCTGGAACATAAAGAAACACATTTGTGTGTGTTTGTGTGTCCCTATTACCCACAACACAGCGCTAAACACTATTCACCTGAGAAATTGAACACAAACGCACACTTTATTCATATCTGTACGTAACACTGTAGTAAATGTTAACAAGATACAGACGACAGACTCAATCATAAGATTTAAACTAGTGAAAGACACAGTAAGACACTGCGAGAGAGACAGACAGAGGGCAAGTTCCTGTGTGTGAGTCTGTTTACAATTACTGTGCACATAATGATCTGAGCACTGGCTGCCTTCTTCGCTCGGTGAGACAGGGGAGCAATTAACAGAGGAAAGACAGAGAAAGAGCCAGAGGATAAACAGTCAGCCAGAGGACGACGACAGACAGACAGACAGACAGACAGACAGACAGACACAGCACTTGCCCTTAAGATGATGTATTTAACAGGAAGAGAGACAAGGTCAGCTTGAGAACATCTGAGATTTAGGACATAAGTACAGTATGTCATTATATCATAGATGATAAAATAGTTTCTCATACCCCAGTTAAACTGTAAATAAACTATTGGTAGATTGTGATGGTCTGGTGCCATCAGACACGGCTCTCGGAGACAAGGCTTTCGTTTATTTTCTAATGCTAGACAAGGGTACCGATCAAGAAAGCTGATTGAAACAATTGCTATGCTAGCTGTGACATATCCCACATCCTTAAAAAAAAATTGATATGCAACGATACAAATTTCTATTCCTATTATTTAGTACTGACCGATACCGATTTGCTTTTTACTTCAAATGATTATGTTGTAAAATCTTAGAAGTGCAGAGCGTACAAACTGGATTTCTGTTGTCATTGTCACCCAATCAAAATAATCACGCACAATATGAGTTCTCATGCGTTTTTCCACTCCTTTTAATAACTGGCTTTACAATCTGATTTTAAACATACGGCCAATGTCTAATAGCGGGAGAAATGCTTTTATCTGCCGTTACTGATTACAGGGCCTGATACGTCGGTGCATCTCTAATATACATAAAAATAATAAACGAGTCATAGCCATGCATTACAGTGATTTTACCATGGTTTTACTAATTCAAACATGAAATCATTAGAAAATAAGGACTCAAGTGGTCATTTGTCTAACACACACATTTACATACCAAGTGCAGTAACAATGAAATTTGACGGTGCAAAAAGTGGCAAAAGGTTAAATGTAAAATAGTAATAAAAAAAATGTAATGTAAAAATGTAATTAAAAACTTAATAATAGGAGGACACACTGAGTATAAATAAGTACAGATGAGTACAGAACAGTCCTGTATGCAATGCATGGGATGTAATTTAAAGGTGCCAAATAATGCATTGATGCACTATGTTAAATTGTTTGATTTCTAAAAAGAAGGTTTTTACATTTATTAAAGTAAGTTAGTTCATTCAAAAATGAAAAGAATGTCATTAATGACTCCCCCTCATGTTGTTCCAAACTCGTTCATCTTTGGAAACACAGTTTAAGATGTTTTAGATTTAGTCCGAGAGTTTGCTGACCCTCCATTGAAAATCTATGTACGCTTTACTGTCCATTTCCAGAAAGGTAATAAAAACATCATCAAAGTACTCCATGTGACATCAGTGGGTCAGTAAGAATGTGTTAAAGCATCAAAAATTTCGACTTTATTCAGCATTGTCTTCTCTTCCGGCACATGAGGGTGAGTCGTTAATTACATTATTTTCATTTTTGGGTGAACTATCCCTTTAAGTCAAAAATGATCCAGAAACACTTTTACATGTCCATTTACAACCCTTGCATTTCTCTTTATAATAAAAAGAGCTGTTATTGCCTTATTTGGAAGGCTCATGAATAATAATGTTGAGCTCTGCTCTTATTGGCTGGTTCACAGAGCAGCTCATTTCAGTAGCTGTGTGTGTGTGTAAGCAGACCTTATGTTTGAGTCTGTATAAGATGAATATACAGATTTTGAGGAATAATGAATTGTTTGAAGATTGTTAATGCACTGAAAAAAACGATTCATTCAATTTACTCAATTTTTTAAGGTAAGTGGTCGCAATCAATTTATTTGAGCTACATTTAAAAAAAAAATAGAAATACAAAACAAAACAAAAAACTTTTGTTTAAAGGGCCATTTCACCGATAGGAACATTAATCTTTATGGAAAGTGAGTCATATTTGTAGTCAAAATGTAACATAAATGTAGAATTGTGTGCCTATTTGACTGAGAAAAGACAAAATGTGACTTTAGAGCACATTTGTATGAAAAACTACAACTCCCATTATGCACCACAATGCACAGCACTGCAAGCCACTCCCATTAATCGGAACACGGCTCAGATATGATATTGTGTACATAAATGCAACGTTAGTAAAACAAAGAAAATAGCCACCACCACTGTGTCTGACAGGCACCAATCATGACTTACTTTTAAACGTGATGTTACATTGTGGTACACACAATAACACTCTGGTCTGGTGTGTAGCAAAGTCTTATTCAAACAGTAACGTGCGGTTTCAGATCCGCAGTTCAAATGTCTTTTCAAGTAGTTAAAAAAGGGTATGCATTTTAAATGTTTATTTAGTTTTACCAATTTTCTTTTTGTCTATTGTTTACTGTAATTACATCTGTGTAATATCAGCCTCACTGCTCTCACAATATAGACATATAAAACACCGCCTAGATATGCTATTGTGTATATAAATGCCACCTTAGTATAACAAAGAAAATAGAAACACTTACTTTAGTTAGACGTCCGTTTATCCCTGCATCCTGCACACAAACGCGTCCCCTGAATAATATCTCCACATACGCGCTGCCTCAGCTCTTGGAGCTTGTGCTCGTAAACCGAAACACGTCTTTGAAATAAGCACGCGCCCAGAAACATTAACAAAACAAACATTCATATCCTTATCTGATCCAGAAATCTTAAACCGAAAGCACACAGCGCGAGTCTGTCCAAGCTCATATACTCCGCAGCGCGTTTGCTCGTCGAAGGCGAAGCAAACGAGTATGTGAAATAAACATGTCCAAACGCGCGCAAAGTTGCTCTCTTGCCTCGAAACCTTCACCAAACGAACGTCCATATCCTTATCTGATGCAGAAATGTTATAAAGAAGCCACACAGCGAGAGAACAGGCAAGCTTCTCTACGCAGCAGAGACCGATGGTTGCGGTGTCTTCCCCCGGCTCCTCTACCCAGCAGACGCCCAGGCTCCGGCCTACTCCTCGGGCTTCTGTTCCTACATCTGCCTGAGCGCTTTGCTGTATTGTGGCTCATAAAGGTGCAATGAACAGCGGATTAGAGCATCACGCTTGTGAAATCACCCTCTTCTATATCATATTGATTAACTTCCACTGTTATTGTAACATGAAGTCTGACTCGCTCCACAACTTCTGTTTAGCTTAGCTTAGCATAAAGATGGCGGCTGATCGTTTTTTCCCGTCTGTGTTCGTATATTTTCGTAAGTCCCACCCACTGATCTGTAATTGGTCTGAAGCGTGAGTGGGTCCCACCCATAGCCCCCACCTTGGTAAAATGAGGAATGAGTGTCTGTAGTCTTTCACACTCAATAGAGATACAGGATTTCCTTCTTTCAATGATGCAAAATGACGATTTTTACATCATTGAAAGAAGGAAGTGCCTCACTGAAATCAGTATTTCTCCCCTCTCAGGGGAAACTGAGGGAATGATGCACGACCATTCAAAAACATGACTGGGGTTCTAACGGTACAAAGCTTAATGCAAATGGGTGAAGTTTCCCTTTAAATGTAGCTTAAATAAATTGAATGAATCATTTTTTTCAGTGTGGATGTTTCTGAGTGTTAAGTTTGTGTTGCTTTCAGTATGGACCTGCAAAACATAACTGTAACGTCAATAGTAGAACTTCAGCCTAAACGCTAGCATATAACATTAACTAGCATATAGTGCGAACTTAGCAGTCACAGCTTTGTTTGTTTTAAGCATTGTAATTAACTTAATGTTGGGGCATACATCATGACTGTAATGTCACAGTCGGTGTTATGTTGAGATTGGTTGTTTTTCAGCAGTTTTTTGCATAAATGAGGTTTACATAACATTCGCGTTTAAAGGGATAGTTCGAGATAGCCTTCTGAGGGTGTTGTTGTAGAAATATCCACATTTAAAACTTTATAAATAACTAGCTTCCGATAACGCCGCCATCTTAGTCGCGTCCGCGGTCACGATGAGAGCGTACGCAGTTTATGGAGGTTGCTCTGCTGCGAATCTGTGCCCCCGCCCTCCGCATTTGTCAAACGTCACTAAGAAAAGTGTGTACACTACGCTGATACTCTCTCCTGAATACAGAGGAGTCTAAGATGGCGGCGCTACCGGAAGCTAGATATTTTCGTTTATGAAGTTTTAAATATGGATATTTCTACAACAACACCGCGCGGATTACCCTCAGAAGACCTTTTTTTATCATCCTGGAGCCGTTTGGATTTCTTTGGGGAAGGATATATGCAAATTTTTGGTACTTGAAGGAGGTGGACCCCGTAACTTTACTGTTTATCAGCTGGAAGATATAAAACATTTTCTTAAATAACTGAAAATGATGGACATATGCATGATCTTGGACTGCTTCGGGGTGAGTAAATCATGGGTTTAATATCATGTTTGGCTGAACTATCCCTTTAAGTCATTACCAATCTTTTTATACATCTATGCCTAAATACAGTTTTACATTCTTTAAAAAAAAACTAAGAATCCAAACCGATCAATCAGGGAAAAACTGCGATCCTTCCATGATCATTCATGTAATAAAGTTTCTTGACTATCAGCTGTGTGTGTGTGTTCCTGGTATTGGATGGTTTTCCACTCTTTAACGCCTCTCGTCTGATGATGACGATGGAGATTTAAACTATACGTTTGGATTTTGTTCTCATGAAAGCCGGTTTGTTCTCCAGCAGGTTTCTTTTGGCTCCGTTTTAAAGAAAAAAGCATCAGCTGCAAGAAGCTTTTCTGCATTCACAATCCTCAATGTTTCATCTAATCCACCTGTAAGAAGGTTTAATATGCAGACTGTGGGCCACTTTAAAAGGGGGAGGGTGAATCCTGACACTCTTGGGCCAAACAATGGGGGTATTATTAGGAGAACTGCCCCTGGTGGGCTTTGGAGGGGAGCATACTATGAAGGGCAGATTTATGAGCCTGTCCATCTGTTACTGGGGTGTGTTGGGGGATTTCAGAGAAATGAATATTTGAAACATTCCTAACATTAACTTAACTACTGACTTACAAACACATTATGACCAATGAATAAATCCATGATGAATCAAATAAACTATTTAAAATTAGTTCTGTGATTTTTTTCATCAGAATTAAAAAAATGTAAGCAACATAAGCAAAAAAATGTTATAACACTTTATAATAGGGCTGTATTTGTTAACAATTAGTTAATGCATTAGCTAACAATGAACAATGCTTCTACAACATTCATTAATCTTTGTTCAACCTAATTTTGGCATTTACTAATAACCGAGATTAACTAACATTAACAAGAATAAATACATGCTGAAAAACTTTATAGTAAAGTTTTACCAATGAATTTCCAAACTTGAAAAAAAATACTAGTTAAATATTTCCAGGTTTATCATGCCTGTGGTAATCCTGTAAAAACAACTTTAAACGGATTAAATTGTCTCTGTATTGTGTACTTTGTAAATAAACTTTGACTGAACATGACTAGAGATGAATATTTATGGCCTCAGGATGCATTCAGATTTTACATTCATGCAATTGCCAAAATTCTGCATAAAATGTAAATATGTTTCCTACTAGAAATGCACTTACAACTCTTTAATTCACAGGACAAAAAACTTCAAAAAACTTGACAGTAGACAGGTGAAAGACAGAAGACAGGATGAGAGCAAAGAGGGTTTAATCTTTAAGGACTTGTGTTTGGGGAGGGCAGACGTTCTGCTCCTCTGATCCAACTAAAGGCAAGACTGCACATGCTGAAATCCCTGCCAGATATCAGCACACAAAGAACCTTCATTTCCTGCCCTGTGCGTGTGTATCGCTCGCTCTCTCTAAAGCAGTAAGCCCACCATCGGAAGCGTTGTGTATGTGCGTGTAAGTGTGTGTCGCCTGATCTTTTGTATCATCTTAATCCAGTTCCGTTAAGCCGAACGCAAAGGGAATGTTTTTAACCGTCGTTCAAGTTGAAGGTGACACAAGGACGGCAACAGACTACAACAACAGAGACACAGAAAACCCAGAGCATGCTTTTAGTCAAAAACAGACAAAACAAAATTAACTTTCGACGTGTATCATTCGTAAGGTCAAGCTCACCAAGAAATGCCTGGCTCCCATTTCAGGAAAAAGGAGGAATCGGAAAATATATTTAGCAGAAGGTAAATGAAGCCTAAATGGCAATGAGTTTGGTGCATTGTGATGTTATTTTTATGACAATTTGTTCCCTCCCTAATTTTTAGCAAACTTTTTACTTTAAATATCATCGCAATCATATTTTTGCTTTCTTTTAATTAAATTCATAATTAATTTAAATTTAGAGCAACAAACACTAAAATGACACAAACTTTAGATTTTAAAGGGATAGTTTGGCCAAAAACGACACCAAACCCATGATCTACTCACCCCCAAGCCGTCCAAGTTGCATATGTCCTTCGTTTTTCAGCCAAACACATTTTTGGATATTTTAGAAAATATTTTAGATCTTTCTGTTAATTAAATGTAATGTTACAGGGTCCAGCAATAGTCCACGACCTTCAAGTCCAAAAAAGTGCGTCCATCCTTCACAAATTAAATCCAAACGGCTCCAGGATGATAAACAAAGGTCTTCTGAGGGTAATCCGTGTGGTGTTGTTGTAGAAATATCCGTTAAAATTTTATTAACGTAATTAACTACCTTCCGGGAGCGCTGCCATCTTATACTCAGGAGAGAGTATTAGCGTAGTGTACGCACTTTTCTTAGTGACGTATGACAAATTCGGAGGGCGGGGGGACAGAGCAGCAGCAGAGAAACCTGTACGCTGCGTAAGCGCTCATCCTGAATGCGGATGATACTAAGATGGCGGCGCTACCGGAAGGTAGTTAATTACGTTAATAACATTTTAAATATGGATATTTCTACAACAACACCGCACGGATTACCCTCAGAAGACCTTTGTTTATCATCCTGGAGCCGTTTGGATTTAATTTGTGAAGGATGGACGCACTTTTTTTGGACTTGAAGGTCGTGGACTATGGCTGGACCCCGTAAAATTACATTTAATCAACAGAAAGATCTAAAATATTTTCTAAAATATCCGAAAATGTGTTTGTCTGAAAAACAATGGACATATGCAACTCGGACAGCTTGGGGGTGAGTAAATCATGGGTTTAATATCGTTTTTGGCCGAACTATCCTTTAAGGGACATTTAACAGTTTGCGCAAATGTAAACGCCCCTTCTGCTGTTAAAAAAAATATTGCATACACATTTGTAGTAGTTTCCCTTTCAGATGAAAATTTTATGGGAGGAGATTATTTAAATGATTCACACAACACTGGTTTGTGTTTGTTCATGATATTTGTGCTATTATTTAAAGGTAGGGAATCTAATTTTGAAAAATGCTAACGGTAGCCAACTAGCAATGAAATCAAGATCCCACCCTCCATTTGAAGGGACTGTAAGTAGGATTTTAAGTGTTTTATTAATCAAAATCACACTGTAAAAAAATTCCGTAGAAATTACAATGTTATTGCAGCTGGGTTGACGGTAATTTACCGTAGATTTACATCCATGTTATCCACTGGCAAGAGTCTGTTCAAAGTTGAATACATTTTGAATATTGGCAGGTCTTTGACTTTGCAGAGTAAGACTATACAATAACAGCCTCATGCGAAGCATTCTGGGAACCAGAAATCATCATCAACCTTTTTCTGTTTTTTGCTTTAGATTTTGTTTCCCAGAATGTTTTGCTTGATGCTGTTTTTTTAGTTTTACTCTGTAAAGACAAAGATTTGTAAATGTTTAATGTTCATTTAACTATGAACAAAATGTTGCCAGTAAAAATTATAAATTTAAATCTACGGTAAGTTACCAGCAACCCAGCTGCAATTTCTACGGAATTTTTTTACAGTGCAATGTCTTTATTCATAAATATGTCCTCGTTGGTGTTAAATGACCTCTGCCAGTGACCTGACTTTTCTTTGTAAGCCCCGAATTTCTTCTCTTTACTTACATTGAACGTGTAAGTCCAAGGAGGCTTCCATCTCGTTCTGCCGTATTAATAAACTATAATAGCAGAGGGGGACAAAAAGCACTAGCTTACTAACGCATCTCCACAACACGTTTTCAATCAGAACACGTGAACCAGCTGCAACGGACAAGGAGATCAGCGATTACATAACGGCTACCGTAGTTGCAACACGCATTTGGAAAGGGGAGGAGCTAGAGAGCAATGTTCGTTTGAATGCAAAATACAATTCCTCCACTAGATGGGGGTAAATCCTACTTATTGCCCCTTTAAATCGCCATTCCAATTCACGCCTCTTTCAAAAAGATATGAACACGCACAGACCAGATGTCCACATCTCATGTCTCATTCACCAGTGAGAAACTTTGCAGTAGAAAGTGAATAACATTACCAAAATAACCAACTTAAACAACTGGTTTACGTCAGAATTAGTTAAAGCACGCTTTCGGTTGTGTACACGTAGTAACTATATCGTTACGTTAATCCGTAAACGAACACAAATTTCATAAGCAACACAATGTTTCATCAAAGCAGAATATCTGAATCCATCTCAATACAAACATATCGCGTACCTACCTTACCAAAATAAACAGTGCAACGACCCTTCCAGACCATTTGCCTCTCGTGGTAAAGCAGTAAAGTTACCGATGCTAATTTGGGTTTTTGCTCTTTGCTGATCCAGGCAGTTTTTGCTTTTTTTTTTCGTTTTGTGGCTCCTATGCAGGTTGTCAATTCAGCAGGAAAGTTTGCCATTCTCCCTCTGTTTACAGACGGGAGGTGAGTGCACATGAACGCGCCAATGACGTATGGTGTCTGCGTGAACAGGCTGCACAGTGGAATTCAAATTACGCTTATGGATGAGGGACAAAAAAGGCAACGTCCGTTCGGACCGAGATTTATGATTGGTTGAAAATGTTTTGGTCCTACGCTTTTCACAGATGAAATAAAATTCTACAAACACATTTAAACAACTTAACAAAGTGATTGCTATCAGGATGTGAGGAGACTTTTAAACAGCATAACTAAAAATCAAATGAGATACCCTGCCGGCACATATTATGCAAAATCCACTTTTGGACATAAATGTGTGTGGTGAGTCTGAGAACACAACAACCCGGTGAAAAATCCACCAACTTATTTCTTTTTATTCCCTCTTAAACCAAAGGGGTGTCATTAGACATGCTGTTTTGATTCTCTTGTTAATGTGATGTCACACTGATAAAGCCCCGCCCACCGCCTATGATCTACTGGTTAATTCTACCCAAAAGCTTTTTCTGAATGTGTTTGTTAGCACGTTGTAGCGCTAATGTGGATAAATATACTTTTGTCTCAGACTGTATTTACAGAAATCGCTTACTATCTGTTGGTAAGGTAGTGAGGAGCTGTAGCTCATTTGAATTTAAAGGTGGTCCGACCCAAATAAAGGCATTTTGGACATGCTATAATAAATTATCTTTGGGGTATTTTGAGCTGAAACTTCGCAAACCAATTTTAGGCACACTTGAGACTTATATTATATCTTTTAAAAATGGGCCCTTTAGCACCTAAAAAAGCTGGTCTTAAACCCTACGCTTATTTGCATTGGTCTTTGTAGATTTTGTTTTATGGAAATTAGATTTTTGCACGTTTTTAAACACAAAATGTATTTTTTTAAATTGCGTTCTCACACTAATTTGCCCATTTTAGTAAATGACGAAACACAAACTGTTTTAAATGCCGCTAAACTTCAGAGAATATCTATTGCCTAATTCAAGAAAAACATTTTCTGTTTGCCATGTGTTGATTGGTTGATAAGTAGCATTCTTGCAATGCTGTTTTGTGGAATCTGACACCGCCAGGCTGCTTGAAGTTTGATACCTGTCAGGATTTTTCTGCCGGATATTCAGGATTCCACCTCTGTCCTCTACAAAGGACCGTTCCTTCCCCCTCCCCCTGTGGATCCAGTTACCTGTTCACCACATTGAGCCACGTCCCTCGGGGCTCAACACACTTTAGTGTTCCTTGCCACTGTGCAAAGACCTGCTCATACACACACACACACACACACACTCAAGGACAAACACACAACTATACACACAAACACAGAGAGCTGGCGAAATGACAGACGGATGTTGTAGCCTAATAGTCCTCCTTCAAATAACTCACATTATTTCCTTCCTGTTCACACCCGCACTGTTTCTCCTCTTTCCTCCAACAAAAACCCAATACAATTTATGAAACATGCAAATTGACCAAAAGTATTCACAGTCCTATTGTAAGCATGAAGTGCTTCCTGTTTTGGCAGGTTTGTCACACCAGACCACTCGAGCAGACTGGGGGGTTTGGATCGGTCAAAGACAGAACTGCTGTAGGTTTTTCTAAACAATTTCCTGACCACAAAACTCTGCACCGGCCTTTTGATGAACTTAATACTTTTGATTCAGCGTTCATCTTTAAGTTTACTGCATTTTATTGCAATAAAAGAGGGTGAGATCCACTACAGAAAAGCGCTACACATTCTGAGAAAATACTGAAAACCAGCTGGACCATAAAGCCAGACATGACGCTCAGTGTTTCCCATACATTGATTTATTTGTGGTGGCCCACCACAGAATCAACACTGGCCCCCACAAATAGAATTTTCAATGATTCCCATTTACATTTTTATTTCACTATTTAAAACAGCTTAATTCGGCTTAAAATATAATTTGATATATAATACAGATCAAATACAGATACAGATCAAAGAGTAGAAGTGAAACATATTTCAGGTGCAAACACTACATCAAACGCAAACATGACATGATGACGTCACATATATGCTAATTAGCGGGTGACGTCATCACCACCACAGTCTCCTCAAAATCCTGTGGGGAAACACTGACGCTAAATACAACAACATGCATCTCAAAACAGAAATCAAATTATTGCTGTGTAAAACTGATCTAGCTTTAATCCTGGATGCTGATTGGTTAATACAGCTTCAGCGTTACAACAGACATGATGTATAACCAGCTACTATGTACACCACTGCATATCAACCTCAGGTTGACAATGATACTTGATAGGTTTGCTTAACACAATGTTTTAAACGGAATTTAATTTTGTGACTACACAGCCAAAACATCTTTCAGCCTATTCACAACATAGTACAGCCTCTAGCGTTTTACCATTTCTGTGAAAAAATTAAATAAAAGAAATACAACATAAACAAACAATGAGCAAAGCCATTTCAAAATTCGCATCTTAGGATCTTTTAACACATGAGAATATTACTAGGGATGTCAAAATAATAATGCGTTAACGTAAATTTATAATAAAAAAACACAAATTTTATTAATGTGCGATTAATGCAACGCGTAATTTTTGAACTTCGATCTAGCACATTGTTGGATAAATTGAGACCCAGCCTTACTGTGCGTTCACACCAGACGTGGTAGAGGCGGCAAAAACGCATTATTCGCACTTAGTTGGACATTTTGAGGTTACTCGCTTCATTCACACGTGAAAGCCGCACATGAAATTCTAGTCATTCGAGACATTCATGCGGAAATTCGTATCATGGGAGGGGCTTCTGCAACTCTGCTCGCTACCTGTAATCATGTCACTACTAGAGCAAGCTCCTGATTGGTTAACGCTGCGTGAATCTCCGGCAAAGTTCAGATTTTTCAACTATCGCGTTTCCCGCGGCAATGCTCAACTCACACGGAACGCGCCATCCGCGTCGCATGATGGCTATTTGTGTTGCCTTTGCATTGACTTAACATGTAAATCGCTTGCGTTTGCCACGTCTTCTGCGTCTGGTGTGAACGCACAGTTAGATAGTAAATAGTCAGCAATCTAAAATGATCTTTATTTGTATGTTTTCTAAAGGCTTAATACAAATGATGCGTGTCCATCCACATGTGCGTCTGAGATTTTGGTATCGGTTTTAAAACATGCAGGAATCAGAAAATAAAGTGCAGGATAGGCATGGGCCGGTTACCGGTTTCAAGGTATACCGAGGTTTTTAACAGTCAAGGTTATAAAATCACTAAAATGTTCTGTGATATTGTTTATAGGTATGAGCTGTGTTTATACAGAATTTATTAAATTATTAAGTCATGTGATTGATTTTATGTTTACATTTAATATACATTACGAAAATATTATATATTTTTTGAAAGCTTATTATAATTTAAAGGCTTTATTTTTACCTGGCATTTGAAAATAACACATTTTAGTGTTGCAATGGCAATACCGCAACAACGTGAAACCGTGGTATTTTTGCTAAAGGTTACCATACCGCCAGAATCTTATACCGGCCCATGCCTAGTGCAGGACTTGCTTGATGTTAAAATTGTTATCAAGAGAGATAAAGTTCGGGACCTGATTGATATTTAAAGAGGTATTAAGAGCGACAAGGCTGACTGACATATCTGAAGCATGTACACAGGCGTGCGACCCGATATATGCAAATTTATAGTATAGTAGATTATATCTATATATATCTGCGTGAATTCTTGTCAAAACAGATATTTTTAAAACTGTAATTTTGTCTAGAGTAAATGTTTGATTAACTGTTGGGGAAAAATATCTGCGGTGTAACATTAGATCCTTACATTACAGTAGTTCTTAAAACTGTCTGTGTTTCAATGTCAATCAAACAATACAAAAAAAAAAACAGTTAAACATTTATTAATATTGTTTTTGACTTTGTGTGTACCAAATTTATTTGTTGTACCGCGATTGAAGGTATGGATGTGATTTTATTTGTAACCACTAAGAAAACTGTAATTTTTTCTAAACAATTTTTGCTGACTCTTTCACTTATAATAAACTTACATTTGCATAAAGCATCCATATTTGTCCACGCCCATGTTGATTAGAGTATAAAAATGTTAAATGTGTTAAATTACAATAAATTTAGAACAGACAAAAATGTGTGACTAAATTGCGAGGTGATTATTGTTTTTCTATCACCTTAGTTAAATTCCATCTTATTTTGTTTGATTTTAGAGAGAGAGAGAGAGAGAGAGAGAGAGAGAGAGAGAGAGAGAGAGAGAGCGCATACAAATGCATTGTGACAGCTGAGAGTATAATCAAGGTGTCAGCAGTAAGACAGTAAGTTTGTTTCGGTACAACGCCCCCAATAAACAACTAAACAACTAAACAAACACAATGACTGCTAGAAAGGTCAAGAAAAGTTCACGTGTATACAGTATGACCTGAAACAGAAAAACGGAAATAAAGCCATGGGTTTATCTGGACAGGCAAACAATATGAGACTGAAGGCAAAGGGACAGCAACAATCTGGATTTGACCTCTGTCTTGTGCATTACTGTAAACAAGTTTACAACAATCATCGGCGGTAGCGGACAGCATATCCTAGATAGTGACATACTGAACCCTTTAAAATATGAGACATTGAGACACATTAAGAGTGTGTTTGTGCGTCTCACTGCAGACAAGAGCTGAAAGACATTTAGACCAAGAGAAACACCAGATCACCTTCACATCTGTCTCGCTCTCTCTTTCACCAAATCTAAACTTCACACAAACTTTGAGTATCTAAATCTAATCTAAAAAACAACACTGATATTTCAACTACATTTAATGATGGACGATAAGATCATTTAAGATAAGAAATGATCTGAACAAATGTAACCATTTCACTAGGGTGTCAGTAGACTTTGGAAAGAAAGCTACAACAGCCAATCAGACCAAATGGTCAGATGTCATCTGATACAAACTACAGTAACTTCATAATGTCTTTCTGTGTGAACAAAAGGCAGGCACAATGTAAAAAGTGTTTCGTGGTAATGACACTTGTCATAGCAATGACACAGTTATTAGTCAAATCAAAGGTTTAAAAAACAGATCAATGTTCATGACAAAATGTCTTCAAACTGGAATGAAGCGAATATCAGGGAGCTCATCATCACTATTCGTGGTTCAGATAAAAGGGCTTTAGATATATATGGGGGCATAACATAGATTTCCAATGTTATGACTACAATTAAACAGTATTTACTTTAGGAATAGTTTTTTTGTTATCCAGAATTCCCCCCAACATCCCAGAGAGTTGTGTGTCAGATTTAGCTCAACAAACAAACACACTTGCAGTGTAAATTACAGTCAAGTAAGAAGTGTCCAGCAGAGCGGGGGGATCCGACTCCCACAGGCTGCCTGCTGAGAATAATGCACAACCTGTCAATCACATTGATGACTGACACTCAGGGGGTGAAAGAAGAGGAAACTACTGAACCCAGCAGGAGCTTTTAGGAGGAAGTGTGTGTGCGTTTGTATGTGTGCATGTGTGTGGTGGTAGTAGTAGTAGTAGTAGTAGTAGAAGATCTCTACCTTGTCAATCATATCAGGCCTGTTGGTTGCGGCGAGCACCGTGACGTCTTTAAGCTGTTCGATTCCATCCATCTCAGTAAGGAGCTGAGCCATCACACGACTGCCAACACCACCCGCTTGAGAGGAACTGCACAACAAAGATTTTCATTTTTTTTTTTAAGCAAAACAAAAACAACAGTACTGTCCAATACACAGATGTAATTCACCTAGTTAATGTAGTATAATATATAGTTTATCTAGTTAATATATAGTTTAATATGTGCACACGAAAGCACAGAAACCATTCAAATCAATGTAGTATACATGCCAGACCAGTGTGTGGCGCTGTAATTCTGCCACAGACATACATTAACTCTTTCCCCGCCATTGACGAGTTATCTCGTCAATTAAGAGAAAACATTTGCATTTACGGATTTATAAAAAAATGAAGCAAAAAAGTTATTTACCAATTTTAAACTCAGTGTATGTTTTGATAATCGTTCTGAATCTGATCTCTAACTAAATTCCTTTACAATAGTGCAATTATTTCAACTTTTTGCTAATAAATTTGCATTTTTGAAGAAAAATACCCATATTTAAGAGTTTATAAGCAGAGAAAAAAATAAAAATAGAATGAAATGTTTTTTTTACCGTTTTGTATGTTTGTTTATAGTTTGTTTGAAGGCAGAAGGTCTGTTCTTTCATTTGAAATATTTGTGTGTTTATATATTTATAGAAGAAATTGTTCTGGAAGCCATTTTGTGAAACTTTTGTAAAAAAATCACGCTTGCCGGAAACTTAAAAAAAAGGCTGTCGAGGAATGAGTTAAAAACTGAGAAGAAGACTTGGAGCATGTGCATATGTCTTGTTGATGTCCATAATCATTTGTTGCTCACCTTAGTAGCAAAAAAGCAAAAGATTTTGCTTCAGTAAAGCTAATAGGCTCAGCATGAACACAAGCATATAATCCGCCATTGTTGTTGTTGTTTTTGCCGTTACGTGACTTAGGCCCTGTCCACACGCACACGAGTATTTTTTTTAACCGGTTTGGCCTTTATCAGGTTTACTGAAACCAAATTTTTATTAAAAAAATTTTCTAGAAGATTTTTAGAAACTCTGGTTTCAGCATTAACGTGTAGCCGGTGAAACCAGAGTTTTTGGCCTGCGCCGTGCTAAAGGGAAACTCTGCATAGCTACTGATTGGCCAACATGTCTTTAAGGTTTGGGATATATCGCCGTCTGTTGATTTGGCAGGCTATGGACAACGCTTCATACCAGGTTTTTGCATGTTCGTGTGGATGCAGAGATTTTTTTAAAGGAATATTCCATTTTCTTAAAAGAAAATCCAGATAATTTACTCACCACCATGTCATCCAAAATGTTGATGTCTTTCTATTTTCAGTCGAGAAGAAATTATGTTTTTTTAAATAAACATTGCAGAATTTTTCTCATTTTAATGGACTTTAATAGACACCAACACTTAACACTTAACTCAACACTTAACAGTTTTTTTCAACGGAGTTTCAAAGGACTATAAACGATCCCAAACGAGGCATAAGGGTCTTATCTAGCGAAACGATTGTCATTTTGACAAGAAAAATAAAAAATATGCTCTTTTAAACCACAACTTTTCATCTAGGTCCGGTCCAGCGCGACCTAACGTAAACGCGTAGTGACGTAGGGAGGTCACGTGTTACATATATAAAACGCACATTTGCGGACCATTGTAAACAATAAACTGACACAAAGACATTAATTAGTATCAGTTGACATACAATAGGAACGGTCCTCTTTCTCAACACTTGTAAACACTGGGGCGGAGTTTGGCGTTCGTCTTCTGTGACCTCTTGACGTGATGACGTATTGCGTCGGGTCACCTGGCGCATCACGACCGGATCTAGATGAGAAGTTGTGCTTTAAAAGTGTATATTTGTTATTTTTATTGTCAAAAATGACAATCGTTTTGCTAGATAAGACCCTTATGCCTCGTTTGGGATCGTTTATAGTTCTTTGAAACTCCGTTGAAAAAAACTGTTAAGTGTTGAGTTAAGTATTAATTGTTGGTGTCTATTAAAGTCCATTAAAATTAGAAAAATCCTGCAATGTTTTCCTCAAAAAACATAATTTCTTCTCGACTGAACAAAGAAAGACATCAACATTTTGTATTACATGGTGGTGAGTAAATTATCTGGATTTTTCTTTTAAGAAAATGGAATATTCCTTTAACGAAGGAGGGAAAAGGTCAGTTTATAAAAAATACTGTGTATGTGTGGAATATGCTCATAAAATATGCTAATTTTTTAGCTCCCCTAGAGTTAAATATTTGATTTTTACCATTTTGGAATCTATTTAGCTGATCTCCGGGTCTGGTGGTACCACTTTTAGCATAGCTTAGCACAATCCATTGAATCTGATTAGACCATTAGCATCGAACTAAAAAATAACCAAAGAGTTTGCATATTTTTCTTATTTAAAACTTGACTCTTCTGTAGGTAAATCGTGTACTAAGACCGACAGAAAATAAAAAGTTGAGATTTTCTAGGCAGATACGGCTAGGAACTACACTCTCATTCTGGCGCAATAACCAAGGACTTTGCTGCTGTAACATGGCTGCAAAAGGCGCAATGATATTACGCAGCAGCCGAAAATAGTCCCCTTTGTATCTTTCAATAGCAGGGGACTTTTTTTTGGGCACTGTGTAATATCATTGCGCTTCATGCAGCCATGACACAGCAACAAAGTTCTTAGTACACAATGTAACTACAGAAGAGTCAAGTCTTAAATAGGAAAAATCTCGAAACTCTTGCTAAATGGTCTAACCGGATTTAATGGATTGAGCTAAGCTATGCTAAAAGTGGTATCACCATGGGCGCTGGAAAATAAGTAAATATTTTTTTTAAAGTGGAGTCTCTTTAAAACAATAATATAGGCCAGTGGTTCTCAAACTGGGGTCCGGGGCCCCCAGGGGGGCCGCGAAATGGTGCCGAGGGGGCCCCAGTTTTATGACGTTTTATAAAATACATTAATTTATCATGAATTCTGTGAAATGAAACCTAAAAAAAATAAGGCTACTAACCAACAGCACTACTTTGTATAATTTAATGTTTTGTTTAATTAAAATGTGAAGTTTTAGAACTGTTTTTTGTCATAAATTTTCTTTTGGGGGGCCGCATAGGAATGCACCATACACAAAGGGGGCCGCACGCTGAAAAAGTTTGAGAACCACTGATATAGGCTACCTAATTACGGCAAGTAATATAACAAAGGCAACATCTGTGGTATTACTTTATCTAGAAAAAAGGTTAACAGTTATCAAAGAGCTTGCATATCAGCTCGAAGAATCTTGAAAAATCCTGATCGGAGGGAGCATCCCTAGTCGATACGATACAAAAATTTTACGTATACAGCTAAACGTGTCTCCGTGTGTAATGAAACATATGTCGATTGTGCTTTACTAAGAATTATTTGGGTATTATATGTTTGTTTGATCCTGAAGTTGGTTCTGTAGTATGTGTGCATTTGGTTCTGCAGTGTTTGTGTCCAAACAGAGAGAGAGAGACTCTGTTTTGATTGATTAACCTCTAAATCACAATGTCATTCAGAATTCAATCCAGTAAATGAATCTGACTCAGCAGAAGAAACTCAAAGAGATTTACAATGAAGCGTGCGTGTTAAAACTCTAGTCATTTAATTAAATAAGCACAGAGCCAAAACATAAAAGCACATTTTATTATTCTAGTATTCTTTGTTCTGCACACACACACACACACGCACACACACACACGCACACAAACACACACACACAGTGCTAAATCCTCACTTTTAATATATCAGTTTGAATTGATTCATAGACAGAGACGGCGTGTGTGTGTGTGTGTGTGTGTGTGTGTGTGTGTGTGTGTGTGTGTGTGTGTGTGTACACACATCAACAGACAGACAGGTCTGCACAGGAAGTACTCTTTAACCGCCTTGGAAACAATGAAATGCTTGTGTGTCTCTAAAACACAGATGTTTCTCTGCATGTGCGAGATGCCCTGTACAGTAGATGTCTGAATAACTTAAGAGAAATTGTAGTTATAGTTATTGATGATTGTGTTTTTACCTTCCTCTCGACACAGCTAGCGCATCGATCTCATCAAAGAAAATGATGGATGGAGCAACTTGTCTGGCCTTTCGGAAAACCTGCACACACACACAATATATTTTCATTTGTTAACACTGACATTATCAATCACTCAATAGCCCATAAAATCTGTGACTGTCTCTTTAAACAGGTGCGTTGTGTACTGGCCCTTTAAATAAGGACCAGATGGGCAAGTCTTACCTCTCTGACGGATCGCTCGGATTCACCGACATATTTACTGAGTAACTCTGGACCCTGAGAGAGACAAAATCACAACACATCTCATATATATCAGCATCACATTGTTTAAAAACTGTAAATGTGCAATGTAAATTCAAATGACAATAATTCCTTTTTATTTTAAAGTTTAAAAAATATGGGGGTAAAATTTGCTTAAAAATCTTAATGGTTCTAAAAACGTAACATTTTAAGACACAAAACAAATAATTTTAACTACAAAAGTTTGTAAAGATGTTAGGGTCTTCAATGGCCAGTTAACTTTAAAACTAATCTCAAGGAGTAGCGACAATTCAACAAGAATTATGTCCACAGCCAAAATCTGAAAGCTCAGATATTTGAAGGAAACTCTATCGCCCCCTTCAGTATGATCTGTTATATTATCACCATAATGGAAGAAAACACAAACACCACTGATCATTGGTTTCTGTGTTTTTACATACAATAGATACAAACTAAACTTAGTCTGAAAAACTTTGTCTCTTCTTGTTCATACTAACAATTTTCAACACCTCCTGACTTACACACTTTAACTACAGACACACTCTTGTTGTCATTTTTTTTGTCTGAGGGTGTGTTTTCCCCAACTTCCTGTAGGGAGATTAATATCAGGAGTGCACACAGAAATGCAAGCGAGCGTCTCTCAGACAAAACATCCGGCAGGACAATTCAGCCAGAAACATGCCAGGGTTTACACCAGTAAAACATTCACAACTATACACATCATGATATTTAGATACAACAGGTAGATATACAGATTATATACAGGTGAGCGGAAACACACACTTGTGCCCAAACACACTTGTGTTATTTCATAGTTTTAAGGACATTTTGGAATGATGGTAAAGAAACAGCTTTGTGGTTTTTGGTAGCATACATATAAGACATGTTGTACATTTTAATAAGATTTAATGACCCAGGACCATCCATTTACGTACGCAAGTATTCTGAGTCATTCTGAGCCGAACGAAAATGTAGACCAGTGGTTCTTAAACTTTTCGGTGTGTCCTCGGTTATGTAGGGTGCATTCCTTCGCGCCCCCCCCCCAAAAAAATTTCATCACATTAAAACAATCTCAAACTTAAAATCTAAATTAATCAAAAACATATTACATGATACAATGTAGTGATATTGGTAAGAACCCTTAATTTCAGACGGATCTCACGAAAAGTCGTGTTATAGTCACTCAAAATTTGAGTTCCGGTAAATGGGAAAGTCGGCACACCTCTGATCTACTGGCTGTTCTTCAACGTGATGCCCAGCTGATGCCTGACCAACGACCACCGGCAGATCTTCTTATACGTTTCAATGTATTTATATATCTCCCAAGGTTTTTTCCCTCCTAGGACTTTTTTTTACTTCCCCGGCTAAAAACCCGGGTTTTTAGCTGCTTGTGCTATTGTGTATTATGTTGTGCTTTCTGTCGATTATCTGTGCTTTTCACTGCTTCTATTAATGTAAAGCTGCTTTGATACAATTACCAAATTGTGAAAAGCGCTATATAAATAAAATTGAATTGAACTAAATTAATTTATTTGTGTCAATGGTACGAAGTTCAGCTTTTTTCCTTGCCTTGAGCACGAATGTCTCTGTGGTGTCACACACACACATTTCTATAAATAGTTCTTTGTGTCCGCTGCCCGACTTTCGTTTTTGTGGCATTTTATGAATTGTTTTCCCTCTGTTTTTTTCTATTTTCTTACCATTGTCGCTTGGGGTTGGGGTTAGAATCACTTTCTGTTACATTTTTAGACATCCTACGCCAAACCCCAACTCCAGGTGAGAATAGTTTTAAAAGCAGAAAAAAAACATGTCGAAACCAATACATAAAACTACAACCTAAACCAAACCCCAAGCGACAATGTTTAAAAAAAGAGAGAGAGAGAGAGAGAGAAAAAACAATACATAAAATGACACGAAAAAGAAAGTAGTGTCACAGGCATAAACAACTATATAAAGAAATTTGCCATATTTAAAGAAATGTCTTGTCGTGACACGACAGACCTTTATGGTCAAGGCACGAAATAATTTCGAATCACAAATAAATTAATTACTTTTTTTGTGACTATATCAAAACTTTATCGTGAGATCATGTGGCTTAATTTCTAAGCTTAACTCTTTCCCCGCCATTGACAAGTTTTTCCGTCAATCCGTATTTCCGCTATTATCCACCAGGTGGCACTCTTACCCAACTTAAAAACCCCGAAAACAACCCCTTAGGGCAAAATCAAAAGTCCTTTACAAAAATGTGATTATCTCAGCTTTTTGCTAAAAATTTTGTATTTTTGAATAAACCTACCCTTATTTGAGAGGTGATAAAAAGAGAACAAATGAAGGTACGGTGAAACAGTTTATTCTGTTTGAAAGAAGAGGGTCTGTTCTTTCATTTGATACACTCTAAAAAATGCTGGGTTGTTTTTAACTCAGGGCTGGGTCACTATTGGACAGAACACACTGCCGGGTTAAAATGACCCAACTGCTGAGTTATTTTAACCCAACTGCTGGGTTGTTCCAACATGGTTGATTGACAATAACCCAGCAATTGGGTTAAAACAACCCAGCAGTTGGGTCATTTTAACCCGGCAGTGTGTTCTGTCCAATAGTGACCCAGCCCTGGGTTAAAAACAACCCAGCATTTTTTAGAGTGTATATTGTATGTTTATATATTTAATGAAGAATTTTCTGGAATGCATTAAACTTTGAGAAAATCAAATAAAAACTGGCTCTGGCTGGCAACTTTTTTTATAAAACGCTGTTGGGTTAAGAGTTAATTATACCGAATTCATGATGAATTACTTTATAAACTCATATCTCTGCTAACATCTCACTGCTGTAGACAGTCTGATCTACTAAATTGCTCAAGAACATCAAAAGCATGCATGCGTCAAGTATGCTTTTTAATAACTTGTAGCCTAAATCACACTTAAGGAAAAAAATAAAAACAAGAATTAAAGTTAGACAGCATGTGTTTTAAACACGAGATGACCAACATCAGATTAAGAATGCTTGTAAGTATATTGCACATTTACATGGTGTAAACATGTTAAATGTTCTTATTATTTACCTTATTTTAATACGAGGTTTACATGGCAAAACCATTCCATTTCTTCCACCAAAATTAAACTGTAAATAAAACTCTTCGCACTTGTTCAGTAAAACAGGCACGAACATTATATACCTTGATAGAGATGAAGTTGAGCTGACTCTCGTTGGCTAAAGCTTTAGCGATCATGGTTTTGGAGCAGCCGGGCGGTCCATACAGCAGAACACCTTTAGGGGGCGATATACCCAATCTGCTGAAGGCCTCTGGATGTTTCAGCGGCCACTCAACGGCCTGCTTCAGCTTCAGTTTTACTTCCTCCATCCCACCAATATCACTCCACCGAACCTGCGCAAACACACACAGCTACTGAATCCTCTGGATTTATTACTTATATGAAGAACACCGAGACATTTGTTGGCAAACAAAACGTGACACAGATTAGACACACAAAAACATTTCAAAGTCTTAAATCTTCACTAACATGTACACACTGGGGTCTCATAGTGTGTCTGTTCTGGATGTTTCTTATGTATAAAATTTGGCAGACACTTTTATCCAAAGTGACTTTATAAGTGCATTACAAGGTATGCATATTTTTATCAGTATGAGCATATGTGCATACGCTCTACCACCGAGCTATACAGGGGCACAAATTAGTGTATATTGTGGAAGTGTGTGTGTACACTGGATTTGGGAAGTAATTTATTTATTTATGTATTTAATAAGTAATTAGTTTATTTAAACATTTAGGGGGCTTTTGAAATGTGTTTGGGTCAAAAAAAATGAGAAATTCAAAAATCTTTTTTAATCTGTTTTAAAACCATCAGTGTTGGGTAAGTTACTCAAAAAAGTAATTAATTACTAGTTACTAATTACATCTTCAATCATGTAATTAGATTACTTTACAAATTACTCTCTACAAAAAGTATTTAATTACTTATTACTAATTACTTTCTAAATCCTATTTAGTACATGATACAAGGATAGGCTTGAAATGGCTCGAATAAATAATATATAAAAGTACATCAATTATTCTGGTCCCACTTTAGGGTCCAATTCTCTCTATTAACTAACTATTAACTACTTTTGCCCAATATACTCCAACAACTAATACTAAAGAAGTTATAAATTTTAGGTATTGGTAGAAATGGGAAGGGTTAAGGATGTAGAATAAGGTTTTGCAGAATCAGGCATTAATATGTGCTATTAATAAACAGCCAGCATCTCATTAATATTAATGCTAATAATCAACCAGTTAATAGTGAGAATTGTAAACTTAAACCATGTTAAATCCACTATTGTATTATAGTATATATAATTGTTTAGAGTCCATACACAGTATTTAGTTACATCAGAAGTAACTGTAATTAGATTACAAGAAAAATAAGAGTAATCCCTTACTTTACTTTTTCAAAGGAAAATTAATTTAATTACAGTAACTAATTACTTAGTAACTAGTTACACCCAACACTGAAAAGCATGCATCAGGTATATGTCAATGCACATAGTGTATTTATGTTGATTTTATGAAATAAAAAATTACATTTGTAACAGAAATTCAAAAATCTTTTTAAAAAACTTGATTTAAAAGCATGCATCAGGGATATTTCAATGCACATTGTGTATTTATGTTGATTTTATGCAATAAAAAATTACATTTGCATAAGAAATTCAAAAATCTTTTTAAAAAACTTGATTTAAAAGCATGCATCAGGTATATTTCAATGCATATAGTGTATGTATGTTGAGTTTATGCAATAAAAATTACATTTGCATAATAAATTCAAAAATCTTTTTAAAAATTTGATTTAAAAGCATGCATCAGGTATATTTCAATGCACATAGTGTATTTATGTTGATTTTATGCAATAAAAATTACATTTGCATAAGAAATTCAAAAATATTTTTAGAAAACTTGTTTTAAAAGCATGCATCAGGTATATTTCAATGCAAATAGTGTATTTATGTTGATTTTATGCAATAAAATATTACATTTGCATAAGAAATTCAAAAATCTTTTTAAAAATTTGATTTAAAAGCATGCATCAGGTATATTTCAATGCACATAGTGTATTTATGTTGATTTTATGCAATAAAAATTACATTTGCATAAGAAATTCAAAAATATTTTTAGAAAACTTGTTTTAAAAGCATGCATCAGGTATATTTCAATGCACATAGTGTATTTATGTTGATTTTATGCAATAAAAAAAATTACATTTGCACCATTTTTATGAAAGTTAAGACTGAATGGACCTGAAAATGTCAAATGGTGTAACCGCCAATTGCGCCAAAGAATGAGAAATGTTAAATATTTTATCCACCTTGGTGGCATGTAAGCGTAATCATCAAAAAAAATCTAAATGTATGTTATTTCTAAATGTAAATTTTAATGCATTTTTGTAATATCTGTCCGAAAATATGCTGAAAACAACTCTGTTTTCTAAATAATCAAAATAAATTTTTTGAGATGGTCCTCAAAAAAAGAGAATGTATGCAAGTAATCTTCAAATTTATTTTGGAATTTTAACCCTTTTATATTTAATTGAACCATACGGACACAAAATAATGAATGTCACGTCATTGACCCATTTGCATTTTACTGTTGTACCTTTGGCACGTCAATGGCGACCTCTCTCATTGCACTGGGTTTAACCTCTGTCATGGCCAGCCTGAGGTCAGAGGCCGTGACTTTTACTCTGTTCATCACCTGGACATCAGAGAGAGCAGGTGTGGATCCTAAAACCCTCCTTAGTGCATGTAGACCTGCAAACACACACATATGCACACCTGTATTAAATATATGCATTTAATACTGCACAGTTATTAAACTGCAAGAAATCAGTGTCTCTGTGTTTTTGCTGAATTTCTTCATGTATGGCCTGTACATGCAACAATGAGAGAGAGAGACCTTTGCGCTAATGTAGGAACGAAGCATTTTTGCTTTGTTAATAATATACAGATGTCATCTTCAGAATCCAGTTATTTTCATGGAATGAGTTTCATCTCTGCGAACTGTCGGTTCTAGTTGATTTATTTCCTGCAGGCTGTCCTCCGCTCCAATACAAAGTAAACATCCGACAGTACAGTGGAGGGGGGGCATATCAGATCCTAATGTGAATCAAATGTGAACTCCTGATCTCACTAAACACTACGACTCACGAATCACACAAAACTGCTCCGGAAAGACACAGAGAGAGAGAGAAAGTGGAACAGGAAATCTGTTAAAATAGAGAGAGAGTCAATTTGTGCAGTAGAAACGGCCGACAGACCAGCGGTTACAATCTGCAACACGCTGTCCAATTAACCAGTAACCTTCAAATCCTGCACACGTAATCCAGAAACTGATTCAAGATGGAAAAACGGAAGAGAGAAGGAAAATTGTGCAAAACCTGAATCTTTCCACATGTCCACTCCTGTACAGCTGCTGGAACTGATACAACAATAAACTCGGAGTCTATACAATAAGGCAGCATGGAGCACGCTCGCTGCAGACGGACATGAGGAACGTTACTGTATTTTATAAACAGACACCACCAATAAACTGTCCTGTCACACGGTTGAGTCTGTGGTCACAATCTCATCCGCAGTAAAATGCTTTATAAGGTAAAAACCGTCCATCATTTAAACTGCAGGACTGCGCATGAGAAAGATTTAGTAAGACTTCTCCAATGTCTTTCTTTATATAGAGATATAGTAAAGGCTTTTCCAAAAACTAATTACACTAAATGCTACACACTCCAAATGTGAGTTTTAGCTTAGAATTAACATACAGTAAAAATCACCTTTACTGTATTATTGAAACATCTATATTCACATTATATCTTTGGTCATGGTCTTAAATCTTATCAGAACCACGAGTTAAAAAATCAGTAAACAGAATCTTCAGAGAAAATGAATCGGAAGAGAACCATCAGAGGGACTCAATCAGCACAGAGTTGATTCACTACAGAATCATCAGAGGGGTTGAATCAGTACAGAATCATTAGAGTAGTTGATTCAATATAGAACCATCAGAGGGGTTGATTCAATATAGAACCATCAGAGGGGTTGATTCAATATAGAACCATCACAGGAGTTGTTTCAATAAAGAACCATCAGAAGAGTTGTTTCAATAAAGAACCATCCGAGGGGTTGATTCAATATAGAACCATCCGAGGAGTTGATTCAATATAGAACCATCAGAGGGGTTGATTCAATATAGAACCATCCGAGGAGTTGATTCAATATAGAACCATCAGAGGGGTTGATTCAATATAGAACCATCAGAGGGGTTGATTCAATATAGAACCATCCGAGGAGTTGATTCAATATAGAACCATCAGAGGGGTTGATTCAATAAAGAACCATCACAGGAGTTGTTTCAATAAAGAACCATCAGAGGGGTTGATTCAATATGGAACCATCCAAGGGGTTGATTCAATAAAAAAACATCCAAGGAGTTGATTCAATATAGAACCATCCGAGGAGTTGATTCAATATAGAACCATCCGAGGAGTTGATTCAATATAGAATCATCAAAGGGGTTGATTCAATAAAAAAAATCATTAGAGAAGTTAAATTAGTACAGAACCATCAGAGGAGTTGATTCAATATAATACCATCAGAGGGGTTGATTCAATATAGAATCATCAGAGAAGTGAATCAGTACAGAATCATCAGAAAAGTTGAATCAGTACAGAATCATCAGAGGAGTTGATTCAATATAAAACCATCAGAGGGGTTGATTCAATATAGAATCATCAGAGAAGTGAATCAGTACAGAATCATCAGAGGAGTTGATTCAATATAGAACCATCAGAGGAGTTGATTCAATTTAGAACCATCCGAGGAGTTGATTCAATATAGAATCATCAAAGGGGTTGATTCAATAAAAAAAATCATTAGAGAAGTTAAATTAGTACAGAACCATCAGAGGAGTTGATTCAATATAAAACCAACAGAGGGGTTGATTCAATATAGAATCATCAGAGAAGTGAATCAGTACAGAATCATCAGAAAAGTTGAATCAGTACAGAATCATCAGAGGAGTTGATTCAATATAAAACCATCAGAGGGGTGATTCAATATAGAATCATCAGAAAAGTGCAGAATCATCAGAGGAGTTGATTCAATATAGAACCATCAGAGGAGTTGATTCAATTTAGAACCATCACAAAAGTTGATTCAATATAGAACAATAAGATTGGTTGAATCAGTACAGAATCATCCAAGGGGTTGATTCAATATAGAACCATCAGAGGAGTTGATTCAATTTAGAACCATCACAAAAGTTGATTCAATATAGAACAATAAGATTGGTTGAATCAGTACAGAATCATCAAAGGGGTTGATTCAATATAGAACCATCAGAGGAGTTGATTCAATTTAGAACCATCACAAAAGTTGATTCAATATAGAACAATAAGATTGGTTGAATCAGTACAGAATCATCAAAGGGGTTGATTCAATATAGAACCATCAGAGGAGTTGATTCGGTTTAGAACCATCACAAAAGTTGATTCAATATAGAACAATATGATTGGTTGAATCAGTACAGAATCATCCAAGGGGTTGATTCAATATAGAATCATCAGAGAAGTTGAATCAGTTCAGAACCATCAGAGGGGTTGATTCAATATAGAACCATTAAAGGAGTTGATTCAATATAAAACCATCAGGGGAGTTGATTCAATATAGAACCATAAGATTGGTTGAATCAGTACAGAATCATCAGAGGGGTTGATTCAATATAGAATCATAAGAGAAGTTTAATCAGCACAGAATCATCAGAGGGATTGAATCAGTACTGAATAATCAGAGGAGTTGAATCAGTACTTAATCATCTGAGCAGTTGAATCAGTTCTGAATCAGAGGAGTTGATTCAGTGCAAAATTAACAGATGGGTTGAATCAGCTCAGAACCATCAGTGGGAATGAATCGATAAAAAAATCAGAAGAAATAAATCAGTACAGAATCATCAGAGGGGTTGAATCAGTACAGAATCATCAAAGGGGTTGATTCAATATAGAATCATCAGATAAGTTGAATGAGTACAGAATCATCAGTAGGGTTGATTCATAAAGAATCATAAGAGAAGCTGAATCAGCACAGAATCATCAGAGGGGTTGAATCAGTACTGAACAATTAGAGAAGTTGAATCAGTTCTGAATAATCAGAGGAGTTGAATCAGCTTAGAACCATTAGTGGTAATGAATCAGCACAGAATCATCAGTGGGAATAAATCAATACAAAATCATCAGAGGAGATAAATCAGTACCGAACCATCAGAGGGGTTGAATCAGTACAGAATCACAAGAGGAGCTGATTCAGAACCGAATCATCACAGAGAATTAACAAGTACAGAAACATCTGTTGGAATGAATCAGTACAGAATCAGAGTGAATGAATCTTTACTAAATCATCAGAGGGATGAATAAATAAAGTATTGTCAGAGGGAATGAATCAGTACACAACCACCAGTAGGAAAGAATCAGTGTAAAATCATCAGTGGGAATGAATCAGTACTAAATCATCAGTAAAAATGAATCTCCAGTTCCAAATACAAATTATAAAGTAAACTACAGACACAGCTGAGCAACAACATCAGACTGTTAGCAGAGTGGGGTGTGGGAGGATTCTTTGAAATCAGATTATTTAAAATCAGATTATTTAAAATCAGATTATTTAAAACATTTTCAATTGTGTGCATGATTATTAATTAATGTTTTTTAAACCACCTGCTATATACAGTAATTAGCAAACCTATCATCAGATTAAACCAGGATTGATAAACACACAGGCCCGGATGGCCTGATGGTTCCAGAGGACTGCAGGATAAAGCTCAGATGACGATTGTGAGTGCACTTTGTTTTCCGGACTGCAGTAGATCATTCAGGGAAAACTGCAGATTATCGATCAGATGCGGATGTAGAGTTGAGTTTCATTGAATGAGGGAGATTTGAGTTCTAGCTAATGACTCCAGAATGCTGAGCACACCGTAATACTAAACACACACACACACAAACATCTCAGCTCCAGCATTTCCTGTGGAGACACACAATGTCTGTAACCTCTGAACACACACAGAGAGAGAGTGTATGATAAAAATAGAGAGAATCATGGACGCTGTTTATCCCATCCATGGGTCTCCTGGGAGCAAAGCAGCCTGATTTTCTTTGGCAAGGTCAAGACATCCCTGTGTTTGTGTGTGCATGCAGATGCATCTCTGTTTAAAAATAACACATTGGTATTAAGGATGTGCAGGTGTTTGTTAAAGGCTGAACAATGAAAGTGTACTTGCGTGTGTGCACAAGTTAAAAGAAATCCTGTGCGTGTCTAAGTAGGACATTATGTCATCTATGTCCTCTAAAATACAGGTGCTTTAATGGTTCATTGGCATGCTCCATTCTGGGTATTCTCAACAGTACATCTCAAAATTGGTAAGATTTTACTATGGTTTTTTTTGGCAGGATCACCCACCCACAGCAGGTGGTACAACTAGGAAATCCATCGTAGGGTAGACCATCTTATTCGATTCAGAGTCCTTGCAGTAAAGTACCCATCCTTAAAAGGACCCATCGTTGAATTGGGAGGTTTGCACAAACACTGTAAACTCACCAGCTTCTTTACAGACTGCAGCGAGATCCGCTCCTACGTATCCATGTGCCACGTCCGCTAGTTCCTGCATCTCTTCAGTGGAGATTTCACAGGGCATTGAGCTCAGCTGTTTCTGGAAGATATCCATTCGGCCACCCGCACTGGGAACACCGATCTCAAGCTCCTTATCAAAGCGGCCGGGGCGCCTCAGGGCTGGATCTAATGCGTGAGGACGATTCGTTGCCCCCAACACCAACAGCTGTCCGCTGTGACCCTCCTTTAGAAATTAAATAGGGTCGATTATTTGCATGGGCTTTACACAAATGCATTAACCATTGATAAAATGAGGCCTGCAGTCCTCAACCAAAAAACATCTACAGCCTAAACGATTGACACTTACTGATCCGATGCCATCCATGAGGGTCAGCAAGGTGGCGACGACACGTTTCTCCACTTCATTCTGAGCACCTTCTCTCTTTGGACACAGAGCGTCTAACTCGTCAATAAAAATGATCGCCGGCTGCCTGGTCAAAACACATGTTTTGTTTTATTTACGTTTTTATTATTTTAACACAGCTAAATAATGTCTTTGTTGGTACCTCTGTGATGCGTCTGTGAATATCTGCCTCAGTCTGGCTTCTGTTTCACCATAAAACCTGCAGAAAGTTTGAAACATGTTTATCTGCTCTCAAACATACTGACTCACTCGCAAACTAAAATGACTCCATGTTCAAAAAAAAATTTGGATTCATTTTCTATATAAAAATTATTCATTTATTCTTTCCCAAAGCTGGACGTAATGAATCAACCAAAATAGCTCTAAGATGAATCAAACATTAGAAATTAAATAATCAATCAGAAACTAAACTGTGTACTTAACATCTTATGTATGAATGACTAAATCCATTGTGTTATGGGGCATTACAAGCAACCCCATCAAATTAACTCATTCCCAGCCCGCCTTTTTTTTTTTAAAGTTGGCCACCAGCATTTTTTTGTGATTTTCACAAAAGTTTCACAAAATGCCTTCCAGGAAAATTTTCGTCTATAAATATATAAACATACAAATATATCAAATGAAAAAACAGACCCTATGTTTTTAAACAAATAAACCGGGGAAAAAAAACTCATTTTCATTTGTTCTCTTTTTATAAACTCTTAAATATGGGTATAGGTTTCTTCAAAAATAGCAGATTTTGAGCAAAAAGCTGAAATAATTGCATTTTTGGAAAGGAATTTTGTTAGAGATCAGATTCAGAACGAAGATCAAAAAATACATGGAGTTTAAAATGTTGTTAAATTAGTTTTTTTGCTTCAGTTTTTTATAAAGTGGGTAATGGCCATTAAGTGGATAATAACTCGTAAGGAAAGCGTCATTGGCAGGGAAATGTTTTCTCTTAATTGACAAGATAACTCAGGGAACAAGTTAATTTGTAAAAAAAAATGTATTTATTTATTCCAAAATGCTCAGAAATGAACAAATATATATATATGTAATATGTGACCCTGGACCACAAAACCATAAGGGTCATTTTTCAAATTAAGATGTATAAATCATCTGAAAGCTGAATAAATAAGATTTTCATTGATGTATGTCTTTTAGGATAGGACAATATTTGGGCAATATATTTTAAAATCTGGAATTTGAGAGTGCAAAAAATCTAAATATTGAGACAAATGCCTTTAAAGCTGTCCAAATTAAGTCCTGAGCAACACATATTACTAATGATAAATACATTTGATATATTTACAGTACAAAACATGATCTTTACTTAATATCCTAATTTTAGCGTAAAAAATTATCATTTTGACCCATACAATGTATTTTTGGCTAACCAAATTACATATGAAGAGATGTTTTCTTGTAAAATTGTTTTTAATCAGACTCTTATGTTTACGTTCAGTAATTTCACTTTAATGGCAATAAAAGGTTATTATCAGTAATTGAAATGCCTTATTTTCACAAATTTCACTTTAGTCATTTCATTGGTATAAAAAAATGAACTGGTGGCAATTAACAAATTCTGCAAACAAATCAGTGTTTTTGAATGGCCTAAAGCCGCCTTTTCACTGTACACGACAAGCGACAACCGATAAACGGAAGTCATTCATTCCCTATGGAGAGCTGCAAAGGGGCTGAGTGAGGTGACGACCATTTGCGGATGCGTAATTTTCTGATACGTATGATATGCCGACCGGAAGTGATGTATTTTTGTTTATACAACAGTTCTTTCTGGTTCTCGAATCTGATTGGCTAAGAGCTATGCGATATTGTGCTGATAACGGCACTGTAATCGCTTCACCTTTCGTATCATTCCGCCACCTAGTGAATGGAGGTCCTAAGCAGGCTCATCTCTGAATGGAAAAAACACAGACGCGCTGTTTTAAACACTCTCCCTGTGTCTCATTAGTTCACTAGCTCATAAATCAGTCTGTGAATCCCAATCGCAATCGTGCCTCTGGCCTAATCACAGCCGTGATGATATAGAGCTATATTACACTCCTACTCGAGCGATATTGCTTAAGTATTGCAATCAAAAACTGTGTGTGAGCTGAAAATTATATATATTTATTACTTTTTTTTTGTTTAACTTTATAAGTAACACTTGAATCCTTTAAAAACAATTTATTACTGATAAGCAATAAATGATTAATGTAATATTCACACATTTTTAATCTTATCGCACTACGTATTTTCCAAAAATATTGGCTGTCTTTGTCATATATGCATAGCTGTTTATTGTTTCATTCATTTGTATTCATTTATTTATTCCACTAGTGAATACTAGTATTCTTATGCTGGAATGAGTTTCTTTCCCATGTAGGGCTGTCACAATGATTAAATAATCGCCTCATTGTGATTGTTTGACCTCATTGCAATGATTTCAGATCACAGCAATGATCTCTCCAAAAACACAAGGGGGAGCTGCAGCGCCTGTATAAACGAGACAGTATCAGATTACTTTTAAATATGTGTTATGTGTAGTAATATTTACTGCCAGGTAAACCTTGCAAAATATTGAATTTTTAAATAATCATGTAAAAATTATTTCATAAACAAAGAAAAAAATGTATGAGAATTAAATGTCAAAGAAATAAGACCGACAATTAATCGTCATGACCAGCTCAATTTTTAGACAATTAACCGTCAGCCAAATTTCACAATCGTGACAACCCTACTCCCATGTTGGCACAGATTTAGGATTAAACTGAAATCATAACGGCTGTCACTAGGGGGAGAACTCCGACAGTCGTGTCCGAATGTCGTGTACAATGGAAAGGCGGCCTGAGGCCAGCAGTAAGCAACTTTAAGAAGTATCAATATCAATTATATAACTTTTGACTTTTGAGTTATGAATTTGTCTATTAAACGCTATTTAAACTACCATTTTGTCGAAATCGAATTGTCTGTAGGCTTTTACTGAACCTGAAACCATCATCTAACCTCCTTCATGAGGTGTCTGCGTTGAAGTATTTATGTTATCTTTAAAAGTCAACCTCTCAATGGAGTAAATGAAGGGGATTTTACACTCCACTGATTACAGTTATCACCACTGACCACACACACATACTTGCTCATGATTTCAGGGCCATTGATTACAGTCATGTATGCTCCCACTTCATTGGCTACTGCTCGTCCAATCATAGTCTTCCCTGTGCCCGGTGGGCCAAACAGCAGCACGCCTCTAGGGGGTGGGATTCCTGTGATCAAACACATGCCCACATAACATGACTACATTATGCTCTCTATAACATAAAAAAAATCTTAATCTTTATTTGCTGGTTAAATAATAAATTCAGAAGGTGATGTTAAATGACACCTGGAGTTAGTAAGTAAAAATTATCATCAAGGTATTCCACGCAAATAGAAATCACACACACATATAATGCACAATACATACTTTTCTGCCATATTAAGACAAATGACTGAAGCAGAACAAGTTTTTTATGTGGACTGACCTCTAATCTCACTCACCATAACTTTTGAAAAGTTCAGGGTGTTTAAGAGGCAGTTGGATGGTCTCTCTGATGGCCTGAAGCTGATCGCCCAGGCCGCCAATCATACCGTAAGTGACCTTTGACCTCTCCTGCCCCTCTGAGCCTTCATCCTGCCCGCAGGAGTCAGAGATGCTCAGTTTCGTGGAGCTGCATACGGAGTAGAAGGTGTCACACTCGGACCAACCAGCAGAGGGAGACTCTGGAGGGATTTCGGGCGCTACCGGCAGAGGGCTGTCTGTGAACGAGGGCTCAGGTGAATTTAGAAAGCTGCCTGGGTCGCTGAGTTTACAGGGCGTGGTGGGAAACTGAGGGGTCTGAAGTAAGGAGTCCTGTTTACTGTTTGGCGTACTGGCTGATGGTTCGAACTTGTTCTGGTTGATTGAGAGTTGCTCTAGCTGTGATGACAGATCCAGAGTGTTTCTATCTAGCACAGGGGTCTGAACGCTGACAGGTGCTACTGGAGAAAGAGTCACTCCATCTACACCCTGCACTGAATCCACCCTGATTATACAACTACGCCCGAAATAAGACAAAGACAAACTGCTACCTGGGAGCACAACTCGACTATCTGAGAAAGAGTGAGAGAAAAAATATGTTGAGGTATTTTTAAGGTTTGTGAGGAGAATATTTGCTGCATGAAAACAATCAGAGCTGATAATAGTGTTTGTTACCAAGCATATGAAGAACATAGTTCCTGAATTCTTCTGTATTTATTACTTTGTCCTCTGGCCTGTAATGATTTAAACAAAATATAAAAAAGTTATTAAAAATAGGGCTGTCAAAAGATTAATCAGGATTAATTGCATGCAAAATAAAAGTTTTTTTTTGCATAATTTTTTTTTTGTATAATGGATGTATGTATTTAAGAAACATTTACATGTATATATATATTTATTTAGATTTTGATATTTTATATCATATATAAATGAAAAATATATAAATCAATAACTTTTTTAAATGTATACAAGCATGTATGTATTTATACATACATAGTACTTGCACACAATACACACAAAAATATATTATGCAAACACAAACTTTTATTTTGTATGTGAATTATCACGATTAATCTTTTGACAGCCCTAAGTAAAACACATTTTATGTTACAATAAACATAAATTTTTGGTTACTTTCAATAGCAGGGGACTATTTTCGGGCACTGCGTAATATCCTTGCGCCTGCTGCAGCCATAGTACGGCAGCAAAGCCCTTGATTATTACGCCAGAATAAGAGTATAGTTCCTAGTCATATCGGCCTAGAAAATCGCAACTTTTAATTTTCCATCGGTCTTAGTACATGATGTAACTACAGAAAAGTCAAGTTTTAAATAAGAAAAATATTGAAACTCTTTGGTCATTTTTAGCGTGATGCTAATGGTCTAATCAGATTCAATGGATTATGCTAAGCTATGCTAAAAGTGGTACCGCCAGACCCGGAGATCGTCTGAATGGATTCCAAAAAGGTGGAGTGTCCCTTTAAACTACACTGGTATGCAACCCAAAAGACAAGCATGTCTTTTCTGCTCTTTTCCAGCAGATGGCGACATTTCCTTAAAATCACTAAAGCTCTGACAAGATGATTAAGAAAACCTTGGGAATATGATTTGTTTCTATAAAACTGAATGGTTTAGCAAAAAAAAAAAAATGCATGCATGATGTGTTAAATTTAAATTTACATTTTAATGTTTTCATTTCAGAGCATTTTTTTCCAGAAAATTTGCCATATGCGAGACTAAACATTGTGATCCTCTAAGGTGCTTGCTTTTCAGCACAATATGATGAAATCACATTTTATGTTTATATTGTTTTTGGATGATACTCAAATGCATTTCTCATACTTGCAAAATGCAAAAATGCACTTTCTCTACACTCTTATACACACATTTCCTGCATGATGAGAACAGGACTTGTGCAAATGATAAAAACAGAGCGCAGTACCTGAGGGACAGCCGGATGTGCTCTGCCTGCAGAACAGCTCCAGTGACGGGCTGAAGTGTAACATGTGCTCCAGGTTTGATTCCCAGATTTAACTGAACACTGGACTGCAGACCAACACGCCTGGTGGGAAACTGGCACACTGGCCATGCCACACACACCTACAACACACACAGACAGTAATAAAAGTATTGCCTTCATAAACACAAATACATTCTGAAGCAAGCTGATTAGTTTCATTGAAGTTTTTAACACACACCTCTTGTCCACCTGTGCTGCTGGTGATCAGAACCGGTTGTCCGATGCAGATATTCAGACTCTTCATAGTGTTCACACTCATCTGTGCCAGATACGAACGACATCGCTGTGGGCTTTTATCTTCAGCTGCAAACATACACACACATCTGCATTCAATCTGTTCTGAAAGCATTACAGTCAACCGAGAACCAAGGGCAATACAGTTATATTATACTAAACACAGTCATTGAATTGTATATAAAAAAAATTACATTAACAATAAATCAAACATTATCCCAGCCTACTAGCACATACAGAAGACTGCCTTTAATGGAAAGGATTGAATATAAATATAACTAACTATATAAAATGAAATATGTGCCAGACAGACCAACATACATAATAAGTACTCGATTCTGGATCAGGACGCATGCGCTCGAGCGCATCTGTCACTATGGTTACCCCCTCAGGTAAATTCAGTTCTCGTGCTTCTGTTTGGTGGCAGGTGAAATACTAGTCAAGTAAGTATGATTTCAGTAAAGTTTTGCTTTGTTTAAACGTTGAGTGAGAACATATGTAAACGGTCCTACCGTTACCTTTCTCTATGAACTCGGAGACCATGAAGCCGCCACTCGCTGCACACAGATCCGCTTCATCGCCCGTTAAAGATGACTTATCTCCTTCTCCTTCGCTTACTCTTTTCTTTGCTTTGTTTTTCTTTGATGACATAACGTTTGATCGGCTATTACATGTGTGTTAAACACACACACATTCATCCACGTGAACAAGAATTCCGGGTGTGAAAGTTCAGCTCCTCCCACTAGGTACCGTAAAACACACAATACACTGTACCCAACGATAGATTCAAGTAAAATAACATTAAAACAAGTACCATGATATAAATCAAACTGCGATGATGTTAATACCTGTGATCATTATGTACGCTGTCCGGCGCAGTGAATCTTTGTAAAGAGCACAATGATATACAAAGTGAGGTACTTTTATTAGGGAGCAGATAATACAGTAAATACGGTGTGAACCCGACTGCTGCTCGTTGTTTTGGTGTCGTTCGTGTGTTTTATACTATTTTTTTTTTACAGTCTATGGTTTTATCATTATCATGTCTGCTGTGTTCTGCCGAAGACTCGTTTCTGCGTTTGTCAAGCGCAGGTTTATCTCTGTTAATTCGGTTCGGTTCGTCTCCGGCTGTGAGGAGCGGCGCCGGGTAACTCTGCTGTCCGGGGATGTGGATCGATTCGGCGGGGTGACGGTGCGCGACTTTCCGCCGAAAATAAGCGAGGACGAGTTTAAAGATCTGCTATGGGGTAACGTTGTATGAAAATAATCATGACACTGAAATAAACTACAAAAAGAGCTCGTGAAAGTATGACGTGTGAGACACTGTGTGTTACGTGGTTTGTGTTATACCTACTGCAGTTACTGTGGTAGTATCAGGGTACAGACATCACTTACCATGTTACTAAGTGATTACCATATTAAGATATCATGGGAGCCCATGGTACCCTAAAATACAATTTTTATAATAAATACCAACAGAAGCATCATGTCCAAAGAAACATGGTAACACCATGACAGTGTTTTGTAAGTGTAGTGTTGTAACAATGTACCATTCAGGGTCATTGACTCAAAGGTTTCTGATGATCTTAAAAAGTCTGTTGTATCATGTGTGTTGTATTTTTGGACACCAGGTAAACTTTAGGAATGTTTATTCATGCATAAGATTATTTCATGAATGTGTGTGTTTGTGTGTTTTAGAGTCTCTCTGTCATTGGCAGTCTGAGGGCAGGGTCGCTGTGTGGCTCCATGTTCCAATCACTCTCAGCCGATTGGCCGCAGCAGCTGCGTGTCATGGCTTCACCTTCCATCACGCCAGGAGAGATGTGGCCGTTCTCAGCCTGTGGGTTGGAGAGGGCGAAGACAGACTGCCGGCGTTTGCCACACATCAAGTAGGAGTTGCAGGTAACACAGAGAGTTTGTGTAATACATAAAAACCCATGAATATGAATGCAAATGTCTAATGTAGAACCAACTACCTACATTTCAGTTTTGAGAAATCTGAAATTATCCATTGTTGCAAAATTTTTATGTCACATAAACATGACATGTGTTGGCATGTTGATGGATGATCATCATCTGACATGAGTGGCAAGTAAATACTGGAAGTCAGTAACTAAGCAAGCAGATTAATACATCTGATATCCAGAGGCCAGACTGTTTAGGTTCATATAGGTTATTGAAATGTCTAAGAATAAAGAATGATGCCAAACTTGTGATAGAAATATATAGACGGTTTCAGCAGTAACAACATAAACAAACAGCTATCGTGTAATACACGTAACTTCCGGTAAACTCCACTGAGAATCATTAACAACAAAGTCCTTTTAGAGTAGTTTGTTTCTGATAACAAGCAAAATAAACAAGAAGTAGATTACTTTAGTTCATAGCTAAAGCATATAAAAAAGGTCACTGAGCAAAGGTTAGGTTACTGTGTAAAATGTGTACTATAATGTATACAATGTTAACTACTGGCTCCCAAACCTCTCTTCACCTAGCGCTTACCCATGATTGCCGTCTCCCCTTGTCTTTATAAAAAACAACATATGGTAGTTTTGACATGCTAGTTATTCCAAAGTTCATTTTAGCCACTAGACAGACCATTAAACAAACAGAAACCAGAATTAAAGTATATTTTTATTAGATTAAAATGTATTAATGAGGATGGTACAATTTTGAATAATACCATATATTCTATTCTATATACTATATATTTAATAATTTAAAATTTTCTTCTCAATTTTCTTGTAATGCTTATTTAAAACAATATTATAATAAAGCGCTATGTAAATAAATTTGGTTGGACAATTACTGTACTGATAAATAGGGGTTACCCCACGACACGAGACGCAATATTGGATTCACTGGAACGTGAGATTTTTACACTTTTTAAGAAATCCTCAATGATAAAATATGTGAATGGAAAATAGTCTTGTATTCAACTGAAATCACACTAATCTCACTAATCTAGGGCTGTCACTAATAATTATTTTGGTAATTGATGATGATCAAGTAATCTGTTTTTTTTGTATTAAAATAGACATAAGTGAGCGAAAGCCTTTAAAGTCACTATGAAATTGGAATAACAAAAATTAAATTTTATTTTTTATTTTTTAAAATAAAATATATATATTTTATTTATTTGTGTACTTCATTATTTTTTTATTCATGTGCCCTCATAATCTTTAATCAGAAACACTCATTTCCACCCCTCCTTAAAGCGATCTCTCTTTAATTCCAGTCACGAATAGAGGCGGGTGGGCAAGGCCCTGGAAAAGATTGCAGTGATTAGCAAATAGCAACATGACCCAACTTACAACAGTCCAGTCATTTCTGAATGGACTGTTTCACTTGGATTTAGGTCACAACAGGGAAAACAAGATAAATGCTACTTCCATTTCATTGTGACTTTAAAATGACTTATAATAATAATTGAGACCAAGTAACATTGTTAAAATATACGGTCCAATAAAGTCTACACAATGCGTCTCAGACTTTATGTGTGTTCCCAAATGAACATTATGGGAAACACAAAGAAGCACACACAATAAAAGACTACCGTATTTTCCGGACTTTAAGTCGCACTCTTTTCATAGTTTGGCGGGTATTGGAACTTATATTCAGGTGCGACTTGTACATCAAAACCAAGAGAAACCATTACCGTCTACAGCCGCAAGAGTCCGCTCTATGCTGCTCCTGTATTTATGTAATTCAATGGATTCAGTAATGCGGAATGACTTGGAAATCTTTTTGAACTTGATTTGGCCTGTCGTGTTAATTTAGCCTATTCAGCCACCCAGGTATGTTCTGAATGCTATTGTGTATCGTGTAAATAACTGTTTATGTTACTTTAACATGTATGGATACCTATTCAGCCATTTTTGACTGATGCGACTTATACTCCGGAGCAACTTATAGTCCGGAAAATACGGTAATTGGCGGTTCACATTTTGCATCTAAAACGCAACTGCGGCACTTTCCTTTTCCAACGCTACATTCAACATAATGCTGCATACACACCAAACGCGAAGCATAATGTTCCTCAATTTAGATTACTCGCAGGATTTAACTTTGTGTCATGCAAATTTTTCGCTTGAGTTGAATATTTTCAACTTGCAGAAAGACGCGTTTGAGGTGAATAGCACATGTTTTCACAGCAATCGCGCCGCCCAATTCACGTCATTCTCATCGCCACGCGCAAATCCGCGTCTATTCGCGTCTGTGCATTAACTTTGCGTTCGTTGTGTACGCCCCATTACGTATTTGCGCTGGCAAAATAATCGCCCCTAATATAATACAAGGCAAGCACTGTAAAAGGTTTTGCAAAAAACTAAACTCTATGCTGATATGGCTCGCTGGACATCCTGTCACCTCGACAAGAAATTTTGTGATGTCCCCACAACAATAGTTATACCAGCAATTTGGAACTTGCAGGGAAATTTTTTGGTCCTAATAGGCAAACAAGCTTATCAATCAAACAGAATAATGTAAAATAGCTGAACGTTTTCTGTGAGGTTTAGGGGTTTGGTTGTGTGTGTATGTGTGTGTGTGTGTGTGTGTGTGTGTGTGTGTGTGTGTGTGTGTGTGTGTGTGTGTGTGTGTGTGTGTGTGTGTGTGTGTTCCAAGTTGGTTTTGTCCAGCAGATGTCGCACTTGAGACTGTTAAACAGGCATGTTCAAACATGTCTAGAACGAGCAGACAAGCTCAATGATCTGGCACTCATTGTGTGTGTGTGCGTGTGTTTGATTTCATCTGAATGCCGCCAGGGTTTTCTGGAATCATGCACTTGGAATATTTTAGCAATGAATAATTCATCCTGATTTCCAAACCAACTTCCTCTCTGTGTTTGTATTTACGCTTAACGGTTATTAGCTGTATGGCACAATAACAGTTCACAAACCAGTCGCTTTGGATAAATGCCTAAATGTAAATTATAACACTGTGTGTCTCTTTTCACACTGTAGTACTTAGACGATTGCATACTGAACCAATTCTGTATCGGGTTCTAATCGGGGTTAAATAAGGTGAACATTATAATCCGCCTGGAGGGCATCAGCGCTGTTAAACAGCCCATGTGTCTCATGTGTTTGTGTGTTATAGCAAGATGACCGCATGCCCAGAAGAAAGTTAAGATCCGGGGTGGCTCATAAATCACTCTGCTAATGCACTGCAGAATTCCCAAAAGATTTGTCCTCATCTTTACTCCTTTTAAGCATTTAATTTTTAAATGTTTTGTGTTTTCTTTAGGTGCTGTTGTGGATGAATCAGATGGTAAAGTTCTCGTGGTTCAAGACAAAAATAAGGTACAGCATCATATCTCTGTCTCTTCTGTGTATAAAATATAAAGTTGTCCTTCTTATTTTATATTTTAGTTTCAGGTCAATATCAAACTTAGATAAACACGTCATGTAAAGTTAAACCTCCTCTGAAAGATCCCGGGCTTCCGAAACATTTAAACTCACTCATGTAAATAAACATTTACTGAAACTCATTACAGTGATCTGGACATACAAATACTCACTGAACTCTCCCACTGTTAAAGAGTTGAATCTATCAAAAATGTTTAGCAAAATATCAAAGTCTTGGTTGCCCATTGTATATAATATAGATTTTCTAAACATGTAGTAATATAAACTAACACAGACGTAGGAATGAATAAACCTGAGCTTGTCTCTCTTTTCTCAAAGTTTCTTTTTGCTCTGTGCAGGACACATATAGATAAAAAAAATTTTTATCCATTTGTCTTCTGGACTTTTTTTAATATTGCGACACACAGCCTGATTTATGTTATTTCCTTTTAAACCTAGTGTGCTCAGTCTGTGAGTATCAGTGTCAGGCTCCAGCTCATTTCTTGCAAACTCAAGAAGTAATTTATCTTTGAATGTAAGAAGTTATTAAAATAATTTTCGGGTGAATCAGGACTCTGTTAAAAGGATAGTTCACCCAAAAATGAATTCTGTCATCATTTACCCACCCTCGGGTTGTTACAAACCAGTATTAATTTCTTTGTTCTGCTGAACACAAAGGAAGATACAAAGTAGATCAGGGGCACCATTGACTTCCACAGAAAAAAGAATACTATGGAAGTCAATAGTGCCCCAGATCTGTTTGGTTATAAACATATCTTAAATCTGACTATTTCCATGTTTAAGTGCTATAATTGGGTCCCCAGTGCTTCTATCAACCTAGAAAATGTGAGAAAGAACAACCCAGTAACTTAGTTTTGGTGAACCATTCTCTGCAAGCATGTGAAAAAATATATTTTTGAAATTAGGCTCCCCTTGTGATGTCAAAAGGGGATCATTTTGTAATAATACCGCCCCTTAATCTGCACTATCCAACTACGGCACTCCCATTTAGTGCAGAGACCAGCTCATTTGATTTTTAAGGACACCCCCAAAAATGGCACAGTTTTGCTCACACCTACAAGGTGTCAATTTTAACATAAATAAATTATCTATGTGGTATTTTGAGCTCAAACGTCTGGGGACACCAAATATTTATTTTACATCTTAAAAAAGTATTGTGAAATGTCCCCTTTAATTTTTAAAACTATAAATCATCGTTATACAGGGCTCCAGACTGCCACCAAAATTTGAGAGTGTGCCACTGACCTTTTTTTTTGTGATGTGACACTGACTTTAAAACAGCTCATTGTACTTTCTGCATCTATCATCAAAGTATTTATTAGTAATACAGTGTATTACTTAGTAGAAATGTGAATATTTGGTTAGCATGTTGATTTACAATATGTGCCCCTAAATTTTCTGGTTGCGCCCCTAAAATTTTCAGTTGGGGGCCACTGTGCTCCTAGTGAAAAAAGTTAGTCTGGAGCCCTGTTATTGGGAATCAGGGTTAGGTATGGAGACCATACCAAAAAACAAAAAAGTTACAGATCGTAGCTTTAAGATGTCATTTTTGTCGAATGTTTTGTCTTGTTCACTTATTTGTGTGTAGCTCTGCAAACATTGTGATTTTGTTTTAGCCATACTCTCTTGTTATTCACAATCTCCATATTCTTATTGCCATAATCGGATGTATTTAAAGACTTTGATTTCATTTATGCCCACCACACAAACTAGACCATAAAAAATATGAATAGCTCTTTATTGATAGTATAGAAGTGACAAATATAAAGTTATGACATTTACAGATGTTGAAAATATTCTGCACATTATGTTGTACTGTGATTTTAAAATACGTTTGCTCTGTTAAATATTTTCAATTGTAAAAAATAAAACTACTCAAGAAAGTTTATTTATTACTAGCAGCATTTTCTACTTTGTTATAAATCAGTATATAAAGTATATATCAATTGAAAAAACTTCATCTCTTTTACCTCTTTAAAAAACCAACAAACATTTTTAAATATATGTGTATCTTCACCAGTATCGGATGATTTATTTAATAAAAACGATGCTCCTTTTTAGATGCTATTAAAAAGATCTTAAAACTTGGCGAACATTTTCCATTTTCTTTTGGGGTAGAATAAATTTGATCTGAATAAATATTCTCCCTAAAATTTAAACTTTCCCCATTTTTATAACTCGTCTAATATCTTTCAAAGGTATTAATAAGCATGCTACCAAGTTTATTTGGAAATGCTTGTGTTAATCGTAACAAATGAATGAAAATTGAATGCAAATCTTTAATCTACGACTTTAAAAAAGTTCATAAAAATAGATTAGTGCTATATTGACAGAGATAATAATATTTCTGTAGGAGTGAAACAAAAAGACCATTTCAATAAAAAGATATTTCAAAGAAATGTGGAAGTAAAATGTGCTTTAAACATGTTTCTGTCTTTTTCCAGACAAAAAATGCTTGGAAGTTTCCTGGTGGTCTGTCGGATCTTGGAGAAAACATTGGTAAAATTCAGATTTTACATTTCTGTTTTTATTTCTGTAAAAAAGTTTTGTAAAACCATCATCCAAGATTTGAAAACCTCAAGATTTTCAATTAAACAAATATAATGGGGTTGTTAAAAAAATTCAGAACCAGGTTTCCCTTCTCTCTGTATTGGCATTAAAGCTTTCAAAAGCTTTATATAGACGAATGTGATCCTGGACCACAAAACCAGTCACGAGTCGCACGGGTTTATTAGTAGCAATAGCCAACAATACATTGTATGGGTCAAAATTATCGATTTTTTATGGCAAAAATCATTGGGATATTAAGTAAATATTTATGTATGACTGATTTTGTAATCCAGGTTAACTCATGATGCTGTGTATTAAAGTTTATATGCTGTTATGCGGTTTTCTCCATTTATATGAATGCCACACATGTAAAACATGATACAGTCATCTAAAGATCACTGTCTATTACAGTTATACTTATTGCATAACTTGTGATATGAATTTATAATCATGTTTGTGGTGACACCTTGCTTATAATTACTGCTGGCTTGTGCTGAAAATATAATTTTATGTAACAAAGTAATTGCACATTAAACCTTTAACCACTTGATAAAGTTTCCTTTTTCCGCCTGTTTTAACTAAATTTTTATTTTAGGTGACACGGCTGTCCGTGAGGTTTTTGAAGAAACAGGGGTCCGATCAGAATTCCGATCTCTTCTCAGTATTCGTCAGCAGCACAACCACCCCGGAGCGTTCAGGATGTCCGACATGTATCTTATCTGCAGACTTCGCCCGCTTTCGTACGACATTAACTTCTGCACTCAGGAATGTCTGCGATGTGAATGGTTGGATTTGGCTGAATTAGCAAAGACTAGCGAGACGACACCGATTACGAGTCGAATAGCCAAACTTCTGCTGTACGGGTTGGAAAAAGGCTTTCACAATATTGACTTGACTATGGAGGAGCTGCCCGCTGTATATTCGGGTATGTTTTATCAGCTCTACTACAGACGGCTGCCAGAGATCTAGAGAGACGGTATACAGCGAGAGACTTTGTCAGCTTCGCAAAAACTGTCCTGAAATGTTTTGCTCATATTTCACTTTAAACTCAAAAGTATTAAATAAATTATATTTTTTCTTGAAGAAAATGAATCATATTTTAATGCGGATATCTGATTTTCTTTTTATTTTCATGGTCTTGAGTTTTATTTGGAAGTAGTGTTGAGTTGATTTTGTTCCGATTCTAATAAAATTGTAAGCTAATTGTAAATTGTTGTGAAAATTTTACGCTGTCGACAAATCTTAATGACACTTAAACATAAGCTTCATTGTTATATATTGTACAAAAACTGTATGTAAATTTTTACTTATGACCCTGGAGTTCTTAAGTAAGAGATTTTTCTAACCTCTGATCTTTGACTAACTCAGAAAGCGATACACTGACCTCAAAAGAAATGAGATCAAGAAGCGGTTCTTGATAAGAAGAGCTTTGTCTGCCGAACTTTAGGTCCATAGAGGAACTTTTTTAAGATGTGGTATGTCACCTATACACCTTATTCAGTCTGCCACCATGTTGATTCCAAAATGAGGATGTAAGGGATGGACGTCCAGAGCGTGCACTCCAAACCCACTGTCCTGTATCAGGATGCTGGTCATTCAGCCAACAAAACACAGAAAATACATAATTTTTGCAAATTTCCACATGGAAAAAAAATGATTCATTGAATTTAATCAATTCTTTCAAGGCAAGTGGTTGCAATCAACCCATTCAAGCTACATTTAAACAAAAAGATTAGTAAAATTAAATATAAAACTTTTGTTTAAATGTAGCTTAAATAAATTGATTGCAACCACCCACCCCAAAAAAATTGATCAAATTCAATGGATCATTTTTTTCAGTGCACAGGACAAAGAACATCAGAAATCATGGATTGTTAAAATGAGAAGGGACTTATTATCCTGCTGGCTAATCACAAATTTCTAATGTAAGCATGCTTACTTTTCTTTAAAAGACTAATATACTCCTATAACCAGTGTTCGAATTAAGGGGGGCCTGGGGTGGTCCCGGACCTCACTGAAAAAATGATTCATTCAGTTTACTAAATTTTCTAAGGTAAGTGGTCGCAGTCAATCCATTTAAGCTACATTTAAACAAAAAAATTAGAAAAAACAAAACAAAAACTTTTGTTTAAATGTAGCTTAAATACATTGACTGCAACCACCCACCCCAAAAAAATGAGTAAGTTGAATGAATCTTTTAAGCATTGTGGGACCCCCTATAAAGCACAAAAATTTAAATTAGGGTCCCCTGGTTTTTATTAATTAAAATACTACATATATTCAAAATTCTTGTGCTTTGCGATACTGTCCATTATTTGCCCCAATTTTGCAATTAACTAATCCAAAAGATTTCTATCTGAAATAAATGTAAACTCTCTTGGCCGGGGGGGGCTTAGCTAGGGGACCCCCATATTTCTCGAAATAATTTAAACACCGCCTATGTACTATCTCCAATTCGTACAAATTACAAAAGCGCAAAGCATGAATACGTTAAAAACCTTTACTCTCTGGTAAGTTTTTTTAGGCACATTGAACAAAATAAACAGAAGCAGGATTCATTTCTAACTAAATAACATTTGTACACAACTTTGGGGGTTCATATGGGGTTTTACCTCAAACAATACTTGCACAACCAACTATCATGAAAATTGCTTATCACGCATTATTAAGTCAATGTTCATGTCTTAAAAAAACATAATGGAGAAAATACATGGGACAAACTCATCTATACAAACTTTAGTTAGTGTGTAATGTTGCTATAATAGCGTAAATAATACCTGTAAAATGAGTTCAAAGTTCACTGCCAGGCGATATTTTTATCTATATATACATATATATTTATTTATCTACATATACATCTTTTATCACCATTCAAAGCCTACAGCGAACGGACGGTTTGGACTACAGCCCTTTTTTTCCCGACGTCGTTGAATGACGTCAATAAAACTTGACTAAACTCCGCCCACAGGAATACGTCAGTCGCCAGCTAAGCTCAAACAGCTCTGCTAAGCTAAGCTGCTGTCGAATCACAACACACTAAACAAACTACACAATCAGAACTTGTTATGTATTTCTGAAGGAGGGACTTCATAGAACAAGGAAGACAACAGCCTGTTTTTAGGACAGTGAAATCAACGGTATACAGATAAGTAAATTGTGTGAAAAATACAGCTTTTTTACATGTGAAACGTGAACGCATGTTACACTGTGCACTGTAAACACAATCAAAGCTTCAAAAACACAGAAAGAACGGGACCGTTAACAATCTAAGTTTTCTGAGTTGACCAGCATCCTGAGGCAAAAAAATAGGTTTAAAGCGCACGCTTTCGACGTCCATTCCTCATTGCCTCGGTTTGGAATCAACGTGGTGGTGGACTGAATACAGCGATCATATGACCTGCATGTCTTGATGTATTGTCATGATGTTAACCATAGATATGTATAAAGGCTAGATGTCTTGCCCGCGCCGCTGGCCAATTGAGTGGAACGTCCGCATTTGGCACCATCTTTACCACGGGCAGCTCGCTCACCCGTAGCATTGAGTTTTAATGTTGCGTGACCATAACTTGCTTAATTTTCTACCGATTTTCAAATGGTTTGGTTTGTTATAAACGTCAAAGATGCATACTTATACAAAAAAAAATAATGAAACATGTTAAAACACATAATTATAGCCACGTTAATAACGTTTGTAAGAAACCAAACCGTTTGAAAATTAGTAGAAAATTGAGCAAGTTATGGTCATTTAAAAGTACCTGCACCATTAAAACTCAATGCTACGAGTGAGGGAGCTGCCTGTGGTAAGATGGCCGCCAGGTGATACGTTAGAGACTCCGCCGCAACACATCTAGCTTTTATACATATCTATGATGTTCACCATTTTAGCATATTTTTTTACAATTAAAACAGTGATAGATTAATACAGCTGGTAAAGCATGGCGCTAGCAACGCCAAGGTCATGGGTTCAGTACCCCAGAATTGCACATATAATGATAAAATGTATAGCTTGATTGTACCTTACGTCACTTTGGACAAAAGCATCTGTTTTCTGACAAAAACGTAGCCTACACGACAAAGAATAAAGTTTTTGAAAAACATTCATGATGTACTACGCATCCCTTCATTATTGCAGCAGAAGATCCCTTCGTTTCTATAAAATACACAATATAGATGAACTTAAAAGTACATTGAGCGTAAAGAATAAAATCTCTGTGAAGCAGCATTAAATTAACTCACATTTTGAACATTCCTGTAAGATCTGGAAACTTCCTCCACAGAATAAGAAATACAGTTACAGATTTCAGCAAAAACACTTTCAGGAAATCCAGTCCAGTATCTCTCAGTGCTGGTCTTCTGTCTAAAAACAGCAATAACAGCTCAGTGTATTATTTAAAGCAACCGTACTGCCCACCTTCAGCTTTGGGAATAACCTGTTTTGGAAAATCGGATCATATTGGTGGAGTTTGTTGGGAAATGTTGTTATTGACGAATCCGTCTTAATATATCCAGGGTAATAATAATAACATTCAGTTCATGTTTTGGAAGGATTCCTCATATAAACGCTAAATAAAAAAAGAGTTCTCATAGTGTTTAAAGCAGTGCACTGTAAACAGCAATGAACTTGAATCTTCTCTGTTGTGTTTCCAATGATCTCATTCGGTTTGTGTTGGGTTTGTGGAGTGCGTGCGTCAATGGGCCGTTGACCCTCGTGTTGAACATGATGAGGTGGAGAGCATCTCTTGATCAACATTTGGCAGACATAGGGAGGAACAGAATAGCCTTCTGGCCCGGGCCGGTCATCGAACCTGATTTATACTGGCCCGTTCTCTTTAGAGCCACGTACCAGTCGGGATATTTCCGGGATCTGTATGTGTTGTAATTATTCGACTCCAGGCGTTCAAAGAAATAACATTCATCTGTGAGTCTTCTCTGAGGAACAAGAGCGAGAGAGATTTCATTACTAACCACATATATTGTAGCTCAGATTATATGGTACAAATGTATGGTATGAACAATTTAGTATTTTGTTGAAATCTTTTCAGTTTTCCTTTGCAGAAGTGGTTAAATGGTAAAGTCAGACCGACGTCTGGAAAATGTCTTCTGAAAAGAATGTGAAAATGTCAAAACTCACCACTTTAGAAAATGTGTTTTACGTGACCTTTGTAAGGTTGACGTGCATTTGTTCAACTGTATTTCCAAGTTAAACAGGGACATAACAATGTAGGGCAAGAACTGATTTTGTCCGTAGGGAATTGATTGGACGAAAGTGGAGGAGTCTTGATACTTTTTCTTTTCTAGATGAAACCTTGCTGTTCCTCAAAATGTAAAATATATCACGTGAGGGTTTTTAGTGAATGTTGAACAAGTGTGATTGAAACACCTCACTCATCAATGGATGCATTGTTTCAGCTCCACACCAGGAAACTGAGGATCTTTAAAGGTGCCAACGAGTGCACTGGAATCATATGTTAAATTGTTCTTTACATAGAAGGTATGTGACTTTATTAAGTGCAAAAAATATAGACATGCATATTTACAACCATTTGCCGTTAGAATGAAATGGTCTATTATTACCTTATTAGAATGGGTCATGGATAATAATTTTGAGCATTGCTCTGATTGGCTGTTTCTCAGCTTGGCTCATTTCAGTAGCTCTGTGTGTGTGTGTGTGTGTGTGTGTGTGTGTGTGTGTGTGTGTGTGTGTGTGTGTGTGTGTGTGTGTGTGTGTGTGTGTGTGTGTGTGTAAACAGATCTTATTAGTTTAAGTTTGTGTTTTTTTTTCAGTATGGACATGCAAAATGTAACTGTAACGTCAATAGTAGAACTTCAGCCTAAACGTTAGCATATAGCATTAACTAGCATATAGCACTAACTCAGCAGTTACAACTTTGTTTTAGCATTGTAACAACATTGTACTTAATTTAATTTGTAAGTTAATATTGGGGCGTCTCAACTGTAACTTCACAGTCAGTATTATGTTGAGATTGGTCTGTTTTCCAGCTGTGTTTTGCATGGACGAGGTTTACATAAGAAGGAGGAAACAATCGTGTTTTGGGCTCCCGATATGGCATTAAAGGAATAGTCTACTCATTTTCAATATTAAAATATGTTATTACCTTAAATAAGAATTGTTGGTGCATCCCTCTGTCGTCTGTGTGCGTGCACGTGGGCGCTGGAGCGCGCTGCGACGCTTCGATGGCATTTGGCTTGGCCCCATTCATTCAATGGTGCCATTTGGAGATAAAGTTAGAAGTGACCAAATACATCAACGTTTTTCCTATTTAAGACGAGTAGTTATACGAGCAAGTTTGGTGGTACAAAATAAAACGTAGCGCTATTATAAGCGGATTTAAAAGAGGAACTATGTTTTGTGACGTAATAGCGCTTTTGGGAGCACTTCAACTCGCCTGAAAAGTCCGCTCCCCTTCTCCTTCTCATAATGGGAGAGGGAGGGTGTTACTGCGCAGAGTCGAAAGTACTCCCAAAAGTGCCACTACGCCACAAAATGTAGCTCCTCTTTTAAATCCGCTTAGAAAAGCGCTACGTTTTATTTTGTACCATCAAACTTGCTCGTATAACTACTCGTCTTAAATAGGAAAAACGTTGATGTGTTTGGTCACTTCTAACTTTATCTCTAAATGGTACCATCGAATGAATGGGGCTAAGCTAAATGCTATCGAAGCGTCGCAGCGCGCTCCAGTGCTTACGTGCACGCACACAGATGATAGAGGGATGTATCAACAATTAAAAACAGGGTAAAAATACTTCTTTTCCCCCACTAAAGTGCAGTCTGTTTCTTTTATTTTCCAAGAGATTTGAGCCAGCTCAACAAAGTTTTTTTGTCTGTGCTTAAGTATAGTGCACACCAGAACATTAAATCATTTTAATTGAACAACAGACATGTAACTCATTGCCTTTATGTGGTTAATTAATTAACAATCGGTATCGGCCTTTCTCGTGCTATTGCCGATATTCAGATGGTTTCAAATTCCTCAAAAATCGGCCGATAAATATCGGCGGCCGATACTATACAGCTATACAGCACCTTTAAAGAAACATTTATTTTATAGCTACCTTTATATAATCTGAAACCCTTTGTTTCACTACAAATAACCTTTTGTTAAACAGAAAGGTTCTTTGTTAAAGGTTCTTTAAAGGTGACATAGAATGATTGAACGGAGTATTTATCCTCGTTCTGTGATGTGACATGTAGACAAAAATTTTTTTGTTTGGGTCTGTAATGCCTTAGAAGCTTCCTAAAATCCTAAAATCAGATAGCTCTATTAGGGTGGGGGATTTTAAACAAGTGGTTTTGCACCTATTTGGCTCCCCCTACCTGCTTAACTTGCAATATCATTACTAATTGGCTGACTTTACTGCCACTCAAAAAATGTAGCCAATTATTTTAAAGTGGAGGGGCAGTTAGATGCCTGTGATGTCATAAGCATCAGTTTTTCAGATTGGGCTGTTTTCTGGCTGACATTTCTAAAAGAGGAATTTCTATGAGACTGAGATGTTTAGCATATTTAGCACTTTTTGTATGTTTGTGAATGTGGGTAGACTACCATTATTCAACAAAGACAAGGTAAAAATGGTTTTTCATTCTCTGTCCCCTTTAAGGAACTATTTAAACATAATTGGTTCTTCTTTGGCGTTGTGTAGCACCTTTATTTCTCTGAGAGTGTGTGTCTACCTAGCCATATTTTGGGGACAAATTTGTACTCAAAAGTTAACAAAACCTTCTTTCTGGGACATCCTTATTTGTGAAAATGCTATAAAAAATATTTTAAACTATTTTTAGATTTGTAAAAATGCACACACTCAGAAGAAAATGTACAAAAGCTGTCAAATGTACACCTTTTACCTAAAGAGTTCCTATTAGTACCTAAAGGGTACATATTTCTACCAATAGGTACTAAACTATACAATAGGACATTTTTAAAGGGTACTCTTCCAGTGACAGCGTTTGTAGCTTTTTTCTGAAGAAAGTTTTCTGTTAGGGTTCGATTGTGGGTAAAAGTTGGCCTATAGTATTTATAACTAACTGTGTATAAAAACAAAAGTCTATGAAATATCCCTATTTAGATACTGTGTGTGTTTCTCTATCTACTTTGTGTTAAGATGAAAAGGAAACTGACACTATGATCTTCAGCAGATTTCTCTCACAGTGTGATTACTCAGTCTGAATCTTTCACTGTAGTCAGATATTCTGCTGTACGGGCCAAATAACAATCAAGTTTTCTTTGTTTTTCTGTTGTTTTAAGTCCAATGAGTGAGGTCATTTTTTTCTTGTGCTTTTATAATTTGGATGGGTCAAATGTTGTGGATGAGGATGTTGGTAGTCACGTTAAGGCTACAGTAATTAGCACTGATCCAACAATTCAAATTTAGGATGAATAAGTTTGTTTGTGTTTGTTGGTGAATCAGTGCACTGTAAAAAAATCTTTGCTGCCTTAAATTTTTTTGTTGAATCAACTCAAGTCATCATCATGTCTGTGCTATAAGCAAGCTGCGAAAAACTGGCTTGTGTTGAAAATCAATGAGTGTTTGTTTCCACAGGAGCGGAAGAAAAATTCACCTAATGGCGCTCACAACGTCAAAGGTTCTCGAAACAAGGTGCCCTCTATCAGGACTTCATCTTTGGTGCATTTTCACAACTTTAAACTGACCTTACTTAATTAACTTTAGTGAAGACTAATTTTTAAGATGAACTAACTGCTTAATAGTTACGTCCGTAAATAACATCCAAAAACAGCAATATAAATATAAACCTGAACATGACTGCATGACATTGTGCTGGTGGATGATGATGTTTAGTCTTGCATTTGCCTGGTTTGTTTACCAGGAGAGTTTTTTGAGTCTTTGTAAAACTGCTTTGAAAAACCATTAACATTGTTAAGATAGAGATAGCCAGATGTCTTTCTACAAGTTAATAAATTCCTTCCATACAACTCATCTTAGGGAGTAATTCCCCTTATCTGTCAGAAAGAAAGTAAAACCATGACCGTGTGGATAGTGTTATTTACGTTTGGCAATTGTTTTTTCCTGCTGTCCATGACCTGAACAGACCTGTGACACAATACTGCCTAAAACTCAATAACCCAGTGTACTTAACCAGGGGGCCGGTGCCCACAGGGGAGCATCAAGATGGCTTAAAATTATTCAAAATAAGACATAAAACAAGCAATGAAATGAGCTAAATCAACTAAAAATTGTGATATTTCTGAGTGCTTGATTATTTTTGTAAAGTATTTAGGTATTTGTAAATATGTGTAGGCATATGTAAAGAATCTTGGTAAATACTGTATAGTCGAGCCCCCGAAGCCATTGTGCCAAAACCTGTACACTGTAAAAAGTGAAAGTAGGATTAACTTGAAAATTACTTCAACTGGTAACACTTAAAGTAAAATTTTTGTTGAAAAAACTTAAATTTTAGATGTTACTAATTGCAGTAATTAAAAAAAAATGTCACCTAAAAATTTTTACTTAAAGCAACACAATGTAATTCTTCAACCTTCATAATACATTTTCAAGACCCTTGTGATAGTACATCGACTTTAAATAGGTTGAATGACATGTCTACCATAGCCTGACGGGGTATGTATCGCTTTTACTCGTACTTTAAAACTTAGGGTTTCTGGTAGTAACCATAGCACAAAAAAAAAAAACTACAAAATTTGACTGCTTTACGGCATACGTCACTTCCTCCACACAATTTTTTTTAATGTGCATTTTGCTGGAGGCTACTTAAGGAATGTAGAGAGCAACTTCTATTATGTGACTCTGTGGCACCGTGTTAGTGTCACGGACCTATGACACGGGTGACCTGGGTTCGATTGCCCTTTAACGCTATTTTTTATGTAAACTCACGATCTTGATTCATACATAAATGCGATCTTCTTTATAAATGACGCCGATTATCTTGCATATAGTTCCCTGTATTCAGGTGCTGCATTCACGTGTTCATGTTTTTACCTTTCTTTTACTGTCTGTATTTACATTACAATCCAGGATGCTATAGCAGTCAAACTTGCTCAAACTCACACAGTCTAAAACCAATCCCTATTCATTCACCAATCAGATCCGAGCGTTTCTCTCTTCTCTCTTCTCATTTGCTGCGTTCCACTGTCACTCACGTGACGTATTACAAAGCGGCAGACCTAAACACATCGGTATACTTGGATTTGGAGCGACAATTTTCACACAAAAGAGAGGAAATACGAGCGCCATTGCGGAAAATCCAGGTGGCGAGGGAGAGAGAGACGATGCAACAATATGTGTTTGGAAAAAGGCAAGGAAATACTCTCAATTGGAAGGCTGCAGCCTCCGGAGGTCAAATAGGCAGGCTGCATGCGTCATCAAGCCTGGTTTATTAAGGTAAACTGAGCATTACATTCACAAGTCATAAGCATACTGCAAACATTTACGATTAACTAAGTATAATAGTCAACTTTATAATTGTTAATATTCTGAAATTAGACAGTCTTGATGACGTATGCAGCTTAGAAATACGACATCCGGAGGCTGCAACCTTCAGACTGAGAAATGGCTTCTGCCTCAAGTTCCTCATCAGAAAGTTGTAACATGACTGCGTTTCTCCCTGTAGCCTCAAAATGTCGATCATTTAGCATTTTAAAGGTTTAGTTTTTAGTTTAGTTTTAAGGTTGGCCTGTTCTTTTCCTTTGCGACAATGCTGCGGCGCTTGTGGCCTCTAGGGGCGCTAGGCGTAAAAAATACATGTCTAGCGTCCGCTAGTGGCCAAAAAGTTCTGCGGTGTGCCTTTAAAGGTATTGCGGAGGATTTTCTTTTTCCGGGTGGATCATCAAGACTATTGGTCCTCCTAGTTGTCAATCAGGAGTGTTGCGCAATTGCATTTTAAAAAAAGTGGAGAAGGGGGTTGTGTTCTAAAATTCGAGAAAATCCTCTACTACACCTTTAAAGTGAGTAAATTTAATTTGTAAAAACTGTAGATCCTACGTTTTAATGTACACGCCTCAACAGTTCACTGTCTCAATGCAGTTTTAAGGGGGTGTTCACATATATCGTCTTTTGTGCACTCAAGTTCATTATTTTAAATGTAGGCGCGCAGTATGCACGCTTATAATGAAAGCGACGTGTTTGCGGTGCGACGCGCTCGGTTTTTAACTGCATCGAGTTAAAAACATCACAACTTTTCAGAATGCTGCAAGCGCACCGCATGTCATGTGACAAGAACCTATATGCGCCTAGCATTTTCCACGCGTTTTAGGAACGGACCCTAAAATTTCAGTTTCAGTGCAGCTTAAAAGGGCTCTAAACGATCCCAACTGAGGCATAAGGGTCTTATCTAAAAAAACGATAATCTTTTTTTTTTTTTTTTAAGTACCTCAACTTCTCATCTTGCACTAGCCGTGTGATGCGCCAGTGTAACCATATGTATTGCATAATCATTGCATCCACGCATTGCATAATCACGTCGAAAGGTCACGTATGATGTCTGCGAAACTACCGCGTCAGTGTTTACAAGTGTGGAGAAAGAGGACTCTTCCGAAGTTGTTGTATGTGGAATGATACCAATTAATGTCTTTGTGTCAGTTTATTGTTTAAAATGGTCCACAGGTGTGCGTTTTACATGATTACGTAAAATGTAAGGTCACCCAGACGCGTCACATGGCTAGTGCAAGACGAAAACTTTTGGTTATGTGCGGAGAGAAATGAAACCAGCACAGATATGTAGAATATTAGTTCTCTGGTGGGACAACAGTCCATTAAAGTGTTACAGTGTTATTATTTACAATGATGTGTTCATTATAAAAGGTCTCACCGTTCCAAAGAGTCGTCCTTCAGCGCTCATGGCCAGATAACGGTTAGCACAGATTCCTTTGATCAAGACCTCGCTTACAGCCGTCGCCTGAAACTGGAGCCGAACTACAAGAGAAGATCACAGGAACTATTACACTGTTTTAGATTTGTTTCCGCAGCTAAACATGCACAATGCAAATTTACACAGAGCCATTACATTATGACCACATGCCTAATATCCTTTAGGGCCTGTAAAATGAGACAAGGCATTCATTTTAGCAAGGTGGCAATATGTTTCCTGGGGTATCTGGTACCATAATGTCAACAGCAGGTCCTCCAGTTCCCGTATATTTGGGGGTGGTGGTAATGTAGTGCAAACCTGTTTTTCCAAGTCGAACCATTATTAATTTATTTATTAATTAATGTTCGATTTGGTTCATGTCAGGTGAATTTGGAGGCAAAGGATTTAACAGAAAATCACCATCATGTTCTTCGAATAACTCCTTGACGATTCTGGCAATGTTACAATGGTGCAATGGCCATCACTTTTGAATTAGTGACCCTTGATCCACAACGATTTTCAGATACCTGGTGAAGTTGTGATAACAGGGCCTAAAGTGTCCCAAGAAAGCATCGCCCAGCCTGTGTCCATCCAACAGTTCATCCAGGTGCCATAACCTCTTACTAATCGAAGTATTTGCGCTCGATCATCAACGTGATGCATCAGGAATCTTAAGTCTTCAGATGAGGCCACTTTCCTTCAACCATCCATGGCCCAATCATGATGATCTTGGGCTCATTTCATGCACTGTTGGTGATGACGTGTAATAAGCTTTAGATGACACACAGCTGGATGCCAGTTTGTCATGTAGCCACCCATGAACCACTTTTGATATGTACTCACTGTTTCTGAGATTGAAGTTTCAAGGTGCGGTGCCATCACAATTTGTCCTCTATTAAAATCCGATACGTCGTCAGCTTTTCCCATTATGACACCAAACACTCTACTGACCGAAAGTCAGTTTTTGGGTGGTATATATACACGGATCTATGAACTTTACCAGTGCCATCGTTTGGTAGCCAGGTCGGCTCATTGCTCTAGGATGGGGGAGGTCATAATGTAATGGCTCATCGGTGTATAATGTATATGTATAAATATGTTACTTATTTTCCTAATATATAGTCTATTGCATTCTGTGAAGAGAGTCATACCAAGCATTTCATTACATGTTGTACTGTGTATGTTACCAATAAAACTTCTTTGTTGTCAAAAGACTGAACATATTTGAAACTTTGGCAGGAAAGATTTTTTTTCTTGCTCATGTTACATATACAAAAAGCATTGTTTTTGTCTTTACAAAAACAAATAGATTCTTCTGGATCAACAACATATTTAGAAACTGACCACATGAATTCACATTTGTATCATAACAATCAAATTTTCCAGATAACTAAACAAATGATTGAGAATTAGGGTCAATAAAGGTGAAGTTCTGGTGATGGTGGAGGGTTTATTATTACATAGGGGTTTTATGATATTGGTTTTGTGACTCTTTGTAGTTTTTATGACTTCAGGGGCCTCATTTATAAAACTGTGCATAGGATCCTTACTAAAAGTCTACGTACGCACAAATGCCAAAAATGGCATACCCCAAAAAATAATAAGACTTATAAAACAAAGCAATGTTCCCTTTATAAAAATCACAGATCACATGCAAGTGTGCGTACATGAATCACCCTGCAAGCCCATTCTCCCATTCAGTTTTTTTATAGATCGCAACCTTTGTGTGGGAACTGGCGTACGCACATTTTGAGCCCCATTTTGTGTGTACGCACGCTTTATAAATGAGACCCCTGGTTTGTTTATTAGGACTCTTAACCCCTTAAACTCTGTGGACCTGCCGGCGGGTCCAAAACTGCATCATCAAGTTAAAAAAAAATATATAGGTTGTGAAGCACAAAGTTTTATAAGACTTATTTTATCAATTTACGAAAGTATGTGAGTATGTGCCTTTTAAATTCAGGCATGCCCAATTCTGCAAAAATGTTATTATACTGCAGAGCATATATGATTATTTCGATAAATAGTTAAAGTTTGATTATTTGCATGTTGGGTTTTGAGTTCTTTAAGCACCAGCTCATAACATGTAAATATGACAAAATGTGATTTTAACATACTATCTCTGTTTTAAAAAATGTATTTAGTTACCACTTGTAGTAAACTTGAACAAATCTTTCATACAAAGATAGGTTGTAGTTCCCTAAAAGTAAATTTTTAGCACATTTTAGTTCATATTCATGGTGTCTCAATCGAAATAGCCCAAATAAGTACACTTAACTTAGGCAGCATTTACATTGCCTGTTTGAAGTGACTCAATTCCAATTTTTTCTCTCTCAAGTGGCACAGATCGGATATGACCCACAGACGTGGAAGCAGGAGAAAGCGCATAGATTTCAATATTGTCTGATTGGTTTCAGCCCTCATTGGAAACCAATCGGATATGAATCGGATACATGCGGACAGATAAGATATTCCCATGTCAAGACGTGTCGTGCGTCATTGAAAATTTGACGCTGGCAAATGACGTCTACTCAGGTTGACACCACCCGCGATCACATGACTCTTCTTAGCAGCGCAATGAAGGACGACGACTACACTTGTAGTGTTTTGAAGTTTTTTTATGTCTTGTTACAGAAATAAAGCTTTATTGTATAATCATTTTGTCTGTGTCCATTATGGTTTAAGCCATTCCTGGTCAGTATGTTTACCTTGAATTGTTTTGCCAAGTGTTTAGTTTAAGGCGCTTTTAAAAGATGGTGCAAGTAGGTTGTCAAAAAGAATCGTATGGCAACAAATTGGAAATGTGCATTAAGATTTGCAGTGTAAATCCAGCCTAAGATGTTCTTAATATTATCTTAAGTAGGACTAAAGAAGAGTTTTTCGCATAAGTACAAAATTAGTGTACATTAGTGTACACACAAATAGGTACATTATGGAAGTGTACTTCTTTTTCACCTGGGATGTTATTAAGGTTCATCTGTGACATCGGAGTGTAAAAAAGGTTTAATTTAGAGAATCATTTATTGTTATGTTATTAGAAATACATAAAGTATTGCCCAAATGCTCTGAGCAATAAACAGTCTATGACATTTCAGTCAAATCAACAGGATATGAGAGATGGTGGTTAACAAATGTGTCATAATGACGTCATTCATTCATCAAAAGTCAGTGTACATACCATATGTACATATCAGAGTTAGTAGTAATGTAGTGTGATTGATCACAGTCAGAAGCCACTAAAGTTACATACACACGCACACGTTGACATGGAAATGTGACATCATCAGAACCTAATTTTTAAGAAAAAAAGTATAAAGAGTCTTTGTATTCAATCATACTCTCTCCCGCTCTGTTTTTCCACAGAAAATGAAGGAACAAATGCACTTACTGTGTGGGTCACTTTTCTCACGGATCCCGTCCACCTTGCCGTCGGAGTTTATCCTCAGGAAATACCCGCCGTTTTTGCAGTACAGACGTTTCGGGTCCTTGAAGTTTCCCGTAGGAAACCCTCCGCTGGCCCCATCTTCAGGGGAGGCAGGGAGAGTCGTGATTTCTCCCGTGGCCATCGCTCCCCGTCTCCCCTGCTCTTTCGATTTCTCCTTCTCTGTCCCCCTCCGCAACACCGGAGCCCCTCTGTGGCCTCCCTGCGCCTCCCCCCACAACTCCCCCGTCTCCTTCCGGTGCCCCGCGGACCCGCGGAGTCTCATTTAGGCTGTGGTATAAACTCTTTCAGATGCTCCAGAACGGCGTATCTCACATCTAACCAGAGCTCAGATGTTACAGACGCTCCCTGGCCCTCAATCTGATTTTCCAGAGAAGGAAAGAGTTGGGAAGATGAAGTCTTGACAAAAATGTGTCCTGACTCCTGTTGCTGTCTGTCTTTTAATCTGTGTCGTATTTACAGCTCTCTCTCTCTCTCTCTCTCTCTCTCTCTCTCTCTCTCTCTCTCTCTTCCGACTGGGCCTCTGACCACATTCCCTCACTTGATGCCTATTTCTCAACCTACTGCATTAATGAAACACAGACACATACTCAATCTTCACTTTTATATAATTTATTTTAGAGAGAACAATTCCAGCGTTATGGATGTGACATTTTCAGTCAATTTCTTTATAGAATTTCTCAGAAATGTATTTATTACTATAATTTGAACCATCTATTTATATTTCCATAAACCCCTGATTATAGATTTCAGAAAAATATCATATTCATATGTTTTCATATAATATGTTTTTATAATAGAAAATATATGTTATGCACTGCACAAAATGATTTTCAAGAAAAAAAATTCTTAGTATTTTTGTCTTGTTTTCAGTAAAAATATCTAAAAATTCTTAAATTAAGATGCTTTTTCTTGATGTGCAAAGCACAACCCAAGAAAATAAGTCTAGTTTTAAGACAAAAAATATCAAATTTAAGTGAATTTGTGGATTAAACAAGCAAAAAAAATCTGCCAATGGGGTAAGCAAATTTTTCTTGAATTTTTCTTGAATTTAGTGTTTAAGAAAAATTTTCAAGATTTTTTTGCTTACCCCATTTGCAGATTTTTGGAGACATACTTAGGAATTCTGTGAATTAAAATGCAGAAGGGAAGGGATGTTTCAAAAAACGAAAAAATATTTATTTTAGCTAAATTTTCATTTGTGCATTTATAAGGAATAAACAACATTATAGATGTGACACTTGGCTAACTATTGAAAATAATTAGAAAATAAAACTTAAATAGAGACATCACATTGGTATTTAAGCCACTAAATATTGACATCTGAGATATCAGTATCTTTAAAAACTTTTATTTTTCTGGTAAGGTCGACCATCACATAGGAATTGTTCGAGAATGATTTACCGTATGTGATAATACACCTACGCATATGAGGTCATTGGCTAGAGAGAGGATTTTAGATCAGCCGTATTAGCAATTTTGCAAACATTCAAAGTGTGTCCAAACATTTGAGAATCTGGGTCATTTTGTTTAGTTTATGCAATGAAAGCCCTAATGCTGTTTGTACTTAAAAGGTCAAGCAATCATGACTTAAATTTTGCATTAACTTAACTATCTTTGTTCATTTAACTTATGAACTTACAAAAAACATAAACTTTAAAATTCAAATGCAATTAACTTAAATTTCACAAGATGTCAAATAAATCTTTGGTGTCCCCAGAGTACGTTTGTGAAATTCTAGCTCAAAATATTCTATATTTTATTATAGCATATTAAAATTGCCACTTTGTGTCATTTATGTGTTTTTTAAAATGCAAATGAGTTTATCTCTGCACTAAATAGCAGTGTTGTGGTTGGATAGTGTAGATTAAGGGGTGGTATTATCCCCTTCTGACATCACAGGGGGAGCCAAATTTCATTGGGCAATTTTTTCACATGCTTGCAGAGAATGGTTTACCAAAACTTACTGGGTTGTTCTTTATCATATTTTCTAGGATGATAGAAGTACTGGGACCTAATTATAGCACTTAAACATGGAAAAAGTCAGATTTTCATTATATTTCCCCTTTAAAATTATCACCTCAAAGGATCTGGGAGAAATACCCATAAGGTCTTGCATCTGAAAATTTTGAATGATTTAATTTTGGTGGGACATATAAACAGACATATAAACAGTTGTTAATAAAATTGTAACATTATTCATGTTTTTTGTTGTAAATTATAGTTTTTCTTAAGTTAAAGGTGATCAGGGTTTATTTTCATAATTATGCATACACCACAGTCAACTCATTGTATTTCTATTCTCTGTAATGCAGATACAATGCAGGTTGTTGTGTGCTTAGATTAAAGTTTGTTAATTGATTGACATAGTGTCAGTCCTGAATATCTTTCATTACACCTTTTTAAATAAAGTTAAATGACAATTTACGTGAAGTCTTTATGAACACAAAGTGAATTTAATTGTTCAAGTACAAACTACAAAATTTTATATACATACTCTGGGGACACCGAAGACTTATTTTACATCTTACAACAAATCTCACAAGTTCAGTCTATGTGGCCACCAAGTTAGGTGAACTTAAATATATAAGTTTTTGGGAGACCCATTACTTAATTGAAATGAGGGAACAAGTTTACATAATCAAATGAGTTCAGTCAACTTATTAGGGTTTTTAGTGTGTCTGACGAGTTATGAAAGAGCAACCTCTGAGCTATACATTTTCCTTGGGCAACAATAATTAAAAATGTATGAATTTCTCTGGTCACCAAGAGAAGTGATGCCACAAAGGCCTGTTTTAAGGGAAATGCGGTTTCTAGCAAGTTTCGACCCTGTATCTCCTTTTTTAGCAAGATGAGGAACATCTGGATTCAAAGAGGGTTTCAGTGGTTCCCATCATTTCAGTGCGACATCCTTTGCTGACCACATCACAGCGTCAGTGATTCATGACAGAATGGAGATTTCTGCATTTGGCTTACAATGTTTTAATGTCATTCCATGCATGCAATATGGCTTCTGCAAGAACACTGTAATTACAGGCACCACAGCCCACACACACATAACCACACATCATTTATAGCATCCTGGAGACTATAGATTGACCCTAAAACAACCCTGAACCTTTCGCCTTGACTCTATGCTGTTGCCACAGGACATGATTTTTGGCATTAAAAAACACTCAGAACAAACCTGGATTTACATGTGCGTCACAAAATGATGTGTGTGTGTGTGTGTGTGTGTGTGTGTGTGTGTGTGTGTGTGTGTGTGTGTGTGTGTGTGTGCAGAAACACAAACAGAAACCATACACAAACAGAGACAACCTATACAGATTAATTTAGCAGTAGCACCACAATTTCAACTATACCCTGCTGAAAAAAACAATAGAACCTTTATAGAAAATTCTAATGGTTTCCATTAAAATACCAATAGGAACCATTAGCTTTTACCATTAAAACCACTACACTGTAGTGTGTTTTGGGCCATATTCCATTAGAACCAATACAAATTCCATTAGAACCAATACATAGAACCAATACATACCATTAGAAACCAAAATAAACCAATACACTGTAGTGTGTTTTGGGCCATATTCCATTAGAACCAATAAAATTCCCAATAAAACCAATAAAACCATTAGACTTTTCTGTAATGGTTTTATTGGGTTTTTTCAACAGGGTACTATGGTTTAAAGTATAGGTTTACTTATTAAAACTCTTTCTGAAAATAAATAATTTTATTATTATACTTTATATGTCAATTTCCCCATTATCTGTTCAGTGTATCCCTCTGAAAATGTACTTGCATATATTCTATATATTTTATAATTTTCCAAAATTGTATTTACTTTTTTTATCTCGTGTTTTTACTGTCCATTTGTAAATATGTTTCCTGTAAAGCTGCCTTGCAACAATGCAAAATTGTGAAAAGTGATGTAGGAATAAATTTGAATTAAAATTTGTTGTTTGAAGTGGCAAAAATTTAATGTTTGACTCTATATTTCAATATAAAATATTTAAATTATATACATTTTAATATTTACACATTTGACAGACTTACAGTATATTACTTTATAATTATGTGTGTTTGAGCTTCGTCTTGAATTTCTCCGTGTGTGGCGGCCTCTAGCGGTCAGTCTCACCGAGACTCTTATTACGTTTTCGGACGGTTGCGTCATTTCCGCCCGGCGTCCTTTGCCGTCTCGTGACTGTCAGTGATCAAAATGTCGTGAGTTTATAATTTCATAAACTCACCGACAAGACTCATTTTGCGCAAAACTACAACAACAACAGTAGGAGAAGCGAGAGTCATGTGGAGGATTCAGAGTTTAGTGGGCAGAGGTGAGCGAGTTATGAGCGCGTGCGCATGACGTTCTTCTTTATTGTAAAGTTTACGTTAAAGAGCGTCACGTTTAACTTAGTTTATGTGTTTTAGTTTCATTTCTTGAAATTTGACATATATTTGTCTCCGATTGGTTGAGGGTAAGTTATGTTATAGTTTCACTTTTAGATTTAGACAAACAGGTTTAATGCTTGTGATTGACACCTACACACATATATTAAATTGATGTCCATAAATGTTCCATAAACGGAAGCAACATAGCAAATAAGAGCAAATAATAAATATAAGTTGATGAGGAAGAGTGTGTTCAGGTTTGTTACACTGTGTATTGTTGCATGTCACAAATGTAAAGCCACATTAGCATTTTCTACATTTTGAATGGTGCAAATCAAACTTCGTCACAAACTAACTAGTAGGTAGCCCTTGATGTTTACTCTACAACTGGTGCAATCCTACCCATTAGATTATTAAGGCAACCAAAGAGATCTAACACTGTTCTCTTCTTGAAATGCAGTCTTGAGCCGTTGTCATGGAAATGGTCAGCTGCGTCTCTCACAGGGTCATTCTCATGTGGAGGATGAGGTTGTCAACACATCCATCCTCACCGGTGGACGGCACCCAAGTGACAGCAGTTCTCAAGAAAAGACATCTGCCCTATATGATTCAGAACTGTGACTGTCATCATCATACAGTTTGCATAACATCTGTCTGTCTCTCAGTTCTCAGAAAGAAGAAGATCATCAGAAAAAAAATCGAACATCTCAGTTCTGCTACACTGGACTGCCAAGATACACAGCTGTAGATGCAGTTGGCTGGGTAGAAAACACACAAACACACCTTTCTTCATAGTAACACCACTAATGTATTGATCCTATAAGAGTCATACAGTCAGTATTTTTATCTAAAATACTTTATCTATTTTCAGTAATATAATGTAAATTTGCTTATTAGCACTATTAATATAATTTCCTGATTTGATCCTACAGACAACAATTAAAAAATGTAAAACAATGTTTTTTCCTGTCTCTCTCTGCAGGGAGTGGCTGCTGTTCTGCTTATGCAGGCCTTTCGCAGGATTCACTCCCAGTTTTCTTCTCATCTGGATCAGAATCCTGGACCGCCTCAGATCAGAGACACCGGGTTCATACGCAAATGCACCTACAAGTATCTAATTGACATCTGTGAGTAGTTAAAAACTGGTGATTTATAATCAACACGTCATTTAACACCAACCAATTAAAATGAAATTTCTTCTGAAGTTGCGAAGCAGAATGTTTTGCCCAGCGGTGTGACGGTGAGATGCCTGAGAGGGGCATTACAGACTCCAGAACAGAGTTCAAGCAGCACTGACGGTAGTCTTGGTAGCAGTGACAGCAGTCATGATGGTGATCTGACCTCTGACCAGCAGGTGGAGACAGTGAGCAGTCTCTCACACTCAGGTTAGCACTAGCACACTTTCAATTTATTATAGTCAAATAGTGAATTCACCAAACAGGTTTCTAGAGGTAATGTTATTGATTTTCTTTCAGATGAAGCATTTTTTGCTGAACAGCCAAATCCAAAGGTACATTTTTCAACCTGTAACACGCAGTCTGTACAAGCATCACATCACGCACATCTTCATTATGACGTGTTTTCCGCAGGAACCTCTTTCACCAGATGAAGCAGCGCAGAATTTTAAACGCGTGGGTGACGGCAGCGTACCTGTAATCCTCAACATCATTGGTAATGAATGATGACATCACGCAAAGAGCTTATAGAAAGTATGGTGATGTTTTTCTGAGTGTGATGTGTGTTTGTGTATATCATTGGTCTGGAGAACGCTAAAGCAGGAGATTGCGAAAGTGCTTTCTTGTGTTTTCTGGCATCAGCCCAACACAACTACAGTAAAGCTCAGTTTAATGTAGGAGTTTGTTACGAGAAGGGTCACGGCGTACAGCGAGATCACAATAAGGTACACAAACACATTTACACACAGTTTTGGTACTTAAAGGTGATTTTCTAACTTAAGGATGATGTTTAATTGTGTTTTAGGCTTTGCAGTATTACAGACAAGCAGCAGCTGCTGGGCACCATCAGGCTCAGTATCGCTGTGCTAAACTCCTCTTGAACAGCAGAGGGCAGCAGTGCTCAGATAAAGACAAAGAAGCAGCGCTGTCATACCTGCACACAGCTGCAGATGCTGGACTCACACAGGTAAAGTGTGTTTTACAAATGTGTCCAGATGTTGCATATAGATGTTTCATGAATCACATGTAAACCCTGTTGATTTCTGTTCTTGTTACAGTGACGTGACGTTAATAATTTTGTGTCCGTATGGATAAATTAAATAGCCTGACGTTGTCATACTCAATTCTAGTCAGAATTTGAGTCTGATACCGCTCCATTGGGCTGTGATTATGGGGCGTGTTTCAACCGAACTAGGACAATAAATGCCTTTGCACTCAATTGAATAGACCTACAACCAATCAGAGCAACTGAGCATGCAACGTATGTTTAAATGGCGTCTTTTGCAGCCTGACCGAACTGCTAGTTATTTCCCTACAATGAGACTAACATTATGATTATACGAAGTCTGAGTTAGCGAACGTACATCGACACCTACTATGTTTGCAACATTTCATTCATATCACAACATTGTGAGTTATTTACCAAGTCATACAGTCAGACTCTCTTACCATTCGTAAGTTAGAGTAACTTCATCCACGAGCTTCCGAAAAGGAGCTGGCAGGTACGCTAGTTATATCCACGTTGTCGTGCACGCCGAGTTGCCCATTTTCACTGTGTCCCATCTTCTTAACGACCATCGGATTCCTCCGAATCCCGGAGGAGGGGCGGCAAAAACATCTTTCCGATCATCAAATGTATTGATCGCGTTACTCTGTTCATCTTTTAAAATCAATGCGCTGTCGATATCTTCTAGAACAGACTCGATGGCAGAATATTCATATCTCAATTCTCCAGCGGCAGCCGTTTTTGTTGTAAACGGATTTAACACAAGCACTCATTGGTCACGTGGTTGATTACGTTACTGTTAATCATCTGTCCATCATCGTATAAAGCCCTCCCTGACAATTTGATTGGTCCGACAGTTTTTATTCAAGCATAGTAGCGCCACAACAGAGACTGAATTTCCCCAGCCTACAATGTTGTGGGCGGGGCTAAATTCGTCTGCCACCCAAATTTCAAAATTAATTTCCAGATTACTTTCATACATTCTCTTTATTGCAGATCAAGTCTAAAATTTCTGGTTTCATTTCATTTTGAAAGAATATTTGAGGGATAATTGCAAAAATGTCAATGTGGTGTAACCGGTCTGTGTCAATTGGTGTAAGTATTTTTTATTAGAATATAAAAAGATTTTAAAAAATGTGAAATACAATATAATCATCTAGTTTAATTTTATACATACATTTTTACATCATTTGTCAAAGATTATTTAGAAAACCGTAGGAGCTGTTTTCAGCATATGTCACAGGGCTCCAGACTGCCACCAAATTGTCGCATTTTGCCACCAAAATTTGAGAGTGTGCCACTGAATTTTACATCCAGTCGCACATGTGCGACCAGTAAATTTGACCTTTTTTTTGTGATGTGACACTATATTTAAAACAGAACATTGTATTTTCTGCATCTATCATCAAAGTAATACAGTGTATTACTTAATAGAAATGTGAATATTTGGTTAGCATGTTGATTTACGGTATGTGCCCCTAAATTTTCTGGTTGCGCCCCTAAAATTTTCAGTTGGGGTCCACTGTGCTCCTAGTGAAAAAAGTTAGTCTGGAGCCCTGTGTCAGGACAAATATTACAAAATCACATTAAAATTTGCATTTAGAAATAACTAGTAAAATAACAAATTTTAAAATGTTTATTTTTTTGATGATTACGCTTACATGCCATCAAGGTGGATAAAATATTTAAAGGCGGAGTCCACGATGTTTGAAAGCCAATGTTGATATTTGAAATCACCCAAACAAACATGCCCCTACCCCAATAGAATCTGGATCTTCTGTTGATAGACCCGCCCCACACATACGCAACCCAGCATTTGATTTGATTTGATTGGCTATAAGTGTGTTTTGGTAGTTGGCCCGTCTCCTTTTCCAACGCGTTTTTCAAACATCGTGGACTCCGCCTTTAATATTTCTCATTCTTTGCTGCAATTGGCGATTACACCATTTGACATTTCAGGTCCATTCACTTTCATAAAAATGGTGCAAATGTAATTTATTTATTGCATAAAATAAACATAAACACACTATGTGCATTAAAATATACATGACACATAATGCGTGCTTATAAAACAAGTTTAAAAAAAATAATTTCTCATATTGCCAAACCGTTTTTGTCACTGACACTACTACACTAGATTGATTAATGAGGTCCAGTTTCTGTTTATTTCTATCTGTCTGTATCTCTGTTTAGGCTCAGGTGTATCTGGGTGTTGTGATGTCAGAGTTTGATGAGAGGAAGGCTGTACATTATTTCAGAAAGGCAGCTCATAGTGGGGTATCACACCTTTTACATTAATATTTTCTTACAAAAACTTAGTGTGTTTTTGATCAAATAAAACTGCCTTGTGTGTAATCATGGGTCTGTGTGTGTCTTTAGGACAGCAGAGCTCTTCTGTTCCTGGCTCAGTGTTATGAAACCGGCTTTGGTGTATCTCCGTGTGTCAGTACTGCAGTCTCGCTGTACCAACAGGCCGCAGTCAGAGGAAACAAACAGGCCAGAGATACACTGAGAGACAGACACAGCAGAGAAGGTAAAAACAAACGCATACACATAAAGGTTCGTTTCACTATGTTAGTGATATCACAAACCTGTGGACTAATGTGGAGGCAAATCTATATAGACAGGTGTTTGGTGTCAAAATAATTAGCTATTTTCATCATTTACTTGCATAAATAAATGTCTTTCTCTGTTTTTTTAGTCCTGCGCTCTATCAGATCTGCTCCTTGCTTCTCTACGATTGGTCAGCCGAACCTAAACTCTGTGTTTCCTCAAGCATCTGGAGATGTTAGGCCGCACCCACAGCAGCAATCTGATTGGCCAACACAGCCACTTCCCCAGTCCTGGAGTACAGGCAGTTTGATGGCATTGTCTTCAGTAACACTGAATAATGACGACACCAGTCGTAAATTCTGGACACTAGGTGTGCGCTAACACACGCGCACACAAATATACACACATTTACAAGTGCCATATTTAAATCCCAGTGATTCATTTGTAATGGACCGCTGGTCAGATCTGTCCTTTAGCTAACACACGCACACAAACACACAAATATTCACACATTTACCAGTGCCGTATTTAAATCCCAGTGATTCAGTTGTAATTGACCGCTGGTCAGATCTGTCCTTCAGCTAACACACACACACACATACATAGATTTACACAACCTTGTAACGCACACACATGGCTCCCTCTGCAGGTAAACACTTGTAATGACGGTAAAGTTGACATGGATGTTAAATGTAGCGGAGGGATGTCATTGGAGAGCTGTTGAAAACACTATTAAGTGATGATGCCATTGATGCACAGGCCAACATGAATGTATTTTTTGGGAAGTGGGAATCCTTTTGTAATGTATGTTGGGTTTGTTTACCATTATTTGTATATGTGTCAGGCTGTGAAGAGAGAATGCATTTATTGAAACCAAGTTTTATCTGAAAGCTTGTTTTATGTCTATTTTGTTTTATTTATTAAACCATATCTTACATTCAGTGCTGTTTGTAAGAAAGAAATGGAATTGTTCCTCGATTTATAGCAAGTTACAGCTAATTCATTTGCATCTGCCCAAAGTTATATTTGGAACAGGGTTTAAATGAGAAAAATATGCTTTATTTGGGTCATGTATACAGTATGTGTACACAAAAGAATACTGAATGTGCTCTTCATGCAAGCCATCATTAACATGTCACGAAACTGCAAAACACAGTGTTTGTTAAACATCTCATATCCTTTGTATATTTGATGTTGTCTGTTTAGCACATCAAGGTTTATTAAAAGTAATGTTATTTTCTGTGTAACGCACAACTGTATTTCAAATTAAAAGTGCTTTTATTTTTTAACGTATGTTTGATGATTATTTTATGAAGCAGCTTTATGAGATCTCAATCTCAGTATTGAAGGAGTTCACATCTATTTTGAATAATTAAATAATTACTTTCAGACATTTAAGCATACACCTTTAGATCAAGATCATGAAAAACCTCTAAGTGACCCTAAGTTTTATAATGTGGTTTACAGTTTAAAATAGCAATGCAAAATCAGTAACCTGATAAACCAATGTTATTAGTAGTGGTAATATTTCTGCATTGGATATTATTTACTTACAAACGTAGTAGTGTAATAGAAAAACTGTTATTGAGTAGTGTGATCAAAATAATAGCAGTGTGAAGTTTAATTCGAAATAAGTTCATTCTGTGAAATAACAGCTCCTTTTTGTCCTTTATTAAGAAAGAGGGAAAGCAAATGTTTTGATTATTGTTATAACATATATTTGCTGCTGAATTTCTAACTAAAATGGGCTGTTCCACACATTGCCCTGGGAAATGACATAATTTGACTAAAAAGTTGATTTGAGAGGGGGAAAATATAAAGAAATGCAGCAAGTTTAGGATGCTCAGCTAAAATGCTTTAAAATGGCAACAAAAACCTATAAAGCACATGGAGCAAAACAAGGAACTACTGTGGTTAAATAAAGGCATAAGCAAAATCAAATCACATCAACTGGACAAAAGAAAAATGGCGTAAAATTATTGTTTTGGGGTCTAATGGGTCCCTTTAAATCTAAAAATTAACAGGAACTGTATATCCTGGGCTGAAATAAATGTTTGTAGGTGTCAGAAGTTGGTTGACTCGATTTGACACAGATGTGCTGCAGTTATCAACTAAGTGCCTAAAGAAAAAAAAATTGAAAGACTTGTAAACTTTGTTAATGCCTTGTTTTGGAATTGAATGTGTAATGTTTTCAATACATTTGAAATTAGGAAATAAAATCTATTTATAACATTTCTGCACTTTTATTAGTTTTTAACACAACTTTTTATTTTTATTTTTTTATTGATAAACAAAAGTCACAGTATAAACATTATATACATTATATAAATGTACCATTTGTACAAACTATGACATAAACATTTACAAAAGAAGCTTGTAACAATTTTTTGTATTTTTGTTAATTGTTTAAAAAGCTCAGCAGGCTCGTGAATATTCCAAGAAGTCCTCGCTGCAGCTTGCAGCGCGATGACGTGGTGGATTAATCCAGTACGTAGTGGATGTTCAAACACGCATGCGCAGTGAATATAAATCCAAATCCAGTGCTCGGTTGTGTATTTGAACACAAACATTAACACATTTGCCGTCAAATGCCGATAAACGTGCTGTTGTCCTAGATTAGTTAATAAGTTTACGTGGATACCCACGTGCAAAATAAAACCATTTTCGCAAGTTCAGTGCAGTTATTTTCACATAATTTATCCATAAAAGCTGATCGTATTGAATGAGTAGGCTAACGTTACCCCTTACGAAAATTAACCATGGTTTTACTACAGTTAAAACAAAAAAAACATGGTACTGTAGTAAAACCATGGTAACTACAAAATAACAATAGTTTTGATAACCGTGGTTTTCAAAAACAATAGTTGGTGTAGTAAAACCATGGTTTTGCTGATAATCACACCAAAAACTATGGTTACTACACTTTTACCACAATAAAACCATGGTTAATTTTCGTAAGGGACTGTAAACTCATTTTACATTTTTAGCATTGTGTAATGTATTATCTTAACATGTGGTAATGTTAAGATGTATTAAACAATCATCTTTAAACAACAAGATAAGGTATATTAGCAATGATACATGTAACGTTTTAATCAATCATTTATTTGAGTGTTGTATTGGAGTTATTTAAAAAATATTCTATTATATATATATCTATTCAAGTTACTGTTAAATGGAAACAAAAATAACTTGTCATTTATTTAAGTTGCTTGTTTATTTAACTTTTACCCCACAGCTTGTTCAATTCACTGATGATCAGTGACTGCAAATATTAAAACATTTTAACAATAAACATTAGGCCTAAACATGAACTTAGTGAAAACTCAGCTAGTCATCTTTCTGTGATTTACTGTTTTCTACATTAACTCATTCTACATAATGTAAACAACATTCTGTAAAAAAAACATTGATATCTTCAGAATCAGCTTTATTGCCAAGTATGTTTTTGTCACATACAAGGAATTTGTCTTGGTGACATGTTACGGACATAAATAGAATGACTAAGTTAAATTAAAGACAATAACACACTAGTAATATAAAAACAAAAATAATTTAAATAAGCAGCATGGTACAGTAAGTATATATAAGTATATGTATATATATATTCTCCTTTTTTACAATTGTGTGTAGTGATGCCTGTATGGATGTTCAGATGCTGTTGTTGTACAGATAGATAATAGGTGATATTTACAGTAGCATAGTTTAGAATGGTAGTTTCAGATGTACAGTATGTGGTGAATATACAGTTATGACAGGTGTGGAAGTTATGGGTGCTTTAATTGTTTAGGTATATAACCTGAGGAACAAACTGTTGTTTATAGTGTTCAGTGCTTTGTAGCGCCGGCCAAAGGGCAAAAGTTCAAAGAAAAAGTTGGCTGGGTGTGTGGGGTTGACTGAGTAAAATCATGTCAAAATCAATGTGAAAGTAATGAAAATAACACTTTGATGCTCATTATATCATAATTACATTTCAAGACTTATCCTGTTTTTTCACAGGCAGGGTCACATATAACTGACTGCAGTCAGCACAGGTAAAGCTTTTGTCACAGTTTGATCTTAAATAGTTTAAAGTCAGTGCCACGCCACCAGTGCTTTACTGATGCAGAATAGATGAACAATTCATCCCTGGGACACCCTTCCTCCAACTCGACCTGGTGGACAGTCTGTAAATAAATCTCTACACCCCGGAGAATGTGTTCCAGTTGACAACACCTATTTTAAGAAAGAGAAGTAAATATTAAAAATTAACAAATGTATAGTCTAAATCTATGGATACTTTATATGAAATTAGAATAAAAACACTGTTACTATAAGCACACACACACGCACGCACGCACGCACGCACGCACGCACGCACGCACACACACACACACACACACACACACACACACACACACACACACACACACTTACATTTACACGTTTGGCAGATGCTTTTATCCAAAGTGACTTACAGTGACATGTTTTAATTAGTATGTGTGTTACCTGATGATATTTGCTAATAATGTAATGCTCTAATTGAGCTATGGAATTTTTTTTTTAATTAAATAACTTACTGTCAAGCCAGACTACATGAGCCTTTTCTCTGAAAGATGCTTTACTAACAACATAGTGAAAAAGCTGGCATGTCTGATAAAAGCCACATCTCCATCTTCTTTAATGAGCAAGGGCATCTTGCCAAATCCAGTCAAATCTACAAAAAAAACAGTCAAATCTCATTAAGTTGAACTTTTCAAATAAAAATGCAAAGGATTGTTAACATACAAGTACTAAGTCTCTTTTATAAAAAAATCCAATCCAGATGTATTAATTTAAGATTAAGTGGCACTGGTTACAGTATGTGCACCTATTACTGGGCAACTGTCCTTTAAAAAAACATTCATCTAGAACAATGCAATAGCATTAGTTAGCCTAAAAAAAGCATTAGTTAGCTTAGCAAAATCAGGTTAGTTTTACATTAGACCTACAGTCTGTCCACGCGTGGCATTATGTTCTGAAGTAACGTTATGATTAAAATGAGAATCGCTGTTAGCATATTAAGTCACCTTTATACCGCTTCGGACACATAACACTAACGTTACACAAGACTATACATGTTGAAACAACAAATCAGTAAATAAAGATTAATTACCTACCTTTATACAATCACTGTTGTTAAATAATCCTTCGTTTATCGGCAGATTCTTCTTGAAATACCAAAGCACGTGCGATTGTTCATCAACAACAACATAGCACCGCGCATGCGCGTAACATTATATTGGCTGCGCATGCGTGTTTGAGCATCCACTGCGTGTTGGATTGGTCCACTACGTCATCGCGCTGCAGGCTGCAGCGAGGGGTGTCTCGAATATTCAGTTACATGTCCAGACGCTCAAGCCCGACGTAATCACGTCAGCGGCACAGTGAGCATGCGCAGAGCGGTGCAGAGAGATCTCAGTGCTTTAAAAGCGGGCGTCACCTGCGGCTCTGCATCATCAGCATCTTCAGTCCAAGAGAGAGAAAGATTGAGAGAAAGAGAGAGAGAGAGAGACGCGCTGATGCTGTTGCAGGTGAGTGCCTCTTTTTCATGCACGGATTCGGCATTATTGATTATTTAAATTGATTGATAGATAGATAGATTGATTAGTCAAATCTTCAGTAACTTTCTACAACTGACTGGATGGGAATTTCATGCGTAATGCGCGTGACAGTGGCATGACTTGACACACATCGTTGTCACGCTAAAGATGATGTAATTGTATATGGATATTTGATGTGATGTGTGTGTTTTTGAGTGTGTAATTTGAGACGTGCGTCATGATTTCTGTCGGAACCGAATGTGTTGGGCCGATCTGTGCAGATCACATCATCACTTACTGACAGACAGGAAGTTGTTTACTCGTGCTCATCATATTACAGTGATCTACTACATTCATTTTACGATCAACATTTCTGTTTAACGAGTCTTATATATTATGATTTGTTTGCATCGGAGGTTATTGCAAAATAATGTTGATTTTTTTTATTTCCTCTCCATGACTGTAACTTTGACTTATTTCATACCTATAATAAACATTCTGTATAGTCATTGTACTATATCGCACTGTTGCGGTATGCTTTTAATTTGTACGATGTTATCCTAAAATATAGTGTTCAACAACAAATAAATTTTATTTTATTTGAATATATAAATGTCCAGGCTTCAGTAATCTTTAAAAAAAATCTTACTAAAATAGTAGTAATTGTTGTAAGTTGTAACCAGCCATTTTTTTATGCAACAATGATTATCATCTTGTTATACCATGGTTAGTGTGCAGCAAAACCATGGTTCATTTGTGATAACCATGAACTAAACGGTCTTTTGTAGATATGCATGCAATAATAAAAAACTAAAGTAACTTTAATTTTTAAATATATTTGAGTTAACAACAAAGACAATAGCAAAGTCTGATAACACTATAGGTCATCTGCTTCTTTTAAACAACAGAAAAAAAGTTGCGTGTGTGTTTGTGTGTATGCGGGCAGTTGTGCTGATATTGTTGTATAATGACACTAATCTTTAGTCAAAATCTGCTGCTAAACATTTTCCACTTCGGTATGTTTTGCACATGTGTGTGTGTTTGCTTGTTTGTGATGTCTGGACCTGTTTGTAGAGTTTAACTCGAGAAGATTTGCTGACTGTTCAGTTCATGTAAAGGTGATAAGGTTTATGAGACACGCACACACACAGGTGTCCATTTTTAGCCGCAGAAAAAAAACAACCTGCATAAAATAGCCCAATGCTGAACTCGGCTACAGACTTGTGAGCGATGCGCACAGGGTTGGGTTCATGCTTCATCTCTGGATGAATGTACAAAGCCAAAGTTGGGTTGCAGAAAGTGGTTTTCAGGTATATGGGTAGTTGACATGTAAATGTGTCATATGGTCTGACAGGGAAAAAAAGTATAATATTTAAGGAATAATTGACAACGGGCTGTTGAATTATAAGAAAATAATGCACACCCAAGATGGTAATGCATTATTTTCGAATAATTCAAAGACCGGATTCAATTATTACGCTTATACCACGGTTAATACAAACATTGCTCTGGTGCCTGTTTTTAAGATATTTGACAGGTAAGGTGTGCAGTTTACAGAAAAATAATCAACACCCATGAAACATTTCTTAGCCAGTCAGAATCAAGAATTCAACAGACCTGTGGTATAAAATATCGTAATATGAATTTTTGCTACGTCCCACCATATGACCCATTTAAGGTTTATTTTGCAACTACCCATATGCAAAGGAAACTACATTTTCAAATAGCACAATGCTTTTTTATTGCATATTATGTAATGTATGAAAGAAAACCCGCCTGCATAATGTACTGCACGTGCACCCATTCCCCTAATAAAGCGTGTTGCCATAGCATGTTTTTGCACCATGAAATGTGTGATACGTGTTGGAAACCTTTTTTGGCGAAGACCAGAAGACTTGTATTTCCTCGAGCAGTCTTTATTGCAGAAAGCGGTTTTCAAATCAGAGCATAGAGCCCGGGCGCTGCAGTAACCAAGACTTAAAGTATACATGCATTACATTTAAAGCCATTCGAAGGGGGCAGTCCTTTCAGATGGAAACAATGCCTTAAGATTACAATATAAACATGAAAGAAAGGCAAGAAAGTGCAGCTGTAAACGCATCTCAGATCATCCCCCATTGAACATGTAAACATGATGGCCTTACTGAGACAGCTTCTTCATCATGATAAAGAAAACTTCACACCTTTGCCCTAAGATTCACGACCAAAAGGTCACCAACTCGCCCAATGGAAAAAAGGCAGAAAAGCTTCAATTACCTTTCTTGTTTCTTTTTATATTTAGGTGAACAGATACGTATGATAATAATTACGGTAATAAAACAAAAACTATGACTTAAAAGTTTTTAAATATTTTATAACTTTCTTTAAATCAGCTGCATGGTAAATTCTAAACATCCAAAATTAAATAATATAATGTAAATCACAAATAATTATGGGAGTTGTGTTGTTGGTAAAATATCCAAAATGTCAACTTATCAATTTTAAAATCTCTGATTCACCGCTGTGCCCAAACATACTGCCGAAACGCACAAAAATGACAGTCCTTCCAGAAAAACTGTTTTTTTTTATTGTTGCGGGCAAAAATCCTTGATCATGCGGCACGTTTTCTTAAAAAATGCGATGGAATATCAGGGATATTTATGCAAATTTATGCGAGTGAATATCCGGGATATTTATGCAATTTTATGCGATGAAATTGCAGGAACTTGCCAAAATTGCAGGAACTTGCAAAAACAGTTCAACCGAAAAAGAGGTAACCAAGGCCGAAAACCGAAACACCGAAAAAAATTATTATGCCAATTATTAGTACCATTGCATTTATGGCTATCACTGTGTACTAACTTTACTAGGGGTGTGACGGATCACAAAACTCACGGTCGGTTCGGATCACATTACAGTTTTTGAGGCACAGATCAGATTATTTTTCGGATCAGCAAAAAGGGGGTGAGAAAAATCCAATAACAAATAAAGAAATTTCAAACATTTATAACAAAGAACAAAGTTGAACATTAATAAGGTCTGAAATTAGAATTAGGTACAGAAATCAAATTAAATTAAAGGTGCAGTGTGTAATTTTTAGAAGGATCTCTTGACAGAAATGCAAAATAATATACAAAACTATATTATCAGTGGTGTATAATGACGTTTCGTAATGAACCGTTATGTGTTTATTACCTTAGAATGAGACGTTTTTAACTACATATACAGAGGGTCCCCTTACATGGAAGTCGCCATTTTGTGCTCCATGTTTCTACGGAAACCCTTAATGGACCAACTTTTTTTACCTAAGTTGTCTCCGATGACATGTTTGTCTGGTGGTGGCTACCGTAGCTTCTTTATGTGATTAAAAAACTAGGGGTAAGTAGTGGACTGAGCCATTGGTCGCAATTCACCAGCACCTCACCGCTAGATGTCGCTAAAATTTACACACTGCACCTTTAATCATAACACTGTCTTTATTGTATAAATTAATTATATTATTTTTAGAGCTACAGAAGTGATTTTCTCTTTGTCTTGGGTTGTTTGATTAACATTAATGACACAGACTTAAGTAGGTTAATTGAGGTTACAGTCTCTTTAAGAGCAAATAAGCTCGGACTGTAATCTATACATAAACTTAAGACATAAACAAATGTTTTTATTAAAGAGTAACTAAACCCTTAACCAACTTTTTTTAGTTAAAGATCTGTAAGAATGGGGTTTTATTAGTGCTGTTCATTGATTTTAGTACGTTTTTTGACATTTGGATATAAAGTGTTTCAATACTACAATATATGGTGTAAAAACGTCTGAGTGCTGCCCTCTTCAGGTTGAACGGTGGCTACTGCAGTTGAATTTTTCTATTGGATGTTGGGTCCAAAAAGTAACTTGTGACGTAAGCAGGTTCAAGCTCACCACGCCCTTGTTACGATCTCACCACATGCTTGGTACGAGCTTAGTTCGTTCCCTCTATCTCCGTTGGGATCTGCCCACTTTTCTTGCATTTTTCAAATATTGCCAGTGGGTGGAGTCAGGCTCTGACCAGGGGTTTAGTTACGCTTTAAAGAATACTGTGGAGATCATTTTGTTTATATGTGCCCTGTCAATATCAGAAAGATTTTATGTTCGCTTGTTTTTTGAAACGCGTCTCTCTCATGTGTGTACTATTGAGGGCGACCGAGGGCAAATCCTAAACAACACAACAGTTGCTCCACATAAAAAAACGTTACGTTGTTTTTCATTGCTTTATTCGCCAAATGTATGTTAATGGACTACAGTATGAGACACATCGCAACTCTCTCTAAAGTTTACACATCAAAAGTTCTGATCTTTGAAGGGCATACTGTGATGATCACGTCTGGACCGGACATATTCAACCGCATGTATGCCTCTGTGCGTACAGAAAGCTGCTCATATTAGCATCTTTTTGCGGTTAAATACATCCACACCGCAGACATGTTGCTTCAGACAAGCACGTGCAGGTCTCGGTTTCTGTTTGCGTAATCACAACATTTCGGCCGTATTGTTTCGGTGATAAAAGTCTTTGCCCCAAAAGAGCATTTTCCGCGGCAAAATTTTTGGTGGCCGAATATTCGGTGCATCCCTAATGTTCAATTCGCGCAATTACGTCACTTCCTAACATTCCCATGACAGCAGGGGACATGGCTGCGCATATTTGAAGTAAATGCAACATTTTTCAACTTTCTGCTAAGATATATATGACTTTTTGCTACAAAAATGCGGGGATTATGAAAACATGCAAGCCCGCATATTTTGCAAGCAGAAATCGGCAGTTTATGCGGCGAAAGTGTGGCGTATTTAAAAAAGGTGCATAAATATGCAGACTTTGGCTGATTATGCATTGAATCGTGCGATTGCATAATCGTGTTTTTCTGGAGGGACTGAAATTAGCACAAGTGGACAGCTGTAATTAAGGCTTTTGCCAATTATGTAATTATTTCACACTTAATTGTATTGGTGTTTACATAAAGGTTTTCAGTCCAATTTAGCCATTACTGCGACTGCAAACTGATTATTTGGTTTCAGGTGTTTTTAAAGTAGAACAGTAAAGATGTTTTTAGCTAAAACCGTTATTTGATGATCCACAAAATGCAAGCATCCAGTGCTGTGTTTTTGAGAGTTCAAAAAGCAGAACAAAAGTAATCCCTGCAGATCCTACTGATATATAAAGGTCTTATGAAACCAAGTTAATACTAAGATATACTAAGAATTTTGGCAAATTTGAGCAAAGTGTGAGGCATGGTTGAGATAATATCTGAAACTCTTTTGAGATGAATACATTCTGTATTCAATCATTGGTGTTATCATGTGTGGTCTAACTTTCTTTTAAGTTAGGCCTAAACCGAAGAGATTAACGATTTTAACCCTTCTATTTCTCTGCAGCTGATTATCATATGCAATGATGTCACTGCAAAAACCTCCCCTGAGACGCAGCGCATCTTCCATAGAATCAACCAATCACAACAGTTCTTTGTTGACCGCTCCCACTTCCCTCAATTTACGCTCATCACACAACCAGCAGCTAAACTGTGACACAATTAAGGAAGGCGTGGTTGCGGTATGCAAGGAAACGCAAAGTTCAGTGGCCCCTCCAAAGAGTCGTCAAAAATACGCTCTTACGAATATGCATAACGCCATGGGTCTGAGCCAAAACCCCGCCCCTTCAACCCAAAGCCACGGCAGATCTGCCCCAACCAAATCCGCCTCTTCTTCGTCTCTCTATTGCTCATCTGCGATTTCTCTCTCATTTTCAACATCCAATCCCAAACTGGCTAAAAACGGAACCAACCTTCAACTCAAAGAAGAACAGCTGGACCTCAACAAAAACAAGAACCACAACGATGTCATGTGCAGGAGCAGCTGTGATTGGCTGGAAGGAAAAGACAACCAGAAGAACCCTGCATTTAGAAGAAGAACCAAGAGTTTTCTAGAATACCATCGAGTGGAGGAAGTATCCAGCAGCCCAGAGAAAGACCTAAACACGCAGGAGGAGAAGCACATCCTCTCTAACATGGAGGTGCAGACCTGGGCCAAAGAGAACCACGTGGAGGCCCACCTCACCCTACCGCAGAACCACCTGCTCTTGCTGGCCAGTGAGGAGGAGCAGAGCCTCAAACCGGTGGATGTTTACGAGCACACGCTTCACCCAAACAATGAGCGGGCGAGCCACGGGCCGGCAGATAAAGGAGGTTCTCCGGACAGAGTCAGACTGCAAGTCCAAATGAATCCGCCGTACATGTTTCATCTGGGGCTGAGAGGTGAAGAGGCTGATGCCTCAGCTGGACGACGTGCACAACCTGAAAAACAGGTGGAGGAAGAGGAGGAAGAGGAAGATTCTAGCTGGACAACACTCTCGCAGGAGACTCCATCTGTTGAAACCCCTCAGGAGACCTCAGGTCTGTCTACACACATCTTAGTACATTTATTAGAAGGATGCTGCGGTTGTTGATGAACTCAGAAAGTGGCCCATTTCTGTAGTGACAAGTGTGCTGTATGTGTGTTGTAGGCCTTTGGGAAGAACGTCTACATGTGGAGGATGCGCCGCAGGAGTATTTTTGGCAAGACTCTGCACAAAGAAACACTTCCACAGCCTGTGACACCCATGCTGAACTTAAGATTGAGCCTGTTTTACAAATGGATCGGGAGGTGAAGGAGGTCTGCCTATCTTTGCCCCCCTCTAAAGCTCAAAGTGAGGTAGATATTCACCTGTTACTGACCCTTATTAAAAACAACAAGCACACTTTCCTGTGTAACTAGTAAAGAGCTTTTTTCTTTGTTTGCATTCGCATTAAACGTATGTGTGTTTATGTTTGTGTGTGGATAGAGGCCCAGCAGTATAGTGTCAGACAGTTCTGTAGAGCCTGTTCCCTCACCAGCAGCTTCCTCACTCTCTTCTTCCTCACTGTGTTATGAAACGATGGGACGAGCTGCCTCGTTCCTTAACAACAACTATCTGGTAAACACACACAAATAACACAACACACAGGTGAAGTAAATACATCCTGTTTGATTGGTTTTGTAGGAATAATATTTGATTCACACAATAAATTTTCACAAAGAAGAGCAATTAAAAGCGTTTTGTAAAGTGGTCTGAAATATAGAAGTGTTTGCTGATTATTTTTTATTAAAATCATTTCTTTTTAGAACCTAACAGAGACATCTGAGCCCAGAGAGAGAGAGGATCAAAGAGAGAAAGAGAGAGAAGGGACGAGAGAGATCGAGCGAGAGAGACAACAAAACAGGGAGTGTTTGGGAGCACATGGTGGACCATACAGCTTCATTAACCACAGGTAAACCACCTCACCTTCATTAACTCATTCACCGCCAGCCTTTTTGAGAAAAGTTGCCCACCTGCATTTTTTTTATTTTAACAAAATTTTCACCAAATTCCTTGCAGGAAAAATTATTTTCTATAAATATATAAACATACAAATTATATCAAATTAAAGAACACACCCTCTGCTTTCAAACAAACAATAAACAAACAAACAAACAAAATGGGTAAAAAACGTTTCATTATATATTTACTTTTTCTACTTAATTTAACCACTGAAATATGGAGATTTCTCTTCTAAAATACAACAGTTTGAGCAAAAAGCTTAAAAAATTGCGTTTTTGTAAAGGAATTTATGTTAGAGATCAGACTCAGAATGACTATCAAACATAAAGGCAGTTAAAATAAATCATTACATCTTTTTAACTTCCGTTTTTGATAAATTCGGTTTGGCGCCATCTGGTGGATAAAAGCGGTATTACACTTTCACTTTGAAATTCGTCCAGAAAGGCATATTTATTAGTTAAATATGAACTCGTCAATGGCGGTGATTGAGTTAACTGCAGGTCCCCGGAAGATTACGACTATTTGTAGTACAACCCAGTGGTGCAAATTCAAAATATGTGTTTGGAGTGTCATCTGTGTTGCTCATGTTTTCAGAATATGTGTTTGTTGCGTCATGTGAACCGTGTCCATCACTTGATTTGTCAAAATAAGTGCCTGCTGCACACGTGTCAAAACCGTTTATGATAAAAGAGACGTTCACGTTCACAAAATACACGCAAGACACTCCCTTAGCAGTAAACTCTGATTATGCATGAGATTATGCGAGTATCTGGCAAACGCGAGCGTCTCTTTTATCATAAACCCTTTAGACTTATTTTGACAAGACACCAGTGTTGGCCGGTGACTTCTTTTTCCGAGGGCGCTCGATGCGAAGTTCGTCACAACATGTATGTAGCCCGTCTTGTGCGTGATTTGTAATTTTAAAATATGTGTTCTGCGCGTTGAGAGATCATGTGTGCATCACGTGTTTTGTCAAGATAAGTGCCTACTGCAGACGTGTCTAAAGGGTTTATTATAAAAGAGAAGCTCGCGTTTGCCAGATACTGAATCAGAGTTTACTGTTAAGGGAGCAGTGTTGGGGGTAACGCATTACAAGTAACGTGCATTACGCAATCACGCATTACTTTATAAATGTACACATTAATGCGAGTTACTTTTCAGTTAAAATAACTTGTTTTATAAAAATACTGAAACGGAGATGGGAGGCCAGAGCTTGACATTTTTGTGATGAAAATACGCAACTTCTCAGTCATAAAAAACACCTGCAGGGCCTGAAAGAGATCAAGCCTCAGTAAAAAGTAATGCAAAAGTAACGAAACTATTACTTTTCATGGAAAGTAACTAAGTAACGCAATAAGTTACTTTTTTAGGGAGTAACTTAATATTGTAATGCATTACTTTTAAAAGTAACTTTCCCAAACACTGTAAAGGGCGATTTATAGTCGCGCGTAGGTTCTACTCCGTAGCCTGTGCGTAGCTCTGCGTAGCCTGACGCGCACCTCGCAAAATTTTTAACAGCGAGTCAGGTCTACGCGGACCGCAAGCGCTGTGATTGGTCCACCAGAACCCCTCCCGTCAGGTAAAAAAACCTCTGTCATAGGTATTTCCGTTTGCGACGGTGAAAACAAAGAATGGCCAAGTTGAGGAGTGATTTAATTTAAACTGCAACAAAAGTCGCTGTTTATTAACATCCATCATTGGTGGTCTTCTCAAATTATACACAACAAGTTGCCATTTCTTCTTCGTTTGTGGCTTAACTTGCAAAGCTTCTTCTTCTTTGACGTTCGCGCTGCTACTGTGGTTACACGCGTGGTTACTGCCTACCAGCGGTCTGCGCGTGTGTTTGCACGTCGACGCGGACGACGACGCAAAAGTATAAATGAAAACCGACGCGGAACCTACGCCGTCCGTAGGACCTGCGCACGACTATAACGAGCCCTTAAGGGTGTGTCTTGCATGTATTTTGTGAACGTGAGCGTCTCTTTTATAATTTTTTTCATATACGCCACCCTTTGGCAGCATACCTTGCAGATATCTGTGCTCAAAATATGCGGGGATTGCATGATTTCATAATCCCCGCATTTTTGTAGCAAAAATCACATATATCTTAGCAGAAAGTCAAAAAATTTTGCATTTACTTCACACAAGTGCAGCCATGTTTTTGCATAAATAATTGCATAAATATCCCGCATATTCCATCGAATTTTTTAAGAAAACATGCCGCAAGATCAAGGATTTTTGCCATCAACAATCAGAAAAATTATTCCACAATTGAAGTGTAATCGGCCATGTAACTATTAGGAATCGGATTCAGAAAACATTAGTGGCTTTTGATTTTTCTTTCTAGAGCCCAAGTTTCCACCGGCCCAGCAGACACGGTCATACCCATCAATGACATGGACACACAGGTACAGCTGTTAACAAAAATACTTTATACTGCAGCCTCAGGTTTACATTACAGACATGTATAATAATGTGTGAAGTAATAATTTGTTGACACTGACACCGTGTGGCCACTGGAGGAACTACATTAACTGAGTCTGCTAAGACAGAATAGGAAATTGTACTGCTTGTGCTTGCGTGTGTGTGCGTGTGTGTGTGTGTGTGTGTGTGTGAGACTGCAGGAGATTGAGTAAATCGTTGAATTTAAAGCATTTTGATGAAATAATATCAAGACAAACATGTTTAATTTTATTATTGTGTGTATTGTGTGTGTGAGACAGGTGTTCTGGGTACATTATCTGGGCTGGTTGGAGGTTCGAGATGTTGAGGTGATGTCCAGAAAGAGCAGCGCTGTGATCAATGACTGTATCCAGCACCTGCAGCGGGAACACGAGCAGACCGGAGATAAAGCTGAGGTGAGGCGGAGACGCCTGCGAGGCTATCGATCGCGTCTGATCTCATTAATAAAACTCACTCGTCTCTTATTCTCAATCTCAGGGTGAAGCGATGCTGTTGGTTCTGCAGGACGTCACTCTTACTCTGATGGACCCTATTGATCACACCCTCCTTCACTCTCTGCCAATCAGCTGCATGCATGTGTGGGGAGTGGGGCGGGGCCTCAGCAGGTTAGAGATAATTTCATTGAAATCACTGTAATGCGGTTATGTTTGCTAACATCTCTTTTAGAGATAACAGCTTCCTCTGCAGGGCTTCTGTTGACGGTTTTTAAGAGCATGATGCTGTGTGCGTTCTTTTTTGCCACAGCTAATGGACATACGTGCGTGTTTTTGCAGCTAGAATGAACAGAACTGAGTGTTATTATGTAGTTTGGTGCCTGTGAGCAATGCTTTTAGTGAGGAAATACTACATAACATTTTTAAGTAGTGGAGGAATCAAACGTGTTGTGTTACATAAGACGTGTTCATTGATCGAATTGTTTAATTATTTATCTTCAATGTTAAACCATAATGATAAGTCTTTAAAGTAAGGGTGTTGCTGGCAGGCATTGCTCAATGTGGTGAGGATATGAATCTGGAGATTATTCTGTGGAAAATGTATTTGTTTACTTTTTGTGATTTGGGCTCATATTTAATTAAAGTTGAAAAAAAAACTCCTAGTGGGAAAAAACTTTCACTTGCCCTGACAGAATTTTTACTGGCCCCAATAAAAAAATGTCAGTGTCACATATTTAAAATAATTCAATAATAATTCAAAAGTCAAATATAATTGTATACATAAACAACAGACATGTTCCAACCAAAAAAGGCTCCCAACTTTTCTGCTTTACCTGACAGAAAATTTTGCTAAATATTGCATTGTTTCTTTTGTCGTGTTTTACCCAAGTAAATGTCTGCTTCCAAGATATTAAGTAATATACATTTATGAAAATATATTTTAGTGACTGAGGGTGAAGCACCGGCCCGATCATATATATGTATGTGGCGGCTCGTGACTGCACATCCGAGGGGCGCTAATTCAAAATATTTGCTGGAGTGTCATGTGTGTTGCTTGCGTTTTCAAAATGTGTTTGTTGTGTCACGTGAACCATGTGCATCACATGTTTTGTCAAAATAAGTGCCTGCTGCACACTCGTCAAAACCGTATGTGATAAAAGAGACAAAATACACACAAGACACTCCCTTAACAGTAAACTCTGATTACGCATGAGATTATGCGAGGATCTGGCAAACGCGAGCATCTCTTTTATCATAAACCATTTAGACGCGTGTATAAGAAGAAAAAAGGTTTCGAGGGCGTCGTCGGGTCGCAGGTCGGGTTCGGACAGATAATTCATGTTTATGTGTCGGGTTACATCAGGTCCGGGCTTTAAAAGCCACGGGCCGGGTCGGGTTGTATTTTTCAGGCCCGTTGAGAACTCTGGTGTGTTTAACCTGCAGTACCAGCAGATGGCACTACAGACACGGGTGTGCATCAATGTCATCACTTACAAACTCGGCTCTCACAATCTACACAAAAAATAAAACGCTGGGTTATTTTTTGAACATTTTCTGGGTTAATTTAACCCAATAGGCTGGGTTCATCTCTTTTTGAACCAATTCTGTGTTGAAACCCAGCATTTTATAGCATAGAATCACTGCAATAAACCTGAACCTGGTTAAGAACAAATTCTCTTTGCTTTTCATTCATTCGTTAATTTATTCATTCATTTATTCACACGCACACACACACACACACACACACACACACACACACATTGTGTTTCTGTTCTATAATGAATGGGGCAGGTCAGTGGATGAAGTCATTGCACTATATTTGGAGCACTCAGCAGTTTGTGTATGTGTGCATGTGTGTACACACGTGGGTTTAGTGATGAAGTCACAGATCTATATATGGAGCACTCTGTTTTTTCAGAAGAATTTACCCCATCTGAGAGAGAGAGAGGGAGAGAGAGAGAGAGAGAGAAAGAAAGAGAGAGAGAGAGAGAGAGAGAGAGAAAGAGAGAGAGCAGATTTGACTCACAGAGTAAAGCGGGTGTTTGCTGAGGGAGGGACAGAACGGAGAGAAGGAGCAGAGGACAGAGGGAGGTGGAGAGAGAGAGAGAGAGATCACAGAGGTGTAAGTCTGTAGTGATATCAGTGCTGTATGTTGGGTGCTGGTCGTCGTGGCAATGGGAGTAAGGATTTTAAATGATGCTGGATACCAGTGAGTGACATCAGTGTGAGTACCACCACACACTCTCTCACACTCACACACACACACACACACACACACACACGCACACACACACCGACTCACACCACCGTATCATCACTCGCTCTGCTGCACTTCACCATCACTGCATTCACTACACACTGACAGTGCAGGAGTGTGTGTTGATATAAGGTTATTGTTATTTGGTGATTTTTGCTGTTGTGCAAATATGACCACAGTACAGTCTGATAGTTGTGTGTGTTAGAGCAGATAATAATGTTAGTATATAGTGAGTTCTATGTTCATAATGTTCTTATCTTGCGTAGTAGTATAATGTTCTTATCTTGCTCTTGCTATTTAGATATTATTCTTAGTTCTTACTGAACTTTTTATTTTTATTTTACTCTAATAGCTTATTTTGAATCTTGCGTTGTCTTGAGAGGCAACGTGGTCGTGGAGAAAGGTTGTTTCATTTCACAGCGAGACAAGATGCTTCTCTGACTGCCACTCCTACACTAACGTCTTTATTTCACATGTAAACATTTTGTACAAAACGTTTAAATGTAATTATAATGAATTAGTATCATTCATCAATGCTATTTATTTGAGACCATCCTCACATAATAAATGTGTGTGCGTGCATGTGTGTGTTCAGTGGGTTTAGACAGACAGAATGGGTTCAACAGCAGGGCTCTGAGAGATCTCAACGCACCAACACATCTGTGGTTTAACCTGTCAAATAAACTCTTTTCATGTGCAGGAAAATAACAGCAAAAAAAGATTTAGTTTTTAAACCATTTTTGATGTGGAGATATGTGCAGCCATAGTTATCAGATTTAAATCCACACTGAAATATAATCTGTTTTTGTCATTTATTTATGCTCAAAAAATGTTGATATTAGTATCTTTTCATTTAAAAGACTTCCTGCTGAACTGTGTGTGTGTGTTCAGTGGGTTCAGTAATGGGGGGAGAATTAAGATTATTTTAAGTGCCCTGCTCATCCAGGGTGCCCAGCAGAACCCCATACTTTCCAGTTTGTGGAGCCCTGGGCCCTGAAACCCAAGCTGTGCCCATGTACTTAAATAATGTGACTGAGATCAGCATCTATACTTTATTAATAGTCACAAATAAGACATTGTCCTGAGAATGAAATGATCATAAACATCACAAAACATTTGTCATGTGACTTTTACACTGGTAAACCTACAGATGTTCTCAGAGATGCTGCTGGTCTCCTAATACGCAACTCATTAACCTTTAGATTTCTAACACACACACACTTATTGTTCCAGCAGGATTCTAGTCTTTCATTTCTAGGTGTCTCATTAGTTTGCTGTATTCTTGTTTCTTTGTAATTTCCCATCTGAAATAACTTCATGCCCAAAGGTGTATGGACATGCGCTCTTATATAGCAATTTAAATGTTTTTTTGTGACTAGAACTCTGTGTCAGATTAAAGTCGCGTCTAACTTTATTAACTTATACACACAAACATGTCAACACTTAATAGGTGCTGTAGAATAAAAAAACTATATTTACTTAGGCATAGATGAATAATAAGAGTTCTGTACATGGTAATGACATATCGTGAGCCTCAAACGCAATTGTTTCCTCCTTCTTATGTTAACTTTGTGCATTCAAAAGACCGCTGGAAAAAAGACAAATCTCAACATAACACCAACTGTGACGTTACAGTCGAGATGGACATTAGATTACACATTAAATTAATTACAATGTTGTTTCAATGCTAAAAACAAGGTTGCGATTGCTGCTGAGTTAGCGCTATACGCTAGTTAATGCTATATGCTAGCTTTAGGCTGAAGTTCTACTATTGATGTTACAGTTTTGCAGATCCATACTGAAGAAAACACAAACGTATCACTCCGAAACGTCCAAACAATCGATTATTCCTCCAAATCTGTATCTTCATCTGATACAGGCTAGAACATAAGGTCTGTTTACACACACACAGAGCTACTAAAGGAGCTGCTCTGTAAAACAGCCAATCAGAGCACAGCTAAACATTATTATTCATGACCCTTTCAAATAAGGTAATAGCAGACCATTTTATTCTAAAGGCAAATCCTAGGGGTGTAAATGGAGATGTAAAACCATCTCTGGATCATTTTCGCACTTAATAAAGCAACATACCTTCTATGTAGATATCACAGAACAATCTAACATATTATTTTAATAAGCACATAAGTTTGCACAGAGTAATAACAGATGTAGATCAGCACATTTACTTCTACACATTACATGTTGTTTTATTACTGAATACCTCATTTTGTGTAGTTTTGTTTTAATGCTTTGATATTTTTATTTCCAATAAAGTGACATTTTCGAGTGTGATGTCAGTGTACAGTTTTTTTTTTAATGTTGTTGATGTCACGCATATTGCTTGTGACTGTAGATGTTGAATGTCATTTTTATGCCTCTAATTTGGGGAGCACTTAATGGATAATGCCACATAGCAAGAGGGCTGAGCCAAGCTTTCTGTGGCACTGTGTATTAGTTCATGTTAACAATATGCAAAATTGTTATCATAGGACTAAGAGATTGCTGGAATATTTTTCATTTTCATGCAAAACCGCAGTGACTGTCTGACTGTTGTTTATCTCTGTGTAAACATAATCAGCACAAAAAGCAAACTAATTATTAATTTGATTCTGTTCAATAAAATACGTCAGAGTAATTCACAGAGGCAAACAAACTCACTGTCCTTGGATTGTGAGCTTGTGTCTCTGTTTTGTTTGAGTAAAGCACATATAATACAAAACTCAGACAGAACTGTGTCATTGTTTTAAATATAAGAGCTCTGGTCTTTTGTAGAACTGGCTTTTGACCATAGACTGTAAAAAAAAAATATGGACGTAGTGTCCGTGACATCACCCGTAGGTTTGTGAAGTCTTTTTTTGAAGCCAATAGTTGGCGGGTCTGCCGTTGCCATTTTGGCCGCGCGTCACAGCGAATCACTCGCGAATAATCGAAAATGGGTAAAGAGGTGGGACGTGGGTGGAGCTAAGGTGCCTGGTTGCTGTAACCACACCCACTTAGCGCGACAGTAATGACAGCAGTGGCAGTTTACCTGTCACTCAAGTGGCCACGCCCTTAATTATGCAGAACTTAAAGGCTTAATATAATTTAAACAGATGAGTTACAAAAAAATTCACCCCATCACAGTGGTCATGAACGGCAAACTTAGCTATATAGACCAAAAAACTAAATTTGTACCAGGCTGTAAACGTATAATTTTCTGCTGTAAATTTGGGCATTTTAACATGGAGGTCTATGGGAATTGACTCCCTTTTGGAGCCAGTCTCTAGCGGCCAGTCGATGAATTGCAGTTTAAGTCACATATGTATTGGCTTCATCAGAGAGATCGGAATGTTGTCCCTTGGTATTGACGCGATGTCCCTGGTTCAAATCTGCCTTTAGCCAAGTTCGCTCTTCTCCCTTTTCCTATCACATATCACTTCGAAAATGCATTTATTGTCAATAAAAATGAAGAAAACTTTCGAAAAGTGGAAACAAATGACTCACAAATGTTTGTTAAGAATGAAAGTATTTATTGGGTAGGTTTAGGGGTCGGTGTAGGAAGAGTTCTTATTCTCCCAGTATTGTAGCATTTTCAAAAATAATAATTTCAATAAAAAGTAATTAATTGCATTATTATTGCATCCTGTTTAATGGACACTCTAATTTTTGGAAAATATGAGCGCGATGCTAATGGTCTAACCAGATTCAATGGATTATGTTAAGCTATGCTAAAAGTGGTACTGCCAGACCCGGAGATCGGCTGAATGGATTCCAAAACGGTACATATCTAATGTTTAAATCTAAGGGAGCTGGAAAATGAGAATATTACAAAAAAGTACAAAAATACTTACAGTGCAAATACTGTAGTATCTGTAGTGCAAATAAATTATAGATAGCATCTAATTACTATTTACACTTATGGCAAAGGCCCAGTCTGATCTCACAGGAATTTATTTTATACATATTTTACAAGTTGACTGTGAATCATACAAAAACTGATTTATAGTTTTTTGATTATTAGGAAAAAACAAATGAAACTCCACCCCTAACCCCAACGTCACAGGGGCGAATCATAGAAAAACGTACGTATGTGTTTGAGCATACAGAATAGTAGGACCTCTGAGCCTTCTAAGTCTTTGAGGAACTGATTCATTGTTCACTGATTCATGATTCAATGATTCATTATTCACCAAATCCTTCACTGTAGCTCTCCAATCTCAAACTTCTGTCTCTTTGTGTTTCAGGGACTTTGCATATGTGGCCCGAGACAAGAACACACTTGTATTAAAATGTCACGTTTTTCAATGTGATGGTCCTGCACAATCCATCGCCAGCAGTCTGACACAGATCTGTTCAAAGGTGAGACATTCACATTCACTTTGCAATGAAAATAGGTTTCTCAGTCTCAGACCTTTAGCAGCCATTTTCAGCAGGTGTATGGTTAAGCTACTTATGTGAAGTTGTTTTGGCATTATCTTATAGTTAGACACAGTATGTTGTGTGTATTAGTAATGCTCTGAGAGAGAGAGAGAGAGAGAGAGAGAGAGAGAGAGATGAAGTGTGTGTGTGTGTGTGTGTGTGTGTGTGTGTGTGTGTGTGTGTGTGTGTGTGTGTGTGTGTGTGTGTGTGTGTGTGGTGTGTGTGTGTGTACCTGGTAATTATCACGTTGTGGGGACCAGTTGTCGTGTGCATGAGAGCATATGTGTGTTCATCCCTCAGTTTGTGTGTTTGTTGATTTCAGATTATGGCTGAGAGGAGGAGTTTGGATTCTGCAGCTGGATCTAAATCTCAGATGAGTTCTGAGGTTCCTTTGAGAGGTATGAGTTTTTTTATCACAACTGAAACAAGCTTAGCAGATGTTGCAAGTTTTACTGCTGAACAGTTTCATTTGAACTGTTTGATGGTTGAGATGTTTGGATGACTTGAAAAAGAAAGAAGGAAACATTAGGATTCAAACACTGCTCCAATGAAAAAAAAAACATTAAATATTTTGTTTCTGAAATATGATATATGAAAAACATGTGACTCTGGACCACAAAACCAGTCATAAGTCGCATGGGTATATTTTTAGCACTAGCCAACAATACATGGGTCAAAATGATAGATTTTCTTTTATGCCAAAAATCATTAAGATATTAAGTAAAAATCATGCAGATATGTGACCCGAGGCTGGCAAAATGTGTAGGAATGCGCACAGTCTAATTTTGAGCTAGAAGCAAAGGAAAGTATAAATGTCGATTTTGGTCAAAATTGAGGTTTTCAAAAAATAAGTACATTAAGTCCTCGTCTAGTGATCTCAATGCTCTAAATAGTCATTAAACATCCAAAATGATCTTAGTTGTACGTTTTCTGAGATGTGTACCGTCCTAAATGCTTAATCTAATCCAAAGATGCGTGTCCATCCACATGCGCATGACATTTTGGTTTCGGTTTCAAAACATGCAGGAATTATAAAATAAAGTGCAGAACTTGCTTAATGTTAAAATAGTTATTAAGAGAGAGAAAGTTTGGGACCTGATTGATATTCAAAAAATTATTAAAAACACACGATCTTTCTCACGCTGACTGACAGATTCGAACCTTGCACGCAGACACGCAAGTGTGCGACCCCGATATAAACACACATACACAGATTTACAGTTTTAAAAATATCTTTTAAGAATTAAGACAGATATAATCTGTTATGTCTTAAGTGAATGTTTGGTTAACTGTTGGGGAAAAATATCTAATGTGTAACATTACATTAGATCCTTGCATTAGTAGAACTTAAAGCTGTCGGTCTCATTGTCAATTAATCCATAAAAGAAAGAAAACACTTATTTTTCCTATAGTATTGTTTTTGACTTTGTGTGTGATAAATCTATTACCGTATTTTCTGGACTATAAGCCGCATCATTAAAAAATGCTTCATTAAGACAAAATAACATATATAAGTCACAGTGGACTATTACGTCGCATTTATTTAGAAAATTATTTCACAAAATCCAAGCTAAAGAACAGACATTTAATCTGGAAAGGCAATTTATTCAACTAAACAATAGCAGACAGAACAGCAGGCTGAATAGATGTTTGTACGTTAAAGTAATATTGTAAGTTATTTAAACGATAAAGCATAGCATACAGAACTTACCTGGAAGGTTGAATAGGCTAAATTTACAGAAAAAGCCAACTAGCATGAAGTTCGCATACTCGTCATTCCACATCACTGAATCCATTGAATTACATAAATACAGAAGCAGCATATGGCGGACTCTCTCGGCTGTAGATAGTAATGTTGTCTCTTGGCTCATAAATGTCAAAATAAATTCATACTGACTTACAAGGCGCACATGACTGTAAGACGCAGCACCAGCCAAGTTATGAAAAAAACGCGGCTTATAGACCGAAAAATCCGGTAGTTTTACCGATTCGCATTGATTTTGTACAAAACTCATCGATTTGAAAAGATCTGTGTGCCTAATTGGCCAGCTAATCTGTACATTGTGATTGGCCTGAATACCTCTGACATCAGGCAGAAATGTGCCGCTCCTTACCATGTTTGAAAGATTCGGTCACAATGCAATGCTAACAGGAGTTAACTAACAGGCTGTGAGTCTGAAGCGGGATGAATTATGATAATGTCGGTCTTGTCTACATCACCAATCCCAGGAAGTAAACTGTTGCCTACAATCCGTGTGTTTGTTGTAGTCCAAAAAAAGAGATTTACGGTGGAATCGATAACTCGCGTCATCGTTTACTTTGGGTTTGTACCTTTTGCACATCGTTAACATGTACTAACACACACTTACACACCAAAGGAAATGTAAAATCGTGAATCGGACAATAGGTGCTCTTTAAAAATGTATTTTGTCCCCTTTTGATAGGAATCATAAGGTCAAAGCTTATGTGAATCACACTTTTTTATTAAATTGAAATTTGCTTTGGTAATATCCATTAATCTTGTCTTTCTCACTTGTGTGTTTCTCAGTAGAGTTTCCAACACCAAAGACAGACCTACAGCAGAGCTTTCATGTGTTGTACCTGGGGACGACCTCAGTCCTGAGACCTATAGGTGAAATACACACGCAATAAACATATACATACTCTCTGTATTTATGTCCATAGTTGAAATGGTCATCTATGTCTGTATAATATATTTTTCATCAGGCATGGACATGATCAACGGGGCGATCGAGGGTCTGATGTCCAGTGCAGGAAAAGAGGACTGGACTCCCGTCCTGCTAAACGTCGCCGATGCCACCGTTACTGTCTTCAAAGAGAAGGTGAAGGAGATCTTCAAGTGTCCTCCTGAGATATTCTCAGATCTGTCAACTGCAAAGGCTGATGTTTGATTTGTGTGATTTGATCAAACAGGAGGAGGAAGAAGAGGTTTTAGTGGAGTGCCGTGTGCGCTTTCTCTCCTTCATGGGTGTTGGCCGTGATGTCCACACATTTGGGTTTATCATGGATACTGGAAACCAGCACTTCCTGTGTCACGTGTTCTGGTGTGAACCCAACGCTGGAAGTGTGTCAGAGGCTGTGCAGTCGGCTTGCGTGGTGAGTCTCACAAACACATACAAACTTTTTCTGTGGTGACTGACAGGATCGCCATTTTTAAAAATGGTGTACCGTTGTAATACATACTAAATTAGATAAGGTATCTACTGCTTTATTGTTAAAACAGTACGTATATAGTATGTGTGGGTGCAGTATGAATACATTTTAGACATACCGCATTCGCCATTGTCATTGAGTGCAATAAGGATGATGTATTTTTTTACCCAAAACTCGCAAGCAAATTAGCATTTTTAGCACTTCCTGTTCCATCATCCCAAAGTCTGAGTCATCATACCATTCTGACATCATAAGGGGAGCCAAATTTCAATGACCTATTTTTTTTTGTTCTTTTTAGAATTTTCTAGGTTAATATAAGCACTGGGGATCCAATTAAAGCATTTACACATGGAAAAAATTTGATTTTCATAATATGTCCCCTTTAAGACTTTTTTGCATCTGTGTAAGTTTTAAATATTCAACTCAAGTAAAAAATTACCATGACAGCAAGCAAATTAGCCGGCGAGATTGATGCAAAAACACACTTTTTGCCTCACACACACAACTTTTTTGCGTCTTTGCGCAAGTTTTAAATATTCAACTCAAGTGTAAAATTCGGATGACAGTAAGCGAATTAGCCGGTGCGATTGATGCATAAACACACTTTTTGCCTCAAACACAACTTGTTTGCGTCTGTGTAAGTTTAAAATATTTAACTCAAGCGAAAAATTCGCATGACAGCAAGCAAATTAGCCGGCGCGATTGATGCAAAAACACACTTTTAGCCTCAAACACAACTTGTTTGCGTCTTTGCGCAAGTTTTAAATATTCAACTCAAGTGAAAAATTCGGATGACAGCAAGCGAATTAGCCGCTGCGATTGATGCATAAACACACTTTTTGCCTCACACACAACTTTTTTGCGTCTGTTTAAGTTTTAAATATTCAACTAAAGTAAAAAAATTGCATGACAGCAAGCAAATTAGCCGGCGAGATTGATGCAAAAACACTTTTTGCCTCACACACAACTTTTTTGCGTCTTTGCGCAAGTACTTAATATTCAACTCAAGTGAAAAATTCTGCATGACAGCAAGCAAATTAACCACCGTGATTGACGCAAAAAACACACTTGCCTAAAGCACAATCACAACTTTTTTGCGTCTTTGCGCAAGTACTTAATATTCAACTCAAGTGAAACATTTGCATGACAGCAAGTGAATTAGCAGGTGCAATTAATGCAAAAACGCGCACTTTTTGCCTCAAACACAATCACAAACTTTTTTGCATCTTTGCGGAAGTTTTAAATATTCAACTCAAGTGAAACATTCCGCATGACAGCAAGCAAATTAACCACCGTGATTGATGCAAAAACACACTTTTTGTCTCAAACACAATCACATTTTTTTGCGTTTTTGCGCAAGTTTTAAATATTCAACTCAATTGAAAAATTTGCATGACAGCAAGCGAATTAGCCGGTGCAATTAATGCAAAAACACGCACTTTTTGCCTCAAACACAATCACAAATTTTTTGCGTCTTTGCGCAAGTTTTAAATGTTCAACTCAAGCGAGAAATTTGCATGACAGCAAGCGAATTAACCAACGTGATTGACGCAAAAACATACTTTTTGTCTCAAACACAATCACAATTTTTTGCGTCTTTGCGCAAGTACTTAATATTCAACTCAAGTGAAAAATTTGCATGACTGCAAGCGAATTAGCCGCTGCGATTGATGCATAAACACACTTTTTGCTTCACACACAACTTTTTTTCGTCTGTGTAAGTTTTAAATGTTCAACTCAAGTGAAAAATTCGCATGACAGCAAGTAAATTAGCCACCGTGATTGACGCTAAAACACACACTTTTTGTCTCAAACACACTCACAATTTTTTTGCGCTTTTGCGCAAGTTTTAAATATTAAAAATTTGCACGACACAAAGTTAAATCATGCGAGTAATCTAGAGCATGTTTGGTGTGTACGCAGTATAAGTGTCAGAAACTGTTGTTAAACACAGAGCTTATTTTTTGTTTGATAATCCAAAAGTCTATTTGAAAATTGGTTGGCCTACAAAATACGTCATCCCTGCGGCACTGTATTTCATTATCATGTTATGACATAATTAGAATACCACACCCATAATTTACATATGCATTGCTAGGTAACTAAATCACTTGAAGAGCTGCCTGGTTTATTATTGGATGTAGTGCATGTTCATGTATTATACTGTAGTAAAATTGTAGCAGCCAGTTCTTCATGACAATAAATCTTAAGTTACACTATACTTTAGCTCTCTCTCTCTTTTTCTCTCTCTCTCGCTCTGGTTCCAGTTAAGATATCAGAAGTGTCTGGGAAAGAGAAGCTCTTCGTCTCCGCCCCCCGTCGACTCCATAACACGCCGCGTGACGTCCAGCGTGAAGCGAGGTGTCCAATCAATTATAGACACTCTGAAAAAGAAACCCGCCCCTGAGGTTCCCCACCAATGACAGAACAAAGACGCCTTGATGGACACCTGGGGATGTGGGTGGGATGTATGCAGCAGCAGCCAAGCTGAGAAAAATACAAGCCAACGAAAATAAATAAATAAATAAATAAATAATGCGAGCATCGACCCGCCGAGAGTCGAGCGAGATGTCAAAGCGCTTAATGAGACTCATTTCACCCTTGAGCTTTGATCTCAATCATGTCAGATGCTAAAGAAAGCATGTCTGCCGTACACGATCGTTCACATTATCGTCACAGTTTTTGGAGGGTGTGAGAGTGAAATCGGGTGTGCCACACCGTTCCTCCTGTAATCGTCATTCAACATTGGGTCAGAACTGTGCCATAGTGTTTCATTTCAAAGCATTGTTCATTCAAACACCATGGGAATTTAGATCCTTTGAAGTTATTTTCCCTACCCCAAGAAATTGAGTGGAAATTTTCCGCGGTTGAGAAAAGATTTGTGTACCATGTCAGGTTTTGTTGAAACCCGACCGATGATGAATCTGTGCATCTGTGACTTGATGATACAGTATTTATATTATCATAATACACGAGAGCTTGTCTTTAATATCTGTCTTCAGAGCGGTAAAATCACAAACTGAATGTTTCACGCTTCAAATCAAAATACTAGCATTGCCTAGACTGAATATGTTTGACACATCACAACGCATTAAAACCGAATGGTCTTCCTTTTCCCCCTTAAAATATTTAGCTTTATAAATATCACATGAATATATCTTCTGTTTTTCTGAGGCTAATTCACTTTTCACGTTTCTAATTCTGCGTACGAGTAGTATTTAACAAAAATTAAAAAAAATTACCAGGAGATAATTAGTTAAAATTATAGTAATGAAATGTAAATGATTTTATTTTCAATTGATTTTATTTTTACTGTACTGTTTTGAAAGATTCCTCTCCAGCTGATGTCTGTTATATCCAGCATAGACAAAGTTTAAAGTCCCCATGAAATCAAAATATTTTTTATGGAATATTGCAGTGTTCATTATAAACAATTTATCCATGTGGGTCATTATTAAAAAAAAATCATGTGTCCTCATAAACTTTTATCAAAATCTGTGGCGATTATTCTCTGATGATGTCATCTAGACTAGTGTTTCTCAAACTGGGGGCCGTGAGATGGTGCCAGGGGGGCCCCAGTATTATGACATTTCATAAAACACATTAATTGATCATGAATTCTGTTATTAAACCTAAAAAAAATAAGGCTACTAACCAACAGCACTACTTTGTATACTTTAATATGTTTTGTATAATTAAATGTTACGTTTTAGAACAAATTTGTTATTAAAAAAAAAATTGGGGGGCCGCGAAGGAATGCACCATATACAAGGGGGACTGCACGCTGAAAAAGTTTGAGAACCACTGATCTAGACTAGTGTTTCTCAAACTTTTTCCGCGTGCGGCCCCCCTTGTGTACGGTGCATTCCTTCGCGCCCCCCCCCAAAGAAAATTTACGACAAAAACTGTTCTAAAATTAACATTTTAATTAAACAAAACATTTTAAGTTATACAAAGTAGTGCTGTTGGTTAGTAGCCTTATTTTTTTAGGTTTAATTACACAGAATTCATGATAAATGAATGTATTTTATAAAATGTCATAAAACTGGGGCCCCCCTGGCACCATCTCGCGGCCCCCCTGGGGGCCTTGGACCCCAGTTTGAGAACAACTGATCTAGACAGCTTGGGCGGGAGCAGAGTCGTATAATAAGAGAGTTACGAAATGCTTTGATCTCGCCGCCGCGCGGTCATGTGATTCATGTAACGTTCTACAGTTCCAAACCAAGCAGGGCTGTCAATCTGTTTGCATAGGTTTTTAGGTAAATATTAGCTTGTAATGTGAATTGATCATTATACTTACTATGTTTATAACGTTTTTTTACTAGGGAGTGATGGAAATACAGTAAATCAGTTAATAAAGATAAACAGTTAATGGTGACCCAAAGATAACTGTGGTTATCTATACCAACTACAGCAACACAGTTTATCTTTTATTTTTGTAGCAAAAATATGGCTAAATAAATGGCTATCAATCTGCGAAAAACATAATTCCTACACTTTTACTATATTAAAATCACAAAAAAGATCACCAACACGGTTATTTGTAACAGTGAAAGATAACAGAAACACACTAAATTCATATTTAATTGTACTTATAGTACACATTAAATGTTAATATAATTATACCTGATTTTCGAGGATACATCACTCGTATTAGAAACACATAGCAGCATTGTGAAGCAGTGTGACTTTCTTATGAGGCATTTAGCTTCTCGCTGTTGCCCCCTAGTGTTACTCGTAATATATAAAAAAGATAAGTATAAAGTAGATGGCCACCAGTAATAAAATATTAAACCATTAAATCTATATTATACACAACTCATTAAAATATAAAAATTTTACTAGTTATTATTAACGATAATCGTTACCTACAGCAGAGTTCATAAAATATCACTGTTGACTATATTCATAAAATGTCCGAAAATGTAAAGAGAAACGGTAATTTCATCGATTTACCAGCAGGTGCCATTGAAATGAATGGGCTTCAGTGCTGCGTTTGGAACTATGCGTCACTACATGACACGCTGTTACTTCCGCATTCCATTCTTACAACGGACGTCTATGTGAGTGTCGTAACTCTCTTATTATACGACTCTGGGCGGGAGCATTTGTTAACCCCGCCCCTCTCCAACTGTCAGTTCCATTTCTGAATGAAACGCCTACTTTTCTACTACAAGCCACGCCCACTATTTTTCTTATGTGATATTCTGTTTACTCTGAAATGCATTACAATATGGAAGTTGATTGTGACTTAATATTCATGGGGACTTTAAGGCCAGAAATATCCAAAGATGTGATTTGTCCATAACATGCGTTGTGTTGTGTTACTGTGGTCAGTACTCAAGGGTCAATCGAGAGATTTCCATTGTCTGTGCCACTTATTATTCAGGTGGCTATAAACAACTTTCCTAACAAGAGTCTTTTCACACCGTCACACAGACACCATCATGATGTTATTGATTTGAAAGAGAAAACTGACAGCAGAAGCTATGGTGCAGCAATGTGTACGCGCATACTTGCTTAGAATATATTTCTTGCCTGCTATGAGCTTCAAATGTCGAAAATACACGTGAATGTTATTGAAACACAATGTATTTCCAAACTCAGATTAACAGAGTTAAAACATTCATTTTTACACCATATTAATGTAATCTGTTGTGGAAATAAATTGAAACCAAACAAAAATGCTCTATGTTTTAATTGTAAGTAAACCGCATGTACAGTTAATAACACTGGAAAAATTCATGTTTGTTAATGCACCAATGCTTAGAAAGTAAAGTTTAGTAATAATAAACTAGCATTGATCTTTTCCTCACTCTTTTAGGCACTTAGAGTAAAAGAGGACATTTCACAAGACCTTTTTTAAGATTTCAAATAAATCTTTGGTGTTCCCAGAGTATATATGTGAAGTTTTAGCTCAAAATACCCCATAGATAATTTATAATAGTATATTAAAATTGCCACTTAGGTGTAAGCAAAAATGTGCTGTTTTTTGGGTGTGTCCTTTTAAATGCAAATGAGCTGATCTCTGCACTAAATGGCAGTGCTGTGGTTGGATAGTGCAGATTAAGGGGTGGTATTATGCCCTTCTGACATCACAAGGGGAGCCAAATTTCAATGACCTATTTTTTACATGCTTGCAGAGAATGGTTTACCAAAACTAAGTTACTGGGTTGATCTTTTTTTTAATATTTTCTAGGTTGATAGGAGCTCTGGGGACCCACCTATAGCACTTAAACATGAAAAAAGTTAGATTTTCATGATATGTCCCCTTTAAAGGGACACTCCACTTTTTTTGAAAATATGTAAAACATTTGATTTTTACCGTTTTGGAATCCATTCAGCCGATCTTCGGGTCTGGCGGTACCACTTGTAGCATATAGCTTAGCATAATCCATTGAATCTAATTAGACCATAAGCATCGCGCTCAAAAATAACCAAAGAGTTTGGATATTTTTCCTATTTAAAACATGACTCTTCTGTAGCTACATCGTGCACCAAGACCGACGGAAAATTAAAAGTTGTGATTTTCTAGGCCGATATGGCTAGGAGCTATATTCTCATTCTGGCGTAATAATCAAGGACTTTGCTGCTGTAACATGGCTGCAGGTGGCGCAATGATATTACGCAGCAACCAAAAACGTGCAACTTTTAATTTTTCGTCGGCCTCAGTACACAATGTCACTACAGAAGGGTCAAGTTTTAAGTAGTGCATTAAAATTGATTTCATGTTGCTTGAATATTTAAACGGATAAGACTTAAAACAAATGGAAATTATAAACTTTTGTGAGTAAACTATGGGCTCAGTTTGGGTGAACTAAGACAGACTAAAACAGACTAAGACAGTGGCAGGCAATGCAAAGTGTGCGTCCCACAATCAAGGTTGCAGGTGATAAAAAGTCGCTTTGAAAGCACCCCGGGTTTGAGGGAGGTGGGCGGAGTCAGAATGGACCAAAGGAAGGGCGTGGCTCCTCCTTAGAGAAGGATGAACACCCAAATCCTTCAGTAGCACAACTGGAGGAAATGTGATGGTTGCTGGCTGAAGCACTTCCTGTCTGCCTTTAAGCGGAGCGGGGGGTGGACGAACAGATGCAGAGGAAAGATGACCATTGGTGGATACTGCGGTCACCACATGACCCCTCAAACTCCTATGGGATGCACTGGACAAAGAGAGAGTGGTGTTTGGGGTGGAGCCTGTTTTGCGGAGAACACCCTGAGGGAGGCGTCGAGAACCAGCGGGGTTATCTGGAGGGATAACAAGATCAAGAAACAGGTGGTTTGGTTACTTTTCTACAAGTAGCCGTTGAGGGTTTTCAGTGTCAGAATTTAAAGGATTATTCCACTTTCATAAAAAAAATTCTGATCATTTACCCCCCCCCATGTCTTTCAAGTGGTTTATGTCTTTCTTTGTTCAGTAAAGAAGAAAGAAAACATTCCAGGATGAAGTGGATTTTAGTGGACCTTAAACAGTTTACATTTTAAAATTCCAGTTTCAACTAGGTTGGCCATATGGGCCATTTTCGCTGCACGCGTCCTGGCCGGGATTTCGGGGGCGTCCTCCGGGGGTCGCATTGGTCGACCGAATACATCATCAAGGTTCTCACATTTCATTTAAAAACATTTATAAAATTTATATTTATTTTTCTTAAGACATACAATCATCAAGTTTTATTCTTACCTTGAAATGTAACGGTTGCTTTTTTGAAACAGAACCTGAAATATTAAACCTCGATGACGTATGCAGTTAACCAATGCGATTTCCGGAAGACACACCCGAAATCCTGGCCAGGACGCGTCTGGAAAAAATGGCACATATGGCCACCCTAGTTTCAACGTAGCTTTAAAGGGCTCTAAATGATCCCAACCGAGGCATAAGGATCTTATCTAGCGAAGCAATCATCATTTTCGCAAAAAAATAAGTACTTTTAAACCACAACTTCTTCTCTTGCACTAGCCTAGTGATGCGCCAGCGTGAGCTTACATATTACGTAATCACGCCAAAAGTTCACCCATGACTACCGCTCCAGTGTTTACAAGTGTGGAGAAAGAGGACCGTTTTAATGTTGTTCTATGTGGACAGATACTAATTAATGTCTTTGTGTCAGTTTATTGTTTAAAATGGTCCGCAAGTGTGCGTTTCACATATGTAACCCGTGACCTTTCGACGTGATTATGCAACATGCAAGGTCACGCTAGCGCATCACACGGCCAGTGCAAGACCAGGGGCCTCATTTATAAAATGCTGCGTAAAAACCATCCTACATTTGATCTTACGATCATTTAACAAAAATGCGTACGTGTGATTCATAAACCGAACGTACGTGCAGAAAACGCGCGTACCCCTTTCAAATCTATAAATTGCAAATGAACTTGAACTTGTGCGCGCAGCCGAGCAGTTTCAGATCTCCGCCTTTAAACAATGCGTAATTAATGTCAGACATATAAAAGAGCTCTTGTCAATGTTTAAACCCAATTTCAAACAGCAAGAATGGCTTATTTTCCAAAAACCTGCAGCAATCGGACAAGCAAAAGTGCGTACGTCTGCTCAGACCCTGACGTGGCGCTAAGCACATTTCCACGTCAAAGAACGTTTTTATAAATATGGACTTTGCCATGGTTTTTTGCGTACACACTTTACGAGCAAATCTGTGCGTACGCACGCTTTAACAAATGAGGCCCCAGAAGTTGTCATTAAAAATACTTTTATTGGCAAAAATGACTAGATAAGACCCTTATGCCTCGGTTAGGATCGTTTAGAGCCATTTAAAGGTGCATTAAAACTGTAAACTGTTGAAGTCCACTATAGATGTTTATTAGTCATGTGACCTTTTACGTCATCTGCCCTTTTTCCAGTTTACTGCCGCCATCTTGAGTACCTACCGAGTACCAGCAGGCTACTGACAAGGATTGGCTAGCTTGCTACGATTTACGGATTTCTTATCTTTTACTGTCTATGATTCTTATGGATACAGGAAATGGCTACGAAAGACAACATTTCGCCCCTTGACTGTTATGAAAAGAAACGGTACTTTAAAAAAAAATCTTGGTTAGGGTGTGATGCCTACTCGATCCCTGATGCGTTCTTCCAGCCGCTGTCCGCTGCTACCGAACTACCACTATTTTTACAACACTAGGAAAGCAAGACACATTATGAAACTTTGCTGGAAGTGTCACCTTGATCTCTGCGCGTGAATGCGAGCATTGAGAACATTGCTTGTGTACACAGAGTCCACCAAAAAGAAAGGCCCCGAACAACTGACTTTGGCCGCTATTGTGTCCGCTCGCCATCCTTGCCAGACGTAAAGAATCGATCTCCGAATGCAAATGAATGAATCTCCTTTTTCAACTAGAATTTCAATATTGATTTTCACTTGCAACAAAATAACGAATTATCCGTGCATTTATATGGAACTATGCTTTAGGAGCTATCCATCTTTACTCTCCTCCCAACTTACGTCGCATTCGGAGATTGATACATCTTGACTGGGAAGATGGCAGCGAGCGGACGCCAAAACAACCAAAGTCAGTTGTTCAAAACCTTCTTTTTAGTAAACTCTGTGTACACAAACAATGTTCTCAATGCTCGAGTTCATGTATAGAGACACAGGGGATACTTCAAGCAAAGTATGATGTTGTGTCGAGTCTTCTTAGTGTTGTAAAAATAGCAATTTTGAGGCTCAAAACATATTGAAGGCATAGCTTCTAGTTCTTTTGCGACCACTTCAGGTATTCAAAATGGCGGAAGACAAGTTTGAGATGACGTCAGCTGATATTCATGAATATGGAGAAAAAACCTAGAATGCTTCCTTAAAAAACTTGATTCCTTTTCGACTGAAGAAAGAAAGACATAAACATCTTGGATGACATGGAGGTGAGTAAATTATCTGGATTTTTAAGTGGAGTAATCCTTTAAGATGTTTGAGGAAGTTTAATGTCATACAGCTGGAGTTGAGGTCAATACTCTGTGATGGATTAGAAGAAAATTGAGATCGGCTCACTGACGGCTCCGAGTTGCAAAGTCTCGTCTCTCTCTGCAGAAACTCTGCTATACGTGATTGGTCGATCTCTGAGGCGTCTGGGCGTGTCTGCTTAGAACGTGTTCGCTTGGCAGGTGCTTTGCGCGACTTCCGGCCACGACCTCGTTTCTTGATTGGCTGGTCTGTAATGGCGGCGCCTAATAAGCCTTTTGCAGCAGCGCGGGCGAGAACTTCCTGCGGAGTTTCTTTTACTTCTGGTTCAGGCTGTGGAAAATGTTTATATATTTTAAAATATATATATATATATATATATATATATATATATATATATATATATATATATATATATATATATATATATATATATATATATATATATATATATATATATAACGAGCTACAAACTTCTCTTAAATATGATTTGTGTGTCCTGTTGTCTCAGCAGCTACATGCACACTGAATAATTCACACCCCACAAGTGTGTGCGTGCATGTGTGTGTTTTCGAGGACGTGAGGTTTTGCCCTGTTGATGCTAACACACAAAGACACGTGAGATGAATTATTCAATACTCGCTGCCCACTGCGTCTTTTGTACATCACACATTTACTCATCATCTCGTGGGTCGAATGCAGTACTGAGACAGATTATGGTCATTACGTTTGTCCTTTGGCTAAACCGGAGGTCATGAGGCCCAAAACAGACATAACATTATCATTACATTAAGTGTGCTTCACAGAAGAAAGTCATGTGGGTTTGACCAGATTTTAGGCTAAGCAGACCCACTACATCTATAGAATCAGCAGAACGTGTTTATATGGATATCCGGTTCAATGCAGAATGCAGGATTATTTTCTCATCTCAACCGTGATGAAGATTTTATTGGTCCCAGGTGCGAGCGTACAGATGAATCATAAAAGTCTTACGTGTTACAGCCGAGGGGGGGTGTGATCTTTTCAAAATGTGTCTAATAGCTTTTTTATGAGGCCTTCTAGGCGATCAACAGTCATCTTTATTAGTGGTTTTATTGGATGAAACGGCCATTGTGGCAGGACAGATACGGAGGGTTGATGATGTCAGTCCTCTGCAGTAATGTCACACAGGTCTGCTGGAGATCATGGTCATCCTTATTGAGCCCAGCTGAACTTTTAACATCATTTTAAATATGATATTATAAAAATTGTATGAGCATTTATGACATTATTTTTGTGACAGCCTTAATAGGCCTGCAGGACTAACTCATCCTAGTTTGGATTTTTTAACCCGGACTGTGAAATAAATTCATTATTCAATAGTATGCACTCTCTCTCTTTCTCTCTCTGGAGTTATTTTTAGCGTCAGATGAAAGGAGAGGCAGGATTTCCTCAGCAGACACAGTGGGATTAAGCAATGAGAGCATGAACATGTGAACATGAGAGAAATGGAGAGATGAAACCCTAGAGAGAAACTCTTCACAGCAGCCAGCTAAAAACAAACACAACATCTCTCACAACATAACCACCGTACCTGATTCAATCTCTGTTCTCAAACGATTGAATCTCTGTAGTTTTGTGGATGTTAAATTCATTTCTTATATCTCGGTTTAATGTAACTTTAATTTTTTATTAATGTTTTATGTGGAGTCTGATAGTGTTGTAGTTCTCGAGACCGGTCGCAAGACCACTTTTTAAAGGTCTTGGTCTCGTCTTGGAATCGACCGCATATTAACTTGGCCTCGTCTCGGTCTCAGACAAAGAGGACTCGGAATTTTATTTCAAGACCGGTCAAGACCACAATTTATTTTTCATCATTAATGTTATGCCATTTATTCAGGTTTGGCATTGTTTAAGCATTGTTAAGTTTCTCCCAATGACAATTTTTCTAATTTTATTACTAAAAACACCTGCATTGTGGATGGCAAGCCATGGAAAGACAGTTCAGAATAAATGGTTAAATTGATTTCAGCTCTTTAGTGTTTGTTCACTTTTATTTGCTTATAGACAAAGATAAATTCCCACATATCTGCAATGCCTGTGATTATTTTATCAACTTCTCTGATGGCATCCACGCACGCACGCACACACACACACACACACACACACACACACACACACACAGACACACACACACACACACACACACACACACGCACACACACACACACACACACAGACAAGAATTGCCTAATCATATGCATATTCCACATTTTATCATAAATGTTTTAATGCAGTGACTTGCACTGGTCTTGGCTTGGTCTCGGCCTGTCTTGGTCTTGGTCTTGACTTGGTCTCGACCCTTTAAAGTCTTGGTTTTGGTCATGACTTGGTCTCGGTTTAGGTGGTCTTGACTACAACACTAGAGTCTGAACACTGGCAGTCAGAATTTTAAACAATTTGGTCTTAACTATTTATTATTTCCTTAAAGAAAATGTCATTTTTTGTAATTCCACATTTACTCACCCCCATGTCATCCAAGATGTCTATGTCTCTCCTCCCTAGTCGAGAATAAATCCAAGTCTTTCGAGGAAAACATTCCAGCATTTCTCTCTGTAGTGGACTTTTGTGAACCTCAACAGTTCAAAGCCTCAATGCAACCTTAAAGGCTGTAAACGATCCCAACCAAAGCATAAGGGTCTTATCTAGCAAAACAATTGTCATTTTCGCCAAAAAAAAGTATTTTTAACTCTTTCACCACCAGCGTTTTTTAAAAAAAAGTTGCCAGCCAGCGCCAGCGTTTTTCATGATTTTCACAAAAGTTTAATGCCTTCCAGAAAATGTTCTTCTTTAAATATATAAACATACAATATATCAAATGAAAGAACAGACCCTCTGCTTTTAAAAAAAAAACGTTTCATCCTACCTTCAGTACTTCTTTTGTAATCAGCTTTTGAATATGGGTAGGTTTCTGCAAAAACACCACATTTTGAGCAAAAAGCTGAGATAATTCAATTTTTGTGACAGACTTTTCATAGAGATCCCATTCAGAGCGATCGTTAAAACAGACACGGACATGCAGCTGCTTGCCAGAGGGCAATACTTACGGGTTTAAAAAGTTGCGGAAGGGCGCCACCTGGTGGATAATAGCGATACTGCGGAAAGACGGAAATACTCGTCATTGGCGGGGAAGCGTTTTCTCTTGATTGACGAGATATCTTGTCAATGGCGGTGGAAGAGTTAAACAACAACTTCTCGTCTTGTACTTGCCGTGTGATGCACCAGTGTGATCTTACGTATTACATAATCACGTTGAAAGGTCACACGTAAACGCACACTTGCGGACCATTTTTGACAATAAACATTAATTTGTATCATTTTACATACAACAACATCGGAATGGTGCTCTTTCTCCACACTTGTAAACACTGGAGCGGTACTTTCATATATGTCATGCGTGACCTTTCGACTTGATTATGTACCGTATTTTCCGGACTATAAGTCGCATCAGTCAAAAATGCGTTTTGAAGAGGAAAAAACATATATAAGTCGCACTGGACTATATGATACGTCGCGTTTATTTAGAATTTTCGTGAAACGATTTCACAAAATCCGAGGCCAACAAACAGACATTTAATCTGGAAAGGCAAGTTATTAACAATAGCACAGAACAGCAGGCTGAATACATGTAAACGTAACATAAACAGTTATTTACACGTTACACAATAGCATACAGAACATACCCGAGAGGCTGAATAGGCTAAATTAACACTTGACAAGCCAAATCAAGTTCAAAAAGGTCCCGAAGTCATTCCGCATCACTGAATCCATTGAATTACATAAATACAGGAGTAGCATAGAGCGGACTCTAGCGGCTGTAGACAGTAATGGTTTCTCTTGGTTCATATGAAAAAATGTTGACATATAAGTCGCACCTGACTATAAGTTCCAGGACCCGCCAAACTATGAAAAAAGTGCAACTAAAAGTCCGGAAAATACGGTAACACATAAGGTCACGCTGGCGCGTCAAGTAGAGGTCTACACGGGTCCAAAAATTCCTACCCGAACCCGATCAGACCCGTAAATGTGCTACACTGAACCGACCCGGACCCGTCGGTTGTTTTGAAAGCTGGACCCGGAACCGACCCGGACCCGTCTATTATTTAAAAGCTGGACCCGGATCCGACGCGGACCCGTCTATTATTTAAAATCTGGACCCGGATCCGACGCGGACCCGTCTATTATTTAAAATCTGGACCCGAACCCGTCCGGGAAGACACAGACCCGACCGCAAATATTCTTTAGCTAAATGTTATTAATAAGTCAATAAACAATTAGCGAAAATGAAACTTTTTGTCTTACCCATAGAAGTTAAGTCTTCTCGCTCCTTGTACCTGACTGTGTGATGTGATGCACAATCCTTATTTCCAAGAAAGTTCCATCCATGTTATTCCTCTCTTGTCGATTGAAATGTTTAATGCTTATTCCAGCTTTTAAAGTCCACTTTACAGTCATGGTGATTAATAACGCAGTTTTACATTGTGTATCGGGTCAACTTGCTTAATAATGTTTGCCCATTTGGATTATAATAACGATTGCTCGTTCAGTGCCATGGCTGCTTTCGTTAGCTCTGCTTCTTTGCTATCATCTCTGTGCTCTTTGAGCAGAGTCGCGAAAACTTTAGATATAACAGCAAGACGGTCAATTTAATATTATTATAAAAATTAAAGAAGTCAGTGCAAAATGTGCGGTATATGGTGGAATAAGTCCCGCCTTCTAAATAAAAGAGCCAATTGTCAAAGGTAAAGTCATTGCGTCTCACTGCAGAAGCTCCTGACTGGTAGCCGGAGAAACATTAAAAGAGCGCATGCGCGTTAGCTGCCTGGTTGGAGCAACCAAATATAAACTTTTTAACGCAATTTGAGCGTCATAGAAAAAATGTATGTGACAGTTCATCTAAGTTTTTGTTGCTGTTTTTGAAATATTTTATTTAAATGTGAGTGTGTGTTCTCCGAGTCCGATCGACCTCGGGTATTATCCACAATGTTAAACAGACCCGGCACCCGAAGTAATAGATTGAGACCCGACCCGGACCCGGCCGATCATTTAAAATATAGACCCGAACCCGTACGGGTCCCGGGTCGGGTCCCGGGTCTTCGGGTCTTGGGTCTTCCGTGTAGACCTCTAGCGTCAAGTTGTGGTTAAAAAGTACGTATTTTTTATTTTTTTATAGTTTAGAGTTCTTTGAAGCTGCACTGAAACTTTAAACCGTTAAGGTCCACTTAATTCCACTATATGGAGAAAATTCCTGAAATGTTTTCCTAAAAAAAAAACTTACATTTCTTCTCGACTAAACAAAGATAGACATAAACATCTTGGATGACATGGGGGCAAGTAAATTATCCGAATTTATTTTATTAAAGTGGTATATTCCTTTAATTTACATTTACATAAATTTGGCAGACACTTTTATCCAAAGCGACTTACTGATAAAATGTATACCAGTGGTCTCCAACGTGGTGCCGGCACAGAGTATTCGAGTTGCCCGCTAAAGAACATTCTACAAATAGCCTTAATTTTAATATTTAATAATTACATATTTTTATATTAGCTTGGCTTCTTTCATGTTTGTTAACATTTTAAACAATGATAAAACATGTCAACATGTAACATAAAATTAAATCAAAAAGTAAAACAAAAAAGTTTTGAGTAGACTTTATCAAAAAAGTAGCCCTCCAGATTATTTTGGCCATTGTGGTAGCTCTTGCTACAAAAAGGTTGGAGACCCCTGATGTATACAGTAGCTTGAATGCGCAGTATGGTGTTTCCTGGAAATCAAACCCACAACCTTTTGTGCCGCGAACACAATGCTCTACCAATAGATCTACAGGTATTAACAGTACTACTCTCAAACTCTGTATTTAACATAATGATAGGACAATTACATGCAAATGTCAACCTTATTATAAAAATGACATCTCAGATGTCAATATTTGGTGATTTAAATACCTATGCAAAGTCGCTTTGGATAAAAGCATCTTCCAAATGCATAATTGTTAATGTAAATCAATATAATTCACAGAATCATCATCACTACACACACCAATGTTTACCTGTCGTGTGAGCAGCGCTAGAAAACATCCATTACTGTCATCCGATGCTTCTAGTTTGAAAAAGTTAGTCGTCATCTTTGATTCCTCACCGACAATCGGAGTATCTTGCAGGAGCCCTGGATCACTTAACCTGTCACATAAAAGTTTATTTCGACCAGCTAGAGTTTTATATAACATCCATGTGGCTTTCAAATTAATTATAAACTTAGACTAATTCCTCAGACTAATTTAAACCTTGAAGGATGTCAACAAAGTAAGTTTCGTTAGTTTTATACAGACAATTTTGTTTCCAAAATACATTTTGCACACCTCTACACACCTATAGGGCGTCGCTGTAGAGTTCTCCTCTGATTCTTTGAGAACTCGGTTTAGTAGTTCCTCGTTCTCCTCTGAGTAAACTGAACAAGTGGAGTACAGCACAGCACTCACCTTAGGAACTACAGACACCCAATACGAACAGAATAAATGAAACACCAAATTATTTTGACCAGGAGACATGCAGTGCAAATGCAGCATATGTAACAATTGGGGGCTCGTCCGGGATTTCAACCCAGGACCTCTCACACCCCAAGCGACAATCATACCCCTAGACTGCTTTAAACCGACACATACTTACAGATGACACACGCTGCAGGTCTCTTCTCTGTTGACATGCAGTGTAAATGCAGTATATGTAACATAATTGGGGGCTCGTCCGGGATTTGAACCCAGGACCTCTCGCACCCCAAGCGACAATCATACCCCTAGACTGCTTTAAACTTACACATACTTACAGATGAGCGCACGCTGCAGGTCTCTTCTCTGTTGGCAGGTGAGTGACTGGAGTTTAGCTGGACAGATTGAATCCTGGGTTAGATTCAGCAAGAGTTCAGAGTCTGAAACACATCCAGCAACACATTCACATTTAACCAGACTTAATTTCATATTGGTCCAATATCTTACATTTTTACCTATAATCAAGTGCATTTCTGCAGGGCTAATCAACTGGTGGCCCATGGGCCAATTGCGGCCCTCCAATCATCTTTTTCCGGCCCGCTGGTCATCTTTGTCTGATTTAAGACCAGTGTGGTTACTTTAAAGCCGCCTTTCCATTGTACATGACAAATGATGGCAGATAAATCGGAAGAAGAGTTGGAAAGAAGGTCGACAAAGTGTGACTTCCGGGGGGGACACACCCGAAATCCTGGCCATGACATACCGTCCGGAGAAAATGGCACGTATGGTCACCCTATGCTGGTTGCAAGTATTATTCAGTCATCTGCTGTCTTGCTTTAGGATGTTTTCAATGTCACACATTTACATTCAGTTTGTATAGTAACAAGGTTGTTGTGTCAGGCTACTTATGTACACTTAAAAAATATATGAATGGTTTTGTGAATGGTTTTGCTTTAGGGGGAAATGGATCGCTCCATACTCTGCCCAGAGAAAACTGCATGGCAAAGAGTTTTGCCCAGAACAGATCTATACTGCGAACCCTAAATAGTGCCATTGTCAATCTTTGATGATAGTGATCCTGGCAGAAATTGTGTGTGTGTACCTGCGTTCTCCTGCAGTATATAATCTACAGGATTGCTCACAGCAGACAGAGAACAAACCGGCATCAGAAAGATCACACGCACCTTCTGCAAATCCACATCACTTACATCCAAACTGTGAAGAGAGTCCGAGAGGAGCTTCACATCTGAAATAAACACATTATTTACTTTCCATTATGCTGTTTCAGGCAGAAAACTCACTTCTGAAGGATCCACACACAATGACTTACTCTTACAGCCCAGTTTCAGGTAAGTTCTCTGCACCTCATCTCTGTTGGATAACGTTTGATCTCCCAAACATACAAACACTGTGTTGTGCGCATGATCCATTGACTGAGCAGCTGTGTGTGCAGACTAGAGGTCTACACGGGTCCAAAAATTCCTACCCGAACCCGATCAGACCCGTAAATGTGCTACACTGAACCGACCCGGACCCGTCGGTTGTTTTGAAAGCTGGACCCGGAACCGACCCGGACCCGTCTATTATTTAAAAGCTGGACCCGGATCCGACGCGGACCCGTCTATTATTTAAAATCTGGACCCGGATCCGACGCGGACCCGTCTATTATTTAAAATCTGGACCCGAACCCGTCCGGGAAGACACAGACCCGACCGCAAATATTCTTTAGCTAAATGTTATTAATAAGTCAATAAACAATTAGCGAAAATGAAACTTTTTGTCTTACCCATAGAAGTTAAGTCTTCTCGCTCCTTGTACCTGACTGTGTGATGTGATGCACAATCCTTATTTCCAAGAAAGTTCCATCCATGTTATTCCTCTCTTGTCGATTGAAATGTTTAATGCTTATTCCAGCTTTTAAAGTCCACTTTACAGTCATGGTGATTAATAACGCAGTTTTACATTGTGTATCGGGTCAACTTGCTTAATAATGTTTGCCCATTTGGATTATAATAACGATTGCTCGTTCAGTGCCATGGCTGCTTTCGTTAGCTCTGCTTCTTTGCTATCATCTCTGTGCTCTTTGAGCAGAGTCGCGAAAACTTTAGATATAACAGCAAGACGGTCAATTTAATATTATTATAAAAATTAAAGAAGTCAGTGCAAAATGTGCGGTATATGGTGGAATAAGTCCCGCCTTCTAAATAAAAGAGCCAATTGTCAAAGGTAAAGTCATTGCGTCTCACTGCAGAAGCTCCTGACTGGTAGCCGGAGAAACATTAAAAGAGCGCATGCGCGTTAGCTGCCTGGTTGGAGCAACCAAATATAAACTTTTTAACGCAATTTGAGCGTCATAGAAAAAATGTATGTGACAGTTCATCTAAGTTTTTGTTGCTGTTTTTGAAATATTTTATTTAAATGTGAGTGTGTGTTCTCCGAGTCCGATCGACCTCGGGTATTATCCACAATGTTAAACAGACCCGGCACCCGAAGTAATAGATTGAGACCCGACCCGGACCCGGCCGATCATTTAAAATATAGACCCGAACCCGTACGGGTCCCGGGTCGGGTCCCGGGTCTTCGGGTCTCGGGTCTTCCGTGTAGACCTCTAGTGCAGACGCAACCACTGCAGACACATGTGCAACCGTCTGCGCAGACAAACATCCAGCCATGAGGACATCGCCCCCCTCAGCCAGTAGAGGCAGCAGCGCGCAGGGGCCCACACAGCATGATTTATCCTGCAAACACACAAATCACACAAATTACACAACACAGCTGTAATTTAAAGATACTGTGTGTGTGAGTGTGTGTTTGTGTACCTGTATAATGAGTCCGTAGTCTGTCAGTAATCCAGTCTGAATAAGTTCTGTTTTCATGTTGTTAGGAAACACCAGCAGGTCGTGGCAGTGTGGGTCCTTACAAAAGGTCTGTCCTTTCAACTGCCTGACAGATTTAACGCAGGAGAATCCTGATGCGTGTAAAGCTTCATTGACCTTCTCCATACTACACACACACACACACACACACAAACACACACACACACACACACACACACACACACACACACACACACACACACACACACATGAAATCAAGTATCAACTGTGAGCTCACAGTAACACAATGAAGTCTGTGTTTATGTGTGAGTACCTGGTTCGTAGCGTGTTGACCCATGCGTACAGCGGCAGGCGTGAGGCTTTGTCCTGCTTATGTCGTATGTGGTCTGGCAGGATGTTGTCTAGCGATAACAGGTGGTGTTTGATTCTACAGCGAGCCAGTGATGCGACAAGCTTGGTCTTAAACCTATCAAAGCATAATAATAACACAACGGCTATTCACTCATCACAAACAACAGTTTTAACAATAAACAGGCATAGAGTCTGCATCTTTTTATAAGGTAAGTCTATAGTGTATTTTTTTAAATGTTTAACATGAATTGTTTACATTAAATTGCACAAACAATATGAGTATGAAATGGTGTTATTTTAAACAGCTGACTCACTGGAGAAGACACGCCTCCACCTCTCTGACTTCCTGAACTTCATCCTGATTGGCCGATGATGAATTACGAGGGAGGAACTTCCTGTCGAGTAAATCTGTGAATACGACTGCCACCAGACTCATCCAAACATCTGACTGCACAAAACGAAAGAGGGATTTTTTTCTTAAAGGTCAGTGTCCCTGAGGGGCAGCCGGTTTAAAAGCACAATGTGTCATTTTCGCCACTAGAGGTCGCCATACAAAACTAAAATGTAATTAAATAAAATTTTATACAAATTTTTATAATATAAAATTATAAGCCCACAGTGTGGCTTGATAGGCACAGATCCATTGGCCCATGACATCGGGTATGGCAGGTGTGCGGGGTCTGGGAGAAGATCGCAGCGATTAGCAATTAGCAACACGACCCAACTTCAAACGATCCAATCAGATCTTAATGGACAAATTCAAATCCAGCCCTGCCTTATTTTATTTCAGAAGCCGTTTCACTCGGTTCAACACAGGAAAAATAAGGCAGTCGCCACTTCAGATTCATGGCGACTTTAAATCTGCCTTTCCACTGCACATGACCCAACAAATGATGGCCAACAAACCGGAAGAAGAGTCAAAAAGGGGCTGTGTGGGGTGCCAACCATCTTTGGTTGCGTAAAGTTTGGACCTGATTTAAGATTTGTGTGCTTGTTTGACTACACCGCATGCGACACGCAAAATGGAAAGGATGTATTTCAGCGTGTTCCAAACAAAGCATGTGCGCAAGGTTCTTAATCATTTTTTGTTTAACTTTATTAATAACCATTGGTATATATGCATTTTTGATTAAACAAATTTATAAAACTGCCACTAGGAGGCGAACTCTTACAGTCGTGTCAGTCCTGATTACTTGAAATTAGGACTGGGAAACGATTAATCGCGAATAATCGTGTGCAGAATCGTTACATCATATATATGTGTGAAATGTTTACAATAAATATGTATAGATAAATGCACACATATGCAAATATATATTTAAGAAATATTTACATGTGTATATACATTTTATATTGAAATATAATTTATATTTTATATAATTATAAATACCTAATATATACATTTTTTCCCTAAAATTATACATGTATGTGTATGTATTTATATATTCATAATTATTATACACAGTACACACATATACAGTATATGATGTAAACAAAAACTTTTATTCTGCAAACGATTAGTGGCGATTAATCGTTTCCCAGCCCTACTTGAAATGTAACAATTTATGAAAGTTAAACAGTTATAAACAAAAGAAGTTTAAGACCTCTGCATTAAAGTTAGTGCTATACAAAAATACATGTTGATTATTTACACTTGGACTTTTGTGCAATTTTCATAGTTGAACTATTAACATTTGGCTCTTGCAATGTTAAACTGGAATTGTTTTTAAAATATGAAAAAGAAAAAATAAGTTTTCAGTAATTAAAAGGCAAAAAAGATATGTGCATCTTATTTTTATTTTAATAAATGACCTATAACAAAAAGTAACAAAAACATAAAAAGTTAGCCTATAACATATAATATATAATATAATATAATATATATGCCCAGTTTTATGATTTTTAAAAAAATACATTACTTTATCATGAATTCTGTGTAATTAGATATAATAAAAATAAGGCTTTTAACCAACACCACTGTATAATTTAATATGTTTTGTTTAATTAAAACTTTAATTCGTTTTAGGTTTTTGTCATATATTTTCTGTGGGGGAGCCGTGAAGGAATGTGCTGTACACAAGGGGGGCCGCATGCTGAAAAAGTTTGAGAACCACTGTTATATAGGTAAACATAACAAATATATGAGGTAAAAATACAGGTAAAAGTTTTGCCCGCATCATATTAACATTTTTAAAATATGGCCCTCGAAGAAGACCCCTGGCTTATGACCTCTTATGAGAGTGACTTGATAGTACTGCTTTCTCAAGACCATTTTTTTTAAGGTCTTTGTCTGGTCTCGGTCTTGATTGTCTTTGGTCTTGGTCTCGACACCCTCTGGTCTTGGTTTAGGTGGTCTCTGTTATACAGTATGTACACTGCACCCATTTCTTGTTTATGCAAATGTTCTATATGCACAAATAAATTCAAACAATCCGATCATTTCTTTAATACATACAAAAAAGAGCAGGATCACATAAGCTTAAATGTGCTGATCTCTTTAGGGGTCATACTGCAATGTATGTGTGTGTTTGTGTTGTGCATTGTGTTCAGGGTTTATAGTCTCTTAGTATTCAGAGTAACGACCTGCCAAACCAACAGCGTGCAAACGATTCATTTTTTTTACAGCAGCTATATTTTATCCCACAGTGTATGTGTGTGCGTACCATAAGTGAATGTTTGTGAGTGTGTAAACCACACAATCCGCAATCACATTTTTCCCGTTGTGCATTTTGAGACTTTTTAGTCATTTGGAGATTTGTTGTTTTATAAAAAAAGACAAACATACAGAAATGATCACACAGAAATTTCTCCCACCCTCCACTGACATCACACTCACCATTGGCTGAGAGAGAAAGAAGCAGCTGTCAATCAAGACGTCCTCCAACAGCTCCTGATCTACATACATAAAGGAGATCAGATCAAATTAATCCAGATACATCAAAACAAAACAAAATCCCTTTACACATATATTTGTCCAGGTAACATCATACAGTATTGGGGGGATAGTCCTGCCGGGTATCGAAGTGGCCTCATGATTTGCTCACCCTTAGGCAATCCTGGATACACATGTCCATTATTTTTCAGACGAACACATTTGGAGTTATTTTAGTTAATGTCCTTGCTCTTCCAAATTTTATAATGGTAGAAAACGGGGTCAGGGAACAACTTCTGACTTCAAACCCCAAAAACTGCATTCATACTTCACAGAGGAAATCCACATGGCTCCAATAAGGTTAATAAAGGTCTTCTGTGGGTAATCCATAGGGGTTTAACGATACATTGATATGGATCAATACATCGATTATATTTCTAACGCAAAGGCGATGCCGCACCAAAGGGGTTGTAGCAGCAAAAACACAGCGAAAGAGACAGAATACGTGCGTGCACTGCAGGTGATATTGTCCATGCAAAAACGTTGATCAGTTGATTTTATTTATTAAAAATCTCTCAAAAGAGACAACTGGAGCACTTGTTTGGCTGTTAGATCTGATGTTGTGTCTGAAAGACTTTGACTGTTGCCATCATAAGCTTGATTTTATGTGATATTTTGCTCCTTATTATTTATTTCTCTTTATTTAAAAAAGTAAAAATTTTGTTAGTTTTGTTGTAAATGTTCCAGTTGGGACATATATTGTGGCATTTTCAAAGAGTTTAAACGTTCATGTTATATATTTTAGTTGCATTTGTAAGTTATTAAAAATGTAACTGCTTAACTAGGCACGTAATATAAAAATGTCCATAAATAAATTGGATGGAATTCGCATCGAAGAAGTGTTTGATGTATCTGCACATATCACATTGCTGGCTGAGAAAATCGATATTGTATCGCATTGTAATGAACTATACGATTTACACCCTTAGTAATCAATGTGATTTTGTAAAAAAAAATATTCAAGCTTTCCCGGACGAGCCCCCATATGTTACAACCGGCTCATGGTTGCAACATTAACAAGAGGCAAAACAGGCAGGTAAATAGAAAAATAAGTTATTTTATTTAACAAAATGAATTTAACAAAACTTAAACGACCAATCAGTAGTCAATGTGTGAACGCCAGTAGTGAAGAATGCATGAAAGAGGACTGTAAGCTGAAGGTCTGCATGAATGTTAAAGCAACACTAAAGAGTTTTTGCTCTTTGCTCCCCCTAAAGGTTGGAAGCAGAATTGTCCATTACCACTGTTGTAAATAATTTAGCCTACTGCAGCAAAGCTGGCTCTGATTGGATTGTAGGTCTTTCATAAAGCAAGTTTTTGTAGTTTTCACTTGAACTACAGGACCGCGACCCGACGGTTAGAAACTTCTTAAAGGAATAGTCTACTCATTTTCAATATTAAAATATGTTATTACCTTAACTAAGAATTGTTGATACATCCCTCTATCATCTGTGTGCGTGCACGTAAGCGCTGGAGTGCACTGCGACGCTTCGATAGCATTTAGCTTAGCCCCATTCATTCAATGGTACCAATCAGAGATAAAGTTAGAAGTGACCAAACACATCAACGTTTTTCCTATTTAAGACGAGTAGTTATACGAGCAAGTTTGGTGGTACAAAATAAAACGTAGCGCTTTTCTAAGCGGATTTAAAAGAGGAACTATAATTTACAGCGTAATAGCACTTTTGGGAGTACTTTGACTCGGCGCAGTAACACCCTCCCTCTCCCATTATGAGAGGGAAAAGGGGAGCAGACAATAGGAAAAACGTTGATGTGTTTGGTCACTTCTAACTTTATATCTAAATGGTACCATTGAATGAATGGGGCTAAGCTAAATGCTATCGAAGCGTCGCAGCGCGCTCCAGCGCTTACGTGCACGCACACAGATGATAGAGGGATGTATCAACAATTCTTAGTTAAGGTAATAACATATTTTAATATTGAAAATGAGTAGACTATTCCTTTAAGTGCGGTTTTGGCCGATAGAGGGCTGCAAAGCGAATGTGAAAGTGTCGTTCACCCTGTTTCGAGCGGATGAACGACTAAAACTTTTTTGGAAACGTTTTCTTAAGGTAAAAAAACTCTTTAGTGTTGCTTTAACACAAATCATAACAGAAACACAAAAGAAAGCCGCTCGGTCAAGTGCAGTTACATCGTTGCGTGCCGTCCGAAACCCACAGCGCTGGAGTTTTTATAAGCCCAGTGATGAGCCACAGGTGGAAAGACCACACCCCCATGAACGACCTACCTAAAACTTAACAAAAAACAAAAAAACACAGGCCCAGCACTAACTGGGACCTAACAATAAACTATAATAACTAGCTACTGGTAATGGCGCCATTCTGTATTTGCGTGATTCACGAGTCATTGCGCAATGTACCTATGGCAACCAACACTCACTACGCTAAAACTCTTGTCTAAGATGGTGTCGTTACCAGAAGCTAGTTATTATAGTTTATAAAGGTCATAATATGGTTATTTTTCTTTAAAAATCGCATTGCTAACCTGCAAAATACCTTTATTAACCTATTGGAGCCATGTGGATTACCTCTGTCAAGGATGAATGCACTTTTTGGGGGTTTAAAGTCAAGTTGGTCCCTAATCCCTGTTTTCTACCATTTTATTACACGGCTCTCTGGAATGCTTGATTCTGATTGGTCAGTTGAGACATTTGCAGGTTCGTTCTTTTCAAATAATAACCGCTCCAAAATAATAACGCATAGCCGGTACTACTTGCACAAGTAAAATCGCTCCGCGCCAATAAAGATCAATAAAGATTACTGTCTGTTTGGCGCCATCTTGTGACAAACACTGGACAACCACGACAAGACACAGACAGCTTACTGAGACTGAACTTGACAAAATAGAGCATGACAGCTACGAAGCCATCACACAAAAAAATACAGAATGGGCATTAAAACTTCTCAAAGACTGGCTAAAGGAGAAAAAATGGAGACAGACAAGTATGAAGCAGAGGATCTTAATAAGGTATTACGATCATTTTATGCATCTGTGCAAAGTTTCGCGGAAGGATAAAAATGTTAATTTAAAACAAATATGCCAATAAAACGTTTCAAATTCATATTCATGTCCAGTTTTTTTCTTATATGGCAAGTAGCTGTGTAATAAGCGGGATAATGTAGAGGCAGCCGGTAGTTATTGGGAAATAAGCCCCTTCAGTGTGATACAAGACCCTCCGCTTCGCGTCGGGTCCTGATCACACTGTCGGGGCTTATTTCCCAATAACTACCGGCTGCCTCTACATTATCCCTTACATAAAGATGATGGACATGTGTTTCTTAGATTGCTTGAGGGTGAGTAAATCATGGGGTAATTTTGATATTTGGCTGGAGTATCCCTTTAAGAATCAAGATGTATGTAAATTATTGAACTGGGTTATTTTTGTACATTTTTTTTTTTATTTCATCTTGTGGACTGTATGTAAACATCTGTTATGTGAAATAATTTGTTCAGAGTACTAAAATAAATAAATATATTATATAAATAATCTTACAATTCCTCTTTTTTCTTACATTTTTAACTTTTTTTCAGATTGTGCAAACGTATTAGGTTATTTTTTCCACATAGAATAATAGAATAAACTCATCTGAAGTTTAACACAAATATAAATATGGAACTCAACGCATTTAAAATGCACAAGAGGTGGATGAGAAATGGTCAATTGGGCCAATCCTTCTGTTGGACCAAAATCATCATTTCAGTCTGGAAGCTGTCTGCTAGTTCAGCATCTTCAGAAAGCTGTTGAATGCTCCTGCGGTAATCTTGTGTAATAGATGTGTAAATGTGTGTGAGAAGATAAAGCTCTTATCCTGACTGGCAGGTGTGATCTCACACCCTGTCCATCACCCAAGGGTGACAAGATGAAAAAGCAGTTTCCATGACAACTACAAACATCCCATTTATCTGTCCTGACAACACACCATTAGCAGGGTTTGTGTGTGGGGGCATAAAATATTGAAAAGGTGATCATCAATTTACTTTACGTACGAATCTCACGGACACATGCAGCACATCCACACAGTTTTAGTTTAATATGTTTTCTTCCTCTCACACACAGCTGGTGTAACGCATGGCTCGGGTCCCAAAACACAGCTTCACCCATTAACTCTCTGAACTGTGAATCATTAAACAATGAATTGTGTGACACAGACTATACAGAGATCAGAAGCAGTGTGCACTGGAGAACAACATCCAATGATAATGCGGTCACGGCTGCATATGGCAGATCACAACATAAATTTAAGCCAACAACAAGAGACCTGGGGTAAAAAAAGGTGTTTGCGAACCCCAACAAACAGCCAAACCGCATTAAAACTTTACAGTTCACGCTTGAAATCTTTGTCATGTAAATGGGCCCTTAGTGTCTTGCAGTAAAACCCCTCAGTGTCACTAATGGTTTGAAGCTTTTGGGGAAATAAAATACTGTAACATAGGACTGAAAACATCATGACTTTAGGTGGAGTCTTGTGATGGATGAGAACAGAGAAAACCGCAGACGAAAAGAAAAAGAAATCACGAGATGACGGATGAGCGTAATGGACAGAGCCCCATAGCCATCTCCTAGATGTGTGTGTGTGTGTGTGTGTAAACGTATACACTTGACACACACACACACAACTCTCCCACACTCATTTATCTTTCAAAGAGAAAGAATTCAGCCTGAGAAACGACTCGTTTTGGCCCAGAGTTTTAATCAGGTCCTCTGGATGAGTTACATGCAGGCTGATATTTACTACGGTATCACTGGCGATGAGCCGTTCTCATACTCAAGGACAAAATGGCAATAAACCCTGTGGTTTTTCCACTTCTAAAGCCTTTATCCACTCCAATGAACTGTAACAATTCCAGGGTCAACTCAGCTTCTCTCCTCCAGACGTATCCCAGCATTCCGAGCTCTGGAATCGTGTGAGAATAATCACTGGGCACGCCTCTCTCACAGAGCACAGCGAACGAAACCAACCTCGGAGGAGCAAGTGGACAGCGTGCAAGGTCGTCTGTTCCCTCGACACCTATAGTACGATCTGCTTCATTTGCATGTCATGGATTTTAGCTCATTTTCAAAAGCAGAGTCATGTAAAGAAGCTTTACAATCACACCAAACCCACAGAACTGAACCTGACCTGAAAACCCCCCACGCCCATAAACCATTGGCTGAACGTCTGATACATATGGCACACTTTTCTGGAAACACTTCAGCAGTCATCCTCTGATTGGTTAAATCATATAGGATTTTTGGAAGATGTGTGTGTGTGTCGAGATCTTTAACTACTGTTACTACACTTTTACCTACATTTTTGTAAGGGAAGAAAGCTTTCATGTTTACATCGATGACAATATGCTTCATCAACGCTGCTTTAATTTTTTTTATGTTTAAAAGTATGCAAGGTATTATATGGTGTTTGCTATAGTTATAAACTTTAGAGACGGTCGTAAATTATGGTGGCGCACCGGTCTGTTGCTGTGGCTTGGCCATTTAAAGCTGCCATGGTTTCCCGACCTTCAGTAGGAAGGTCTGGCTACGTGAGACTATGGCCATGTCCCAAATGGCACACTTCATGTGGACTTTCGGTCTCGTGGCCTTAAATTGTGCATTCTCGCTTAGTCTACGAGTCCGTAGGATGTCCCATCTGTCATTTTTACACTTTGAAGTGTGCTCATCAGCGCCTCCTTTGCCCCCTTGATGCGGTCTTCAGCGAAGCCCGCACTGCAGCAGGCTTTGCGCACTTTACCAACCCAGAAGTCCTTGCAAAAGAGCAATTAGACCAATCAGACGACGGAAGGGAGAAGTTCACACTGACGGGCAACTTCTCTACCTATTTCCGAGTCTGTCCCAAAATACGACTCCGGTGCACCCACGTGGACTCGCATCAAGGGTCCCTAAAGTCTGGACTACGTGATGTCATCAAAGTGTGGACTCTGAGGAGGACCACAAGTCCGGAGTGTGCCATTTGGGACAGGGCCTATATCCTTTTTCCCACAGAAATTGGGTGATTCTCATGAAACCATTGAAACACCACGGCACTAATGATTTTAGCTTTAAAATGTGTAATATAGTAACATTAAAAAGCATCAGAATTAACACAATACTGTGTTCTACCTTGCACAATGTGTGATTTCAACATAAGAATTTATGATTGTAAATTATATCTCATTTTCTGCTGATACTCATTACCGCAATGTGTCCGGCTGTGTTTGAACATGCGTAATGTTGTAATTTAATCAAATTAACACAAAAATATTAAGAAAAAAATAAATGGATGTTTTGCTAGACTACTTTAGATGACAGAAAAAATATTTACTGAATATTCATGTATAATAATAATGAAGAAAAATTAGGAAAATGATGTGTCCATGCCTGATGCTCTCATCCTCCGCAACACTTTTTGAGAACAGTTTAAGCACACATACAGAATTTTAATAAAGTTTGATTTTGAGTGACCAAGCACATGGACCAGTTACTTCAAGATGGCTATCAGGTAAGATCCTTTTTTACAGTTAATTTGAAATATTGTCTTGTCAGAATGCTTATACAACATTTTGATTATCATTACCGCAACAGATGCTTATTAAATGTTAATTTAATTAACAGAAGCATAATACTTTGATTTTAAATGCATGTGCAGAATCTCCAAATTATGTTCTTTCAGGTTTGTCATGTCATTTTGAAAATATGTCAGTGTTGATGTTTTCTGACTGTTGCGGTAATGATATTTTTTAGAACTAATTTTTTTAATTATGTTACAAAAAGTGTTAAATGATAAGTAAAAGTTTTTAAATGAATGTTCCCATTTACTCCAGACTTTGTTTTTCAATGTCTGGTGGGAAAAAAAGTAAATTTAAGCAATTTTTACATTTTCATGCTTGACATTTTTTAAACCAAGTTTTCGTGAGAATCACCCAATTACTTTACAAAAATTCACTGTTCACACACACAGGGACATTCTGTCTTCTTAAGATATCATTCTTAAATCCATACCAAAATACCAGTAAACTCAGTAGCTTATGTCTCCGTGTAGAACAAACCCATTGTTAAATTTTTGGCAAGGTGCGTGTCAGGCTACCCCATAGACTGTAAAAAAAGATGGATGTCGTGTCCGTGACGTCACCCATAGGTTTTGCCTGCCGTCACCATCTTGGCCATGCGTCGCATCACTCGTGGATATCCAACCCAGTATGACGAAGTTACGTACCTATAGTCACGTAAATTTGTGAGTCTTTTCCATGACACTGACACGTTTTTCCGCCTTTTTGCGTGAACATGTCACGTATTTCTGTTTCACGTCATTGTCACGTATTTGTTACTCAACTGTTTTTCCTTATTTTCTTACCATTGTCGCTTCGGTTTAGGGTTAGATTTACATAAAATGACATCCTTACCCACACCCAACTCTAACCCATGCGACAATGGTTCAAAAATCATAAATTATAAGAAAATAAATCGTGAAAAAGGTATAAACCAATACCAAAGTGACATCCTAACGCAAACACCAAATCTAACCCTAAACCGAAGCATCAATGGTTTGAAAATAGGAAAAAGAGTTGAGTAACAAATATGTGACAGTGACACGTAAACAGAAATACGTGACATGTTCACGCAAAAAGGCGGAAAAACATGTCAGATTGAGATAAAGTACCTACTTACTGACCTTTAAAACAGTAGGTACTGTATAGTATGAATCCAAGTATGAATGCGATTCGGACGTACAACATCAGTCATACATCGTCATCACGTCATGTCATACCAGCGCGAATACACCTGCATCGCCGCTTTCCGCCATTTCCTAACATAGATTGTAAAAAAAATGGACGACGCCCGTTCGCTCTCTTCCATTGCTGAAAAATGAAGTCGTCAGTGTCCCGATACTGCGCTGACATCTTGGGTCTTGAGTCTGCGCATTAGCGTTTTCGAAACCAGTCATGCGCAGTAGCAGTGTTGGGTGTAACTAGTTACTAAGTAATTAGTTACTGTAATTAAATTACTTTTCCCTTGAAAAAGTAAAGTAAGGGATTACTCTTATTTTTCTTGTAATCTAATTACAGTTACTTCTGATGTAACTAAATACTGTGTATGGACTCTAAAACTATTATGTTAACTGTAATACAAAGGTGGATTTAACATGGTTTAAGTTTAAAATTCTCACTATTAACTGGTTGATTATTAGCATTAATATTAATGAGATGCTGGCTGTTTATTAATGCTTAGCACATATCTGATTCTGCAAAACCTTATTCTACGTCCTTAACCCTCCCCATTTCTACCAATACTTAAAATTAACAACTTCTTTAGTATTAATAAGCAGTATTTGGAGTATATTGAGGCAAAAGTAGTTAATAGTTAGTTAATAGAAATGATTGGACCCTAAAGTGGGACCAGAATAATTGATGTACTTTTATATATTATTTTTTCAAGCCATTTCAAGCCTATCCTTGTATCATGTACTAAATAGGATTTAGAAAGTAATTAGTAATAAGTAATTAAATACTTTTTGGAGAGAGTAATTTGTAAAGTAATCTAATTACATGATTAAAGATGTAATTAGTAACTAGTAATTAATTACTTTTTTTGAGTAACTTACCCAACACTGCGCAGTAGTGAGCAGGAACTAAATCTGCCCTCGCTCTCGCAGAATGCGCATATCACAGCTGTCAATCATGATGTGACACCACTGTTTTTATAGCATTAAAGGAACAGTATGTAAGAAATTTATATCAATTAATCATAAAATGGCCCTAATATGTCACTAGACATTACGAAATCATTTTCATTTCAAATACTTATATCACTCGCAACAGTGGTCCGGCCAGGATATTGTTATTTAAAAAGTGGAGTTGCAGCCCTCAACTGATGTTTATGTTGTCATGTTGTGTATTGGCCACCAGTTGTGTGATTGCAGTACCAGTTTTAGCCAAAAGTTTTGTGATTGCAATATCAGTTTTGGCTACAATCCTACATACTGTTCCTTTAAATAACTAACTAAAAACAAACTTATTTTAAAAACAAACACTTGTATTTACATAAGCATGGTAAATGACAGAAACCAGTTTCGGAAAAAAGATAATTGAAGTGTAAATAAATTGTTTAGTTGGTCTCAAGTCCCATTGAAAAACATGGGGGAGGCGGGGTTTATGACCTGTACTGGGACCAGTCACTGGCGGGTGATCAAGACGTTTTGGCTTCACTTTTCAGGGTTTGTGCGGCACGCTTGTTTCCTAATATGTAGATCCCTCTTCTTCTTCGTTGAATAACTCCGCTCTGGGAATAACTCCTGGGAAGTGTCCGTCGTATGCACTCTTCAAAATCTAACTGGAAGTAGTAGGTCATCCGGGTACTTTTCACATACTGTTTTTGGAATACTATGTATTCTGACATCCCTACTGAAAAATCCAGCTAAGACCAGCATAAGCTAGTAGGTGGTTTTAGCTGGTTTAAGGTGGTTTACTCTGGTCCTCCCAGCCTGACAAAGCTGGTCATGTTGGTGGGCCAGCTGGGCTTTCAGCCTGACCAGCTAAGTCCAGCTAGACCAGCTTAAAAAGGTACCAGAACATAGCTATACCAACTTGCTACACCAGCAAAACCAGCTAAAACCCAGCTGGGTGATCAGCTAAAACAAGCTTAGGCTGGTCTTAGCTGGATTTTTCAGTAGGGATACTACTCGCCTCGCCTACCGCTTTTCACCTACTTTATAGTATGGAAGTAGGCGGTTTCGGACGCAAGCAAGAGAGATCGAAAGGTTATTACTGGTAATCTTACAACCCCTCTTTGTCATGGGCTTGCCAGATCTTTTGTACTAGACTCAGGTCTGAGTGTACCTGGCAAGACCATGACAGTACTATGTTCTGTGTGGGAGCATGTGGAGGCATATAGTTGTGTGGCTTCCATGTGTTCCCAGTGTTTTGTGGCTGTCATGGTCTTGCCTGACCTTGGTTATTATCCAGGTTGGATGTTAGAGGGCAAGGCCATGGCAGCATTGTGTTTACGTGGGAACACGTGTGTTTTCACATCATGTATGTGTGACACGTGTTCCCAGTGTCTCGTCACTTTTACCCTACTCCCTTATGTACTCGTGTCTTACGTGATTAATTATGTTCACCTGTTCCCCATTGATGTGCTGTCTATTTAATGCCCTCGTGTTCTCTGTGTGGTGTGCGTGCGTTGTTGAATTTCAGTGTTCATGTTCTCCGTGTGCCTGAGTTCTGTTCTAGTGTTTTGTGTTCCATCACAGTATTATTTCATCCTCTGTTTTACCCCCACGTGGGTTTGTTTTGTTCTGTTTTATTAAAATACATAGTTATATTTTCTTACATCTCTTGCGTTTGGGTTCATCCTTTGTTTTCCACTTTCCAGTATTATACCGATCGTGACACTCTTAGTGTTATATTGGCAGCACTGATTTACCAGAAAGGTTCTGTTTACACATAATCTGATGATCTGTTAACTGTGAAAGGGACTTATGAAGATGCAAACCTGATCAAATTCTTTCAGAAAATGGAGGAGAATCTGAAGAATTGTTGAGTGTGTATGTGAGTCACGTTTGTGTCTGTATTGATTTTGGATCCTGGTTGTGCCCCGGTGCAGAATTAAAGCAGATGAAGGTGAAACCAAAAGAGACACTTTAATATCACATGCTAATTCTCAGTTCCCTCAAAAACTTCAGATTGCCCTTGTTGTGCTGCAAATCATGTGATTTATTCAGAAGAATATGCTTTTTAATGTACCTCTGAGTAGTTGTAATTATTGTACAATGTAAACACAGCATTTGGTTTCTCTTTAGCAGGTGTTTCTTTAACGATACACGTTGGAGATGTTTTTAAGACTGTTATAATGTCTTAATCAAGCATTCTGCTTCATGAATGCTAATGAACCCAGCAGAAAGTTTTTTTTTTTTTGGAAAGTAGGATTACATATCTGGACTACAACATTAAAGGACGGATCTCACATGTAAGACCACACACGTTCTTTGACAAAAAGAAAAATCAATCCTCTCTCAGGGCAGAATCAATCTGTATCTCATCACATCATCTAGTGGGCTCTTTTATCTTCTTGTTTCCTCTTTGAATAACCGACCCTATCAAGCAGTTTAGACGGGAGATGATTGGTTGAATTGATCTGAGTAGTAGACTTCCTCTCCTTCAGATATCAAAGTCATTTCATTCAGCTTCAGATCACTCTCTGGATGTAATTCAAGCTGTCTGTTTCTTTCTCAGACTGATCTATCATCATTCTGTCTGTTACACGCAGCCCATTCGGCTGTTGTATCAGATTAAGACGTTGTGTTCATCTGACTATTTGAGCACTTGAGCATCACTCACAATATACGTCTCATTGATAATGTCAGACATTCTGTTGTGCTGCAGTTCAGCTTTGACTCGTTTAGTGTTTAATGTTTTACAAATTATAGTTTTTTGACTATATATTTTTTTTATTAGAGAAATAGTTCACCCAAAAATGGAAATTTTGTTATGATTTCCTCACCCTCATGTCATTTGATCCTCAATGTCTTTATAGTCAGGGTGCCCACATGTATGGCTTAATATATTTACACTGGGATTGCCTATATGAATGTGAAACTACAAACAGTACAAATGTCATAGTTTTAATAAACTTCAAACAATGTTTTCACTTGGAGGCCGCCATTTTGTTAACATTTACAAATGGTTGTAGTCAAAACCTGTTTTATTAAAGCTACAGTGAGTTAAACAAATCTTCAATTAGTAGATTGTAAAACAACATGATCTCATGGAAAGACGTGTTATAGTCACGAAAAATGTGATTTTTTTTTGTGTCCATGCCACAAAATTAAACCTTTTTTTGTGATTTCTATAAATAGTTTTCTGTCCGTTCTTTTTTGTGTCATTTTATGTATTGTTTTCCCTTTATTCCCCCTATTTTTAAATCATTGTCACTTGGGGTTGGAGTTAGATTTGGGATTTGGGTTAGGATGTACTTTTATGTATTGGTTTCTACACACTGTAAAAAATACTTTGCTGCCTTAAAATTTTTTGTTGAATCAACTCGGAAGTTATTTCAACTTACTATTATTTATCTTGACTAGAGATGAGTTGTTATAACTACAGGTGAGTAAAATTAAGTTGACTTTTCACAACTATATTTTATAAGAAAATAAGTCTAGTTTTTAGACCAAAAATATCAAATTTAAGTGATTTTGTGAATAAAAATTTCTATAATTTTTCTTGAATTTAGTGTTTAAGAATGTTCAAGATTGTTTTGCTTACCCCATTGACAGATTTTTTTTTTCTTGTTTTATGCACAAAATCACTTAAATTTAATATATTTGGTCTAAAAACTAGAACTATTTTCTTGGGTCGTTTTGCTCATCAAGAAAAAGCATCTTAATTTAAGAATTTTTAGATATTTTTACTGAAAACAAGGCAAAAATACTAAGAAAATGTTTTCTTGAAAATAATTTTTTGCAGTGAAGCGACAATGGTTAGAAAATAGGAAAAAACTAAAATAGAAAATAATACATAACATGAAACAAAAAAGAAAGTCATGCAACAGGCACAAAAAACTATTTATAGAGTGACATAAAAAGTCATTTTGCTCAAGGCGCGAAAAAAAGCTGAATTGTATGCCATAGACACGAATAAAATTTGTCAAATTTTTCGTGACTAGGCTATAACACGACTTTCCGTGAGATCAGTCTGTTGTAAAAAATGTGAAACTGAAGATGAGAGTTATGAATGCACACAGACGGTAGGTGGCTTATATGGTCTTTAAACCTGCATGCCATTCAAAATAAATGAAATTAAAATGATAAACAATACAGAAAACATACAACTAAAAGGTGATCAAAATCAGGTAAGAAGCTGGAAGTGAAACACATTGTTACATGAGAAACTATAGTAGATGCCATACTATTTACTATAGTAAACTGTAGTAGTATTTACAGAATGCACTGTGCACGAAACATAATGGCGGCCTCCACAGGTTAAAATGATTATTGCATGTTGGATTTTTTAAAGAAATTAATATATATTTTTTTTATTTTAGTAGTAGATGGCAAGTAAAATGATTAAAAGCATACAAGTCTTCATAGTCAAGGTACCCTTTAAAAAGTGCTGTTTTTGGTTTTTTGGTTACTATGGGAGTAAATGGTGACTGCCCCTTCAAGCTTTAAAAGGACGCAAAAGTGTTAAACAAATAACTCCACTTAACTCATGACATATATTTTAAGTGTCCTGAAGGCATACAAAAGGGTTTGTTAAAAACAAAGAATGTATAATTCACTATTTGATGAAAGACTTGTCCTGCGCCTTTTATTTAATGCACGTTCCCTGTGCCTGAATTGTTGTTGTTTAGGTAGCTTTAGGATGTTTATTTTTTTTAATAATCTGTAAAAACAGTGATATCCACAATAAAGTTGTTTAGTAAATGTCTAAAGGTCACTTAAAATATATGACACAAGTCGAGTGGAGTTATTTATTAAACATTTTGAGTCACTATCCACTCCTATTGTAAAAAAAAAAAAACGACAAGCAAGACTTTTCTTTTTATTACATCTGCATTTGGGTACTTAGAACAGAGAAAGACATTAAGGTGAGATAATGATAACAAAGTTTTTGGGTGAACTATCCTTTAAAAATCACACCAAACGAGCATACAGTCTTAACTCTATCTGACCTTCCTACATTAAGTGAACTGATTTCCTTTGAAGCGGCTGTAATTTTTTCCTTTCAGCACACATGAGTTGTGTCTGCTCAGTGACTTACATTTGAGCGCGTTGAAAGCGAGCTGGTATGCCTGACGTTGAGATGATTCATCCCTGGTGTCATGGACGCTGACCTCCGACCTGTTCCCATAGCTAATGAGCCTATGTGCAGCAGGTTTGTTCTGGTTTGTGTTCTGAAATATGGCAGCAGCTTGTAGGTAAACCCGGTCCGAGGGGCTGCTGGGACTCTCCTCAGGCGACGAAGGGTCGGTCTGTGAAACTGGAGCTTCTGGGGGGACTGGATCCATCAGAGAGAGATGTTTAAGACTGGAGATCTGAGATCCATGCTTAGAAGAGTGCAGTGAACCTTTCCTGACCATCCTGAACTCTGACACAAACACACACAATAAGTTATTAAATACACTGTTAAAACAAAAAGTTTTAAATTGAACTGTAAGCAGAAGCTCAAAAACTTCCTGGCTTTTTGTAATCTATTGATTTGTGAATGACAAGTTGCTATTATTTAAAACTGGCTTAACAAAAACTGATTACTTACCTTGACAATGTTCGTCTTAGGGCTATTATTATACACAGTAAACACATATGACTTTTATTCTGCAAACGATTAGTTGCAATTAATCGTTTGCAGAATAAAAGTTTTTATCATATAAACACAAATTTATCATATAAAAACACACATACATGTATAATTTTAAGGAAAAAATATATTAATAAATGAAGTATTTATATTTATCTATAGCCTATATAAATATAAGAATGTATATACAAATGTAAATATTTCTTAAACATATGCATGCATGCGTGTGTATTTATACATAGTTATTATACACAGTACACAAAAACTTTTATTCTGCAAACGATTAGTTGTGATTAATCATTATGCAGCCAGTTTGGCTCTCTCATTTAGAGTATGTATAGTATAATATGAGATAAGAAACCCCCAAAATTTGCTTCTTGTTTATTTTTTTTAAGCTGGTTCAACTGTTTTTTGTAAAGTTTAGAGATGTGTGTTACTCTGTAAATTGTTAGTTTAACTACTTCAACTCAATAAAGCTGCGCAGCAAGTTGCCTTAAAAGCCAGATTTTAATTTTTTTTACTGTGTCTGTATTTCATAAACTTCTTTTTATATCTTTTCATAATCTTTTTATATGACTGTACTTTATAATTACTGTAAAACTCCTTTGCAAAATCCCTTACGAAAGCTAATAACGATTTTTCTGCAAATAAAATAACATGATAGGAGGCATATCAAAAACGTGCATGGTTGCCACAAATTGGTTTTGTTACCAACCCGTTTTTGTAAAAAAATAATAATTACAATTTACAAAAATTTACATTTACAAAATGTAACTTAATCAATACGACAAAATGTGTAGGCCTACTATATTTTAAATATAATAATAAAACGTTTTATTATTAAAAAAAAAACGCTACAGAAATGTTGTGTACTGGGATAATGTGTTGAAATATTTATATAAAAAAATATTAATGGGGGTTGTTGTTGGCAAATCGATTTTATATATATATTTTTTAAGTTTATTAGTAGACGTTTTAATCCAAATCTTATTTTCCAACATTTTCCTTTCAATAATAAAAGTTTTATATAAATATAAAAAAAAATCTTACCATAAAGTTGAGGTGTTTTTCTCCAGCAGCGGTTATAAACTTGACTTGATACAGCCTTAATCACAGCAGACTGAGATCACGAACAAAACAGATCAAAACTGGAAGCAGACAGAAGTCATATGACCCGTGTTCATGGTAACGGGATGCAGATCGGCGGGAATGTGGAAGATGAGAGAGAGAGAGAGAGAGAGAGAGAGAGAGAGAGAGAGAGAGAGAGAGAGAGAGAGAGAGAGAGAGAGACTTGTTGAAAATGAACGTTATCAGAATCAGGTTACGGTGTGATTTAATCACGAGGTAAGGTGATTTAACAATTTAGCCACTCTCTCACTTCACTGATCCGTGGACAGTAACGCGTGTTATATTTACCCACTCTGACTTTTGTAAGATTTTTACTGTCTTTGTAAAAACCGATCCCTCGCAAAATAACACCAAATAGCTTCAATCCCTTCAAAAACACTCGCAAATGAAGTGATTTTTTTTGTGCATTTATTCTTACACAGATATTTGGAAAGAGCCTGTTGGTTCTGTTTACGCTCATAACTTGGTATTGCGTTAACAGCGCAAAAGGTCATGGGTTCGAACCCAGGAAACACACATGCCAAGTGCATAAAGGTAAATTTCACTTGAAGGATGGGAATGTGATGATATACTGTCCTCTTGTGGTCATCACAAAAATGACACAATCAAACAAATTAGGGCCGTTTAAAACACAACAGACAACAAAAGACAAACAGAGGTAACGCAAATTGTGTTTTACATAGATCTGTTATCCTGGGAAATGTTTTATTATAACTTTTTAATATTTTTTATTACGTGCTCCCACATTCCCGATCTTATGCTGCACCAACATTGCTGTATGAGTTCGCATAACAAAATGTGCGCGTAATTTGTGGAGATCAGTTACCTTGTTTATGTTATAAGTGCATATACTTGTGAACAATATAAAAACTATAAATCTCTTAAAGCTCACTCACTGATATTTCACCAATACAGGTACAGGATTTATTTACATTTCACCAAATTACTGCGCAAAACTGTAACATCAAAGGTACAGTACGGTTACGGTATGCTAACATCAAAGATATAAGGTAGGTAACTGCATTTAAGTCATGTTAAAGGGTAGGCCTAGTGTATGTCTGTGTTAGCCTATACCATCAGTGACTGTGTTTTGTTTACTTCGGACACGTAGTATGAAGAATTTTGAATGATCTTATTATATCCCCTCATCCAATATTTGTCTTTTTAGTTACTTCACTTATGAAAACCAGTGCCTAACACAATAAACCAGAATCATTGTTCCTATCCACAGGGTGCGATTTGCCGGGGGGGATGCGTGGGATTTCCCCCTTTCTGGGGTGTATTCCAGAAAGCAGGGTTAACTTACCATCAGATTAACCCTGAACTTTTGGTTGATCAACCCCAAACTTGCTTACTCTGGGTATGTTGGTTCCAAAACACAGTTTAAGAGTTAGTTCAATCAACCCGCTGAAAGTAACCCAGAGTTAATGCGCGCTCACGGTAACAACATAAAGGCATTGTCAATGGATCACAGATTTCACGAGTCACCATGGAAACATCAGAGAACTTAAACGTTTTTAAATGAAAAATAACATTATAAACCAATAGTTTCTGTCAAAATCAAAGTTTTATAACCTTATATAAGTGCGATTACAAAACAGATAAAATTAATTAATTAATACGAACCTATTTTACCCCATTTAAGTCCAATATTACGTCTCAACGAAAATACACATAATATTATTTAAATATTATTTAAAAGCCTGCAAAATAATCATAGATTTTATATATGATTTTAAATATATTAATTATATCTAATTAGATATAATTGGACATAATTAAGATTATCTTTTCTCTTACAAAAATTAGCAATGGTTTTACTACAGTAAAAAAAACATGGTTACAGTAAAACCATGGTAACCTCAAATAACCATGGTTTTGACAACCCTGCTTTTCAAGACCCATAGTTAATCCATGGTTAGTGTAGTAAAACCATGGTTTTGCTGAATCAATGCACAAAAAAAACATGGTTACCACAACTTTACACCAATGAAACCATGGTTCATTTTTGTAAGGGCTGTGGCACATAAAGTGCATAAATCTGTCATAAGGCTTATTTAAAGTTTTTTTTTTAGATATGATTGTATTGTGTATGCATATAATGCACTATGATTATATTCACTACTTGTACTACTTGTACTTATTTCAATGACCCTGTTTAGTTTTTGGACTTTCCATTGTATGACACTGTATCGCCATCTTTTTTAACATTTACTTATCTGATAAATCCACCCTCTTTTAATTGTAAAGCTTCCTTACAGTCCTTACAGATTTTCAATAATTTTGTGTAATGCTTTTCAGTACACTACACTAAAAATGATCATTCATTTGAATTGGACGATTAGGATCTGCTGTGACAGAAGTGGAGAATAGAAATGTTACATTAGTGTCAATAGTAAACATGTTCTAATATATCCTGTATCATCTAATATAACCAAATCTCTCAATTTCCCTTTGGCTCAAAAATGATAGCTCAGGAAAGCAGCTGCAAAAGTCCCATTTTAAAGAAAAAAATGTGATTTAGAAAAAGGACAACTATAGATCAAATGTAGAGAGGAGGCTAAGGATCTGAAGTGCATGTTTAAGAAATAAATATGATACTATGGAATATATATTTATAATTTTATTTCATTGTGTACATGATCTAACTAAAAATAGAAAATCTCTGACCACTATGCCATGTCTGTGATTCAATGGTGTTTCACCAAATGAAGTCTGTGCTTCACCTGTGTCACTCTGTGGGTCAGTGTTAAATCATGCCTGTGCTTCATGGGTGTCATTCTGTTGGTCAGGTTAGATGCACATGCCTATCAGAGACTGCAGGCAGGGGTAACTTCTGTCCCTCAGTAATTATTATTTTGATAGGCATCATGTGTTTCTATTTGTTACTGTAACATTGGCACATTGTCACTCAATTAAAATATGTTAAGATTTCTGGCTCAATATTGACAATGTATTTACACACACAATTTATTAGAACTTTAGATTCATCTCAAATATCTAAGTGAAAGATGAGGTTATTTATGAATTGACCAAATTTAAATAGAAAGGTACTTGTTAACATTAATTAACTGATGGAAATGTGTTTCATACATCTACTGATATTTGGAGATATATTAATGATGAACATAATTAAATGTATAGTATTTAGTCCGAACACAAATATTAATAATTTTTTATCAATAATGGACATAATTAAATGTACAGTAATTAGTCCAATCACAAATATCAATCCATGTTATAAAAAAACCGTTTCTTTAAAGAAAATATCGTAAATGTCTTAAGACAGCAATAAATATTCGCGACTGTAAATGTAATAAAATAAACGCTTTAATATTGTAATATTATGCTAAATATATTCTTCCATGCCCGCTGCACGCTCATCATAAGTACACGCATGCGCAGACATCCTCCGGAGCCTCGTTTTATTAACTAAAATGAACTTACCCTGCAGCATAACCTGCTCCGGAGTAGGTTATCTTCAGAGAGTCAGTTGCTATGTTACTTACATAACCCAAAAGTTACCTCCGTTTTTGGAACCGAAAGCAGAGGTTATCTGCTTACTTACTCCTAAACATACCTGGGTAAGTCACATAACCTGCTTTCTGGAATACACCCCTGGTCAATGTATCCCCTGGTGAAAAACAAATATACTTTATTGTATTTCAAGTATATTTAACTTTGCAATAGTACATTACAAATATACTTACAAAGGAATGTACTTTCTTTAAACATATTTAAAGTATGCTTACAACATATTTGCGCGTATTTTTTACAATTAAACTTTTAACATACTTCAAAATAATTATACTTTAGTATATTTTCTAAAAGTATACTTTAGAAAAATATACTTAAAGTTAAAGTTTTGTGCAATTTTTAAAGTATACTAAATTTAAACTTATTTTAAAATGTATTTTAGGTATACTTTATCGGTGTGCTTAAAGTTATCATTATAATAATGCACTGACAGTATATTTCCAAAATACATTATTTAGTATTCTTTAGAAACAGTATATTTTAAGCACATTTTGAAAGTATATGGGGTGTACAAATGTATATTATTTTATGGAGAAATAACGTGGGCTTAAAATTACGAGAGAGCAGTATGTTCTGTTACATTTTATATTGTAGATGTATACATTTGTAATATACTATTAACATAATAAGGTACACTTTAACTTCACTTTAGTCAAGCATTGGATAAACCAATTAACTGTGTTTTACCACAAAATAACCATGGTTTTGCTAATAATAATCAACACACCAAAAAAAACATGGTTACTAAACTTTAACCACAAAAAAAAACATTCATTTTCGTAAGGGGAATATGAGTGTTTGTTTTTTTTGTAGTTTTTGAGTCAATTGCATACCGCTTTTAGCTGTACACATTAATTAACTTAAACAGTTTTCGTAAATGCATTTCAGAGAAAAGTGAATTCTGAGATTTGAATAATGCATCTGACGTGTGGGATGACGACACGACGCACGTATTTTGATTTTTACCAGTTGTTCAAGACAGACGGATTCAGTCCCAAGGTACGTTAAAATATCTTAAAATTAATATATTTGATAATCGTTTGACAATTCTGAAGTTTATCAGTAGACTATCATATTTCGAATGCGAAATGTTGTCAATAACGCGGTGTCTAACTCGCTATTAGTGATAAGCTGTTGTGTAGCTTAGCTTAGCTTAGCTTATAGCTAATAGCTAATGTTAAAGGTTTGAAAGATAGCACTGTTAGCTTGTTATATCGAATTAGTACACCCGATTGTTTTGTTAAATATATGTATTGGTGTGTATGTATATGTTAATGAAAAAAGGTAGCGTCAGAAAATCTGTTTTTTAACGTAGCGTGAAAGTTAACCATTTATTGACTGTTTAGAGGTTGTAAGGCTTTTACCTAAATTAACTGTATTTAGTATTAATGATGCTGCATTCTTTCCTCAGAAGCTAAAGTTTTTCAAAGACATTTGTAGGGAGGACTTTGCAGCTAATGGTAAGTCATTTTAAACTCTTAAGATATAATAATTCATTCGTAGTAGTAAATCAAGCTTCAGTTTAGATACCGCCTCAATATGTATATAACGTTTTCCCGGACAGGGATTAGACTAGTCTTAGACTAAAATAAATGTAAGAGCTGTCTAAACTGAAAACAACTTGCACTGACATATCTTAAAATACAGCAGTGTCCTTTGTTTTGCCTCAAAATGCACACAGGTAATGTTTTTATTAAGGCATGTTTTTTGAAACTAGTTATATTTCTTTATTAAACTAAGGCCTAGTCCTGTTTTAAGCCAATCCCTTTACAGGAAACCACCCAATTGTCTGCTTGTTGCATTTTCTTTCTGACAAGTTTTACATTTAAATTTAATACAATAAAATCTTTCTATAGGAGCTGAAGTATTTTATGTAAGGAGGACTTTGCAGCCCATATAGGCAAGTCATTATAATGAAAACTCTTAGGGGTGGTTTCCCGAACAGGGATTAGCTTTATCCAGGACTAGACCTTAGTTTAATTAGGATAGTTTTAACAAACATGCCTTACTAAAAACATTACTTATGTGCATTACGATGTAAAACAAAGGGCACTGATGTATTTTAAGATATGTCAGAGCAAGTTGTTTTCAGTTTGGACAGCTCTTACATTTATTTTAGTCTAGGACTAGTCTAATTCCTGTCCGGGAAACCGCCCCTTAATATATATGATGACATTTTAGTCAAGCTCTAGTTTAGGTAAAAATATATCTGCTATACAATCTCTGCCAGTAAACTATAGATTTAATACAGTAAGTCTTAAATAAATGTAATGTTTTAATATTAAACACTTTTTAATTGAGCTTATTGTCTATCTTTTTCAGATTTCCTACGGCTGAACCAAAACCTGCGAGACTAAAGTTGATTTGGGAGAGAAAGACGTTGTAAACTAGGGCTGCACGATAAATCGCATGCGATACCACGCGCATCACGTCAGTAATGCCGGTTCCCTGACCAGCATCAAATCGCCATCAGCTGCCCCCAGATGGAGCAGCACCAACCACACAGAGCCTTAAGCCCGGGATACACTGCACGATTATTGGCTGTCCCAGACGAAAGATTGCCATCGTGAAACTATCGTCGTGATTTCTGTGATCGTGGCTCTCCATCGGTGGTCCTATGTCGTACAGTGAGAGAGGTTCAAAGACGGACGTTTTCCCAGTCTTGCGTCCAAAGATAGCCTACGATAGTTTTCTGGCAGTGTCAGAAATTCGCCATGATCACCGCACTGTGTGTTTGCTGCTACGACCTGCGCGCCGGTATTTGTTTACCACAAGCTCATGCTGGTGACGTTGCGCAACATGTGACGCTGCCGCCAAAGCTTCCGTGTCATCATCGTACAGTTTACATGCCTCTCGTACCCGAGTTTAAACGATACATGTCGCACAGTGTGATAAGGTAATGATCTTATAAGAGGAAAATCGTGCAGTGTATTCCGGGCTTTAGTTCCCTAATCAAGGAACCGGCATTACTGAGGAGATATGTCTGACAAACACATGCGATTTATCGTGCAGCCCTAAACTCAATCATCTTGACATTCTTCAATGAGTAATTGTTCAATTTTTAGGCAAATACTGTACACTTTGAATGCTGTGAATAAAACTATATTTTAAATATATTTAAAATGAATTGTTTTTGACTGTTTTAATCAGCTTTTATTTATTTGGAAAAAATTATATTGGTTGTGTTACCAGCTAAAGTAATCTATTCCCAAAATAGCACTCTTTAAGTTAACTAATTATTAAGGCACTTGAAGTATACTCATTACTAATCTAGCTGCAGGTATGTAAAAGTATACAAAATGTAATGTACTTGGCATATTCATTTTTCACCAGGGCAGTTTTTAGAATTTTGGATTGGCCAAAAATATATAGAATGTATGCAAACAGTCTATTTAAGGTATACTGATTGTATGTTTGCAAGACACTCATAATACATTTGTAATGTACTCCTAACATAAATAAAACACACTCTAAATCCACTTATCAAGCATGAATTTAGCACAAAAACAGTCATGTACTTAAATTGTACTAAATACACTTAAAGTTGTTCCACTTTAGCACACAAAAGTACACTAAATACACTTAAAGTTGTACTTTGTTACAATTAATATACAACTAAAATATATTAAGTACAAAATTAGTTGTTCCAAAATAGCACTCTTTAAATAAACTAATCAATAGCACACTTTTGGGCGGTTTCGCGGACAGGGATTAGACTAGTCCTAGACTTAAACACTTTTAAGAGCTCTCCAAACTGAAAACAACTTGCACTTACATATCTTCAAATACATCAGGGCCCTTTGTTTTACCTCAAAATGCACACAGGTAATGTTTTTAGTAAGGCATGTTTGTTAAAACTACTTATATTTCCTAATTAAACTAAGACCTAGTCCTGGATTAAGCTAATCCTGGTCCGGGAAACTGCTCCTTTAAGTATACTGGTCATTAGTGTGACTGCAAGTATACTTAAGTATATCAAAATTAAATATATTTAGCATACTATTTTTTCACCAGGGTCCCTGCCTCTGCTTAATTATTTTTATCCCCGGTGGGGATAAATTTATCCCCCTCTCAAAGTGATCAGTGCTACTACACTAGTGGCGAGACGGATCACAAAACTTATCACGGATCCGTGGTTTGAAAAGTCAATTTTGTTTTAAAATGCGCTACTTTGGCTGGCTCTGATACAGCTGCCGCGCAGCATCTCTGTATTCACCACTCTGAAGACTTGATCAATGTCCCGCCCACGGCGCTATCTGATTGGTTACTGACCAGGTTACATCTCACGAGTAATAGCCTATCAACACTTGCGAGATGGTTATGGAGCTGTGTGTCGAAAAGATGAAATGCAGCATATTCAGCCGCATATTAATAAAGCGGGAATAAAGATCACAATCTGATTATCTGTTTATGATGACAAGCAGAGTTAGTGTCCCAGTCACACCACTGAGAATGGCCGAAGTTACACATGATACATGCCGATGAGGCGTTTAGCGAGGCGCGGGCGCGTCCAGTTTGCGCAAATGAGGCTAAAGTGACTAACACATAATGCATCTGACTTTTTTATAATTTCACTGTAAATCACTGTAAAGCATCGCGGTGTAAAGTTAATGTTATTACTTTAAAAGCAGCATTAAAACGGTTTCTACTGTAATGGTTTAACTTTGCAATCAATACATTGTTCATATTTATGTTTAAGTTGACACTACATTGTGCCATATAGTTTTGCCATTCAAGATTTAATTATTGCGTGTTTTTTCGTTGTGCACGATCACAGTTCATATGTGTGGGGGAAAAAAAGCTATTACAGTAAAAATATTGCGTTAGGCTGCTTCATGAGTTAATAAGAAAAAAGATTTTACAATTCCTGCAAATGCAGGACTGAGTTCATGTTCTCATGATTTATTTTATGAATTAAAATGTTTTAAAATGTGCTGTGGACAGAGACGCATTATGTCAAGAATTATAAAAAATCGTCAATAAGCTCATAATTTGTGCTAAAATAGTATAAATCTTTAGTTTTAAAACTATTTTGAAAAGCTGGTTATATTTTTATGTTTCTGCGCAAGTTCAGCAGACAGTGAGGTTCGGGTTTGTTCCGATCAGAGCTCGTGAGCGGAGAGCGCATTTCTGAATATTAGAAATATTTAAATTAGAAAAATATTTAAAAAAAAATAATATTATAATGGATTTTTGTTTAGGTCGGACAATAATTACCAAATTTCTCTCTCATATTGCTCTTCATAACCACTGAAAACAATCAAAAAAGTTAAAACTAGTGGTGGGTACAAAATGACTCATGACGAAATATGGTGGGTACCCACCGTCGCCGAAATCGACGCCCCCCCTCTGTTTTTTTCACAAATCGCACCCTGCCTATACATGACACTAAAGTGTACATGGGTTGTTGTTGTTGTTACTTATAAAAATCTGACTTTTTCCATGTTTAAGTGCTGTAATTGGACCAACCTAGAAAATGTGAAAAAAGATTAACCCAGTAACTTTTGGTAAACCATTATCTGCATGCATGTGAAAAACTAGGTCATTGATATTAAGCTCCCCTTGTGATGTCAGAAGGGGATAAAAACGCCCTTTAATCTGCACTATCAAAACACGACACTGCCATTTAGTGCAGATATCAACTCCTTTGCATTTTAAAGGACACACCCAAAATGGCACATTTTATGCTCACACCTACAAAGTGGCAATTTTAACATGCTATAATAAATTATCAATGGGGTATTTGAGCTAAAAAAAAAAAGATTAAGACAATTAATTGTAAATTATTTATATCTTTCAAAAACTGAAAATTCTTAAGAAATAAACACTATACACTGCAAAAAAATGACTTTCTAACTTAGTATTTTTGTCTTGTTTTCAGTAGAAATATCTAAAAATTCTTAAATCAAGATGTATTTTCTTGATGAGCAAAATGACCTAAGAAAATAATACTAGTTTTTAAGTATTAAGTATTTTAATACTAGTTTTTAGACAAAAAATATACCAAAAAATATACAAATAAAGTGAATTTGTGCTTAAAACAAACAAAAATATCTGCCAATGGGGTGAGAAAATTTTACTTGAATTAAGTGTTTAAGAAAAAAGAAATCTCATTTCACACTTTTTTTCTCACCCCATTGGCAGATAATTTTGCTTGTTTTAAGGACAATTTCACTTATATTGTATATTATTTGTCTTAGAACTAGACTTATTTACTTAGGTCATTTTGCTCATCAAGAAAAAGCATCTTAATTTAAGAATTTTTAGATATTTCTACTGAAAACAAGACAAAAATACTAAGTAAGAAAGTCATTTTTTGCAGTGTAAAGTGTCTGAAAAATAATTGAACATAAAAATGCAATAAACATAAACGGACTATACCAGAACAGGCCTTAGTCGCCAACTGTACTAGGATCATATTAGTACTGACCACAAAATCAATTAATTACAGATCTCTATAGAATAGGGATCCTTCACTTTCCTAAATTTGGAATTGTTGTTTTGGAAATGTATATTTACCTGGCAGTTTGCAATGTATCCTGTTACACTGTCAGTTAAGGAGCGCCATCTGATACGGTCTCGCTATACAGGCGCTGCAGCTCCCCCGTGTGTTTTTTAAAGAGATGTGCAATAATTGCGGTGATCTGAAATCATCGCGATGAGGTCAAACAATCACGATGAGATGATTATTTAATCAGTGTAACTGCCCTAACTCTGGGGACACCAAACCTTTATTTGACATATAAAAAAAGTCTTGTGAAATGTCCCCTTTAGGCTGAAATAATCCAGCATATAACCCAACAGTGTGTGCTGTTTTCACACGACACGGGCAATATAATTAATCCTACTTCCTTATCATTACATGTGATAATTGCTTGTGTTCAAGTGCTTGGTTAGTTGCGTTAGTTGCATGTGTCTTTCCTTGGGTTAATGTTACTAAACACTATGGGGTGGTTTCCCAGACATGTAATGACTTGTAAAAGACGGAAGCAAACGCAGGTGTAAAAATGAACAATGTTTATTAAATATAAACAAAGAGAGAGTATTCAAAGTCAAATGCGGAAGTAATCCAGTCCGGTGTTGTTGTTGGCAATGGTGACGATGACTACGGTGGAAGTTGGTGTTTTGAGTGCGACGTTGGTGGAGTGGTGAGCAGTGGTGAAATCCAGGCTGACACGGAACATCCACACGAAGACGACGACGACAATACACATCCAACTGAAACACGTAATCGAAAGCACAGGGAACAACCAAGCAACACGAAGACTGAGCAAACAATAGAATCTGGCAGGGAACAGAAAGGCAGGTGAGTTTTTATGGAGATGATGTAATGATGAACAGCTGGAGCGAGACAATCAACACACAGGTGAAAGGGATCGCTCTAACGAGCACATGGCAGGGTATGTGAACAACACACACACAAACATGACACGGAGGAAAACAATGGATTTTCCTACCGTGACAGTACCCTCCCCCCTAGGAACGCCCCTCGGCGTTCCCAGCCTGCTTTACCTGTTGATTGAACTCATCAATAAGGCGGTGATCCAGTATGTCCCGAGCAGGAACCCACCTTCTCTCCTCCGGACCGTAACCTTCCCAATCCACCAAGTACTGAAATCCGCGTCCCCTCCGTCTGGAGTCCAGAATACGGTTAACCGAATAAGTGGTCTCCCCATTAACGATACGAGGCGGAGGGGGAACCGGGGTATGCGGATTAAGACGGGAAGAAATCACCGGTTTAATTTTGGAGACATGAAAGACGGGGTGAACCCTCCTGTACGCAGGAGGAAGGCTAAGACGCACTGTTACCGGATTAATGATTTTGGTAACAGAAAACGGGCCAATAAATTTGGGAGCAAGTTTATTCGAGACGGAACGCATCGGAATATTCTGGGTAGAAAGCCACACTCTTTGACCGACGACGTATCGGGGAGGCTTCGACCGGTGGCGATCGGCCTTGGCCTTGGTGCGTGACCTTGCCTGGAGCAGAGCTCTGCGAGCTCTGATCCAGGTGCGGTGGCACCTCTGGACTAGTGCGTTTGGGGAGGGAACCGACACCTCGGATTCAGTACTGACAAAATTAGGTGGTTGGTACCCTAAACTACACTTAAATGGAGACATGCCCGTAGATGACACCGGCAGAGAATTGTGTGCGTACTCCACAATTGAGAGTTGCTGACACCAGGACGAAGGATTCTTGGAAACCAGACATCGCAACACCCTTTCGACGTCCTGATTGGCTCGCTCGGTTTGACCGTTGCTCTGGGGATGAAACCCGGATGAAAGACTAACAGTCGCCCCTAGCAATTTGCAAAACTCTCGCCAAAATTTGGACACAAACTGGGGACCCCTGTCAGAGACCACGTCTGTCGGGAGGCCATGTATTCGGAAGACGTGGTCAATGACAGCTACCGCTGTTTCCTTGGCTGATGGTAATTTGGGCAAGGGAATGAAATGGGTCGCCTTCGAGAACCGGTCCACTACGGTCAAAATCACCGTATTACCCTTAGAGGGTGGGAGGGCGGTAATAAAATCTAGCGAAATGTGGGACCAGGGTCTCGAAGGGACAGACAGCGGTAAAAGTAACCCATCTGGAGGACGATTGGAAGTCTTACCAACGGCACAAACCGAACAAGCCAAGACGAAGTCGTGGACGTCACGAGCCATACCAGGCCACCAAAATCGTTGCTTGACTAGAAACCTAGTTCTACTAACCCCTGGGTGACAAGCAACACTGGAACCATGACCCCACTGGAGAACGTCTGACCGTAACCCTTCCGGCACAAATAAACGGTTCGGTGGGCAGCGAGCCGGGGGCGTTACCCCTTCTAAGGCTGTCAAAACCTTCGATTCGACCTCCCATCTGAGCGCAGAGATAATGATTTTCTCTGGTAAAATAGGCTCGGGAGTAGCAGTACGATCGGAACGCTCAAAAAGACGGGATAAAGCATCGGGTTTGATGTTTTTGGAACCCGGCCGGTAAGAAAGTGTAAAATCGAAACGTCCGAAAAACAATGCCCACCGAGCCTGCCTGGAGTTAAGTCTTTTGGCAGTTCTAATGTACTCGAGATTCTTATGGTCCGTCCATACAATGAAAGGTACACCCGACCCCTCAAGCCAGTGACGCCATTCTTCCAGTGCTAGCTTGACCGCCAACAACTCTCGATTGCCAATGTCATAATTAACTTCCGCAGGAGATAAACGATGGGAAAAATACGCGCAAGGATGAACCTTTCCGTCTGAGGATGCGCGCTGGGACAACACTGCTCCTACCCCCACCTCTGACGCGTCGACCTCCACTATGAATTGACGTGAACGATCAGGGGTTACAAGAATGGGAGCTGAAACAAAGCAACTTTTCAGTTTGGCAAACGCAGCCTCAGCTGCGTCTGACCACCTGAACGTCAAACCAGGGGAAGTCAAAGCGGTCAGAGGTGCGGCTAGTTGGCTGAAATTGCGAATGAAACGCCGGTAAAAATTGGCGAACCCCAGAAATCTCTGCAGGGCCTTGCGAGACTCTGGGGATGGCCAATCTACCACAGCCTTAACTTTCTCAGGATCCATGCGAACACCCTCAGTCGAAATGATGTGTCCTAAAAAAGAAACAGACTGTGCATGAAAAACGCATTTTTCCGCCTTTACAAAAAGCCCATTCTCTAACAACCGCAGAAGCACTAGTCGTACGTGTTGCAAATGTTCCTGGAGAGACGAAGAAAAAATCAATATGTCATCCAGGTAAACATATATGAACTGGTCTACCATGTCTCGCAACACGTCATTAACGAGTGCTTGGAAGACTGCCGGCGAGTTCGTGAGACCGAAAGGCATCACGCAGTACTCAAAATGGCCACGAGGGGTGTTAAACGCAGTCTTCCATTCATCCCCCTTCCTGATGCGAACCAAATGATATGCATTACGTAAGTCAAATTTAGTGAAAACGGACGCTCACTGCAACCTCTCTAAAGCTGAAGACATCAACGGCAAAGGATAATTATTCTTTACCGTGATGTTGTTAAACCCTCTGTAGTCAGTACAAGGTCGCAAGGTTCCGTCCTTCTTCCCCACAAAAAAGAACCCCGCCCCCGCTGGAGATAAGGAAGGGCGAATGAACCCCGTTGCCAGAGAATCAGAAATATATTTCTCCATGGCCTCCATCTCCGGAACAGACAGAGAGTATAACTTGCCCTTAGGCGGAAACGTACCTGGCAATAAGTCTATCGCACAGTCATAGGGACGATGAGGAGGAAGAGAATCAGCCCGCGACTTACTGAACACCTCCTTCAGGTCATGGTACTCCGCGGGCACGGTAGACAAATCCACTGCTTTCCCCTGAAACACAGACTCAGACACAGAAACACAAGCAGAGACAAGACAGGACTTATGACACTCCTCGCTCCAGCTGGTAACAGAACCCAGTTTCCAGTCAATTCTTGGGTTATGGGAATGAAGCCACGGATGACCAAGAACTATGGGAGAGAGAGCAGTGTCAGTAATAAAAAATGAAATAGTCTCTGTGTGGTTTCCGGAAGTGATGAGTGTGATAGGTGCTGTGGTGTACTTGATCGTGGGTAACTGATGTCCATTGAGGGCGAAGGGCGCAATCTGGTGGGTGAGTACAGTGAAAGGTAACTTGAGCTTACGTGCTAGTGAGCTGTCGATGAAGTTGCCCTCCGCCCCCGAATCCAGAAGTGCGTGCCCCGAGTGTGACATAGTGGACCACCGTAGTCTCACCGGAAGGAGAGTGGATGTAGTAGAGGTCTTCTGTGCGGAGATCCTGCCCGATAGTAGCCTCTGTTTTACTATCGGGCTTGGTCTTTTACCGGGCACCTCTGACATTGGTGACCCGACTCACCACAGTATAGGCAAAGACCCAAGGATCTCCGCCGATTCCTCTCCTTCCAGGGTAACCGAGCTCGACCCACCTGCATGGGTTCCGGATCTGAGAGACCACCGGCGGAAACTTCGATGGGAGGATCCGTGGACTCCGCTTGACGTAGGGGCAGAACTTGAGTCTTCCTTCTGGCAACGGTAGACAGGCGTGCGTCAACCCGGATCGCCAAGTCCACCAGACCGTTGAGCGACTTCGGTAATTCCGCCGTGATGATCTCTCGATGGATCCGATCCGCCAACCCATGCAGGAAATGGTCCCACTGCGCTTCCTCGTTCCACCTGCACTCCGCCGCCAGGGTACGGAACTCGATGGCATAGTCCGAGACCGACCGCTCCCCCTGCTGGAGATCCGTGAGGAGCCGGGCGGCCTCCCTCCCGGCGACGGAGCGATCGAAAACCCTCTTCATTTCTTCGGAAAGCGAGGCGAACGAGGAACACCAGCTGTCGTGGTTCTCCCATACCGCCGTCCCCCAGAGGGCAGCCTTGCCCGAGAGCAGCGAGAGCGTGAACGCCACTTTGGTCTCCTCGAGCGAGAATGTCCGGGGCTGTTGGGCGAAATGTAGAGAACAATGAGAGAGAAAAGTACGACAGTAGTTGGGCTCACCGGCATATTTCTCCGGGATTGGCAGTCTCGGTTCCTGGATGAAACTACCCCCTGGAGGTGAAGATGGTGCGGGCGGCATGGGTGGCGCAGTGGGAGGCGTGATGTTCGGAGATCGCTGAGAGAGCTCGGAAACCTTCGCCACCATTGCCTGGACGGCCTTCCGCATGTCCTCGATGGTTTGATCCTGATGATCCATACGAGCCAGAGATCGCTGGAGAAACTCCTCCAACGCGGAGATCGGCTGGCCACCTGCTGCTTCCATGTTTGGCCAGATTCTTCTGTAATGACTTGTAAAAGACGGAAGCAAACGCAGGTGTAAAAATGAACAATGTTTATTAAATATAAACAAAGAGAGAGTATTCAAAGTCAAATGCGGAAGTAATCCAGTCCGGTGTTGTTGTTGGCAATGGTGACGATGACTACGGTGGAAGTTGGTGTTTTGAGTGCGACGTTGGTGGAGTGGTGAGCAGTGGTGAAATCCAGGCTGACACGGAACATCCACACGAAGACGACGACGACAATACACATCCAACTGAAACACGTAATCCAAAGCACAGGGAACAACCAAGCAACACGAAGACTGAGCAAACAATAGAATCTGGCAGGGAACAGAAAGTCAGGTGAGTTTTTATGGAGATGATGTAATGATGAACAGCTGGAGCGAGACAATCAACACACAGGTGAAAGGGATCGCTCTAACGAGCACATGGCAGGGTAAGTGAACAACACACACACAAACATGACACGGAGGAAAACAATGGATTTTCCTACCGTGACAAGACAGGGCTTATCCTAGTCCTAGACTATGCATTGATATGCTTTTTGATACAATCTACGTTTTTATTTTTTCCTTGATATCAATAATAAACTACTCTAAAAGGACTCAATTGTTATAGATTTTTTGCAAAAGTACCACAAAAGCAATTTGATTATGTCGTTACTGCTGAAACCGTCTATATATAAATGATTTACTTAATATATAAAATAAAATGTTTTTGTTTTGTTTAAGTACAACAATAGGTAAGACAACTAATGTAAATTGGGTCAGAGAGGCATTTAGCACCCTTCAAACTTATAAGACATATAGTCGAAAAGCCATATAAAGGTTTAATAGATGTGTTTTTGTTTCTCTCAGCCTCTCTTCCTTCTTTTTTTTGGTTTTTAAAAATTAAGCAATCAATTTCATAATAAAACGGTTAAATGAAGTACAATGACTAATGATTTATAAATGAGCAAATAAACTCCACTGTCTTTAAGACTAAATCATAAAGAAGCCAAAATGTGTCGAAAATGGTAACAGTCACAGCTTTTATCTAAACTTTTTATATCTACTGTAAACTATGTGTCAGTAACTGACTGTTCTGATAACAAGAATGCATTAATACTTTTTAATAAATTTAAGTTAGATTACAACATAATCAAAAACACTGAGAAACAGAGATAAGCAGCTCTTGCTGTTAGATTTGTGTTGATAAGATGCAATAGCACTTCTTGATTTAGCAACAGTATGAAGATGAATTTGTGAAAAAACACACAAAATTTAAGGAATCATTTAGGCCATTTTTATACCTGTTATTAACTGCAGGTATTTCCCGCGAGTTAACTCATCAATGGCAGGAAAAGAGTTAAGATGCGCATGGTTGATCGGATAGGCTACTGTGCTGGCGCCTACCGATAGCTAGTTTTGACAAGGGCACGCGTTAGGGAGGATGGGTGAGAGGAGGGGCTAAAAAGGCATTGGAGGAGGATGCTGCCAAATGTGCCAAGCTTAACGATTTATTTTCAAGAGGACAAACACAAGTGGCAACATGTAGCCTAAAGAGAGATAGGCCTATGTTTAGCATTAGCAATGTAATTATTCGTCTAATACCATTATCAACCTACAGTATTTACAAGCAAAATACACTCATCTAAAGGATTATTAGGAACATCATACTAATACTGTGTTTGACCTTCAGAACTGCCTTAATTCTAGGTGGCATTGATTCAACAAGGTGCTGAAAGCATTCTTTAGAAATGTTGGCCCATATGATAAGATAGCATCTTGCAGTTGATGGAGATTTGTGGGATGCACATCCAGGGCACAAAGCTCCCGTTCCACCACACCCCAAAGATGCTCTACTGGGTTGAGATCTGGTGACTGTGGGGGCCATTTTAGTACAATGAACAATGAACTATATATATATATATATATATATATATATATATATATATATATATATATATATATATATATATATATATATATACACACTGTATATTTAATTCTGCACTTGACTTCAGTGAGTCTAAAACAGTGTGCCTAGTTGAATTATTGAATCATAACACTGAAGAGTAAGAGAAAGAAAGACTTTCATATGTTTTATTTATGCTTTATTTTAGACTTTGAAAAAAGCCCAGAACAAACATACAATGATCATTTATTTATTATAGGATTTGAATGTTAGCCTCTTGGTTTCTTATTGCATTCACCAATTTTGATGATTCTTATGTCAACTCCTGTTTCCCTATAAAACAGTAAAAGAAAGTTTTGACTGTCAGGTTTCACATAACAACAAGACAATTTTGTTAGATGAAACTGATTATGAGCTTTCAAGTGATAAATAAATGAAACACAAATGTAATATTACCTTATTTCGCCACACAGCATGCATATATTGTCATATGTGACTTGATCACTGCCACACACAGGCTCATATTCCCTTGTGCAAATTTTTGGGGAAAAGATTGTGCAGTCAGGCTGTAAAGAGATGTACATACATAACATAAACACACATATTCTGGGAATATTTAGTGAAATAGTGCAGATGAATATTATCATATACTCACTTTTATACCAGGCCCATGATGAGAGACTGCACTTGCCATGACTGTGAAAAGAAATGTAAAAGACAAACGTTGACTTTAATACTTGCAATAATGCATCCAACAAAGGTGCGGTTTAAAAATAAATCATGATTATAACTCAGATAAACATAAAATAAAAAATAACAACTGGTAATTTAAAAAAGTCATTGGTTATACACACCGACTGAAAAGAGCATCAGCAGAAGAATTTTTGCCATCATGAATCAGAGATCGAGAGATCGATATTGTGTTTAGTTGTGTCTCAGGTGAAGTTGGCAGCTCCTTTTATTGCACATTTGTCCCACCCTCAGAGTTGCACAAGTATAATGACTTGGTTTTAAACATGTCAAGCATGAAAATGTAAAAATTGCTTAAATTTACCTTTTTTCCCACCAGACATTGAAAAACAAAGTCTGGAGTAAATGGGAACATTAATTTAAAAACTTTTACTTATCATTTAACACTTTTTGTAACATAATTTAAAAAATTAGTCCTAAAAAATCTCATTACCGCAACAATCAGAAAACATCAACACTGACATATTTTCAAAATGACATGACAAACCTGAAAGAACATAATTTGGAGATTCTGCACATGCATTTAAAATCAAAGTATTATGCTTCTATTAATTAAATTAACATTTAATAAGCATCTGTTGCGGTAATGATAATCAAAATGTCGTGTAAGCATTCTGACAAGACAATATTTCAAATTAACTGTAAAAAAAATGATCTTACCTGGTAGCCATCTTGAAGTAACTGGTCCATGTGCTTGGTCACTCAAAATCAAACTTTATTAAAATTCTGTATATGTGCTTAAACTGTTCTCAAAAGTGTTGCGGAGGATGAGAACATCAGGCATGGACACATCATTTTCCTAATTTTTCTTCATCATTATTATTATACATGAATATTCAGTAAATATTTTTTCTGTCATCTAAAGTAGTCTAGCAAAACATCCATTTATTTTTTTTCTTCATAGTTTTGTGTTAATTTGATTAAATTACAACATACCGCATGTTCAAACACAGCCGGACACGTTGCGGTAATGAGAATTTCAGCAGAAAATGAGATAAAATTTACAATTATAAATTCTTATGTTGAAATCACACTGGCAAGGTAGAACACAGTATTGTGTTAATTCTGATGCTTTTTAATGTTACTATATTACACATTTTAAAGCTAAAATCATTAGTGCCGTGGTGTTTCAATGGTTTCGTGAGAATCACCTGGGCGTTTCATTTGATTAAGCTTTTTGTGATATGAAAAACTTTGATAAGAAGTTTCTTCATGTGCAATTAATTATGAAAAAATAAGATAATCGACGCATTTAAAAAACAATATCAAATTGAGTTATGTTTTTGACCCAATAATGTAACAATGCTAACACAATCTAGAAATATAAAAATCTTCAAAAATATTAAATTTTTAACCATGATAATATAAACAAAGAGTACAATTAATAACAGAAATATGAATATTTTTTTGATGAATATGAACCATTTACATATGCAAAGATTATCACAGAAAAGTTTACTTATTTGTGGTAATTAATTGTGGTAATGGGCATTTCAAATCGAACAAATGTAACAAGACTGTTGTTTTGGAAATTGGGCCCACTTTTTATTTGTTGTATTTACTGTGTACGTCAGAAAAATGGGTAACACCTTACAATAAGGTTGTATTTGTTAACATTTAGCAATGTATTAGCTAATAGGAACTAACAATGAACAATATATTTTTAAAATGTTTATTAATCTTTGTTAATGTTAATTAATACAATTCTTTATTGTTTGCTCATGCTAGTTGTGCATTGTCCATTAACTATTGTTAACAGATACAACATCTGAGTTTAGAAATATATTAGTGAATGTAAAAATATTTCTTAATTCATAGTTAATGTAACTAATGTAGTTTACTAATGTTAATGAATGTAAAACTTATTGTAAAATATTAATGAAAAATTGTATACAATGTACCTATTCTGTAGCGTATACGCACTAAAAATGTTAGGTTGTTTTTAACCCAGGGCTGATTGACAATAACCCAGCAGTTGGGTAATTTTTAACCCAGCTGTATGTTCTGTCCAACAGTGACCCAGCCCTGGGTTAAAAACAACCTAGCATTTTTAGAGTGTTATTATGTTATTTAATTGCACTTTTATACAAAGTGTCTCTCTTGACATTAGTAAGTAAAATTTATCAAAATGCTTTCATCTAAATTTGGTCAGAGACGTTTAGCCCCCTTCAAATTTATAAGCCACATCTAGTTAAAAAAAAACATATAAGTGTTTAACAGATGTTTGTGTTTTTGTGTTTCTCTCAATTTCTCTCTTCCTTCTTTTTAAGGTGTTAAAAAAATTAAGCAATCAATTTCACAATAAACCGTTTAAATGAAATACAATGACTAATGATTTACAATTGAGCAAATAAACTCCACTGTCTTTACTTTAGGATTGAATCATGATGGACCCAACATGAGATAAACTGTCAAAACTAGTTGCAGTCTGTTCTGTAGAAACACAGCTTAAGACAATCACATCTTAATAGCGTGTAAATTATTATGTGAACGTGAAAGATTAACACAATCTGATGTCCTACCAGTTTCACATGATTGAAAATGTTCTTAAAATTATTTTTTTTTACTTCTTGGATTTAATTATGTACATTGGTTCAACATAATTGAATCAAGTTTTCTTAAAATGAAATTAACGTTAATGTTAATTTTATTTTTATCAAAATTAATTTAATCATGTGGATGTCCCTACATTTTTTTCCCCAGTCTGCATTCAATGAACTTAATTCAATTAAGGACAACTTTACAAACAATCAGTTTAAGTCTATACAATAATAGAATAGCAACAATACACGTTGCATGCTGAAGACAAACTTATTGTTATATTCAATGTATAGACTCGGCAAATATGAAACACTGATATCAGTAATAATATAGTTATTGCTCATCAATCACTTATAAGCAAAAACTCAAAAAATAAAACACCAACTTTTCTAAATCTCTAACTACCTCTCTCTTTATGGATAAACACATAACACTTTTTATTTCAAAACTTACTCCCCCAATGCATTTTCATTGACCACCAGTTAGTTGCCATCATAAATAATGTAGTACAAAGCATGAAATGATTAAGTAAAAAATTTAAACAGAATAAACAGAAACGGTTAACATACACTTCAGCAGTTACCCAAGTTGTTATTATTTTATGTACAATAGTTTATAGATTGTGTTGTGTGTTTTTTTGAATAATTCAATGATAACAATTATTGATTTGAAATGCTGAAGTACTGTTGCTGAACAGCAGATGGCAGCAGGAGATTTGATTGGTGAACTGTGACAATGTTTTTTTAAATGAGATCCCATTATGGATGTGCATGATAACTGGTTTCTTATTGGTCCAAGATAGATCTGCTTTAATGTAGAATAGATATGAAGCAATTTAAGCTTCTACATTTTATTGCATTAGGTGTGTGTACTTATATTTTGGGGATAAACTTGTAGCCAAAAGTAAGCAAAAACATGTGACAAAACCTCACGGGATGTCTTAATTCGTAAAAGGACCGTAAAAAATATAGTAAATAAAGTTTTTTTTAATTGTAAAAATGCTGATTTTTTTCTATTTATAAAAACAATTGAAGTCTATGGAATTCCTCATTTAGATGGATAAGTAAGTGTGTGTGTGTGTGTGTGTGTGTGTGTGTGTGTGTGTGTGTGTGTGTGTGTGTGTGTGTGTGTGTGTGTGTGTGTGTGTGTGTGTGTGTGTGTGTGTGTGTCTGTCTGTCTTTGTGTGTGTGTGAACCTGATAATTATCACGTTGTGGGGACCAAATGTCCCCACAAAGATAGGAATACCAGTAAATTTTGAACTTGTGGGGACATTTGTGAGGTCATTTCCACAAAACATGGAAACTAAAATGTGTGTGTGTGTGTGTGTCTGTGTGTGTGTGTGTGTGTGTGTGTGTGTGTGTGTGTTCACACAATATAGTTGAAAGAAACATTTGAGGTGTAAAGGTTGTAGACAGATAAGTAAACGAACATATCACTTTTTTTAAAGAATTAGCATAAAAACAGAGAAGAAACCATTTATCATCCTTCTGTAAATCACGACTTTCGAACTTTATCTCTTGTTCGTAATTAAACTGTTGCCTGGCAACAGACCCATACAGCTGTCCAATGACTGGTTGTTAAATGAAGATCTGAGCTTTATTGTTCCCGAAAGCTTCCTCATCCCCCAGAGCAAGAGTTTAAAAACTGTCCAACCTCACAAAAACATCACATTCCTCCAACCACTACTGAATGCTGGAATTTTCATCCAAATTTCTTTCATAATTTTAAATTTCTTCTAAAGACAATAATTTTGATGGGCTCAGTTATGAATCCTGTACGAACCAGAATAACATTAACTTCAAGATTAGCAAAATAATCTTCAAGGATATTCTTGAAATTCTAACAGCGACATTTTAACTTTTAAAAACATTTGAAGGTCTGCTGAAAACTATGTGTTATAAAATAAAAAGTGCTTGTTTTTATATATCAATCTTTTTTCTCTAAGTAAATGTTTTTCCATTAAACGGATAGTTCATCCAAAAATGAAAATTCTGTCATTAATTCTTCACCATCAAGTTGTTATAAACCTTTATACATTTCTTTGTTTTGATGAACACAAATGAAGATATTTGTAATCAAACAGGAGCACCACTGACTTCCATAGTATGGAAGTCAATGGTACTTAAAAACTATGAAATAAAAATATAAAAATATCTTCCTTTGTGTTCAGCAGAACAAAAAAATGTATACAGGTTTGTAACAGCGTGATTGTGAGTAAATCATGACAGAATTTTAATTTTGGTGAACTATCACTTTAAGATCGGTTACAAATTATGATGTGACATTTAATGAGTGATGTATTTGATTTAATGTGACATTTGTGATGTATTAGAGACGACTTTTAGTGAATGTTTTCAACACCATTGTCTCTTAAACTTTTTGCCTTCCAGGGAGAAAAATTAAATTGATTGATATCTCTTTAAAATCTCATTTATTTCTCTCAGACAGCAGTAAAATTAAATGGCCGGTAAATTGAGATTTTCTCAAATGAGTTTCAGGGAAATCGACAATGTCTCAAACTTTGATCAAATGTACCAAGATACTAAAGTCTTAAATCCCAAGGTCCAGTTTCACAGACAAGGCTTAGATTAAGCTAGGATTAGGCTTTGGTAAATTAGGACTTATAATAGGCTAAATATGGTGTGCATCTTAAAAATTTTAAAGTAGACATTACACTTTTTTAAGATGTAAAATAAATCTTTGGTGTCCCTGGAGTGCATATGGGAAGTTTTAGCTCAAAATATCATATAGATAATTTATTATAACATGTTAAAATTCCACTTTGTATGTGTGAGCAAAAATGTGCCATTTTTGTGTGTGTCCCTTAACATGCAAATGAGCTGGTCTCTGCACTAAATGGCAGTGCTGTGGTTGGATAGTGCAGGTTAAGGGGTGGTGTTATCCCATTCTGACATCACAAGGGGAGCCAAATTTCAATGACCTATTTTTCACATGCTTGCAGAGAATTGCTTACCAAAACTAAGTTACTGGGTTGATCTTTTTCACATTTTCTCGCTTAATAGAAGCACTGGGAACCCAATTATAGCATTTAAACATGGAAATAGACAGATTTTCATGATATGTCGCCTTTAAGAAATGTCTAGGTAAGTTGTTTTCAGATAAGAGATGCATTAAAAGCTGGGTGAGACTCTGTCTGTGAAACCGGGCCCAATAGTCCAAAAGATTTGAACTATGCTATTAAAGGGGCAATGGCACAAGACTTTTTTAAGATGTCAAATAAATTTTTGGTGTCCCCAGAGCACATATGTGAAGTTTTAGCTCAAAATACCATATCAATAATTTATTATAACATGTTAAAATTGCCACTTTGTAGGTGTGTGCAAAAATGTGGCGTTTTGGGTGTGCCCTTTAAAATGCAAATGAGCTGATGAAATTCAAACACTGATCACAATGATGGTGGTTTATTGCAATTAAAACTCAATCGTGCTTTTCTCTGCACTAAATGGCAGTGCTGTGGTTGGATAGTGCAGATTAAGGGGTGGTATTATTTTAATAAGAGCCCCTTATAACATCATAAGGAGAGCCAAATTTCAATGACAAATTTCTAATTTCATGCGCTTGTAGAGAATAGTTTACCAAAACGAAGTTACTGGGTTGATCTTTTTCACATTTTCTAGGTTGATAGAAGCACTGGGGACCCAATCATAGCACTTAAACATGGAAAAAGTCAGATTTTCATGCCATGGCCCTTTTAATATATTACTTTATGGTCTATAGTCTTAATGTGTATGGGCTCCGTTTTCTGTGTGTTTATTTTAGTTTCTGTTTTACTGTAACATCTAAGATCAAGTTTAGTATCTGAATGTAACATAGCTGTAAAGTAAAACCTTTCATGTGAGGAAGCTCTAAACTTTTTCCTTGCGGCATGTATGTGTGTGAAAGAGAGAAAAAGAGAGAGAGAGAGAGAGAGAGAAAGAGGTGTGATTTGGTATATTGCTCTATTCTTCTTTGTGTGTGTATGTGTGTGTGTGTGTGTGTGTGTGTGTGTGTGTGTGTGTGTGTGTGTGTGTGTGAGAGAGAGAGAGAGAGAGAGAGAGAGAGAGTTTTTGGGTGGGGGTCTCTTCTGTCCCCTCTTGTTTCCGTGGTCACGCTGCCGGACACGCTCACACTTTCACCATGGCCGCCTCAGAGACATGCAGCACCATTGAACCTCTCCAGCCGGAGTCTCCAGAACCCTGTGTTTCGGTGTCAGATGCGGAGCAGAACCAAGACCAGGATCAAGATCCGGCCCTTCAAAACCAGGATAAAGATGGGGAGAAAGACGAAGGTGACGGTTCCAAAGCAGAACCTGAACTTCAGAACCGGGAACCTTTGGACTCTGACTGGGTGGAGGAGAGTTTCCGGATAGACCGAAAGAAACTTGAACTCATGCTGTACGGTGTGTGCGTGCGTATATGTGTGTTTATTATAACAAAGCTGTGATTTTCTACTCTGTGACTTGCACGTGCTGAATATTGATAACTGTAATATGAGTCATTCCAGAAGCTTCATTAATCAAACAATTTTCATGCATTTTAAAGAAACCCATTCAGACAGCCACCTGCCACCGTTTGTTACAGTGAATTAGCTCTGAATGCAGGACAGTGAGTGTAAGATGAATGTGGGTTGTCCGCGAGCATCTCTCTGACTCTTCTGCTGTGATGAACAGGTATAATGGTCTGTTATCATGAGCTGTCCAGGAATCTTCTGGAGTTTAGCACCGCGAACAGCTGGCGATTCATCACCACCAGCTAAATGTCGACATTCAAATCCCTCAGAAACAGACAGGATGACATATTGAGCTCATCAGAGGAGAAACACTTTTAGTCGAACATGTGCTCAGTGGTGCTTGTGTTTCGCCTCATCGTATTGCTCAGAGATGGCTTGTTCATGTTTCTCGGTTCAACTTTATCCATGATGCTTCTACTAAATTTTTGTGGTGTTTGACTTTCAAAATCTCAGTACTACAATAATAGTGAAATGTTGGGAATGGTGGTCATGGCATTGCTGTACAGTTGTTACTGTAGGTGGTTGGTAGGCCAAGACTGTAACCGGTGTTAAGGGCCATTTCCATGTAAGATATTTGATATCTGGCAGATGCTTTTATACAAAATGACTTGCCGTGCATTACAATGTGTTCATTTTATCAGTATGTGTGTTACCTGGGATTGAAACCCCAACCTATTGCGCAGCTAACGCAGTGCTCTTCCACTGAGCAACAGAAACAGATATTAATTGATTAATGGTAATTGACGACATGTTTGATAGTCAATGTAAAATGATATACCATTTTATTACACTGTAGAAAAACTGCTGTAGTTATTCAGCATTTATCAATCCCTTCAGAAAAACACGATTATGCGATCGCATGATTCAACGCATAATCAGCCAAAGTACGCATATTTATGCGGAGGGCCGCATTTTTTCAAATGAAAAATGTTGCATTTACTTCACACAAGCGCAGCCATGTCGCATGTTACAAACAGTTTTTGCGAGTTCCCGCAGTTTTTGGAAGGTCCAGCAATTTCATCGTATAAAATTGCATAAATATCCAACGTATTCCATCACATTTTTTAAGAAAACGTTTCGCAAGATCAAGGATTGAAAACGTTTCGCAAGATCAAGGATTTTTGCCTGCAACAATCACAAAAAAAGTGATTGGAAAGCATTCTGGAAACCAGAAATCCTCATCAACCTCTTTCATTTTTTTTTCTAATTTTGGTTCCCAGAACGCTGTAATTTTTGTAGTTTTTTTTCTGTAAAGATGAAGTCTTGTTAATGTTTAATGTTCATTTATCTTTGAACTGTAGTAAATTACATACATTTAAATCTACAGTAAGTTACTGGCAAACTGCTGCTAGTACAACCCAATATCACGAAATTACGTGACTATTTCACGTATGGACCAACGTGAAAATGTCACGTTTTGCCGCGTTTGAGCGTGAGCATGTCACGCTTTTCTGTTTGTGTCACTGTCACGTATTGGTTACTCAAATTTCTTACCATTGTCGCTTCGGTTTAGGGTTAGATTTACATAAAATGACATCCTTACCTAAACAAACTCTAACCCCAACGTCAGGCGACAATTGGTTAAAGTTTAGAAAATAAAAAAGAATAAGTCTTGTATCTTTTTTTTTATAAACCAATACTTAAAGTGACAAATACTTAAAGTGACATATAACACAAGCACTAAATCTAACCCTAAACCGAAGCGACAATGGTTTGAAAATAGGACAAAAAAGTTGAGTAACCAATACGTGACAGTGACACAAACAGAAAAGCGTGACATGCTCACGCTCAAACGCGGCAAAACGTGACATTTTCACGTTGGTCCATACGTGAAATAGTCACGTAATTTCTACAGAAATTTTTAACAATGTAATTATAATCTATTTATTAATCTAATATATTCTATTATATATACTATTTCATAATGTAAATATTTTATATTTAATCCACACTGTAAAAAACGCAGCATTTTTGTCAAATCAACATATATTTTTATTTTACTTTAACTTAAAAAATTAAGTTAAACAATTTTAACTCGATGTTATAGGTTATGTCAACTTATCACCAGCCAAAACCTAAAATAGTAGGTGCAATTGAGTAGGTTAATGTTTTCAGTAAGACATGTTTGTTAAAACTAGTTATATTTCATAATTAAACTAAGGTCTAGTCCTGGCTTAAGCAAGGCAAAATGCATGAGTTGCTTATAAGTATAGGATGTTTAAGATCTCTTCTCAAACTCTAGAGGCGGCGCATTTAAGATTGTGGGGTTACTTTTCAAGATAATCATATGAGACATTTGACCTGCTTTCTATTTAGTCTCCTTGTTGTTTAGGAGAAAGTTTGTGATGTGCTGTGCAGTGTGGTACTATAGCTGCTTTACAGCGTGTGCTTAGTTTACGCTGTCTAAATTAGTTTTGCGTCAGCAGTGTTTTACTACAACACAACTGCTCTTTGACGCCATTTCTCAGAACAACTCTGGGGTCTCAAAAACACACACACACACACACACACACACACACACACACACACACACACACACACATACACACACACACACACACACACACACACACACACACACACACAAACACACTGGTAGTTTAGTCATTCTTTGTTGTAAAGTTGTGTAACCCATGGCGATGAGGAGCTGTGAAATGAAAAGGCCCGTGTTCAGCTCAACCACCTAAATGTCATTGTGGGACAGATGTGTTTAACTTCACCCCCTTTTGCAGACTCTCACACAAACACGCACTGCCTTTTATACTTCAACTGTCTGTTTAAATCTTAAGAAGATGATTGTGTTGCATAAATACAAAATAATAAACAAAAGTGTGATGGGGTTAACAAAAGTTATTTACAAAATCTGATTTATATAATTTCTACAAAGTTTGAAATGTGATGTTTAATATTGTAATGTCTTCTCTTTGTTTATCTCCAGCTCCTGCAGAAGGGTCTGGACCAACAGGAGATGAGTTCTTTGAACGGGTAAGAAACTGAAAGAGTTAAAGGAATAGTCTACTCATTTTCAATATTAAAATATGTTATTACCTTAACTAAGAATTGTTGATACATCCCTCTATCATCTGTGTGCGTGCACGTAAGCGCTGGAGCGCGCTGCGACGCTTCGATAGCATTTAGCTTAGCCCCATTCATTCAATGGTACCATTTAGAGATAAAGTTAGAAGTGACCAAACACATCAACGTTTTTCCTATTTAAGACGAGTAGTTATACAAGCAAAATAAAACGTAGCGCTTTTCTAAGCGGATTTAAAAGAGGAACTATATTGTATGGCGTAATAGCACTTTTGCGAGTACTTCGACTCGCCTGAAAAGTCCGCTCCCTTCTCACTCTCATAATGGGAGAGGGAGGGTGTTACTGCGCCGAGTCGAAGTACTCCCAAAAGTGCTATTACGCCATAAAATATAGTTCCTCTTTTAAATCCGCTTAGAAAAGCGCTACGTTTTATTTTGTACCACCAAACTTGCTCGTATAACTACTCGTCTTAAATAGGAAAAACGTTGATGTGTTTGGTCACTTCTAACTTTATCTCTAAATGGTACCATTGAATGAATGGGGCTAAGCTAAATGCTATCGAAGCGTCGCAGCGCGCTCCAGCGCTTACGTGCACGCACACAGATGATAGAGGGATGTATCAACAATTCTTAGTTAAGGTAATAACATATTTTAATATTGAAAATGAGTAGACTATTCCTTTAACATCTTTCATATTTGTGACCCTGGACCACAAAACCAACCATAAATGGTATATTTAAAGCAATTGCCAACAATACATGTTTTTTTCTTTTATGCCATAAATCATTAGGACATTAAGTAAAGATCATGTTTCATAAAGATATTTTTGTAAATTTCATACAATATATATATAAAACATGTGTTTTTCATTTGTAATTTGTGTCACTAAGGATTTCATTTGGACATGCAATTTTCTCAATATTTTGATTTCAGATTTTTAAATAGTTGTATCCCAGCCAAATATTGTCCTATCCTAACAAACCATACATCAATGAAAGCTTATAAAATAAAATCCCTTATGATCGGTTTTGTGGTCCAGTGTCATATATAATGTGTCAAATCTTACCCTTCACAAACACAACTCTGATGGTTAAAAACTCTGATTGTGTTTTGGACACGGTAGCTGGTGGTCCAAGATGGTGTGTCATGTCAAAACTAATTTCATCAGCTTTGCACTGTAAACCATCCAGACCACTTTAGACCAGCTAGAAACCATGTAATACCAGCTGTGATCTTAAGTGTTTAGCATTAGGATCAGTCAGTGATTTTGTCTCAAACACACAGCACAATGTCACACTGAAAGGCTTTGTGATGTTAATGAAGTATTGTTCCTGTCGAGTGGAGGATGTGTGTGTGTGAATTTGTAAAGAGTTTCTGTTTCTTACACACTTATTGTCTTAGGTGATGAGAGAAACAGGCACGCAGGTGAAATGGCCGTCCAAGCTAAAGATCGGAGCAAAGTCAAAGAAAGGTGAGATGATGTCACATGTTCCTAACACAGATTACCTCACTAAAATCACATCATTGCGACAAAATAATTCACTCAGAAGTAAATGTGCAGTTTCATGTTGTTTTGTTTTGATGTGCCGTATAAACTTTTAATTCTGTCTTCTGTGTGTGTCCAGATCCTCATGTTAAAGTGGAAGGAAAGAGAGAAAATGTTCTTGAGGCTAAACAGAAGATTCTGGAACTGCTTGAGACTAAGGTGAGATTTAAAGAGTTTATTTGCTCCTCAACTGGGTGTTTGTGGTCTCACCCCAGCACACCTGTGCACAGGTGAATAAAGTGACTCTGAAGATGGACGTCGCTCACACCGAACACTCTCATGTGATCGGTAAAGGGGGCGGGAACATTAAGAAGGTCATGGAGGAAACTTCCTGTCACATTCATTTTCCGGATTCTAACCGGAACAGCGCAGCAGGAGAAAAGAGTAACCAGGTAATCTCGTCTAAGATGCTTTTTTTGCACCGCACATGCCAGTCTGCACTATGCCATGATTAATGGTTACATTATTTCTAAAAAGTTTCCTGGCTTGCTATTTATTTAGGTTTGAAGGGATAGTTCACCAAAAAAGGATTTTTTTATCATTTACACACCCTGACGTTGTTTTAAACCTGTATGAGTTTCTTTATAGGCCTACTGTTGAACACAAAAGAGGATATTTTGATAAATGATGGTAAACACACAGTTGACAGTACCAATCGACTTCCATAGTATTTGTTTTTCCTACTATGGAAGTAAATGGGTAAAGAAAACTCTCACACAGGTTAAGAACAACATGAGGATGAGTAATTGAGGACAGAATGAGTGAACTATCCATTTAAGACATTGCAGACAAAATGAATTAAAGATACAAAATACCTATTTTATTACATTCACTAAATTAAATATTAATCATGTGAAGACGTGCTTCAAGGATTTAAGGGTTTTTTGTCATTCCATAACACAAATACAAACAAATTGATAATTAGAAATAATTAGAAATTATGATTTATTTTTATTTCAGTTTAAAAGAGGCTGCAGTTTCCTGCTATTGCTCAAGTGGAAGGGGAGCTTACCCTAAAAACTTGACACATCAGTTTTACACAGTTTTTAATACTATATACACATTTCCTGTATTTTCTGGATGTATTCTAATAAAGAGACAGAGAAACAATTATATATGATCACTATAACATTGCAAAAACAACAAATCTAGTTGTGGTATGGTGGCCTAAGACACTTGCACAGTACTGTACAGATATCTATACATTTGGTGCCAATACCTTTGAGGTACCAATTAGGGATGTGTAACACACTAAAGAATAAAAGTTTTTGTTTACATAATATATGTGGGTGTACTGTGTATAATAATTATTTTTAGAAATATTTGCATGTGTTTATACATGTTTATGTTTATATTTATGTATAATTTATATAACATATAAATATTTATTATATACATATTTTCTTAAAGCTAACGTAACACATGCTGTTTCTGCATTTCTGATGTTAATCTGGAGTACCTATAGAGTAGTATGACATCCTTTATATCTCCGAAGACTCTTAAGTTTAATCAGATTTATAAAAGAAAGAATAGCTTTACCGAATCTTTCCGATAACGTACGAAAAATGAAGAAGGAGGAGTTACTACCGCGGGTGGCGCGAGTACGAGTCATGCAACACTATACAACACTGTTTTAACTTATGATTCACTACATGTTCGTCTCATTTATGTAATATGCACGCGCCTATTCCAACATAATAGTCTTACTTACCGCATGCAACTCATGACCCAGTTGGGAAAATCCAGTGCATCAAACACACACGCAAAACTCCGCTGCTACCCCGGATAATAAACTATATCCGTTGTTTCCATAAGGCTGACTTTCTTCTCCTTACATCAAAAAACACACTTCATCTTTCGTGCCATTGTTGAGTTTTGAAATTAAACAAAGCTGTGTGGCGTGATAAGATGTTTGCAAGTTGTAGCGTCTCCCGCTGATTGACGGGTGGGTGTGTTTTTCCGGGAGAAGTGCCCATATAAAGAAGTGATACGTATAGAAAACCCCTGAAACTTCAGTTGGACCTGTAATCGAAAAAAACTTTCCGAAACTTGTACGAACCCTTGCGAAGTGCATTCGCCACAGAAATACTCTGTAACACGCCCAAATGCTTTTTTGACACTTTGCCTACGTTTAGCATGAGGAAACAACTCTATAACTGTGTTAACAAGTCAGAATGCTTGAAATACCATTAAACCCCTCCTTTAAAATGTGTGTGTATTTATATTTACATAATTATTTTACACAGTATTTTATTTAAACAAAAACTTTTATTCTGCAAACGATTAGCATCCCTAGTACAGCTAGGGATTCTTTTTTGACCATTTTTTTCTGACAGTGAAAAAAACTAACACTGATGTTCTGGTTAAACAACAAAATGAAACATTAACCAATTAAACAATCACATAATAAGTAATAAAAGCTCATTAAGGACTAAACAAAACAATTAAAAGAATAAATATTAATACCAAAAAATATAAAAAAATTAAAATATTATTGTGGATAAAAAAGATCTGTGTGTAAACATCATTGCACAGAGGGGGTGGTTTCCTGGACAGGGCTTAAGTCTAGTCCAAGACTAAAATCTTGTTTGAGATTTTACGTATTCTAAAGGGGACATATCATGAAAATCTGACTTTTTTAATGTTTAAGTGCTATAATTGGGTCCCCAGTGCTTCTATTAATCCAGAAAATGTGAAAAATATCAACTCAGTAACTTAGTTTTCATATAAATAGGTCATTGAAATTTGGCTCTCTTTGTGATGTCAGAAGTGGATAATACCGCCCCTTAATCTGCACTATCCATCCACAGCACTGCCATTTAGTGCATTTTAAAGGACACACCCAAAATGGCACATTTTTGCTCACATCTACAAAGTGGCAATTATAACATGTTATTATAAATTATCTATATGGTATTTTGAGCTAAAACTTCACAAACGTACTCTGGGGACACCAAAGATTTATTTGACATCTTAAAAAAGTCTTGTGAAATGTCCCCTTTAAAATATATCAGTGCCAATGTTTTGTCTCAAGATGCACACTGGTATTGTTTTTTTTAGGTATGTTTGTAAAAACTACTTAAATGTAATAATATAAATAAACCCTGTCCGGAAAACCGCCCCAGACAGTCTATACTGTAATGGTGCCGTTATATCAAAAGCATTACATGCAAAATCTCTATGAAAATAGAAGAAAAAGAGTTTGTAAGTTGAACAGCTTCATACATCCAAATATTGGGGGAAAAGTGTGAAATAATGAGCAGTTTACATTTTACCGTGCATATTTATGTTCAAACACATGATGATTGTGATTTTTACCGCAGGTGTCTATAGCCGGGCCTGTGCATGGGGTTGAGTCTGCCCGGGCACACATTCGGGTGAGTAGCAGCGTCCCTCTACTAATTTCTTTATGATACTGTTGTTGTGTTTATTACACTTCACACCGACTGTGTCTCAGAAGTGTCTCTTTCTGAGTATTTTATCTGTGTGCTTAGTGTGGTGTAAGTCCAAACTTTTCATTTTGCGACCCACTCAAATAGCTATAATCTATCCTGGGACCCACCAACATATTTTTAAATGGAAATATGAGAAAAATAAAAATTTGACCCCATTTATAATTTAGTAGTTTTTATTTAAATATCAAAGTCATTCATTTTGTGTCATTCATCACAACAGCAAAGTGACCACAAGTGGGTACCGACCCACAATTTGAAAACTCCCTGTGTAAGTTAACCTAAACACCCATTGTGATCCGCAGGCCCTGCAGCCTCTGGTGCTGACCTTTGACCTCCCAGTAACCCTTGCGGGGGGTGCGGTGGCAGATACGGGGTCACCGGTGATACAGCATCTGGCTCAAGCGTTCGGAGTGAATGTGAGCTTCAGAACTCAACCTCAACTCTACTGCAACACCTGCACCGTGAGAGGAACCCACAGCAACAGTGCGGCTGTGAAGGTCACACGCAGACATACACACACATACTCATTCATATTCAACATCATGCATAATCTCACAATGTTGTACAAATTCATCTCCGTCCTCTGACCTCTACAGAAGGCGACTTGCGTGCTGATGGAGCTGCTCCTTGGCCCGGAGGCGGTTGCCGGGGTAACGGGGGTGGTGGTGAGCACCCAGCTGGACGTCACCTCTCAACAGCATTTGTTCCTGTTGGGTCAAAACGGAGTGAATTTTCTCACCGTGATGCATCAAACGCAGACACAGATCATCCTCCCGGACCTGAGCGCTCCGCAACACGCACCCTCGCTCATGATTCAGGGCACAGCTGATGGAGTGTGTCTCGCTCGACAGCAACTGATGGTATGTGACCGTGTGTGTTTGCTTTAGAGACAGATGTGCCTGCGGAAGTGAACTGAATGTGACCAAAGCTTCCTTTGGAGATATCCTGGGATGTCCACAGTTTATAAATAAAAGAAATCTTATAGTAGCTCAACTGATAGGCCATAAGACTTGTAAGGATGTTAAGGATGCGGAAAGACACAAACTTATAAAATTTGTATCTTGAATGGTTTTTGACTAGATGTACAGATATGTGACCCTGGACCACAATATCAATCATACTGTAAGATGCATGGGTGTATTTGTAGCAATAGCCAACAATACACTGTACACTGCAAAAAATGATTTTCAAGAAAAAAATGTGTAGTATTTTAGTCTTGTTTTTAGTAAAAATAACTACAAATTCTTAAATTAAGATGCCTTTTCTTGGTGAGCAAAACGACCCAGGAAAATAAGTCTAGTTTTTAGACAAAACAAAATCAAATTTAAGTGATTTTGTGCATAAAACAAGCAAAAAAATAAATAAATCTGCCAATGGGGTAAGCAAATTTTTCTTGAATTTAGTGTTCAAGAAAAATGTTCAAGATTTTTTTGCAGATTTTTTACTTGTTTTATGCACAAAATCACTTAAATTTGATATTTTTGGTCTAAAAACTAGACTTATTTTCTTAGGTCGTTTTGCTCATCAAAAAAACGCATCTTAATTTAAGAAATCTTAGATATTTTTTTTTGTGAAAACAAGACAAAAATACTATTTTTTTTTCTGAAAATCCTTTTTTTGCAGTATATGGGTCAAAATTAACACAATGCAAAAAATAATTTTCAAGAAAAAAAATCTTAGTATTTTTGTATTGTTTTCAGTAAGAATATCTGAAAATTCTTAAATTAAGATGCTTTTTCTTGATTAGCAAAATGACCCAAGAAAATAAGTCTAGTTTTTAGACCAAAAATATCAAATTTAAGTGATTTTATGCATAAAGCAAGCATACCCCACTGTACCCCACTGGCAGATTTTTTGCATCTTAATTTAAGAATTTTTATATATTTTTACTGAAAACAAGACAAAAATACTAAGATTTTTTTTCTTGAAAATATTTTTTTGCAGTGCACTTTTTCTTTTATGCTAAAAATAATTAAGATATTATGTGAATATCATGCTCATGCAGTGCTAAGGACTTCATTTTGACAACTTTAAAGGTGATTTTCGTTAAAAAAAAAATCAATTTCTTTCCTATCCTATAAATATTGTCCTATCCTAACAAATTATACATCAATGGAAATCTTATTTATTCAATTTTCAGATGATGTATAAATCTCAATTTTAAAAATGTACTCTTACAACTGGTTTTGTGGTCCTGGGTCACATATGTAAAGATGTTTCCCCCTTTTTTTGTGTCTGTACGGGTGTAGGACTGCCTGCCCGTTTGCCTGATGTTTGATTTAAAAGACGAGGGTGAGTCTGAACCTCGGAAACTCACCCAGATGATGCAAAACCTGGGAGTTTTTATCAGCATCAAACCAAAGGTCAAGCAGACAGCAAAGGTACGACTACAGCGTTTACATTGCAATTAACTCTTTCCCCACCAGTGATGAGTTAATTTGTCAATTAAGAGAAAACATTTGGATAAAAAATGTGTTGTGTTCCTGATGAATTTTTATGTTAATCTGCAATACCGCGATCATCCACTAGATGCCACACTTACCCAATTTATGAAAAAACTGAAGCCAAAATGTTATTTACTAATTTTAAACGCTGTGTATGTTTTTATAATCATTCTGAATCTGATCTCTAACAAAATTCCTTTACAAAAATGCAATTATTTCAGCTTTTTCCTAAAAAATTATTATTAAAGAAAAATACCCATATTTAAGAGTTTATAAACCGATAAAAAATTTCCTGTTTTTTTGTTTGTTTGTTTGAAAGCAGATGGTCTGTTCTTTCATTTGATATATTTGTATGTTTATACATTTTAAGAAAAAAAAATCATGGAAAGCATTTTGTAAACTTTTGTGAAAATCACAAAGAATGCTGGCAGGCAACTTTTCAAAAATTGACTGTCGGGGAATGAGTTAATGTTGATTACTCCATACTTCTGTTATGCTTAAATTACATACTTTGCTGCTGATAAAGTACATACTTTTAGGTTAAGACACTTGAGATAGTGATCTAATTGCCGAGTTACTGTACTAGGCTTTAATCTCCAACTGTTATTCATTTAGCAGACAGGATTTATACATGCGGTGGCAGTCCCACTGGAAATCAGCATGCCGTATCACTGCTCATTTGAATAAACATTGCTTAGTGTAAATAGCATGAAGGATTATAGGTTAAACAGGCCCCAAAACATGCATGGATACTTCAATAATCCACCACTTTAGCAATGTGAGCACACGGCTGTCAATGTATTAATCATGATTTGGGGAGCACTAATCCAAATCTTTAATACTCCAGTACAGATGGCATGTGAATTGGGATCAAGTGTAAATGACAGATGTTGGGAATTAAAGAAACTCAGGGGTGACGTGTCGTCTTTGAAGGTGTTGTAAAGTGCTATTAAATAGTCATGAACTTGTATGTGTCTAGTCGGTGGTTGTGAAGGGTTTGGAGAGAAACATTGTGAATCTGTACAAGGCCAGACGTCTGCTGCTCGGCCTGGACTCCAGTGATGTATCCATGACGACCAAGAATTTGTGTGAGGTATCTATGGCAACCAAGTCTTCTGTGGACCCTCTGGTGGCCAATAATGGAATGACGGGCTACTGGTTAAACATACTGATGCAACAACTACGCCTCACTGAGACAGGTTTGTGTGCGTGCGTGTGTGTATGTGTGCTTGTGTGTGTTTGTGTGTGAGTGTGATCTCATGTAGGTGGTCTATAATTGCCTTCGTCCATTTAAATTTTATTGATTCTTTGTCATTGTGATAAAATGAGAGTAATTTTTATATATCATTCTCTACAGAGGCTGTTATTGGCTCTCTCTCTGGAAAGCCACGCCCCTCTGTTCCACCTGGATTGGCGGTTACATCAGAAGATGGGAGGACTGGACTTAAAATGACAGACTTAAAATTAGAGAAGGTTTGAGCGATCATAATCCTGATTATTTTAATAATACTACTGTAGTGTACTGCATTCTGCTTAGAGAAACCTGTAAAGGACATGTCAAATGTAAAGTCAATAATGTAAAGAATATTCAGTAAAATATAACCTTGATATCTTTAATATTAAGTAAGTGAGGTCATGTCAAAGATTAAAATCAAATTGAAATCAATGATTTAAATCAAACTTTGTCGCACCTAAACCCATAAGTCTTTAGCCTGGAGTCACACACTGCAAAAAATGAATGTCTTACTTAGTATTTATATAGATATAAATATCTGAAAATGATTTAATTGAGATACATTTACTTGGTAAGCAAGTGGCTTAAGATATTAAGTCTTGTTTATTGAAATAAATGATGAAAATCAAGAGGTTTCTTACTTAAAATAAGTCAAAAATATCTGCCAGTGCAGTAAGAAAAATAAACTTAATTCCAGTTTCTTCCAGTTTCAACTTAATTCAACAAACTTAATTTAAGTTTATTTTTCTTTCCGCAAACCAAATTTCAAGCAGACAGCAAACTATAGTATTTACATTGCAATTAACTCTTACCCGCCATTGACAAGTTATCTCGTCAATTAAGAGGAAACATTAAAGCATAAAGCATAAAAAACGTGTTCCTGATGATTTTTTATGTTAATCTGCAATACCGCGATTATCCACTAGATGTCGCACTTACCCAATTTATGAAAAAACTGAAGCCAAAATGTTATTTACTAATTTTAAACTCTGTGCATGTTTTTATAATCCTTCTGAATCTGATCTCTAACAAAATTCCTTCACAATGACGCAATTATTTCAGTTTTTTGCTAAAAAAGGTATTTTAAAGAAAAATATCCATATTTTACAGTTTATAAGCAGAGTTTGTTTGTTTATTGTTTGTTTGAAAGCAGAGGGTCTGTTCTTTCATTTGATATATTTGTATGTTTATATATTTAGAAGAAAATTTTCCTGAAGGCATTTTGTGAAACTTTTGTGAAAATCACAAAGAATGCTGGCGGGCAACTTTTCAAAAGATGGCTGGCGGGGAATGAGTTGAGGAATGATGATTACTCCATACTTCTGTTATGCTCTGCTGCTGAAGTACATTCTTTTCAAAAACTTAATTTAAGTTTATTTTTCTTACTGCACTGGCAGGTATTTTGACTTATTTTAAGTAAGACACATCTTAAATTTTCATAATTTCTTTCTATAAACAAGACTTAAAGCAACACCAAAGAGTTTTTTTTACCTTAAAATAACGTTTCCAAAAAAGTTTCAGTGGTTCATCCACACAAAACAGGGTGAATGGCACTTTCACATTCGCTTTGCAGCCCTCTATCGGCCAAAACCGCACTAAAGAAGTTTCCAACCGTCGGGTAGTGGTCCTGTAGTTCGAGTGAAAACTAAAAAAACTTGCTTTACGGCAGACCTACAATCCAATCAGAGCCAGCTATGCTGCAGTATTTACGACAGTGGTAATGAACAATTACGCTTCTAACCTGTAGGGGGAGCAAAGAGCCAGAGTTCTTTAGTGTTGCTTTAATTTCAAAAGAAAGTAAATGTATCTCAATGTAAGAATTTTCAGATATTTGTTTTAAAAAACAAGACAAAAGTGCTGGGTAGGACATTCATTTTTTGCAGTGCAAATACTGAGTCATGACAGAGATTAAAATACAAATGATATTACTTTGTTTTTCCCATTGCATTGTGGGATACAATATGCAGTACAAATGGAAACTGTTATAAAAAAAAGTAGCATTGCGTCAGATTCCAGAGAATGAAGATCAGCAGTCACATGATGAGATGGAGAGCAATGTCACGCCACACGCAGAGGTGACAGAGGTTAAAGAGGTTGTTGTCAGAGCAACTGCATCATCGAGGAGAGGCAGCCAATCAGAGGGCCCCAGGGAGTCGCACCAGGAGCCACGGCAATCACTCGCATCTGAAATCTCACAGAGGTACAAACTCTCCAGCTGGACAGACAGATAATACTGTTCATTACATTCAAAAACTGATTCAAGAATAAACTGTGTGTGTGTTTCAGGTCAGTGAGGGCAGAGATGGATGGTGTTTATTTGAACAGAGACAGACGCTGTAGTCTGAGAGTTTTCCCCTCGATGGAAGAGGTAGAAATGAGGATTATAATGACTGCAGAATGAACTTCATCATGATGTTTCTTTCAGTTTGTTAAAATCATTGTTGTTTTTTATTCATTCAACAGGATCCAGAGTATGAGAGAAAGAAACTTCTGGCAAATCGAGGTTTGACTTTTGATTATTCATAATATGTAGCTAATCCAGTTCTTCACTCCCTCAGATCATTAACTATTATTAATCCTTATAAGTCCCTTGGGGTCAATCTTACCTCCAAGCCACCTTTCTTTAGTTAAAAACATGGTTCCCTTCATCTCAATGGAAGATATTGTGACTTTTCTAGACTATCTGTCAATATTCATATAAAAACTGGGCTTGATTCGGTCGTTCTAAAGATGTGTGAAAACAAATTTACCAAAAGAGGCCCTTTGGGGGTAAAAATGACCTCAATTAAAAATGAATAGGATATGCAAAAAAATCTTATTTTTCTTCTTATTTGTCAAAATAAAATCAATGCATCTAGAATAAATCTGAAAATTTCAACACAGAAAAGTAGGCCTGGTACTAGAGCACAAATGCAATATAAAAAAAGACATGCTCAATCACACACACAAACACACAAAGGTATGACTGCCACAGAGAGCATTTTTTTAAAAATTTGTCAAAAACAGCCACTTTTGCCAAAACAAAGATGTAAACTGGTGGGCTCTAATGCTCACACATGTGCGTGCACACTTACATTCAGAAAAATTTCTGTGGCATTCTGTAAAAGCAGACATTTCAAAATGCATCAAAAACTTTATATATACATAAATTCACAAAATGTATCATTAAAGTAGTGATGTGAGCAGTTGGCCACATCCAGTGAAATGAATGGGTCTCTATGGGCCTGTTTGTTTTTAAACACCTGATGGTCGACTCGAATTCAACACATTTAGATCATAATTTATGTGAATTTACACAAAAAAATTATACTTTACAGGCAAGCTATTGGTGTAGTTGTGGAATTTAGTGGTTAAAAGCTATAAAAGTACTTCATATCTCCCAAACACAGCATTAATGTATAGATGGGAAGTAAACAAAAGAAAAATATTATTTGTATGATTAAAAATGTATATGTTTTTTGTAATCACTCTTCATTTGACCCCCACGGAACTCTTAATGTATACAGGAAAATAGGGGTTTATAAAGGTTAAACATGTAAAACTTGCTGTGAATGCGAACACTTTTCACAGCAAGTACATTTTTCTGCTTGCCAACATCAAAATGACATATTGCAGATTTCTAATATGAATCATAATCACATTCATCTCACATCTTGAAAGTACAATCCTGATACGATCAAGCATAACGTCTTTGACCATTATGATCTCTACTGCAATTTAAGTTCTGCTCGGGTTGGGTTCAAATTGTTATTCAGGGGCGTCTGACTGAATGGGCTCTTGTGACGGCCGTCGTAGGCTCAATCTATTTCACATTCATCGTGTATACGGCTAAAAGTGAATTAAGAAGCTTGAGTGTCAGAAAGGCTGCTATAGAGGAAACATTTCGGGGTAATGTTGCCAGATTTATAATGGACTAAAATGACCCCGCCCACAGAATATGCAAACAGATGCACAGTCATATACACACACTTGAATAAACACACACAGACATTAGAGTAAATACACACACACACACACAATGCAGAAAATAATTTTCTTATTGTCTAAACATCCGTAAAACAGGACAGTTTGCATTATATTGAACATTTGTGCATAAATAACTAATTCTTTAAAGTAAGATTTACAGAGATATTGAGAGAGCAAGAAAGAGATATGAGAGAATAGGAAAAAAAACAGGAGCGAAGGCAGAATATTTTTTCTTATATTTTATAGATGAAGTTGTTTAAATAGATGTCTAATGTTTAATAATGCAGGAGGATTGTGCAGTGTAAAATGGCACAAACACACTCTGGACTGCCAGTCGACTTCTGAGCTCGCTTCTGACTCCATAACACCTCCAGTTATATACACATATGTGTAACATGTCTTTGTAATGACTATGATTTTTATCTGTGTATGTGTGTTTGTGTGTGTGCAGCCATGCAACAGAAGCCAGTGGTAACTGAGGTCCGGACCCCCACAGATACCTGGAGTGGGATGGGCTTCTCGAAATCAATGCCCACTGAAGCTGTGAGAGAACTGAGAGCGGTGAATCGACGGTGCTATAGACCCTACCAGCAACAGGTACACACATACACACACACACACACACACACACACACACACACACACACACAATGCACACAGTGAGAAAATGAGCAGCCCCTTCATTCTCTATTTGCTGTTATAATGACTCTCTCTGAATTAAATCTCTGAATAAAAGTGATTTAGAGCTGTGAGTGTTTTAAATTGTTAATGCTGTTTCAATCATATTTATTTTTTTGTGCAAATAAATCACCACAAGGTTTGAATTTGTAGACTTGTGCGTGAATCTGTCTGTCATGTGCTAGAAACAAACATTTTCAAATTACTCACCATCATGGTTTTCTTGTTTTAGTTGAACAAAAGCAAGTGCTTAGGAAAGATCTTCCTTTTCTTAAGGAGCAATGTTGACAGATGCCGGCAGACTCAGAAAATGCATATCATTCATACATTTATATATTTAGAGTCGTCACGTTGCGTTAAGGTACAAGATACGAAAGAAAAAATAACATCTGGTGTCACTGATGTCAAACCCCTGTATGGCAAAAAATCGCGCGAATGTTCGACTAAAACAGCATGAGGTCAAGACAGAATCTCTATTAGGGGTGTCGCGATTCTCCAAATCCTCGATTCGATTACATTTTCGATTATAAGGTGCGATTCGATTCTCGATTTTTAAGGTGACATAGAATGATTGAACGGGGTATTTATCCTTGTTCTGTGATGTGACATGTAGACAAAAATGTTTTTGTTTGGGTCTGTAATGCCTTAGAAGCTTCCTAAAAACCTTCTCAAATAGCTCTATTAGGGTGGGGGAATTTAAACAAGTGGTTTTGCACCTATTTGGCTCCCCCTACTGGCTTAACTTGCAATCTCATTACTGATTGGCTGACTTTGCTGCCACTCTAAAAATGTAGCCAATTATTTTAAAGTGAAGGGGCAGGGAGATGCCTGTGATGTCATAAGCATCAGTTTTTCAGATTGGGCTGTTTTCTGGGTGACATTTCTAAAAGAGGAATTTCTATGAGACTGAGATGTTTAGCATGTTTAGCACTTTTTGTATGTTTGTGAATGCGGGTAGACTACCATTATTCAACAAAGACAAGGTAAAAATGGTTTTTCATTCTCTGTCCCCTTTAAAAAAAAAATTAAAGCACCAAAAAAATGCTATGCCATCTTTATGAAATATAATATCTGACTTTGAACCCAGAGATGCCCTGCCATGTTAGCCCTGTCTGATAAAACGAAACTTCCTGTCAGATGAACATTCCTGTCAGTACTTTGCACCTTAAAAATGCGCTTTTAATAACGTCAGATGAGATTGTGACGTTTAAATGCTGTTTTCATAACTTTATAAGCAACTGAAACAAGTTGTTGAGAAACTTAAACAGACCTCAGTTCAGAGAAACGACCGGTCCTGGCACAGACGCGGTTCTGCTGTGCATGCGCGCGTGCTATGATTGAGTTCAGCTGAAGGCACTTGCTATTTTTTTGTTTCCCGTGTAAAGAGCAGCTCGCATGGTGTCTCCTGCATCTGCCATGGTATCTTTTGACTAGCTGTAGCTAGCTAAGTTAGAGGAGGTTGACTCGCGGTGCTCAACACGTGTTTTTTTTCCCGCTTGGCAAGCCGACCGGACGTGACATGGGGGCGTGGCACCATCGACGATTCCATTTTTTAATTCAAAGTACGAGGTTGTGACTTATTTTGGATCGATTTTGAATTCGTGACACCCATAATCTGAACTAATCTTTACTGTGTTTGTCTCTCTGCTTGTAGTCGTGGAATGCTCAGACTGGGAAGGAACGTGGCTGTAACGGCAGCAATTCGGAGAACTGGAGGGAAAGAAGGGGATCTTTATCTTCATCACCACCTGAGTCCTCATCGCCTTCCTTTCAGACCTACAGTTTGTCAGCTGCCCGACCATGTATGTAACCAACCGATTTAATTATAGAAAATGTGGCGTATCCTGTTTCATTTCAGCGTTACATTGTGATAGCAGCTTTTATGCGTTTAGAGCTGAAACATTAAGATTCAGGGCCTAAAGACCAACCAAGATTAAAGACAAAAGATATAAGTTTTACTTTGTGACCTTTAACCTGCAGTGGAGAGCTACCTGACCAGCTCGAACCAATCTGAGGGCGGATCTGCAGTGCCCAGACATTTGATTGGCAGGTCACCTAGCCCCACCCACACGGATGATCTTGTAGAGTTACTGGGACAGTTGGGTCTGGGGAAGTACATCGATATATTCCAGGAACAAGAGGTACACGCACACACACAATAATCTTAGATGACACACCCATATAATACACACTCCCGTCACTGACTGTCTACAAAAAACTAACTTTGGTCAACAAGTAATAGTTATTTCCTAAAGTTAGTGACACAATCAGATTATCTTTGAAAGACATTCAGAGTTTTGTTTGAGATGTAAAGTAGTTGATTTTGTTGAGAGCTCTATTCTGCTTTGTTTTCTGCTGCCAAAAAAACTAAAATGATTATTTTTAGATTTTGATTATGTGATGTGATTATCTAAACACATTTCTGTTCATTTTTTTTGTGCTTTCTGCCGCAGAATTACACTGCTGTGTACTATTTGAGTATTTTATAATGGTATCAGCTATTTCAGAAAAACCTGAGTCCACAAAATCCCATTACAGCAAAACAGAGAGTGTTTGGTTCCTTGATGTGTCATCTTGTCCAGAATTATCTACAAAATGCCTTTTTAATTTAAGCATATTAACACAACACATGTATACACAACACACTGTGAGTAGAGAAATATCATGTTTTTTTTTGTGTCAGATTGATTTTCAGACCTTCCTAACGCTTACAGATGAGGACTTAAAGGAAGTGGGTGTGAGCACATTTGGAGCACGCCGAAAGATGATTCTCGCCATCACGGGTAACATTTCTTAACCAAACTAATAGAGGACACCTAAATAAAAGATTGCATTAACAAATCTTACTAACAAATCACCTAAATCAGCTAAACTCATATACTAATAATAAAATCGACTAGCAGAACTAACAGTTTTTCTATGCATCCTATAAAAAACAATTCTGGGTTATTTACAAGCCAGCGTTGGGTCAAAAAGGAAAAACCTAACCGTTGGTAACCCATAAAATTTTTATATTTGACCCAACAATGGTTTATAACCAAACCATGCATAGGTTAATGTATTATCCAATGGGTTGGGTTCGTCATTGAGTTTTTGACCGAATGCTGGGGTGAAACTTCCAGTCTGATGTGCATACCTACATGTTCATTTTTGCCTCCAAATATTAGTTTTCAAATTTTGTATTGTGTTTTCCCGTGCCAGATTTGAGTAAAAAGAGGAAATTTCCAGAAACGGTCACTCTGAAGACTGGGTACCTGGAAGGGGGGGCAAGCGGCCGTCTTCCACGGATTGTGGACGAGGATGTGGCCGCCAAAAGTAACCGCTGGTGATAAACTGCAGTGACTGCAAAGACTAAGTTTCCTACATTGCACCTGGGATCAGTTAAAGCTTCCTGTCATGTGGCCCTCAGGGACCAATCAAAGTGTAATACGTGATAGATGATTACCATAATAAGGCAGAGAGGACAGATGTGTTATTGGTCTCAGCGGAAACATGCTGAGATGTATGACCTTCACTGCCTGTCCAGCACCAACACTTATTATGCAAGAATGTCTCTTTTTTGTGTCTCTGTATCTCTTCTTGTCACCGGTCTTGTGTCTATGCAACACTTTATGGCCTTTATAATTGTTAAACAAGAATATTTTCAGTTCCTCTATGGAACAAACTTTAATAATGGCACCTGTTCAGAGAGACTCATTTATAGCAAACTTTGAAAAGTGCTAAATAGGATTATCCTAAACTTGACTTTATGAAATTCTGAGGATGAATGTTTCTATTGTTTTATATAGAAAATCTAGAACTTAGAATAAAAAAGTAGTCACACTGAAGGATAAGTTAACTGGGAAATGAAAATATTACAATTATGAATATCCTAAAAGAAATGACCAGTATAGGATCTTGATTTTGCAAAAGGTTTGTGTATTTTCTTCCTAACCTAATTGTTAAAGGAGACATGTAGCCGATAGAGGGCGTCCTGTCACTGTCTGTGGCCTGTGGAGAGCTTTAATTTTGAGAATTAAAATTCTTCTTGGGAATGATTTTCCCGGCACACCAACGAATTATACAATTTGACGACCTTGAAAATTACCAGCTTTGCAAAGTTCACTGTTAAATAAATAAAGTGGAATCTAAATTAATAATTTAATGGTTTTATTCAGCAGAGAAAATATGAAACCACTCTCAATAGTCTGGCGTTGCACCCCAGTGCGCCACTGAAAGTTTCAATTAAAATTATCTGTTTTGAGTGTGCACAGAGTTTCTCTCATTTACAATTTAATGTATTTCTCATATGCATGTCATTAAAAGGGATTTCATTAATGCATCATGTAATGCCACGAGTTTTAGCAGTGTCGATTTCACACATGACACTTTTAAAGTGTAATAAAAGCACATAATCAGAAACCGAATTGACCTGTATTACCAATGTTAAAATATTGCCGCTTAACATGAACAGCATTAAGCAAATTTAGTGGAAAGTGGAAAAAAATACGATAAAAAGCTTTTAACATATTTACACAATGCATTCTTTGAATCAATGCACATTTAATAATTTACCACAAACTTTTTAGCAAGTAATCTGAAGTGAGCGAGCATAAAAGGTGATAAATGAACCTTTAATAACCACGAGCTCAGATCTTTTCCTAATAATAAGATGTGGGTTAACATAAACTTATATTTGATTCAATAATGAATGTAAGTGTCGTGGTATAATGCACACTCGCTCGCCATATAAGCAGTGACGTGGTGCTGAACGGACAGCTCCCACTCGCGTGCGCGCGCGTTAAGTCCCAAAACTTCTGCAGCTTTATGTTGTACCGATGAGTTAAATCCTCTGAATTATTTATACACTTTAATTAAAAACAAGCCAATGCTCCCATCCGTCTCTCCGCAGCCGAAATCACGGCGGCGGACAACGGGTGGGTTAAAGCCATCAGCCTCCTCCTCCTCCGGGTTTCAAATGAAAAAAGGAGCTGGTTAACTGTGATCAGGGTGTGAGGGAGTGTCGGTGTATTGATTTGCCTCCTCACAGCGCAGGATGTTAACAGCTTGAAGTCAACACCTGTGTATTACCTCCAGCAAACCTCAACGAGGGCGTTTTTTCCCCGGATGAATGCAGCACTCCCTTTGTTCTACATCCATCTCTTCGAGAAAGAAAGAGACATAGCGAGGCCTCTACAAAACTTACTATTATTGTAGCATTATATTTTCGACAAAGGTACAAGTATGTGATCAATATGAAAAAGATGTGTTAATTTTTTACATTTATGTGTTATACTATTTAACACATTATATGTAATTTTAACAAGTTATCTGTCATTTTGTGTTTATTATGATCAAATAAATAAAAAGTAATATAAATAAATAAAAAAACATAATAACAATGTGTTTTAACACAACCGTCTTTAGAACATAGTCAAAATATTAGCCTAAATAAATATAAAGTAAGTTTAAATGACTTGCACAGCCAATTCGATCAAACCTTTCAATGTTTTCATTATTGCAATACGTCCGGATGTTCAAATAGCCTATAGAGTGGTATTATTGGATTCTCAATACACTAAATAGCCTATGCATTTAATATAACATTAAAGGGATAGTTTACCAATAAATGAAAATGCTGTCATCATTTTCTTATTCTCATGTTGTTACAAACCTGTATAAATGTCTTTGTTGTGATGAACCGAAAGGAAGATATTTTAAAGAATGTTTGTAACCAAACCGATCATGAGCACCATTCACTTCAAAAATAATATTATGGAAGTGAATGGGGCTCATGAACGTTTTGTTTACAAACATTCCTTAAAATATCTACCTTCGTGTTCATCAGAACAAAGAAATGTATACAGGTTTGTAACAACACGAGAGTGAGTAAATTATGACAGAATTTTCATTTTTTTGGGTGAACTATCCCTTTAAAACACTGTGCAATTATTATTAATATTACACTCCAAAAAATGCTGGGCTGTTCCCAACCCAGAGCCGGGTCACCACCGGACAGAACACACCGCCGGGCCAAAACGACCCAACTGCTGGGCCGCTTCAACCCAACTGCTGGGCTATTGTCAATCAACCATGTTGAAACAACCCACCAGTTAGGTTAAAATAACACAGCAGTTGTGTCATTTTTTAACCCAGCAGTGTGTTCTGTCCAATAGTGACCCAGCTCTGGGTTAAAAACAACCCAGAATTTTTAGAGTGCATAAAGTAAATTCAGCAAATGTAGGCTACTTTACCAGCTAACGTATTATCACGATAAGATACATGGCTTAATCACGATACTATCGTGATATGATAATTATTATTATAAATCTAAAGTGAATTTGAAAGTAGAATCCATGACAGTATTACTTAATTAATGCAAATATCTGAACAGATAGCCTATATAATTTATTATAAAACATTTATTTTATGTTGCAGTGATGACGTGACCTGGGCGCGTTTATTGTCCCATTTTTGTTTTGTCGCGTCACGTCCTTGATTTATAACGGCACTAGTTTTGACGCGTGCTCGCCTGCGGAGTATCGAGAGCGCAAGAGAAAGTGGGCGGTTTCACGGTATAGGGGCGTTACCGTGTGGGCGGAGCTGCTTGCCGTTCCATTACACGGATCCGTTTCTTCCGTTCGATCAGTGCAGCAGCTGCGGAGGTCTGAGCAAACTCTTGCCTCTTTCTCCCGTGTCTCGGATACTTTACGGTCCCACGCGCCGCGTGTCCTCTTTCAACGGCATTACAATCACCCGTTTAGATCGTCCCGGTAACCGAGAACGGATCCGTCCCGAGGTGAGTAAAGCGAATTATTAATTCCGATGTAAAATGAAGCTAATTGTTCAAGACGACAGCGCGACTCGAGCTGAATTAGCTGTTCGCGGGATGCGCGTGCCACTCGGGTTTGAGCGCGGGACGCTCGTGCGTTAAACAAGTTGATGCGGTTGTCAGTTGCCTCAGGATTTTCTCGTCACATTAATCGTATCAAATGGACATATTCAGCGAATTTATAATCCAGATTTAATCCGCGACCTGCGCGTGCCGTTCTGGTGTTAATGTAAGCGTCATTGATCCATAAAATGGTTTATATTTGTGGCGCTTTTAAATGAGTCAAAACAAAGCGGCTTCATGACAAAGTGTCTTTACCTCAGGTACCCCGTCCTTAATTTCACCTGTCCCCTCCCTCTCTCGTCTGGTTTAGATGGTGTTGGCTCTCGGTCTGTTTGTGTCTCTGACGGTGGTGTCGGTCACAGGCAGCAGTGCCGGTAACCCACCGGACAAGGAGAAGTGGATGAGCTCCGTGTCCCAGTACGATAAGAGCAAATACTGGAACAAATTCCGCGACGTAAGTTTTTCCATCACATTCACTTCTTTTACTGGATGCTTTTAATGTCCTCATAAACCCCATAAACGAACATCATAAACCTTTACACACGAGTACACGAGTATCAGAAGGAAAAACCTATACATGAGAATAATATGTATTAATAAATCTCAAGCAGTGTATTTTAGGGTACCTTATAGCCAGAAGTAAAACAAATTACCTGATATTTTAAGAACATATTGATATATGTACAAGCTTTTGTACATGTTGTTGCAATGCATATGTTATCGCTACTATATATGCGAGAATATTCAATCATAATACATTGATTACAGTTTAGTGAAGGTGAAATAATGTTTTGGAAGAATATTTGATATAGATGCAACCTTGTTTACATTTGTGTGGCTGTGTCCCATTTTGCATACTATCTATACTATGTAGTAAAACAAGGTTAAGGTAGTGTGCACACCAAAGCCTTTATGCCGGCGACCGTTTTCAATTGTTTCCAATGAAAGCGCAGCACTTTTCAAAAACTCCAGCAGCTGGCGGGTTTTTTCCGCGCTAAGCGCTGGTACTTAGCCGGTTTTCCACGTTTAGCACTGAGCGCCGAGAGTTAAAAAAAATTCAACTTTGGGTGAAAAGCTCGGGTCGTCAATGTCACGTCTCTCTCGGCCTTCCAATCACAGTGGAAGAAAAAAAGCTGGCAGTTTTTAGCTGCATTTAAATGCCTTGGTGTGCACGCCCCCTTACTGTGGGTTTACACCAAACGCGAAGTGTGCAATCACAGCGCGTTGCTCGCTCTAGGTTACTTGCGGGATTTAACTTCGTGTCATGCAAATTTTTCGCTGGAGTTGAATATTTTCAACTTGGGCGAAGACGCGTTTGAGGCGAATAGCGCTTGTTTTCACGGCAAACGCGCCGCCCATATCACGTCATTCGCATCGCCCCACGCCAGGACGCGTCTGATGGCGTCTTTGCATTGACTTTGTATGTAATCTACTCGCGCAAATCGTTGAATTCGCATCTGGTGTAAACACACAGTAAGAATTGACGCGTATGATTTATAGTATAATCCCAAATCATAATACACAAAAAATAGTATGACAAAATTAAATGTTTTAACCAAAAAGTATTAATGGTATTAAGTGTTCCTGTAGCCCGATTGGTAAAGCATTGCGTTAGCAACACAAGGGTTGTGGGCTTGATTCACCGTAAGCACACATACTGATAAAATGTATAGTCTGAATGCACTAAAAATCACTTTGAATAAAAGTGTCACATATTTACGATCACCACAGACATTGCCTAACAACCCCCATCCAAAATACTAATTGACTTAGGAAGGTTTAGTGCTCTACATATGGTCCACCCCCAAGAATATGTGGTTACAGTATAGCATTGTAATATACTGTTTATATTCAGGATTTGGCAAAAAAGTGGCTTAATTTACCTTAATGCTCTGTCTTATTACCAGCAAAGTACATACCTTCAGTGACCTGATCAGTAGAAGTATGCAAATTGGTGACAGAGCCCATGTGGCATGAGATATGTTGTGTAATTCGCATTGGAGAGGTTCAGATCTCCAATTGAAGCACCTGTCTCTAAATGTATTCAGAAGGGTCTCAGCTGTGGGATCTCTATGAGAGAGAGAGACAGGGGGAGGGGTGTGTGTTGTAAGCTCTTTTATAGGGATGAAGTGATTGCAGGATGTAAAATGAAGAGTCTCTTCTCGCCTTTCGCATTCTTTTCCTCTTTTTTGCCATGTATCTCTTTCTCATCTCATTCTTTATCTCTCTCTGTCATTGTGTCAGTAATTTTTCAGTGTTAATGAGAGGTGATATTATGAATGCTGATGCCGTGAGAGACGCTTTAAAAGAGAAGGTGACAAGGACATTAGCACATAAACGAACACACACACACGCTTACGTGCTTCTAAATGAATAGTAGGCAATGCGGTGGGATGGGCAGAATTGCTAAATCTTATGCGTAGGTAGGCAATTTTTATGAAGGAAACAGTATCGTTCAGTTCATATAAATAACTCGATGTTTAGGTTTATGCATTGTGTTTTACATAAACAGAGAAAATAATCATATGAGCTGAAGTATCGTTTAGGATTACCACATAGTTATTTAATTTTCAAAAGAAATATGGTTATATTTTGACATTAGGACAAAGACACGCATAACACACACTTGAGTTAGTATGAAAGCCTTGCTCACATTTTCTTTGTTTTCAATTTAATTACTCTCATGTGTAAATAATATAAAGCCGCCCAACCCAATGATTACTGCGCTAATGTGTCTACTATGGTATAAGAAATGTAGCAAAACCTTTCTATCGCCCCACCACCGTTATACTGCCAAGTTTTGTGCTGTGCTATATTTGTGCATGTGTCTGTGTGTGTATGATGTGAATATGTGTAATTACTCCATAACCTCCATTTGAGAGATGACAGGTAGTCTTGAGTTCACGGTTTAAAAGCTTTAAACTGAGGGTTTCCTGGAGAGAGCACAGGCAGACATTTTAAGCACACACATCTGTTCACATTACAGTCTGAAGGCTGATATTAGTGCTTATTTTAAAAGTTGTTGGGAATCCTATGTAGGCCTTTTAAGTGTAACAGGATGTCTAATAAAACACCACGGACCGCAGATGTTTTTTTGCCATTGTTTTTCCTTTTCCTTTTATTAGCTCATTAAAAATATATATTTAGCTTTAAGAGTGGTAGTAAGCTTTTAAACTAAAGTCTCTGTAATGGTTTTTGTTGCACTTTACTTTAAGTAGTTTTTTTTTCAAAAGCCTTGCTGTTGTATAGAGTCTAGATATTAAAAAAGTTTTTGATTTTACGTTATACTGTAGGCTGACATAAATTCAGATTTTAACAGATGACAGCGATTTATGAAAGAACATCATTCCGTTCAGCTTTTGGATGTTGAAATTTATAGTTTGTGATTTCACAAAAACAGTAGTGCTTAGACATCAGAGATCTGACCATCATTTGATCATCCGAAAAGTACAAATTAATGTGGTGTAACACTGTGACTGTGTTATCAAATTAGATTAGCGTGTCCTTTAATAGACACAAGAGACCTAAAGGACAGAATCATATGAGAGGCCATGTGTGCGTGTATGTGTGAGCATGTGTACATTGAGTTGCATGTGTGTGAGTCAGTGTGTGTGTGTGTGTGTGTGTACGTTGAGATGTGTGTGTGTGTGTGTGTGTTAATGTGTGTACGAGTGTGTGTGTAGTATTGTGTCCTCAGGGACTGCTTTGTCTGCCATGTAAATGAACCTCATTACAGAGAAACTGCTTACGATGTAAATGTGAGGAGAGGTCCAAAGGTTTTGGTTTTGTTTATGTTCTGTTGTCCTCCAGAGTAAAGGTGCTTTTTAGTGTATCTTTTTCAATTAAGTTTTATTGTATTTTATTTATATAGTGCTTTTCAAAATTGTACATTGTTTCAAAATAGCTTTACATGAAATAGAAACAAAGAAAACATAGAAAAGCAAAGAACAACAAAAGCATGGCAGTTTTTGAATATAGTTTAAGATAAAGTATTTCAAATTTATTTTCTTACTTGAATAATGTAATAATTAGTACTCCGTTACAAACTATTTTGAATATAGGATGGACAACATGATCTCACAAAGTTCCGTGGTATAATTTTTCCATGGCCGTACCACGGACTTTCTTTTCCGTGTCATTATAAATTTTTTTTTATATTTTCTAAATTTTAAAGCATTGTCGCCTGGCGTTAGGGTTAGAGTTGGGTTTGGGTAAGGATGTCATTTTTTGTAAATCTAACCCTAAACCAAAGCAACAATGGTAAGAAAATACGACAAAACAGAAAACGGTTGAGTAACCAATCCGTGACAATGACACAGAAAAGAAAGTCCATGGTACGGCCACGGAAAAATTCGGAGATCCTTGACAATGCCATGGTAAAATGAGCAAAATATTCAATGACTATACCACGGAAATTTGTGAGATCTGGTTGAGGATGGAGTACATGGAGGTGTAAAAAAACTGTTTTGGGAAGACAAAAAAATCATGTGAAAAAAGAGGCTTAGTCGAAAGGGCCAATTTTTATCTGACACGTTACAGCTGCAATCCGTAACAGAGAAAAGAGACACGGTGTTACTGATTGCAGCTATAACTCACACTGCTGTTACAGTAATAAGAATTGAATATATACAGGGATGCGATTTTTCCGTATAAATAAGGATTTCCGTATTTTCGGACCTTGATGGGATGACTTGTCTGAATTAATCACGTAAATCTAATGAGTTTTATTTTTGTGATGATATGGGAGTTATGCGTTGTTTGTAGACACGAGCTTTGCCGTCATCCAACATGTATCCTAGACATTAGGTTTGTTTGAGTTCATGCAGCGCAGCAAAAACCGACAGGTGAGTTCAAAGTACCACAAGAGTTTTTCGAGAAATTATAAGGAAATCTGTTTTCGATTCGCTCTCGCGCTACTTTGATATCATCCACCTTTTCTGTGTCATAGACGTGCTTGTTGAGAATGCGCAGCGTGACTACATTCGGGACATGAAGTCATCATTTGAGTATAAGACACAAAACGCTGTAAAACATTATCACTGTAGAATTCTGAGGCGTCAATGATATAAATTAAAACAACATATAGGCCTATACATAGACATTGCAAAGTGAACTGAAAAAAAATTATTAAAATGGATTGGAACAAATGATGGGCTACTCCTCGTTTGTAAGTCACATAGGTCTACTAGCCTACTCTAAATACATAAATGTAAGCATGTTTAAATTGCAAAATATTGCATGAAATACTGTTATAACATATTGGTTAAAGCTTGACAGATTAACGGCTAGTCCACGCAGTCAGAAAATAATTTTTTTGTGGGAAAGCAGAAAAATCACGCATACATGAAACTCATCGCTTTAATAATAATCAAGCAATTAATCATAAATCAGAAATAACTATTTATGTAGAAAGTTTATCATATGCATGCGTTTATGAGCCTTGCAAATGTTAATATTTTAGTGATTTTAGACTATTCGAAAAACAAAGATGCTAAAGTGAGCTGTTGCACACACACTCATGGACACAAACTCAAAAGCCCCCGCACCTGTGGAGTCGTTTCAAAAAGCACGCAAACAAATAATTTCTTTGCGCTTGACAGGAGATATACACACAAATTATCTTGTAATACCACAGTCTAGGCAATTGTTTTCATAAAAACAGTCGTTAATTATAAGTGAACAGTTCAGAAAGAAATCAGATGTTTCAGTGTATAGATCCGTGTTTATCCGTTGTTAAAGGGAGAGTTCCTCTTATAAGAAATGCTTATGTTTTTGTCACTATGTTAATCAAACTACAGAAGACAAAACGAAAATCACTTTTATGGCTTTAAAAAGATGAATTATATTTAATTTATAGAATGAAAACTGTTACTTACAAGACGCACCTGACTGTAAGACGCAGCACCAGCAAAGTTATGAAGAAAAAAATACGGTATGTCATGTCAGGGGCTCTGTTGCCCTCTTTCAGAATAGACGGCCCTCTCTCACTCACTAGACAACTGATCTTTAGCAAATCACAGACATAGTTATATTTGAGGCTCATATACGAGTCTGATAATAGATGCAGTGATAACTATAAGACTCTATACTGATGTGATGTACTGAAATGAACCACCAACTGTTAGTTGACACTGAAGCCCAGAAGGTCTAATTTACAACGATGTTGAGTCTTAATTATAGTATTCAGAGTGAGAAATAAAAATATCACAATTATAGACATCTCTATCTAGATGGAATTAGATTTCTCAGAGGATATACATTATATTATACAATTACATATACATTATATACTAATTATAATTGGCTTATAATTTAAGTTTTGTCTCTTCATCTGGGGAAGAAAGATAAACTGTATATTTCTGTTCATCTGTTCATTTTTCTTCTCTCTCTCTCTCTCTCTCTCTCTCTCTCTCTCTCTCTCTCTCTCTCTCTCAATCAGTCTGACATATCCTGACCCTGTGCTCAGTCAATTGTGAAATCAGCCTTCTAACACACACACACACACACACACACACACACACACACACACACACACACACACACACACACACACACACACACCTGCTTAAATAAGCTGCCATATTGCGGTCTGTTTCCTTACAGCCATCACAAAAGTGATGCTTCAGGGTCTAGAGCCGTATATGTGTGTGTATGGGACATCCAAGTCTGTCAGATGTCAATCATGTTAAGTTTACCATAATGGAATTATATTTAAAATATAATAGCTTATTTACAAGAGAGCAAGAGTTAAATGTCCGTACGGTACTTCCACAATGCAAAACATAAGTGGTCCTATAAGGTAATTTATGATTTCTGTTAATTTTGTGGTGAAATATGATCTAGATATGATTCACCCATCTAGCTGTGCTATTATAAATTTGGTTCCATCTACTTTTGTTTGTGTGGGTGTGTGTTTGTGGCTGTTCCTATTGATTTGTTAATTCATTAGACTTGGCAGAAAAGCCGAACCGAATTGCTGAGGGAACACGACTCTAAGAGAAGCAGGTGTGTTACCCACAGGATTGTGTGTGTTTGTGCTGACAGACAGTATTACACTGAGTGCTTACAGCTGGGACTGTGATGACTTTGTGCTGACCATGTTATATGAAATCACATGTGGATGAAATGGAGTGAAAGAATAGCACAGCTATATAAGTATGTTCTGAGAGAGTTTAGAATAACAATTGCATCTGTTTCCTTTGCTCTCTCTCTAGGGTTGTGTCTCAAAGACAGCCTAAACAGCATTTTTGTTGTATCTAAAAATGCTGTTTGCAATGTGTGTGCAACACAGCTCCAAATATTGTGATAGTAATGGATCTTGATACCATAACTTGATCGTAATTGAAACATCAACGAATGCATGAGAGAGTCCCTGCATTGTAAAGTGGATCAGTTGCCGCTCTTGTGTAATGTGTAGATACAAGGTTCGCTTCAGGCGACGGCTTGCAGAAGCATAAGCTGGGCTTTAGTGTGGGTTTTTTTCGTGTGTGTAAGAGAACATTGACCGCAGAGACTCGATCCATTAATCAATCAGATCATGCCACAAAAAGTGAGCAAAGCCCTACTGGGAAACAGCAAATGACCAATGACTTCTGTGTGTGTGGATATTTGAGGTTAGGTCATTCCCATGATGCTCTGTCTGCACTTTAATAAGTAAACACCAGGGTCAGGCGAAACTGTTTAAAACATTTTCTTATGTAGCACAAAGCTAAATATAAAGTTTGTGGGTGTTTTTTTTGAGTGACACACATAGACAGACAGGCAGTTACAGGGACAGATTCATGAGTTTGTTTATCTGTTCTGTAGTAAATGAGCTGTTTGCATATCAAAGTAAAAGAACAAAGTCGCCTGTACATTTTTACATCATTAGAAGAGGTGTTTATTCGTGTTTTCTTGTCTGATGAAGCTCTTGCGAGATTTTTTCTGCTTTACCAAGTCACTTAATGAAATGAATGTCTTTCTGTCTTTCTGTTTGTGGGTGACAGTCGTGTCAGATGTGTGCAGTGTGTCTTTGATAAGAGTGAGAGGGAGAAGTTGTTTTCTGTCAGATTCTTTTATTGTTAGTTTGTCTTTAAAGATTTTGATGTTTAACTGTCTTTGTTTTTCTTTCTTTCTGTCTCTCTCGCTGTATACTCATCTCTCTTCCTTTTTTGACATTTCTGAGATTCATGTTGACCAATCAAACCTAGACAATTGCTAGACAATTAGCATACTTCCTATACACAAACATAAGGGTTCCAGACTGCGACCAAAATGATAGCAAATGCGATACCTTTTTGATAGTGTGCATAATGTTCAGGTTGTTTTGGTACCTGGCTGGTCACCGTTAGTAACCTGGATGCCAGCCGATCTTAGCCCCGCCCACAAGATTTTGAGAACGGGAAGATCGGTCTGGGGTTTCTCTGTTGAGGAGCGACTTCTGCTAGACCCAAAGCTGTTCGAACCAATCTAATTGTCAGGGCGGGCTTTATACGCTGATGGACAGATGATCATCAGTAACGTAATGAACCACGTCACCAAAGAGCGCGTGTGTTGAATCTGTTTACAACGAAATGGCTGCCGCTGTAGAAATCAGATGTGTGGATTCTGACATTGAGTCTGTTGTAAAAAGATATCGACAGATCATTGATTTTAAAAGAGGAACAGAGAAACGCGAGCAAGGCATTTGTTGACGTTTTTGCCGTCCTTCCTACGGGATTCGGCAAAAGTTGGACGCAACTGAAACTGGTATAAAGGCGATGCAACTCGGCATGCATGACGAGATGGATATAATTAGCGGTCATTGCCAGCTTCTTTTCGGAAGCCCGGAATCGTGGTTGCTGAATAAGTGGAGGGACATGCTAGGCTCCAATATTTTCAAGCCAACGTAATGGGTATCGTCGTGGATGAAGTTCATCTAACGTACAAATGGTAAGATATAGTCTTACTGTATGACTTAGTAAATACTTAATGTTGTGATATAAACGAAATGTTGTAAACATAGTAGGTGTTGATGTACGTTCTCTAAGACTTAGTATAATCACAATCTTAGTGTCATTGTAGCGAAATAACTAGCAGTTCGGTCAGGCTGCAAAAGACGTAACGTACGTCACACACTCCGTTGCTCTGATTGGTCCTCCAATTGAGTGCAGAGGCATTTTTCGGTTGAGACACGCCTCATAATTATAGCTCAATGGAGTGGTATCAGACTCAAATTCTGACTACAATTGAGTATGACAACGTCAGGCTACACCGTTAGGGGCCATTCACACAGAATGCATCTTTGCGTCTAAAAACATGAGACGAAACAAAAAGGAATGGTTTAAAAAAAAGCAAAATTCGTGGTTCTCAAGACACTCTTTTTATAACAGAAATAGTCATGTCAATTTACTAATGTAAACAAAAGTTTGTAACGCTTGCCCCACCTTCTGAGTCTTCTGATTGGTCTACTGCTGTGAACTGACATTGAGATGCGTGTAAACATTTAAATTCTTTTACTTGGGTCTTAAAAACGCTGCGTTCATGTGCAAAATGCTGCAAAAGACGCGAGATGTGGGCATACAGTCAAACATGTCCGTCTAGTTTTTTTTTACAAAAAAAATTCACATTAAAATATTTAGCAAATATCAAGCTTTTAGGTCATTATTAACCTAATTCGTTGACCCAGTGCGAAGAATCAGTCTAAAATCTTTATTCATACCTTATGGTCAGCATTATCATTTTTTAAAGTAATTTTTTTTGGCCATTTTTGGCTTTTTTATTTGATCGTATGCAAGGAGAGGACAGGAAAGTACAGGGTTGAGAGAGGGATACGGGATTGGCAAAGCCAAACTCAAGCCAGGATTTGAACCTGGGTCGCCAAAAGTGTGTCTGCACCATATGTTGGAGCAATGCCCACTACACCAACGGCTCCAACATTGGTCAGTAGGGGTGGGCGATAAACCGTTTGGTATGATAAACTGGTAGAATTTAGTCAACCGGTAGATATTTTGGACTACCGTCTCTATCGAGGTTACGCGCACACATAACGTTTGTACATGTTTTTAACTCTTTCCCCACCAGCGTTTTTAAAAAAAAGTTGCCAGCCAGCGCCAGCATTTTTCATGATTTTCACAAAAGTTTAATGTCTTCCAGAAAATGTTCTTCTTTAAATATATAAACATACAACATTTCAAATGAAAGAACAGACCCTCTGCTTTCAAACAAAAAGAGAACGTTTCATCCTACCTTCATTCGTTCTCTTTTTTTCACCTCTTAAATATGGGTAGGTTTCTTCAGAAACAATTTCAATTAAATTCAATTCAACTTTATTTTTATAGCGCTTTTCACAATAGTTAATTGTTTCAAAGTAGCTTTACATTAATAGAAACAGTTAAAAGCACAGAAAAGCGACAGATATCACAACATAATACACGATAGCATAAGCAGTTAAATTTGCTGCGGCTATGACTCAACATTATAAGCAAGCGTATTACTAATGTAACGTCTAGAAGAGGAAGCTAAGTTAAGCCCAAGAAGGCTGCCTCCCCGGGTTAAAAATCCCCCTAGGAGAAAAAAACCTGGGCTTTTTAGCCGAGGAAATAAAAAAAAGTCCTAGGAGGGAAAAACCCTTGGGAGATATATACACATATAAACGGATAAGGAGATTAAGCGGAGATTACACCACATTTTGAGCAAAAAGCTGAATTGCAGGAATTTTGATAGAGATCAGATTCAGAGCAATCTTTAAAACATACACAGAGTTCTTTTTCTTTCATGTGAGGCGTTACTTCTGGGTTGTAAAAGTTGCGTAGTGCACCACCTGGTGGATAATAGCGGTATGACGGAAAGCCGAAAATTCTCGTCGTTGGCAGGGAAGCGTTTTCTCTTAATTGACGAGATAACTCAAGATAGCTCGTCAATTGCAGGGAAAAAGTTAAGTTTTAAAACAAGTGATTCTAAGCTATTGATACACAAACAACAGTGCTAAATGTGCGCGCTGTTTCTGTGTGAGAGGAGCACGCATGCCGCATTTCTCGTGAGCATTTTTGTCGCTTTATTTGCCTTTGCAAGTATCCTCATAAACACAACCATTTAGGTCTTGAGAAAGTAAACAGCTGAAAAAGAAAACACATGTGTAAGGGGTGATTCACATATCTCGTCTTTTGCACGCTCAAGTTCGTTATTTCACACTCATTTCACACGTGGTGCGACACACTTATTTTTTCCAGACGTGTCCCCACCACATCGAGTTAAAAACATTTAAACTTTTCAGAATGCCACAAGCATACCACAGGTCATGTGACAAGAACCTACGCGGCTAACATTTTCCAATCGTTTTAGGCGCGACATGTGAACAGCCCCTAACAGTATATTGAGTCCACCCCTATTGGTCAGCATTATTAAATTGTCCAAAACATTGTATTATGTGAAGTATTTTGTAAAACATTTCGGGAATAGATTGTGCGGGTGAACTTGTTTGTAAACATCAGCATTTTACATTATTTCATAAAAATTCCAACCTGTGACATCAATCTGTTCAAACAGGGAGTCGTCCTGAGTTTAGCGATTATTATATTTACGGGTAGAAACTGGTTCTTTGATAGATGAGTTAATGACCAGGAGAATTTAATGAGGAGGTGCGACACAATGAGTTCCTGCTCAAAAGAAATCAAGAGTCTGCTCAGAGAGACAGCAAGAGATTTCTCTGCTGTGTTCTGTTGAGTTATCTCCCCTGTCTCTCTCCTCTGCACTGGAAACGCTGATTCTGATCTCCTCTACAGCTCTCTGACTCAGTGGCTTCCTACTGTACGGTCGAATTGCATGTCATCAGTAATTAGTGAAGTGTGAAACGAGTTGTCATGTGGATGCCAGCAAACAATCCAAAGGAAACGAGAGAGAAATGGGGAATTAGGAGTAAGTTGGACTGGAATGGAGAATAAAGTGCAGGAATATAGAAGGAGTGATGGATGAACAGTCAAGCTCCTCATCCAGTAGGGAGTTTATTATACTGCTTTAGTACTTCTGTGTGTGTGCACGCATGAAACACTTTATCTCCTGCTGCGTGCAAATATGGCAGCACTTTTTCATTTGTAGGAGGAGAGTATCGAGAGTAAAGATGGCAGAAATCCACTTATCTAAGATAATGTACAGACATTCACGCATACAGACTAGTGCAAGGCAAGTGTCTATTGGTAGAGACAATATCTTAACATTGTAACATTTTTAACATTTATGCATTTGGCAGACACCTAATGCACTGTAAGTGACTTACAGTGCATTAGGCTACAATACTGTATATACATTTTGTATCAGTATTGTGTGTTTCCTGCAATGCAGTGTTGTATACAAGATGCAAGATTGGCACTGTGCTTTAAGATTTCAAGCTTATTTGAAAGAATAGTTGTCAGTATTATGACACACACATGTATACACTTGTGAATGGATGTGCATGGGAACTTTGTTGCTGTGTGTTTGTTAGGGGTGCAACTGCACTCTGCAGCCCTGATATTATTTATTCATTTGTCATGATTTGCATGCACTCATAAATATAAATTGCATTGTAATGAAGGTCTCTCCTCTCTCTGTCTCTCTTATGATGAACCTCACAGATACTTCAGGCAGTAACAGTAAAGCTGCTCTCTTTTCAAAGTATTTCTATCATTTTACATGCTGTCCACACAACTTCTTCCTGGCAAAGTGGACAGTTACTGGCCAGAAAAAGTTGCAGTTTAAAACCAAAAGTCTGGCAACACGGGCCTAAAGTTCAGCTTGATCCTGGATGCTACAGCAAGAGCATAACATCCGAGCCCTTTCTCTAATATAAGCCTGGACATCATAGCCGATTTAGTGTCCAGCTGGGACAGCCACAGATCAGACGCTCTGTAGACTGTGTCTTATCCAAGTGTGTGCATGCTTGGAGATTCTGCACGAATTCTGCTCGGCTGCAAAGCCTTGTGATTTTTGGATGGGATGTACAGCGAGACCTGTGCGGCTCTGGGGTGATGCAGTGGAACATTGGGTCGGCTGCATTCAGACTGATTATAGACTGACAGTTCAGTTTAGTGAAGCAGTGTGTGGAGTTTGATATGAAAATAGTTTATCTATGCTGAGAGAGAGGGAGAGAGAGAGAATTTTTTGCTTCTCCATTTTGCGGTAGCAGTTCTTTTTTGTGCTTTTCATTTATGTATTTTAGGGGTTGGCGATATGGGGAAAATGTCATATCACGATTGTTTTAGGCGAAACGCGATTTCACGTCTTTATCGCGGTTCTTTCCCCCCCCATGTTTTTTAAAGACTATTTTGCCATTACTGAGCCTTAAAGGAATAGTCTACTAATTTTCAATATTAAAATGTGTTATTACCTTAACTAAGAATTGTTGATACATCCCTCTATCATCTGTGTGCGTGCGCGTGGGCGCTGGAGCGCGCTGCGACGCTTCGATAGCATTTGGCTTAGCCCCATTCATTCAATGCTACCATTAAGAGATAAAGTTAGAAGTTACCAAACACATCAATGTTTTTCCTATTTTAGACGAGTAGTTATACGAGTAAGTTTGGTGGTACAAAATAAAACGTAGTGCTTTTCTAAGCGGGTTTAAAAGAGGAACTATATTTTATGGCGTAATAGCACTTTTGGGAGTACTTCGACTCGCCTGAAAAGTCTGCTCCCCTTCTCCCTCTCATAATGGGAGAGGGAGGGTGTTACTGGGCCGAGTCAAAGTACTCCCAAAAGTGCTATTACGCCATAAAATGTAGCTCCTCTTTTAAATTCGCTTAGAAAAGCGCTACGTTTTATTTTGTACCACCAAACCTGCTCGTACAACCACTCGTCCCAAATAGGAAAAACGTTGATGTGTTTGGTCACTTCTAACTTTATCTCTAAATGGCACCATTGAATGAATGGGGCCAAGCCAAACGCCACCGAAGCGTCGCAGCGCGCTCCAGCGCTTACGTGCACGCACACAGATGATAGAGGGATGTATCAACAATTCTTAGTTAAGGTAATAACATATTTTAATATTGAAAATGAGTAGACTATTCCTTCAATACAGCTACACTTATGTCCCCATTTAAAAATGCAGTCCTACAAGGTAACAAAATATGCGCGGACAGTACGCGTACAACAGCGCATGGGCAGAAAAATATTGAGATAACACTCCACTACAAAAATTTCACAAAGGACATAGACAGCATTTGCACACACCAAGCGTGCAGCACAACCCCTGAAAAGTAACGTCTCGATTGCCCCCCAGTGACTGGTCCCAGTATAGGTCATAACCCCACCTCCCCGTGTTATTCAATAGGACTTGAGACCAACTAAACAATTTAATTACACTTCAATTATCTTTTTTCCGCTTTAAGCTGGTTTCTGTCATTTACTGTAGTTTTTATCATGCTGATGTAAATTCAAGTGTTTGTTTTTAAAATAAGTTAGTTTTTAGTTAGTTATTTAAACGATGGTGTCACGTCATGATTGACAGCTGTGATATGCGCATTCTGCGAGGGCGGGGCCTTACTTTCACGGCTTTACTTCCTGCTCACAACTGCGCAGGTCTGTTCCCGAAATCGCTACTGCGCAGACTCAAGACCCAAGATGTCAGCGCCGTATCGGGACACTGACGGCTTCACTTTTCACCAATGGAATAGAGCGAGCGGGCGTCGTCCATCTTTTTTTACAGTCTATAGCCGTTTCTCAATGTCAAGGATACTTCCTTGGCAGGACTAGTCCTTACAAGTCACTTCCTTCAGAGGCTAGGCGAGGCTCCTATTAAGCATTCAGAGAACACGTTAAATGGAACAGGCTAGCAAGTGCACGTCATTGCGTCATTGCGTGATTGAAAGGTGTGCTTTCGGTGCTGCGTGCATAGGATTGTGGGTGATTTCAGCGCGTGAAGAGCGCGAAGGATACACATATGCATCCTTTCCTGTCTATAGGATATTTCACGAACGAAGGACTCAGTCCTTGTCTGAAATTTCGAGGATTCTCGACATTGGAACAGTCTTTCGACGGACGTCAATGACCTAGCATTGAGAAACGGCTCAGGTCTCACACACACTAACGTTTTCTGTTGTTTAATTTTCACTTCTTCCAAGAACAGAAAGCTTTGGAGCATTTTCTTCACCATAATGTTTGAGTCATGTTTTTGTTTTCTTGATGTTTGTTCTAAAATTTGTTTGCAATGGTGGATCAGCTACTTTTCTTCACTTATCCTAAATTTTTTAATGTAATATAAATGTCGCAAATCAGTGCTGCCCTAACAGCCTGCTAGAGTAATGGAAGCGGATGTTTCCAAGGTCTTTGCTTCTAACCATCCATCTACCTTCCTGTTCTTGGGGACTTTAAGTTTAACTTTGAGGTTTTGAAAACCATTTTTTATTCACTTGCTTACTATATTTACTGAAACGCAGCCCTAGACTGTTTTTAAAATACATGCTTTCTGCTACTGTTGGTGGGTGCTCATTTATTAAAACAATTAAAGCACTACTGCAGACATTTGACTGTTACAGTACTGACTTCATCCTCTTATGCTCTCTCATCCACGCTCTCTCTCTATCTCTCTCTTTCCCTCTCACACACGCTCACTCTTTCTGTAATTTTGTTATGTCACTGCTGTGCGTATGACCTGTCTGGTGTCTGTCAAATACTTTCTAAGAAATCCTTTAGTTTTTTCACAGCTCAAGGTCTCAGGTTTTTTTCTTTGTCTCTCCTACTCTGTGCTTTTAAGAGATTCCTCTCTTTTTTCTTTGTCTCACTATCTTTCTCTCATTCTCTCCGTCTCTGTAGCGTTTATAATAACCATGCAAGATTGAATTTGGACATTATCTCTGCTGCTCCCTGAGGCCATACATGCAGACCTGTTTGTGCATCTTGTATTGTAGCATCTTTAATAATTTACTAAGTGGGCGCTTTTGTTCTTCTATGCCAGACTTTTAAAAAAACCAAGGGGTGATTTTGCCGTGGATGTAAAATTTAGCAACATCTGGCATATTGCAATGAATTTAACAGGCTTTTAATTAGCCACATAGATCCTTTTCTTGTCTCACAGTTCGCAAGAGCTTTAAGAAAGATGTCATTTATCTCTGGTTCAACAGATTGTTTGTGAAACAGGCCATTGTTAATTTACCTAAACAGTTTTAACTTGTTTAAATGCAATGGATGTTATAAAAATAGGTTTACATTTTTTTTTTTGAAGAATCTTCAGAAGAAAAGTAGATTTAACATAACAGCTCTAGTTTAGGGTGATGTGTGGCTTGTTTAAGTGGGTTGGCTGCTTGTATAATGTAGTTTAGCTCACAGCAGGTGAACAATCTCATGGGAACGGTCTCTGTTTGTGGAAACTACTCCTTGGGGAGAAGCGAGGCCTGTTTTGGATATCCAGCCCATATGGAATATCCCAGATATGTTTGGCACATTTGCTCTTGGAGTTTATATTGACATAATGCATCTTCTAAACATTGAGCCACTATCTGCTTTTAGTAGATTTCTTACAGTTTCCCTGCTGCATTTTTGCAGACGTTAATGTGCTACCCAGTGTTAATGTTAGTGTATTTTGAAGTGTAATATTTCTGATATTATACAAATACGCTGCATTCCAAATTATTATGCACATGCCATTTTTGTTTATTTTTCCATTACAGTCAGTAAGTTTACAAATGTTATTTTACCCACAACAGTTATATGACAGTGTGGATGTTATTCTATTTAAATGAAATAAAAATGTCAAAAGATACTTTAATACTTTGAAAAATATGCAAAATATGTTGTTCCAAATTGTTAAGCACGTTGTAGTTCTCATACAATATGGTTATGAAAAAAGATCTTTCTAAAGACAAAGAAGTGTGCATTTTCTTAAAAAAACAAATTATTTAGATGAATGTCTTTCTGGATTGTTGGTGAATAGCCACTATGTTCAAACAAGACTGTAAGATTAGGGAGAGGTGGCAGAGTGATGATTTGGACTGGAATATTGGGAAGTAAGATGTTAGGTCCTGTTTGGGTCCCTGAGGGCATCAAAAGGACATCTAAGATGTAGAGTTCATAAAGGTTTGTTTTTCACTATGAGTTATAAAAGAATCATGTCTGAAATAAATTTACTTTAATGGAGGATAATACACAATCCCATGCTACAAAAAGCACCACTGACTATTTTAATTCATATGGGCATGAAATGAGAATGAAATCAAGGTGTGACCACCTTCATCCTTTGACCTTTGTCCTATTAAGAGCCTGTGGTGCATCATTACTTGAAAGATCTGTGAGATGGACAGCACTATAATTTAAAACATCAGCTTAGGGATGCAATACTAGCGTCTTCAAGTAAAATAAAGACAAATAACTATACTTGTACAAGTTTAATGAATGGGAGAGTTAAAGTCATGTCAAAAATATGCTCATATATTATTATTTAATTTGTGTAAATTATTTATTTTATATTTTGTTTTTTTTTTTGAAAAATGATCTGTCCATGAAGCACATTTCACAGATATCTGTTTTTGGATTTGGTTAAAGTACATTTTTCAGAATAATTTGGAACAGCATATTTTGCATATTTTTCAAAGTATTAAAGTATCTTTTGACATTTTTATTTCATTTAAATAGAATAACATCCACACTGTCATATAACTGTTGAGGGTAAAATAAAATGTGTAAACTTACTGACTGGATTGGAAAAATAAATAAAGATGACATGTGCATAATAATTTGGAACACGTTGTATATGAAATTATGTATAGCTTTGCTGTGTAGTACATTATGTTGTGCATTTTAGTTTGTTGTGATAGGGCAGCGCTGTGTATTGCATTGTGTTGTGCAGTGTAGTTTGTTGTGATAGGGCAGCGCAGTGTCATGTTGTGTTGTGCAGTGTAGTTTTTTTGTGATGGGGCAGCGCTGTGTATTGTGTTGTGCAGTGTAGTTTGTTGTGATAGGGCGGTGCTGTGTCTTATGTTTTGTTGTGCAGTGTAGTTTTTTGTGATAGGCCAGCGCTGTGTATTGAGTTGTGCAGTGTAGTTTGTTGTGATAGGGCAGCGCTGTGTATTGCATTGTGTTGTGCAGTGTAGTTTATTGTGATAGGGCAGCGCTGTGTCTTATGTTGTTTTGTGCAGTGTAGTTTTTTGTGATGGGGCAGCGCTGTGTATTGTGTTGTGCAGTGTAGTTTGTTGTGATAGGCCAGGGCTGTGCATTGTACTTTGTTGTGATGGAACTGAGCTGTGTATTATGTTGTGTTGTGTTGTGATGGGGCAGCGCTGTGTATTATGTTGTGTTGCGCAGTGTAGTTTGTTGTGATAGGGCAGTGTTGTGTATTATGTTCTGTTGTGCAGTGTAGTTTGTTGTGATAGGGCAGCGCTGTGTATTATGTTGTGTTGTGCAGTGTAGTTTATTGTGATGGGGCAGCGCTGTGTATTATGTTGTGTTGTGCAGTGTAGTTTGTTGTGATGGGGCAGCCCTATGTATTATGTTGTGTTGCGCAGTGTAGTTTGTTGTGATGGGGCAGCGCTGTGTATTATGTTGTGTTGTTTAGTGGAGTTTGTTGTAAGAGGGCAGCGCTGTGCATTGTACTTTGTTGTGATGGAGCTGTGCTGTGTATTATGTTGTGTTGTGCAGTGTAGTTTGGTGTTATGGGGCAGCGCTGTGTATTACGTTGTGCAGTGTAGTTTGTTGTGATAGGGCAGCGCTGTGTATTATGTTGTGTTGTGCAGTGTAGTTTGTAGTTATAGGGCAACACTGTGTATTATGTTGTGTTGTGCAGTGTAGTTTGTTGTGATATGGCAGCGCTCTGTATTACGTTGTGTTGTGCAGTGTAGTTTGTTGTGATATGGCAGCGCTCTGTATTACGTTGTGTTGTGCAGTGTAGTTTGTTGTGATTGGGCAGGGCTGTGCACACTGCATTGTAGGGGTGTCAACAATAATCGATTCGGCGATGCATCGCAATGCGCGCATGCACGATTCAGCATCGATGCAGCAAAGTGCCATAATCGATTATGTCACTGTTTATTTTCTGGCCTCGAGTGGACAATAAAGTTGTGAAGTTTCTCTGCTGTGTATTATGATTTTTTATTGGATTTTGTTGTATTTTGTGTGGGTATGTGGTTATTTATATTAGGAAATATAATTGCTGTCCTTTTTGTTTCATGACTGGGCTTTTAACCAAACTCTATGATGCATGTATGTTTATTCAGAGTGTGCAGAAGCATGTAGGTGACTCAAACTAACACAAACACTGTTAATTTAAGACTTTGATCTTACATAATGAAGCTCTCTCTCTCTATTCTCTCTATCTCTCTCTTTCTCTTCTCTCTCTCTCTCTCTCTCTCTCTCTCTCTCTCTCTCTCACTGTCTTGTTTGTGTTTTGTATGTAGGAGTATGTTTGCTGTTTGTACAGTATAAGCTGCATTCTTTCTGTGGTTTGAGCTCAGAGAAAATTAATTAAGACTTATTTAAAAGGACCAGTAACACTTAAGCCTCCTGCATCTATATATTCTCCTGCTTATTGTAAATCTTTAATATTTATAACGGGGTGCATTGGTATTTAATTATACTGTAGGTTAATGGTTTAACTAGTTATTTTCATTTTGTTAACCTGTAAAGTTTCTTACACAGTTTGTTGCTTTGTGGATTACAGTGTTGTGTGTTTATAAATGAATCTCTGTGTGTGTAATTGGAAAAGCTTGTAAAACAAAATGCTCTTTAACTTCATTAGAGTTCATGATCATGCAAAATCATAAATATTCACATTTTCCTTGACCACAGTCCATAAATATTCTTATTATTACATCACTTGTGATGTATTACACCATTACGGTCTTCACTCCATCTATATTTCTATCCATCCATCACCTCCATTCAGCTCTCACAGAGTATCCTCGTCATTTTTAAGACTTTTACACAGCATTTTAGTGCTGTTATATATCACGCTTACTCAGCACAACACACACCGAGTCTTTATTAATCTTTTAGATCAAAGCAAAGTGCTGCCAGACTAAGCGTTCTGTTGCTATGGAAAAATGAGACGGATTGCCCTGGTGATGTGGATGCCTGTTTGTATCAGTTGCATAATCACCCTCTCTCTTGCTTTCTATCTCTTTCATTTCTATCCTGCTTACAGGATTATGTTCAGGACAGTACATAAAGACGCTAAATGGATATGGATTATTGTAATGGTCTTTACTGACTGAAGTCACTGTCTCTTGAGTCATTTTTACCTTTGTCTTTTTCGTTTATGAACTGTTACCTGTTAAACAAGGATGGCATAAAGGGCTCATTATAGTTGTGCGTAAGTTCAATGACGTAACCTCGTCGGCTTGGCCAGTAAACCCTCAGAAGAAAAAGAAGCAGCAGTTTGTTGTGTATGATTTGAGAAGATTAGCTGTGACGAAGGTAAATAGACAGCGACTATTGTTGCATCTTTGTTTTTACTGTCGTTAGCTGCAATCTTTTTGTGGACCTGACGGGAGGGGTTCTTGTGGCCAATTCACAGCGCTTGCGGTCCACGTAGAACAAGCACATTGTTCAAATTTTGCAGAGGTGCATGTGAGTCTACGCCAGTGTTTCTCAAACTTTTTCTGCCATTCACCACTTTGGAGGTAGGGAAGGATTCTGAGCCCCCCCTGTCCCCAATCGCCCCAACAACATGATAATGAACTAGGCTTTAAGGTTAAACGTGAAATTTATTTAATCACATCATATTTTAGAAACATAGCAACATTAAACACTTTCAATAGAGAAAATAAACGTGCAAATGTATTATGACTTTGCATGAAATAAGACAAGTAAATAACCTACATTGAAGTTTTCACAACGATAATTTATTCTTGCAGGCTATTGTTCCGCATGATATTTTCTTCACAGTCTGATGTTGTTTTAAGTTAGGCTTATATTTAAAGGCGGGGTGCATGATCTCTGAAAGCCAATGTTGACATTTGAAATCACCTAAACAAACACGCCCCTACCCCAATAGAATCTGGACCTTCTTTTGATAGACCCGCCCCACACCAACGCAACCCAGGCAACGATGCCAGTAAGCAGACATGCCCCTTACTGCTGATTGGCTACAAGTGTGTTTTAGTACTCGGCCCGACTCACTTTTCCAAATTGTTTTTCAGAAATCATGCACCCCGCCTTTAAATGTGTCGTTTTGAGTGTATGGTCAATAATTATAAATTAATAGAGATTAGGGGTGTAACAATATTTTGCAATACACTCTATCTTAACTGTCCGATATCGATTTTGCATTTCAAGAACGATATTATGAACATTATTATGGACAAATAAATCGCATGCGATATCATGCACATCTCGTCAGTAAAGCCGGTTCCTTGATTAGTAGTAAATCGCATCAGCTGCTTTCATGAAGCAGCATTTACTAAACAAAGCCGTAGTTCACTGACAAGCTGGGCCATACCGCATACATATTGCAGGCGATACGTCCACGATAATTAATGCGAAATTGCCCCGATTGTCCGTGAACTACAGCTTTAGTAAATGCCGCTCTATCTGAAAACAGGTGATGGCGATTTACTTCCATCACAGAACGGCTTCACTGACAAGATGCGCGTGTCAATCACGTGCAATTTTGCAGTCCTAGAGAGGGCCATCTGGCGTTTGGATGTAGTGACATTTCCATAATGAATTGAGAAGCATAGCAAGCAGAATTGCACAATGTATCGTTACACCCCTAACAGAAATGGACAAAAATTTCCTCTTGTTTGTCACAACCCATTTGTAATATTCCTATTGCCCACCAGTGGGGCCCGTCCCACACTTTGAGAAACGCTGGGCTACGCAGATCTAAGTAGGGCTGAAACGATTCATCGAGTTACTCGATTTACTCGATTCAAAAAATTTCTCGAGGCAAAAATTCTGCCTCGAGCCTCGTTAAATTCCTATGACGCGACTACACGTGCCGAGATCTGATTCACGCGAACCGTTGTTCAATGTTCAGGAAGCACATCATAGTGCATGATACATTTTGAATTTAGTTGGCGCGATGGCGCAGCGAATATGTCCATAAACGGCAGAGAGAGAATGTCTAAAGTTTGGGATCATTACATTATCATTACATTCAGCATCTGAACTAAAAACATCCACTGCTGTTCACCAAGCGTTAAAACAAGGTAACGTAGCTTCCGCTGATTTTAATCCCATACTGTATTTGTAGCGATGTTGTTATGCGGTTTGACTAGATATGATGTTTAGCTTTGATGTTTTTAAAGGCGGAGTCCACGATGTTTGAAAAACGCGTTGGAAAAGGAGACGGGCCGACTACCAAAACACACTTATAGCCAATCAAATCAAATCCAATGCCGGTTTGCGTATGTGTGGGGCGGGTCTATCAACAGAAGGTCCAAATTCTATTGGGGTAGGGGCGTGTTTGTTTAGGTGATTTCAAATATCAACATTGGCTTTCAAACATCATGGACTCCGCCTTTAAGTAGTAAACGTATTCACGTTCAATTGCAGGAGAGTATAGCTTAAAAAAAGAACCCCTTACACACACGCATGCACTTTACAGGTGTGTGTACCCAAAAACGGCACCACAGTGCAATCATATATGGGCAACTTGTTATCTGACATATTTTGTTCAATAATAATAATCTCTGTCTTATTGGAGTTTAGCATAAGGAAGTTATTCTCTCTCACGCGAGAGACCGATCGAGCAATGCATCAAATATGCTTAAACTTTTATGTAGCCACGCAACAATAATTTCAGCTGCATGCACTGTATACAGCGGGACGTGATGTCGTGACGCGTTTTTTTCGAACGGATTCTTAACCTAAAATGCACCGCAATGCAAGTGAAAAGGAATGTATGTTTTTCTGCCGTACCAAAAGGCAATGAAGCAACTGAACGTCTGACTGGGGTGTCACTCTTCCTCAAGCACAGCACGCGTGCACACATAAACACAGGTGCACGTGCGTGCGCACACACACAGGTTGTTACCATAGCAAATAGGCTCACCCCAGAAATGATATATTATATGTTAGTAGCCTAATGGTAAATGCTGCAGGTGTAGAAATTTACATAAACCAGATATTTACTTTAATGTCAGGGCTAGATTACAGCATGAAACCTGTTATGCATTTTAATAAATTAAAGTGTTTAATTGTTGGCACTGGCACTTATAAACACTAAATGGGTAAAAATTGAAATAAATAGGCTTATTTTTTGGAGCCAAATACCTCTGGTTTTTTTTTAAATAAAAGCCAAATGCTTGAACATTTTACAGCCACGTCATTGTCGTTATGCCTTATTTGTTTTGGTTGTTTAAAAACACACAAAATTTTTATCTGATTACTCGATTAATCGATCGATTCAGTGCTAGATTAATCGATTACAAAAAGAATCGATAGCTGCAGCCCTAGATCTAAGTATAGCCTATGCATAGGCTATGGCGTAGCTATGACTTACAACCTATGCACGACTATTAATCGCACTTAAGATTCACTTTATCAAGGAGTGTAAAAATGGATTGGTGCATTGCCATGCATTGCTTAACAAGACTGATTCTATCGCTTGGCTTCTGTTTTGTTGTGTGGCTTTAGTAAGACAGGACATTTGTTGCACTATATATGAAGACACAGTGTTAATGTAACTGATGTGTTTTTAGTGCGTTTTGTGTTTTTACCAGCTTTGTGTGCTGTGTTACAGAGTTTTAACTTTTCTCAGTGTGGTTCTCATGTGACAAACTGTTCCGCTAATTCAGAATGCAGTAGCAAATCTCGACGTCCCCTTTCTTTAAATATTTTCACGCTGGCTTCCTTTTGATTTTTCTTTTTCTAAGAGCTTGTTTGAAGTCATGTAAAGTGCTGAGGCTCTGCGTGTGGCACACAAGTGTGCTGATCTGATAGAATAAAACATTGGAGAGCAGCATGTCCCTTCAAATCTCACTAGATTTTAAGCATGCTATATATAAATTTAATGTATGACTGATGAGACTGATGAGAGAGAAAAATTCGGTGATAGATTCTTAATCTGTTCTTGTGTTGGAAAAATGACAGCGTTTATGTTTCAGTTGAGCTTGTTCTATAATAGTTTACAATATATTATATAAATGCTCGCTTTAAAAGGATGCTCCAGCATAAAAATGAAAATCACCCCATGACCCTCAAGCCATCAGATATCTATACATCCATCATCTTTTAGACGAACACAATCAAAGTTTTATCAGGAAATGTCCTGGCTCTTTCAAGCTTTATAATGGTAGGGTGTTACTGATTTTGAAGCCCAAAAATTGCATCCATCCTTCAGATGTAATCCACACGGCTCCAGAGGGTTAATAAATGCCTTCTGAGAGTAATGCGATTTTGTAAGAAAAGTATCCATATTTAAATCTTTATAAACTACAGTATAATAACTAGCTTCCAGTAATGGCCAAGCACATTCATGGAGCTGCTTTTTCTTTGTTTAATGGTGGGTAACACCAACGTTAAGGTGCATTATCGCAACCTAACACACTCTAGTCACCAATAATCAGGGTTCCCACAGGTCCTTGAAATCCTTGAAAGTTTGTGAATCTGGGGAAAAAATTAAGGACCTGGGAAGGTTTTGAAAATATACATACATAGGTACAGATAATTGAAAGTGCTTGAATCTATTTTATGCAAGAAGTTTTCTGAAAAAAAAATCCATATTATTCCCTGTGTATTGTGTAGTGTAGGATAATATAAAAAAATTCTAGACTTTTTAAGCACACGTGCTAAACTGTTCGCTTTAAATGCTTTTATATGCGAATGTTGATTCATACCAAAATGCTTTTTTGCATAGTTGTGTTTGACACATGAAAACGTCTCGGGTTACGTATGTAACTGTTGTTCCCTGTAACGCCGTCTTTGGCAATATTTCAGATAGCAGTATACTTCCTGGGTCCCGCGTCACCCTGTTTTTGTCATTAAGCCTCACTATTGGTTGAATTTGATATACACATTCAGATGCACTTACCTCTGGAGGCGTCCCCAAACTGTCACCGTGACACAGCAGTGTTGCAGCGTGAGTTCCCTCGAAAGGGAACTGTAACAATGCATCTTAAAAGGTAACACGATGAAACCTTGCTCTCACTTGAAATGTGTACACATTTAGTCCTTGAATTTGAGGTTATTGGACCTGGAAAGTCATTAAAAGGTCCTTGAATTTGAAGTTAACTATGGTGTGGGAACCCTGAATTATAAAAGCCACTCCAACACAGTAGATGGCGATACGCACCTTAACATTGGTGCTACCCGCCATTAAACAAAGAAGAATAAGAGGCTTGCATATTTTTGGGTGATCATATCTAAAGTTTAGTTTTTCATATTGTCCATGTATTACATTCCATTCCATTAAATTCCATTATTAAAAAGTTGTCATTTTGCACTTGATTTCCAGCCCTATTATTAATTCAAAACTGATTTACGACTGTCTGCGGTAGATTATGAGTCTCTGATTTCTGAAATTATATGAATATCATGAGAGACAGACGTCAAATGCTGACAGCTTGACTTTATTCATGAGTCGAGGAGAAAGGCTCAGAATCATGATGGATGTGTTTGGTTACTGATGTGGTGTGTGTGCTGTGCCTTTATTGAAACCATAAATTAAAAACTGTGGACAGACATCAGCTCTGTGGATGTGTAGTGCTGGATTCAGAAAGTATGAAGGGTAAATTGTGCAGAGGACAGTTAGTGAGATACATGAATTTGGCCCCTGAGTGTGTGCGTGGTGCTTGTGTGTGAGTGTGCACGAGTACTTGTCTACATGTGTGTGTGTGCGCGTGTGTGTGTTTGTGTGTGTGTGTGTGTGTGTGTGTGTACCTGGTAATTATCATGTTGTGGGGACCAATTGTCCCCATAAAGATAGGAATACCAGTGTTTTTGTGACTTTGTGGGGACATTTGGACGTCCCCATGAGGAAACAAGCTTATAAATCAAACAAAATGATGTTTCTTGAAAATGTGAAGTAGCAGAAGGGTTTCTGTGATGGTTGGGGTTAGGGAATGGGATAGGTAAGGGGAATAGAATATACAGTTTGTACAATATGAAATGCATTACGTCTATGGAATGTCCTCACAAAACATGGAAACCAGAATGTGTGTGTGTGTGTGTGTGTGTGTGTGTGAGAAAAGGCTATAATAAGGTCAGGTGCTTGGGCTTGTGCCGCTGTTTTCGTTTGTGTTATCATGAATGACAGGGAACAAATTGCAAAATTTCAGGTGCTTGTTTCTAAGACTTTCAGGCTAATGTAGGTTACTGCAGCAGTTACCCATCCTACCCTGTCTTTTGCTCAGAGTGCATTAAAATCTCACAATGCCAGACAATATTATTATGATGTCTCATAATACTTAAAGGGAACATTTCACAAGACTTCTTACGTATGTGAAGTTCTAGCTCAAAATACCATAAAGATAATTTATTATAGCATGTTTATATTGCTACTTTGTAAGTGTGAACAAAAATGTGCCATTTTTGGGTGTGTCCAATTGCAAATCAGCTGATCTCTGCAATAAATGGCAGTGCTGTGGTTGGATAGTGCAGATTAAGGGGCGGAATATAAGATGGTCCCCTTCTGACATCACAAGGGGAGCCACATTTCAATGACATATTTTTCACATGGTTTACCAAAACTTAGTTACTGGGTTGTTCTTTTTCACATTTTCTAGGTTGATAAAAGCACCGGGGACCCAATTATAGCACTTAAACATGGAAAAAGTCAGATTTTAATGATATTTCCCCTTTAAATGCTTAGCTATTTAAATATTTAAAACACTGTTCTAGACAGATACAGTTTGGTTATATGGTAGTGTCTTAATTCCTGTAGGTGGGTTTTTCTCCTGGCATGTGTTGGGAAAGTGAGACAGTTGTAAGCCTTTTCCTGAATTATTTATCACTTGCATTTTGCTTGTTTTGTACAGGACGAGCTAGACATCAACACAATGCAATTCATAAAGCTGACCTTGTGTCAAACATTTTTTTGAATGTTGTAGTGCTGTTTTTGAGTACCCATCTTATGGTAAGGTAAAAAAGAATATTTTTGTCCCATATACAGCTAGATTTACTATATACAGTGTAAATTAGTGTAAGTGCGCAATTTCACCTCCTCCCATATATTTTGTGTCTGAAAGGGAAACTCCTACAAATGCTTGTAGGCGTTTGTGCTGGCGCAAGCTGTTTGTAAATCTGGTCCTTAGTTTCTCACAGGCAGCTTTGAGATTGCTTTAAATTGAAATCTTACATGTGACTTCTTTAGAGTTTCAGATACAAAAGCCGATATCTCAGTACTATAAACCCAAACATTTCTCACTAAATTTATCTATGATTAAGAGCTATGCTACATTAATTTTATAGCTGTGTACACTTTCTGGATGCCAATAATTGACTCAACTGTGTCTTTTTATATCTCCTAGGAGAATGTAGGCAGAAACATGAGGTATTTTAGCGAATATTTTAGTGTGTCTAAATCTGTATTGCAGTCATGGTCAAAAGAATCCGATTTCAATAGTGAACTTATTGCTTGACACCTGACTATGACACGTTGTAACTAAAACTCCATTAGGACTCCAGAGCAATAAATGTAAAACATATGAGCAATAAAATTGTTAAGGATCAGGATTTGGCAAACAAGAAATGTGTTTTATATTGTGACATGGTCATTGTGATTGTGTTTTTAAAGTGTTTCAATGTATTGCCATTTAATGAGGCTTATTCTGTTTCTGGAAAGAACACACGCAGAGATTCACACAACCCATTAACATTTGCACAGCTCTGCACTCACTATATAAAAGAAACAGTTCAACTGCGAGTGCCTGACATTTAAAAGGAGCTTCAGGCCAATAACCGAGCAATGCAGATAGAGCTGTGTGAATGGTTTCCCCTTTTTATAATTCTTTCTTTAAAGGCCAATTTGTACTTTTGATTCCAAACAGGTTTTGTTTTTCTGTGCAAATGTGGCACTGATATGTGCATTTATCACTACCCATAATCCTCTGCTGCTCTGTAGGTGGCCTTGTGGATGCTGGGGCCGTCCATCAACCTGTCCATCATCAGGGGTCACTATGACAACAATAAGGGTGTGGTAGCCTGCCTTCACATATATACAATCGCTGTCAGCTGATTGATCGATGGATGGCAGCAGCCAATCAGAAAGAGTATGAGTGTGATAGACGTTTAATGATTTGTGATGTGTATGTGTGTGTGGAATATTTTAAGAGGTTTCTCAAGTAGGTGATAATGGCAGAGCTATTTATTGTTTGAAGTGGAAAAATGTTTCCTGACTGAGATTTCTAACCTTTAAGGATAAGTTTATTGCTTGCACTAACCTACAAACTTCACTGCTCAATGAGACAGCACTTACTTCATATTCATAAATTGCCATAGTACCATAAAATTGCATCTTGATACCATGATGTTTGTGCTTGTCACCTGCAGTCACCTAACTGGTACGCAGCCTAATCTGAGTTCTGTCTCATAATGATGGGAGAAAAAAAACAAACAGCTGACATAAAGTAATAATATCTCCTGGCTGTTAGTCCCTAGGTAGCCTGTTAGCAGCTTTGACGTCTTGTTTTCACCCCGTCACTGCTCCCATTGGTCCTTTGACCTGGTTCCCATGACGACTGTCATCTTGGCACCTAACATTAAGCCAGCAACACAACACAACTATTGATCTGTGTTCTTTTTGCTTTCTCGGTTAGATATATAGAAAGACGTGTGATGTGCTGTAGAGGAAAAGACGCTTCTAATGGTATCATTTTATCACACACACACGCACCATTAGAGGCTCAAAGCTGAACTATCACTTTCAACACCCTGTTATTCCAGAAGAGTGACCGTCTCTTACCGACACCGCCTGTCCTGATGCTGTTTGATGCTGTTGTTTCAGTGTCCTGAGGGGTTGCCAGGATTTTTTGAGTGTGTGTGTGGTTACTGGCACAAGTCAAAGGAGTCCATCTCTAAATCTGTATGATTTTCTGCTCGGTAGATAGGACTCTGGCTACTTCTTCAGTGTTTTTCCTTTGTATTATTTCCTGTCCTTGGCACAGTGTTTGTTGCATAGACTGACAAAAATGTACTTTTTCTTTACCATTTTCTCGGGTGATAAGGGCCGTTCACATTATAACGATAACTATAACTATAGTCGTTTTATATTAACTCTTTTCCAGCCAGCCTTTTTTTTAAAAGTTGCGAGCCAGCGCCAGCATTTTACATGATTTTCACAAAATTTTAATGCCTTTCTGAAAATTTTCTTCTTTAAATATATAATATATCAAATGAAAGAACAGACCCTCTTCTTTCAAAAAAAAAAAAAAAAAAAACGTTTCATCCTACCTTCACTGGTTCTCTTTTTATCACCTCTCAGATATGGGTAGGCTTCATCAAAAACAAAAATTTTGAGCAAAAAGCTGAGATAATTCCATTTTTGTGAAGGACTTTTGATAGAGTCAAATATAGATTCAGAGCGATCCTCAAACCATACACTGACCCGTCATTGGCAGGGAAGCACGAGTTAACACGTCAATGGCGGGGAAAGAGTTAAAGAAAATATTGGAGTTCACACTACAACCATAACGATAAAAAATACATTCTGAGCGATTTTTTTTTCAACTGATGAATGATAAACCGTTGGCAGCCAATCAAATCTATTTAAACTTCCAGTGCATGCACATTTAGAATGACAGATGACACGGTGGAGAAGCTCATTGCTGAGGTCTATTAAAAAAATTACCTCAGGTATTCAATGCTGCTGCAGTTGAAATTGACTACGTAATGCGTTTCATTCTACTACATTGACTACATCAACAGGTCAGATATTAGATTACACAAACTATTAGATTCACTGTTTAGACGCAGCGTGTTGGACATCTGCTGGTTATACCCGCTGTGTAAATGCAACAAGAACAACATATTTATACATTAAATGACATGTGAACAATTACAAGCGTTTTTATTATAGAAAATATGCAATATTTGTAAATCCCATTGAAGGTAAATGATTTACGCGAGTAAATAGCAGACTCTTTTATTAATAATAAAAGGTAATATATAAAATGTATAAAAAAAGCATTGCAGAAATGCCATTCTGTATACACTCACGTATACAATGTAATTGATGGTGAAAAATGTAAACACACCTGTTTGAATTGCTTGAATGAATCCAGTTGTCAATCTATAATATGTTTCCTTTCATCTCGACACTGCTCGAATCTATAGTATTTCTGTATGTGCCCTGATTTCTGTCTTTAGTCAAAGATATTGAATACTGTATATCAAAATTGAGCCCTGCTATTACTATAAATAGGGAAATGTTTATAACAGTTAGGTGAGATGCTTGCCAACCTGTGCGCATGCCTTGAAAGAAGACCTTGAAAAAATTTGTTTTTTAGTTTGATTTCAGCTTAAGTGAATTCAATTAAGATTTAAGAAAGTTAAGTCCTGGTTTCACAGACAATGCTTAGCTAAAGCCAGCACTGGGCCTAAATTAAGATTAAGATGTTTAAGAATCTTTTTTAAACATGTCTTTGAAAAAGACATTATTGATGTGTATCTTAAAACAAATCAATGCCACTGGCATAAATTAAGATCTGTGTTTTTTGAGACAGCTCAAACATGTGTCTTAGTCTAGGACTAGTCTTAAGCCTTGTCTGTGAAACCAGGGGTAAGTAAGTTAAATTAAAGCCTAGCCTATTACAGATTTAATTGAGGAGTTGAGATACAAAACCTTCTAAGTGCATCTGACATGTTTTCATGAAAAATATTTTTTTATCAGGGTCTTAAGTTTAGTTTCAGTAATTTTATTTTAATTCCAATGAAATGGTTATTAGTCAGTAACTGAAAAAAGGCCTTATTTTCACAAATGTCAATTTTGTCATTTTATTATAATTTAACAAATTTGACTGGCTCCAAAGACCTCTAAATGCATGCAAGCTTTTGAGGCAAAAACTTCCACTTCTAAAAAAGTGAAAAAAAATCTCTTTCTTTGGACAAGACTTTGTAAATAATTGCAAAACCACTAAATGTGCAACAAGAAACATTGCAAATGATGAAAGTCAAAGTGTAAAAATTAAGAAACTGAACCACACATTAGGGGGCACTGTGATGCATGTCACTGCCACTTATGGGTTGTATTCAGGTCTAAGTACTCACAGGGACTCAAGTTTGACTGTGTCACGTCATCATTCATCTAATTCATCTTTCGTGCACTTAGAGGACGAGTGCACAAAGTCGGTGTGGTGTTTAGCGGATTCTGATAACAAAGCGGTATTTCTGAATGCCACGAGTCAGCACATTTGAAGCGAAAGTATTTGATTAACAAATAATATGTGCCGCGAGCAATATCATTATTTCATTTTTGGCAGAGGTGGCGCTTTGCGGCTTCTGCATCTGTGCTTCTCAACTGTTGGTCAAAAATATGTTTTTTTAATTGTGATTATAGCACAAAATTGTGAATCTGTGTAGATACTGTAGTCTTGCATGAATAAAATGCCTTTCAGGGATTGCAAACCTGGCCGCCTAGTGGCACAATATGCCCTGCTGCACAGTGTATGCAAGCACTTTGTATGCAGAGAATACCCAGATGACCTTCTTCATTTTTCAAAATGTGCATACAACAGAGAACGCTGCATGCATTGCTGTATCACACAGTTAATCAAGTTTGACCTGACCTTCTGTTTCCAGCGTGGCAAATGAATAATGAGTTACAGCAACTGTGATTTTAAACATCATCTTGCCTCATTATTTGCAGATTCAAACAAGACTCTTTGCATATTTAAATAGAAGGAAGTGTTTCTCTTGTACAAATGGCTTCAGTGTTTGTGCAGCAAAATGTGTTGTAGAAGTTCAAAGGCGCTTCAGTTTGAACAGGCTGTTGTTTACCGTGTAAAATAGCGGTTTAATTTGAGCTGGACTGTGTAATGCGTGTTCTCTGATCTCGGCCAGTTCTCCCCTGCTGAAATTACACTTCAGAAAACATCAAATACAGTAAACCACTCGCGTAAGAACAGCGTGTAGTTTTAAATTCATGTCTGAACACATTGACATAGTGGTGGAGAATTTAAATGGGATGAGCTCAGATTTACGGATTACGGGAGGTGAAAGAATTGAATTTGAAAATTCGCTTTATTACATAAAACAAAGAAACAATTTCACTATACAGGTGCTGGTCTTATAATGAGAATATCATCAAAAAGATGATTTATTTCACTAATTTCATTCAAAAAGTGAACTTGTACATTATATTCATTCATTAAACTCAGACTGATATACTTCAAATGTTTATTTCTTTTAATTTTGATGATTATAACTGACAACTAAGAAAATCCCAAATATCTCAGAAAATTAGATTATTAATTAAGACCAATACAAAGAAAGGATTTTTAGAAATCTTGGCCAACTGAAACATGAAAAGTATGAGCATGTACAGCACTCAATACTTAGTTGGGGCTCCTTTTGCCTGAATAACTGCAGCAATGCGGCGTGGCATGGAGTCGATCAGTCTGTGGTACTGCTCAGGTGTTATGAGAGCCCAGGTCGCTCTGATAGTGGCCTTCAGCTCTTCTGCATTGTTGGGTCTGGCATATCACATCTTCCTCTTCTAAAGGTCAGGCCAGTTTGCTGGCCAATTAAGAACAGGGATACCATGGTCCTTAAATCAGGTAATGGTAGCTTTGACACTGTGTGCAGGTGCCAAGTCCTGTTGAAAAAATGAAATCCACATCTCCATAAAGTTGGTCAGCAGAAGAAGGCATGAAGTGCTAAAACTTCCTGGTATAGGGATGCGTTGACCTTGGACCTCAGAAAACACAGTGGACCAACACCAGCAGATAACATGGCACCTTAAACCATCACTAACTGTAGAAACTTTACACTGGACCTCAAGCAACATGAATTGTGTGCCTCTCCCCTCTTCCTCCAGACTCTGTGACCCTGATTTCCAAAGGAAATGCAAAATTTACTTTCGTCAAAGAACATAACTTTGGACCACTTAGCAGCAGTCCAGAAGTGAGACATTTCTGACGCTGTCTGTTGTTTGAGAATGGCTTGACACAAGGAATGTGACATCTGAAACCCATGTCTTGCATATGTCTATGCGTAGTGGTTCTTGCAGCAGTCCACTCTTTGTGAATCTCCACCACATTTTTTAATGGGTTTTGCTTCACAATCCTCTCCAAGGTGCGGTTATCTCTATTGCTTGTACACCTTTTTTTAACCACGTCTTTTCCTTCCCTTCGCCTCTCTATTGATGTGCTTGGACTCTTTTGCAATTACCTTTTGTGTCTTGCCCTCCTTGTGCAAGGTGTCAATGGTCATCTTTTGGACAACTGTCAAGTCAGCAGTCTTCCCCATGATTGTGTAGCCTACAGAACTAGACTGAGAGACCATTTAGATGCCTTTGCAGGTGTTTTGAGTTAATTAGCTGATTAGAGTGTGGCACCAGGTGTCTTCAAAATTGAACTGTTTCACAATATTAAAATTTTATGAGATACTTGGGATTTTCCTTAGTTGTCAGTTATAATTAGGGATGTAACGATTCAACCGTGTGTCCCATTAAAAATGCCTGTCTGAAATCAATTCTGAATCGCAAGGGTGCGATTGTGTGTTTCATGCACAGCTTGTGTGTGTACTACGGCATTTGGTCAGTAGGAAGTCCTTATCAATCTAAAATCATTATGAGTCGGAGTCGTTTATAACGTGCATTTAAAAAAGCAACACTCTTTACACAAACTTATTTAAAATGTTCTTTATTATCAAGAAAATACCTGAAACAATTTGAAGAACAGTGATATAAATATTCCTGTAGACATTTCCTGGAATAGCATTCGTAATGCTACTTCTTCTGTGGCACAAAGGGAGTTTCTTCACGGGAGCGCCCCCTGGCGTTCGGATGTGCCTGGATTTCACCTTAATTCATTCATTGAGAAAACGCGCATTTGCACGGTTAATCGGTACACCCCTACTTATAATCATCAAAATGAAAAGAAATAAACATTTAAATTCTATCAGTCTGTGTGTAATGAATGAATATAATGTACAGTTTTCAGTTTTTGAATGGAATTAGTGAAATAAATCAACTTTTTGATGATAATTATATCTAATTATATGACCAGCACCTGTATATCGCCAACTTGTAGAAAGAAAACATATAAACATATACATTTCTAGTGATAAGATTTACCAAAACATCGTAGAAATACAAGGGTTAAATGCATAACATTATGGAAAGTCTCTTTTAAAAAAGTGAGAGATAGATAGATGTTGTAGTCTTTCTCTGCTGAGCATTAAAATGCTCCTGTTTTTTATTTAAGTTATTTTTTTTTTTTGGGGGGGGGTATTTTGCCTTTATTTGACAGACAATGTATATGAGAGGACAGGAAATGTACAGGGTGGAGAGAGAGGTACGGGATCAGCAAAGGACCTTGAGCCGTGCATTGGACTCGGGTCGCTAAAAGTGCATCTGCACCATATGTCGGAGCCCTGCCCACTAGACCATCGGCTCAGACAAATGCCCTGTTTAATTAAATTTAGATACTGGCGCTCAAATGCTGTTACATCATCAGCATTGACATTGACTCTATCTGCGTCTCTCCTTCATAAAGAGGGTTATTGAGTTAGTCTCAACATTTGCCTCAGCTTTTACAGCTAATGCAGAAGGACAGGTTTGTGTGTACATGTCTGTTTCTGAGTGTTTGTGTCTGTGTGCGTATGGGGTGACACCTGGAACAGACGGAGGTTTGGACCTATTGATTTAATCCAACCGTCCTCTGGTTGACCTGTGACTGCTGATGCACACACACCCTAAACACAATAGAGAAACTGTGTCCGTAGGGCATTGGTGTGTGTTATATGTAATATTTTCTCCTCTGATCATTTTTTCGTGCTGTCTTACGATTTTTCCTTTTGTCCTGTCTGTCTTTATTTCTAATGTTTGATAAGAAAGCCATCACTGTTACCGTTGCCTGTAGTTTGCGCTGCATGAATGAGATGTCTTTGAATCAGGTGGCATGTTGAGCAGAAGTGTGCAATTACTTTTCAATGTGATCGAACTTGACAATAGGTTTCTTACAAATTCTGTGGATTTCTATTGGAGATTGAACTAGAGGGATATCTAGTGACTAAAATATTATGTGCTTTGGCCTGTACGCTACAGATAGAACTAGAATGAGTTTCCTTTCAAATCATGAGTGTGAACAAAGATACTGGATGTAACAAGGTTTAGCATTCGTATTCCTTTAAATAGGGGGACAAGAATCCTACACTCAATATAGCCACTCTAGGGACAGAAGTCCCGCCTTCCAGTTAAAGAACCAATCATCAATCAATAAAGACTGATGATTTTCTGTGGAAGGGGCTCTGTACAGAGTTGCGTGAGGAGCTTATGAACCTCTGCGCATACACAGTAGCTAAAACGACTTTGGAAAAGAAAGTGTTTTAGTGTAATTTAAGCTTAAAGGGGACATATCACAAAAATGTTTTAAGTGCTATAATTGGATCCCCAGTGCTTCTATCAACCTAGAAAATGTGAAAAAGATCAACCAAGTAACTTTTTTGGTAAACCATTTTCTGCAAGCGTGTGAAAAAAATAGGTCTTTGTGATGTCAGAAGGGGATCTTATTATAATAATACCGCTCCTTAATTTGCACTATACAACAACTGCACTGCCATTTAGTGCAGAGATCAGCTCATTTGCATTTTAAAGGACACACCCAAAAACGACACATTTTTGCTCACACCTACCAAGTGCCAATTTTAATTTGCTATAATAAATTATCTATATGCTTTTTTTGTGCTAGAACTTCAAATATGTACTCTGGGGACACCAAAGATTTTTTGAAATCTTAAAGTCCTGTGAAATGTCCCCTTTAAAAAATCTGAAAAGAACTGTTTGGGTGTTGGGTTTAATTGTTTAAATTGTTTAATTAAACGTTTAGTTTGCTGTAATACGTTTTGTTTATCAGTCGTTGTACGTTGAACCTGTTGGTTGTTGTGGTATTTGTCCCGCTCCTTCTCCACTGTGATTGGGTGGCATTGCTGAACTGAGCTTTCCACCCAAAGTTGAACATTTTTCAGCTCTGGGGCCAACATGATCTCACAAAGTTCTGTGGTATAGTCATGCAATATTTTGCCAATTTATCCGTGTCATTTTTCCGTGCCCGTACCAGAGATTTTCTTTTCCGTGTCAGTTTCACGTATTGGTTACTCAATTGTTTTCCTATTTTTAAACCATTTTCGCATAAGTTTGGGGTTAAATTTGGAGTTTGGGTTAGGATGTCACTTTAACTATTGGTCTAGATACTAAAATTCTAGATTTTTAAACAATTGTCGCCTGACCTTAGGGTTAGAGTTGGGTTTGGGTTAGGATGTCATTTTATGTTACAGAAATTCGTTCTAACCCCAAACCCACTTGAAAATGGTACTGTAGAAAAATAGGAAAAACAATTGAGTAACCAATATGTGAAACCGACACGGAAAAGAGATTTTGTGTACAGGCACAGAAAATGCGGAGATCCGTGACAGTGACACAGATAAATGAGTAAATATTCCATGACTATAACACGGAACTTTTTGAGATGAGGTTGCTGGGGCTCTGCACTGAACCCGGAAAAAGCGCAAAGTGCCGGCCCTCAGCGTGGAGAAAACCTGCCAGCTCCTGGCATTTTTAAAAAGCATAGAATAAAGCCTGATTGAGTTTTAGAAGTCAGGATTGTGATAAAAAATAGTGTTATTATAGTAACACTTTTAGTTCTTATAGTCTGTTTTAGAAAATAAGCTATTAATACTGCTGACAAGAGATGTTTGTGCTGCTTACAGTAGTTTTTGTTAATTATTTTTTTTCTATTGAAACAGAACAGAATATTTAAATTGTGTGTTATTTGAGTTGGACAGAAACCATAAACTTAAGTGCATGACCTGCTCAAATGTCATTAAAACAACTATTTCAAATGCTGAAGTGATTTTCTTTTTTTATTTATTAGTTAGAATATGTATAACTTAATGTTTTAACTAATTGAAAAAGCTGAATAATTGTTCAAAAAGTACTGATTAATCGTTCTAATAATCAACGATTAGTCGATTAATCGGTCTAATAATCGATGTTTAGTCGATTAACCATTCTAAAAATTGATTGATTAATCGATTATCAAAGTAATCGTTTGTTGCAGCCCTAACTCCATGCATGCTTATATTCATACACACATGTAAATATTTCTAAATTGAATTCCGGCTTCTAAAGGTGATACTTTTTGTCGTTTGTATATCTTTAAGGCCCATAAAATCTTAAAAGTGCTTTTAATTTTTTGACACTAGTATTTTTTGTGATTCTTCTCAGTATAGTTATCTCTGAGTTTGAGTATACTGTAAGTAGGTTACTTTAAATGTGTATTGTGACGCCAGAGACAAAAGAAGCAAGTCTCCATTTGCTCTTCATTTGAGTTCTAAGAGAAACAATTGAGATATTACATAGATCTCATATGGGATTGTTCTTTTCTGTAGCTGTTTATATGTGAAGTTAATCTCTTGTCTTGCTGCTGCTCGTCTGTGTGTGGATGGGGAAGCCCTCAGGCCGTACGTCTGTAGGTTTCAGGGGTGATTCTTTTTCATTTTTCTAGGTTTGTCACTGATTGATCTTTATTCTTGTCTGTTGTTTTTCCTCTGCTCACACATAGACACAGACAGACAGATGAGTGCAAATGCATTTTTGCTATTTTCAGGCACCTTCATTCCTCGCTCTCTCTCTCTTCCTGCAACAACTTACAATGCAATAACAACAGTTATTCACGCGCCATTGAGCAGGATGACGCACATACACACACAGTCATTTATGCTGAAATCGATCTTTCTACTGACTCCAAAATAAAGATCTAATTTACCTTAATGATTATAACACTCATCATCATTTCTCTATCTGTAATCATTCGCACTCTGTAATTAATACAACCAAATGAGTCATGAATCACATAAGCTGCAATGCATTATGGGCATTTAGATGGTGTTTGCCTAATTGAGTGATTAGCAGAAATAAAAACCATGTTTAAAACTATCCAATGAGTCAGTGCAAGACAGTTGCCTAATGTATAATCAAAAAGACAGTTTTAACCTTAAGATTGGATCAAGTATTTTAAACATGTTTCAAAAACGCTCCTATTATCTTTATGCTTTCAGATGAGTGAAAGGTCAGTATTGGAGAGGGAGGGGTAACTTGAAAAGCTCTTAGGAAGCTCTCAGGTGTTGTTTGGCTAAAAGAGGTTGTTTTTTAGAAGGCATAGAATTTAATCAAGCTAAATAAAGCAAACCCTTTTAATCAACACAAGACCCACTGATCACTGAACTGTGATTATGTGTGTTAGAAAATCTATAGAAAATTGTCTTGTTCAACTAGTAGTTAGTTAGTGAAAGGCACGGTTTTGTACTGACATACTCTGGCACAGCTGGGTAGTGAATTCATTATGATTAAAAAGCACCTACTGTATTATGCTTTTCCTAATTGACCCTTTGCTAAGCCCCGTCCTCCTTAGTTAATGTTGCTACCCCTGGCAAGCTTTCGCACCTGCCAAGTCTATAACAGTATGTATACGTACCGGTGTCAGACATTCCCAAGGAGATAATTAGAAATTTTTGGCAAACAGGTGAAATATCTGAGAAAACAAGACAAAAGGGAATGCAGTATGCATTCAAGGGATATATCCACAACATAATATGCAACTGATTAGAAAATAATTTAATCAAAATTAAAGCTAAAGCTTATAGGTCCCAGCGCAAGCAGCATTTGCCTCATAAGCTGACCATCCAAATGGGAAACACAGAAATTGAGAATCAGCTTTGTTCATGCACAGCAGGGTAAGTGAAATTTATGAAAATAATCTAATAATTATAAATCAAACATCTTATCCATAAGTCTTGTGGAATAAACACAAGACATTAGCCTGAACACTTTGCAATGATAACATTCTCCCACTTATACAGTAGAACTAACCTCGGGAGAGTCGCAGTAGGATTGGGCTAACTCTACTCATGGTTAGGCCGTCTATTAACAAAATGCTAAAATAGTATGTCAGTCAGCCTCCGTCTCGCCTTTAATCAGCAGAAGCTAGATTAGTTGTGGGACCCTTAGGGGGCTAGTACCTTAGGGACCCTTGATGCGAGTCCACGTGGGTGCACCAGAGTAGTATTTTGGGACAGACTCGAGCGTCACGCCAGAAATAAGAAGAGAAGTTGCCCGTCAGTGTGAAGTCCTCCCTTCCGTCGTCTGATTGGTCAGATTGCTCTTTCACAAGGACTGATAGAAATGATAGATGGGACCCCCTACGGGACTCATAGACTAAGCGAGAACGCACAATTTAAGACCACGAGACCGAAAGTCCACATGAGGTGGGCCATTTGGGACAGGGCCATAGCTGCATGTGTATGGTTCTTCGTCTGCAGCGCATATTGAGTTTCTGCACAAGAGCGCCCTCTGGCTTTTGGATGTAACGTCATTTCACCGTAATTCATTGAGACGCATAGCAAGCATCATCGGCCAATTTATAGGTGCACCCCTAATTTAGCTCAGTGTCTCCGTCTAACAACCACTCATTTTTTGCCATGGTTTATGCATCTGATGGAGGAAAAAAGTGCCATTTCTCTAATTAGGTTGCTCTGTATTTTGCACCTGGTTACTTTTGGCATATTTCTTGTGTTTCATGTTTAATTTTTTTTTACTTTAAATGCAAAATACACTTGTTATGAATGTACTTTAATAGAAAATACTTCTACTTTCCAAACTATTTGTGTTGATTTGTAATATAAACAAATGATTTACATAAAGTTATTACCATGCTTGATAGGGGTGTAACGGTACGCAAAAATCACGGTTCGGTGCGAACCCCGGTTTTGAAGCCACGGTTCGGTTCATTTTCGGTACAGTAAGGGAGAAATGCAAACATTAAACTGCAGGTTGTTTATTACTTTAAACTTTTTTTTACAATTTGTTTACACTTTTTTAAACACTTTATTAAAATATAGCAGATAAAATATATATAAAATGAAAAAATAATAAATAAAATACTACTGCAAAGTTATTTTTTACATTATTTTATAACAGAAGGTAACTCTTATCTTAACCTTCTCTTAAACTTTTTCTACTAAAACCTTGAACTAACAAATTCAATTCCTGAATACATTTATGAACTATATGCCTACATTTTTGCCACTAAAAATTTTCTGTTTTGATTTATTTTGGATTGTTTAACTCACAGAATTGAATTGGCTATGTACCATCTCTGTATAAAAATAATATTACTGCTCTATGTGTAACTGCATAGCAAGCAACATGATGATATACTTACTATACACTCATTTTGAGATTAGTGAGCTGCATACATAGCCATCTTTGATCTTTTGCACGTTTCTCCTAATCTTTGCTTGTGTCATCAATGTAAGCTGTGACTTTACTTACGAACCCCTCCGCAGCTGAGTAACAGCTGAGTAAGCCCGGGTTACAGCTCTTCTCTGTCCCGACCAGCTGATCGCATTGTGACAATGATATGATTGACGTGATATGCAGATGAAAAATCTGATCACGCATTCCTTATTCTTGCTGTTACAGAAAGCGCGTCTCATGAATGCGTAGCAACGAAAGACGTGCATCCTCTCACGCACTTTTGAAAGAATAAAGCAGCGCGTTGACACGCGTTTAACATGCGCTACGACACGTAAACGTTTACATCAATAATCAAACGGATATACAACTAAGTAAATAAAAATCTTTCTGCGGGCCGAATTATGTTATATGTTTGACAGAAGACTTGCGCTGAACGCGGAGACTTCCGCCACTTAATATGTTCGTGCGGAAACGCACGTATTATGTTCCGCACAGGCGCACACAAAATGCATTCGGCCTTTCGGTGCACGTGCGCACCGTGCCGAAAGCCCTGAACCGAAACGGTCCGGTTCGAATACACGTACCGTTACACCCCTAATGCTTGACAATTTTTGTAATAACCAGTTTTTCCAGACCTATGAAAATGAGGAGAATTTAGATTTGGACCTTTGAACCATCATATGCTCCCCTCGTTATGGAAAAAGACTATTATTACACTTGTCCCTAAACAAATCTGGTGCTGTTGATAAAAATGACTTCAGACAAATTGCTATAACATCTGTTATTATGAAATAATATGTTTAGTCTGTGCCCACGTTTTTTTCTTCCTCTGTGGTTTAAGCTGTCCGGTCAATATACAGTATCTGCCTTAATTTGTTTAGCAAAGTATTTAGTGTAAATGCGGATATCGGATACGAGTCACTTTAAAAGATGATGTAAGTGGGTTGTCAAGAAATATGGATATTTTCAGTCAACAAATTGGATTTGGGCATCAAGATCTGCAGTGTAATGGCAGCCTTACTGAGGGACCATTTGTGTGTGTCTGATGTTTTTGTATCCGAGCACACCTGGGATTAATATTAAAAACGTGCCACGTTCAGCACTTTAATTTAACATTCTGTATAGGAAGGCAAGTTGAGGTCGATGTTTTGTGTGTGGATAATTTCTGTCTTATTTTTGAAACGCTCCGTTTCTGTTTGCTAAGCAAAACGTTTTCATTTTATTAATATCATGTTATTTGCTTCACCGTGAGCAGCATTTGACATTTGATTCACACATGCAACTCATTTAATTAGCTTTGTTTACAAGGGCTTGACAACACAAGACAGAACTGTGTAAATGCCAAATGACTGATCTGAATCAATAAATGTTCATAGAAAAAATGTTTAACACATGACAATCTAGCTAGTGAAACCTGCAGAAAATGTATCTGTTTCTAAATGTCTCAGATTGGATGGATGGATAGATGGATGGATGGATGGATGGATGGATATATGGATGGATATATATATATATATATATATATAGATAGATAGATAGATAGATAGATAGATAGATAGATAGATAGATAGATAGATAGATAGATAGATAGATAGATAGATAGATAGAGATGCACCTTTCACATAAACTTGAATGGTTCATTTTGTTCAGGCAGACACGCGGTATCACCTGACAGGCGGCTTCATTAATCTCCTGTGGTGCTTTCATTGATGTCAGCCGCACTCTTGACTGTCGTTGTCACGGCGATGCGGCTGCAGGGATGTTGCAGCTGTCACTGTAACCCTGCATAGCAAATACCTGCGATCTTAGAATCCTCTGATTTAAAGATCTTTTACCTCCTTTACTTTTCTGGCAATAATGTTTATGTAAATATCAATTCTTTACCTTTATATGAAGATGTCAGCATGTTTGATAACCCAGTGAACTCTTTATTACTGAAGCTTGTGTTTGTCATTGTGCTGTAAAGACTTAAAGGTCACATAACTAGGGATGGGTATTGTTTGGGTTTTTTGCGATACCGGTGCCAAATCGATACTTTTAAAACGGTTCCGGTGCCTAAACGGTGCCTAAAGCGGTACTTTTAAAAAAAGAGTCACAGAAAGATGGTAGATGAAAGTACAGCATAAAACACAATGAAAATTCTTCTCTGTTTGTCATTTGTTTATTAATGATTTGCCTAAACCACCATCATCTTTTAAGACCTGCATTCTTGATTTCTTTTTTATGAAATTTTGATTTGTGAATTAAATAAAATCTTCTCAACACTCCACTTTGAGCTCAGAAAAATGTTCTAAGATTGGTTGTTAATAATCTGTTCAATGATTGGTTAAGGCCTGCGCGGCTGCTAGAGAACTCTAGAGAAAGTGCGCAATTGTGTGTCTCATAGTGTGGCTAATTAAACACACTTGGCAAATAGAGCAATAAAATACAGCGTCTTTTTCTCTTTATTTGGATTGACTGCTCATGCGAAATCCTCTTCGTGAAGTGCCCTTCAATGGCGCAAAACGGCATTTGGAATTCACCCAAAATATTTTCTTTTCGGCTTGTAAAACCATTCACGTTTTGACGCTTTCTGCTTGTCTCCGATGAACTTGACACTCGTGACTGCCGCGGGCCATCTCAGGCCAATATCAGCCGAAGTACTAATAAAAACATTAGTGAGGTAATACGTTTTAGCAAATTCTCTGAAGGAATGTTACCATATAAAATATTAACACTGTTAGTTCCGGTTAGGTGCGTTGGATGAAGAGACAATGAAGTCCACCAAACATTTATAAAAAAAGGGAATATCCCGCACACTATTAAAAGCAAAATTATGCTTTTTGCAAGTTAATAATGTGCGGGATATTCCCCTCTTTTATAAACCATATAAAATATAAAATAAGCTGCCGTCAGATCAATTGCGGCATTCACGCGCTCCTCTGAGGATCTCATTTTCCAAATTGTTCTTTTAAGTCAGAATATAAAAACAACCTGGACATATATTCATACAAAATTTGTTCGATTTGTTTTATTAGGGATGTGCAGATGAGGATTTTTTCACATTTTAAACTTATTAAACACAGCGCATATTTTAAATGAAAATATATTTGGCAAAGAAGTTTAAAAGTTAGCTATTTAATCTTTAACATTAGATTATTTAATATTTCCATTTATTAATAAAATTAATTTTTAAAATGTTTGTTCATTATTACTCTTAACGAAAAACTCAACTCCAATAAAATAGTAGCTCCAATGACAAACTTGCTTATATTGCTTGTTTATTAATAAAATTAATTCGAGGGATGGTATCTGCGTTAAAACACAAATAAATGAAAGATTTAATTGACATAATTTTCATTACTACGAATGCTTATTTGTTCTTTTTTTTTATTAAAACAGAACAACAATAAAAATGTAAAATGACTCGCTTATATTAAACCAAACGTTTAACAAAAACGAATAGACGGAAAACATTTTATTCGCCCTATAACATAAATACATCTAAGATCCTTAGATTTTTCAAAACAAATGATTGATAAAAAATGGAAACCAATATAAAACTACAATAATGTAAAATATGAACAAACTCACATAAGCGAAGAAATCAAACTTGAATCCTCTGTATTATCAAATCTTTCCGACTTTCCCATTCACGTGAATTTTGTAAGTGAGGAAATTATTTACACCATATGAGTGCAGTATAATTTAACTAGCGAGTGTGCTGTGCTTGTGTGATTATGCTTTTTGCGCTACAGAGAGCAAAATACTTCAGTCAACCGTTCATGCATTAAGAGGCACCGAAATGAGGCACCGAAATCTGTGTTCTGATTCGGTCCGGTAGGTACCGCCCATATAGGCTTCGGTGCCATAATGGCACCGCGTTTCGGTACCCAACCCTACACATAACACACTCTGTTTCTGCATTTCTGATGTTAATCTGGAGTACCTATAGAGTAGTATGACATCCTTTATATCTCAGAAGAGTCTTTAGTTTAATCAGATTTATAATAACAAAGATTAGCTTTACCGATTCTTTCCAATCACGTACGAAAAACTGAAAAAGGAGGAGTTACTACTGCGGGATGAGCGAGTACGAGTCATGCAACACTATACAACACTGTTTAACTTATGATTCACTACATGTTCGTGTCATTTATATAATATACACGCGCCTATTTCCAACATTAGACAGAAGACTTACTTACCACATGCAACTCATGACCCGGTTGGGACTTTTCCATGAAATCCAGCGCATCAAACACACGCAAAACTCTGCTGCTACCCCGGATAATAATCTATATGCATTGTTTTCATAAGGCTGACTTTCTTCTCCTTACATCCAAAAACACACTTCTTCTTTTGTGCCATTGTTAAGTTTTGAAATTAAACAAAGCTGTGTCGTGATGTGATGTTTGCAAGTTCTAGCGTCTCCCACTGATTGACGGGTGGGCAGGGTTTTCCGGGAGAAGTGCCCATATAAATAAGTGATACGTATAGAAACCCCTGAAACGTCAGCTGAACCAACCCATTCTCACTCCCCAAGGCGTCAAAATCTGAAGCATGTTCAAACGCCTTCAGCGTCAGCATGAAGACGCGAAGGGTGCCCATATGCGTCACTATATCGACGAAATGGGAACTCCGTTGCTTTCATGCTAATCCCTCAGCGTCGGATATAGACGAAAGGGAATCCCGGAAGGTGATGCCGTCATGTTATGCGATGATCGGCAGGATCAGGCCGCTTCTGGACGGTAACTACTAAATTTTTGTTCCAAATATTTTACAATTGTCACTTGGGGTTGGGGTTAGAATGACTTTCTGTTACATAAAATTACATCCTAACCCAACTCTAACCCTAACCCCAAGCGACAATTTTAAGTTGAAAAACGTTTAAAAATCTGAAGACAAAAAGTATAAACCAATACAGAAATTCTAACCCAAACCGGAACTCTAACCCTAACCCCAAGCAACAATAGTAGTTACCGTCCAGAAGCGGCATGATCCTGCCGATCGTCGCATAATGTGACGGCATCACCTTCCGGGATTCCCTTTCGTCTATATCCGACGCTGAGGGATTAGCATGAAAGCAACGGAGTTCCCATTTCGTCGATATAGTGACGCATAGGGGCACCCTTCGCGTCTTCATGCTGACGCTAAAAGGCGTTTGAACATGCTTCAGATTTTGACGCCTTTGAAAGTAAGAATGTGTTGGCTGGACCCGTAATCAGAAAAAAACTTTCCAAAACTTGTACGAAGCCTGGCAAAGTGTTTTCGGCACAGAAATACTCTGTAACACATCAAAAAGTGCTTTTTTGACACTTTGCCTACGTTTAGCATGAGGAAACAATTCTATAACTGTGTTAATAAGTCAGAATGCATGAAATACCATTGAACCATCCCTTTAAAGGAGTAAATAATTAATTAAACACTATATAAGCAGTATGTTTTCCATAGATAGTCATTAACGCACATAATTACAGCTCAGTGATCAGTGGGTCTTGTGTTGATTAAGAGGGTTTGCTTCATTTAGCGTAATTACATGCAGTGCCCTTTAAAAAAAACAACCTCTTTTAGCAAATCAACACCTGAGAGCTGCCTGAGAGTTTTTCAAGTTACACCTCCCTAAAACTGACTGTTCACTCATCTGAAAGCATAACGATAATAAAAGCATTTTTTTTTTAAAAAGCTTGCATGAGTCCCAGTAAGTCATTCATCAGCCTTCTCAAGAGAAGAAACAATATACCTGTTAATACATTAGATTGCAACACAGATTCTTATTCATTTCACAATGTTGCATTTTAAATTCTTGAAATAGATTTATTGATTATTGATATGTTGCATTGTTTCTCACATTAGTGTCAAATTTAATAAACTTTAGATTTTTTTCTGGTAGCACCCACCTCTAACCCACTTTCTACAGTCAGTATGCATGTGATGATTTGTTGATAACTCGCACACAAACACAAACTGAAGGGTCTCAGGTGGGACTGAACTCGTGAGTTTGTTTTGAAGTGGAAGGTGGAGACAGGTCATCAGTCTCAGTGTATAAAAGAGAAGAGCTCATCTCTGCGTCTCCTCCTCTCCACAGATCACAAATGACTTCCATCTCTCAAGTGAGAGAGTGAGAGTGAAGTATGTGTGTATGTCCTAATAGAGTTCTCGTTCTCTAAGCACATATTGTCAAGATTTTACAGCTGACGGTGGAGACATTCAGAGAGACACATGAAGTCTTTTCTCTTACAATATTGCATTTAAATGTGAGATTCTTGTATCAATATTTGTGCATATATGTGTACTTCGGCTGCACAATTTACTGTATTGTTTCGGCATTGACACTGCAGTATGCACATCTGCAACTGGCACATCCCAGAACATGCAGAACATTATTCTCTCAGGAAGTGATCAGAGATTATATAAATGTCAAATGAATTCATGTGTTTAAATATCTGTGCAGAAATTGCTGTATTGTATAGAAATATGATGGTAAATGTTTGCAACTAGACACAAGCACCTATTGTTTTCCCTCGACTTAAGCCATTTATAGCTTTCTCCTATGCTTTGTTTTGGACGTGATTTGACTTTTTTCATCAATCTGTCAATACGTTTAATATTAAGGCTGCAAGCGTTTTGTATATTTACTGCATGGTTGAGGATTTTATGTCTTGTCGCATTTAATTCATAAGAGCACTTTACTTTCTATCTATAAATACAGTGCAGCGTAGCACTAAAATAGATATATGCAGTCAGTGCAGAGGTGTTTCACACGCAGCTGTATTTCAGGTTTTTCCATGAAAGGTTTAGTTTGTATTTTTAGTCTTGTGTGTGTTGTTATTGAAGAATAAAGGTGAGGAAGAGTGCGAGCGGAGTGGTGGGGAGAGAGAGAGGGAGGGAGCGCACATGGGAAGGAAGAACGAGGTTCTGTCTCTACAGCGTCCACAGATCAAAGGTACATTAAATAATAAAACTTGGTTTTCGAGATCTGAATTTAACCTGGGCAGCTGCTGTTTAATTTTCAATGCATGAAAACTGCGCTGTCATAATCAGATGAACTTTTATTTAAAACCTTGTTTCATCCACTTAAATAAAATTACAATCGTGTAACAACATTAATATGAGATAACATTAATAAAATCGATAAAATCGTCCACCTCTATTAGTTAGTGATGTTTTTTTTTTTGTTTCCTTCTCCAATATGATTTTAATTTAAGCCTGTTATATAGGTTAGAACAAGAGAAAGGGGGAATAATAGATGATTCGTCTGATATGCTAGGGTTCTGTGTGGGCACAGTTGTATGCTACAGTATGTGTGAGGAAGATCAAAAGACAGTTAGAGAGTTAATAATGTAGAAAAATTGAAAATCTCTCTCTTTCCCTCATTCCCTCTCGCTCTCTCTCTCTGGATCTCTCTCTCTCTCTCTCTCTCTCTCTCTTTCTTCTCTACTACAAACAGCAGCAGTACTATTTATAATGAGTGCTCAGGGGAAAATCCTGCCCTGTTTGAGTGCGTGAGTGAGTGCGTGAGTGAGTGAGTGCGTGAGGCTGTGAGTGAGTGAGTGAGTGCGTGTGGCTGTGAGTGAGTGAGTGCGTGAGCCTGTGAGTGAGTGAGTGCGTGAGCCTGTGAGTGAGTGAGTGCGTGAGCCTGTGAGTGAGTGAGTGCGTGAGCCTGTGAGTGAGTGAGTGCGTGAGCCTGTGAGTGAGTGAGTGCGTGAGCCTGTGAGTGAGTGAGTGCGTGAGTGAGTGAGTGAGTGAGTGAGTGAGTGCGTGAGTGAGTGAGTGAGTGCGTGAGCCTGTGAGTGAGTGCGTGCGTGAGTGCATGAGCGAGTGCGTGAGTGAGCGAGTGAGCGAGTGCATGAGTGAGCGAGTGAGTGAGTGCATGAGCGAGTGCGTGAGTGCATGAGCGAGTGCGTGAGTGAGCGAGTGAGTGAGTGAGTGAGTGCGTGAGTGAGCGAGTGAGTGAGTGCGTGCGTGAGTGCATGAGTGAGTGCATGAGCGAGTGCGTGAGTGAGCGAGTGAGTGAGCGAGTGCGTGAGTGAGCGAGTGAGTGAGTGAGTGCGTGAGTGAGCGCGTGCATGAGTGTGTGCGTGAGTGTGTGAGTACGTGAGTGAGTGAGTGAGTGTGTGATTGCGTGAATGAGTGGGTGAGTGTGTAAGTGGGTGAGTGCGTAAGTGGGTGTAGTTTAGTGCGTAAATGAGTGTGTAAGTGCGTGAGTGAGTACATAAGGGAATGCGTAAGTGAATGAGTAAGTGAGTGAGTGAGTGAGTGAGTGAATGAATGAGTGCATAAGTAAATGAGTCTGTGAGTGCGTGAGTGAGTGAAGAAGTAAGTAAGTGAAGGAGTGAGTGCATGAGGGAGTGCGTGAGTAAGGAAGTGAGTGAGTGAGTGAGTGAGTGTGTGTGTGTGTGTGTGTGTGTGTGTGTGTGTGTGTGTGTGTGTGTGTGTGTGTGTGTGAGGAAGTGCGTGAGTGAGTAGATGAAAAAACTGTGATTTCACACAGCTTTCATCAATGGATAGAGAAAGCATCCACAAATTTCCCCACCTAATATATCCAACTATGAGTTGGACAAAGGATCAAACAGAAATTGTGTGTTGCGTTAATATATATAAGTATAACTAAACTCTCTGGCTCCATAGAAACAATAAAAACTGGAGAATTTCATATTTAGTTAAAAATCCCAAAAGATATCATCTCCACAGACCATTACCTATACCTATGCACTACTTATTTTCCCCCAGCTGAATCTCCTTATTACAATCAAGAAACCATTTCTATCTTACAAGATGAAATCTGTCATTTCCAAAATATGTGCCGATTTAAAGGAGGGGGGGGGTTCATGCATTCAGACTTATTAACACAGTTTATGAGTTGTAACCCTCATGCTAAACATAAGCAAAGTAAAAGTTTTTTTTCGAATGGGGTGTCCATTATGACTGATTGACCCCATATTCCTTAACCTCCAGAAAAGTACGCGCATAAGCTACTCTAGCGAGTAGAAGTCATCGGTAGGCTATCATTGCTAGGGATGCACCGAATCCAGGATTCGGATTCGGCCGAATACTGGGCTTTTTGACGGTGTTCGGGTTCGGCCGAATCCTAGATTTTTTCTCACTCAAAGTTAAATATAGTTTTCAGCGCGGAGCTGCTTGCTTATTGGAAAAACGAGCGTGTCGCAACGCATCGCTTTCATTATGCATATGCTTATGGTAATTGTCAAAATAGTTTTTCCAACTTGTCATCCTGGCTTAATGTACAGTTAAAATTAAATAAAATGAAAAATACACTGCTGTGGACGTTGTTTACTTCATTAATGTGTTTACTGTGTTAATGGAATAAGGATGCGAGTAGGATTCGGTATTCGGTTTCGGATTCGGCCGAATCTTAAACGGTGGATTCGGGATTCGGCCGAACCTAAAAAATCTGGATTCGGTGCATCCCTAATCATTGCACAGCACGTGACAACTTTGTTTTATCAAGATAGTTCGACAAAAGAAGTGTGTTTTGAATGTAAGGAGAAGGAAACTTTATTTAGCTGTCCATGTCTTAAGACAACCGTGGATGCAGTTCGTTTTTCCTGGACAGCAACGTAATTGCGAATGGTTTATGTTTGTTCCCTGGCTGCATTTCGGAGAGGATTGCTTTACAAACAAGGCTCAGTTTGACACCGGATTTTCGACTTGTTTACTGTTGGAGCGGTCACAACTTCTGGGTGGAGCGGTCACTAAAAAATCTGGCAAACGCGAGCGTCTCTTTTATCATAAACCCTTTAGACGGTCTGCAGCAGGCACTTGTTTTGGCAGGACATGTGATGCACACAGGATCTTTCAAAGCGCAGAACGCATATTTTGAATAAAAAAGAACCACACACATGACAGGCTACACACATATTGTGATGAACTTCGCATCCAGCGCCCTCAAAAAAAAAGACACCAACCGCCACTGACAGGGAGACAAATATATCACAAACAAATTGCCCTCACTCCGCTTCAGAAACAACTATGACAAAATCACAAATAAGTGGGAAAAGCCTTCTGGAGCTGTGTAAATCACTGAGCCTGTATATAGTCAACGGCCGCACACAGGGAGACTCTTTCGTCTGTTATGCCTTTAACTCTTTATGAGCAACAGCACTGTAAATTATTTTATTACGGACATTGATTCTGTGCATATCAGAGCTTTTACAGTCAATCCCCAAATTACTCTGTCAGATCACTGTAAAATAACTTTTTACTTCTCAAACCAATGAATCCTATAAACAACACTCTCAGTTACAAAGACTACAACAATCATACAAGTGAACAAAAACACCAACGAAAACAATCAAAGCACAATAGAAAGTCATAACATCAAACCCATATCCACATAATAAAGCAGGAGTATATCTGGCACTAAATGATAACAACGTATTTCACCAATTAGCATCCATGTGCAAAAATTACCAAAAAGGAAACCAAAAAACTACAATGAAAAATGGTTTGACAGTGCATGCAAAAGAATTAGAAAGATGGTACGAACCCTATCGAATAAAAAACACAGAGATCCTGACAATCAAGATCTTTGGCATCAATACTATGAAGCTCTCAAAGAATACAAACAAACTCTAATAGAAAAAAAAGGAAAAATACACAAAAGATTTATTTAATGAGATGGAGAAGTCAAAAAATAACAGTAACTTCTGGAATAAGTGGAACACTCTCTCAACCAAAAGAACCGGCCATTCAAAATGGAGACGTATAGAGGACACACTTTAAAGATTTGTACAAAACAACAGAGAAACCCCTGCTCAAAATGAATTAAAAGTCAGATTAGAAATCCTAAAACATACGATAAAAGAAAACCGAAACCTTCTTGATTTTAGTAAATGAGGTCACTGATAGATAGGGTGACCATACGTGCCATTCTTCCCGGATGCGTCCTGGCCAGGATTTCGTGTTCATCTTCCGGAAGTTGTATTTGTCGACCTCATACGTCATAGAGGATTATTATTATTATTACAGAAAAGCAACCGTTACATTTTAAGGTAAGAATTAAACTACGATTGTATGTCTTATGTTTTTAACTGAATGGCGTATGCGGTCCACAAATACAACTTCAGGAAGACGCACCGAAATCCTGGCCAGGACGCGTTTGTTAAGAATGGCACGTATGGTCACCCTACTGATAGACTACATGCATTAAAACCAAAACAAAGTATTGATAAAAAATTTAATGTAATGATCAAACACACAAATGACTAATTTAAGACAGCAATGTGGGATATTTTCCAGACACCTGGTACCAAGGTCTAATTACACCCATTTTCAAACATGGAGACAAATTTTAAGGGGCCATGGCATTAAAATCTGACTTTTTCCTTGTTTAAGTGTTATAATTGGGTTCCCCGTGCTTCTATCAACCTAGAAAATGTGAAAAAGATCAACTCGGTAACTTTTTGGTAAACCATTCTCCGCAAGCATGTGAAAAAATAGGTAATTGAAATTTGGCTCTCCCTATGATGTCATATGGAGATCTTATTATAATAATACCGCCCCTTAATCTGCACTATCCAACCACGGCACAGCCATTTAGTGTAGAGAGAAAGAGAGAGAGAGAGAGAGAGAGACAGAGAGAAAAATTCACAGCACAACTGAGTTTCAATTGCAACAAACCACCATCATTGCGGCCAGTCTTTGAATTTCATCAGCTCATTTGCATTTTAAAGGACGTACCCAAAACGCCAAATTTTTGCACCTCGCACCTACAAAGTGTCCATTTTAACATATTTATTTATTATTAGTTAAATTTAGTTAAATTATCTATATTGTATTTTGAGCTAAAACTTCACATTTGTACTCTGGGGACACCAAAGATTTATTTTACATTTTAAAAAAGTCTTGTGAAATGTCGCCTCTAAGCATAACAATTTCAGGGGCATAATTATGTGTCAACAGCAACCTGGGGAAAATCTTCTGTTCAATTATTAATACAAAACTGCAAAATTTTCTCAATACAAATGAAATCCTGGAGAAAGGAATCCTTGGATTTCAGCCCAAACACAGTACATCAGACCACATTTACATCCTTCACACTATTATTGACAAACATCTACACCAATACAAAAGTAAAGTCTTTGCTTGGCTTGCTTTGTGTGATTTTGAGAAGGTTTTTGACTCAATCTGGCATGGAGGACTCTTCCTAAAACTCCTAGAAAATGAGATTGAGGGGAAAACATTTGATTTAATCAGCAGCATGTATACAAACAACACGTGTGCTGTGAAGATAGGCAACAGACGAACAGAATTTTTCTTGCAGTGTTGAGTAGTCAGACAAGGCTGCCCACTAAGCCCCACTTTATTTAACATTTATATCAACGAAATGGCCAAAGCATTAAACAATTCGACCGCTCCAGGCACATTCCTGACTGAATCTGAAATCAAATGTCTCCTTTTACTCAAAAACAAAAGAGGGATTACAACAGCTCCTCGACATCATAGATTCATTCAGTCAAACCTCGGCTCTCAAAATTAACCAAACAAAAACACAAATACGGATTTTTCAAAACAGATCCAGGTGTAGAGAAAATAGATACACTTTCAGAGTAGGAAATCAAATACTCCAGCACACTTATGACTACACCTATCTGGGATTAAAAATAAGACCAACAGGAAACCTTCATCTGGCTGTTAATGATTTGAAAGCAAAAGCAATTAGAGTTTAATACATGATTAAAAATACAATTCAATACGAAATTCTAATTCAAACATGGTTTAAAGTCCTATACGCAGTCATTTAACCCATTGCGTTATATGGCAGTGAGAAAGGGGGCCACTAATATGTCAAGATTTTTCTAAATGGGAAAAAGAAGAAATTGAAACTCTGCGGGCTCTTTCTTACACCCGGCGCAATACAGCGCAATGCGCGACGCAAGTGTCTTTCGCTAGTTTCCACCCTGCACAATTATAATTTTCACATTTAGCGCCACGTTGTTGAAATAGCAAATGCATTTGCGCCCCCTTTTGCGCCCATGGGCGTTCTGGTCTGAAAACGAGGTGTGTTCAGGCGCATTGTTGGCGCGTTGCTATTTTGAGGCAACTAAAATAGACTACGCCATTGACCAACAAAAACCTAGTCTAAAGTCAATGGCGCAATATGATTTTTGTTATTTAAAGAGCGCATTAGTAATATGCGCCTAAACGGGAGGACAACGCGGGCTTTCTTATCACATAGTACATGAATGCGCAGCAGCACAAAAATGCTTTTAAATATGAAAGATTAAAGGATTGAATGTAAAAGATTATTATTGAGTCTCTTGGACATAAATGAGGACCAATTATGAGACGTTAGAAGGCGCAAAGAGCTGCTTTATCTGTAGCCTGGTAAGTAAATAAATGCTTTGCTTTAAACAAATGCATCTCTTTTTAAATGTTTTTTTTTAAATGCTACCTCACGGATTTATTGTATATGATGACTCTGTACCTGTGGATATGGTGAGATGAGAAACATTTTTAAGTAATGCTTAAAAACTCTTTGCTTAAAAAAACGCTGTCCAAGTGCTGAACCTTGCAGAGAGCCGTTTGGAAATTCTTTATCTCCTGTTTGTTACAAATAAAGTATTTTTACAGTACAAACCTTATCTTACATACTTGTAAATTATTTTTTGATGATATTGGATAGCCATACATTTGAAGCAATTAAAAGCCTGCTTTTTTACTTCCATGACTAAAAGAAACAATTTTTAACTCTTTCACCGCTAGCATTTTTTAAAAAAGTTGCCAGCCAGCGTTTTTCATGATTTTCACCAAAGTTTAATGCCTTCCAGAAAATGTTCTTCTTTAAATATATAAACATACAATATACCAAATGAAAGAACAGACCCTCTGCTTTCAAACAAAAACTGCAAAACAAAAAAGTCAGAATTCTGACTTTAAACTCAGAATTCTGACTTTAATCTCAGAATTCTGACTTTATACTTAGAATTCTGACTTTATACTTAGAATTCTGACTTTAATCTCAGAATTCTGACTTTAATCTCAGAATTCTGACTTTAACCTGATAAGGAACACTGTGCCGTACACGGTACACCCCCTCCCTTGCACGTGAGGCTGCATTACGTCATTGTAACTTTGAAGCATTAAATCTTCAAAATATACGGTCATGCGGCACATCGTTGTAAAGCTTAGACTTTCGGGATTCCATTAAGTGCACACACAAAGCATCATATGATTTTTAGCAGTCATAAAACTGTAATCTAGTTCTTAGTTACCTGAACCGGGCGGCGCCGATTTACTTACCTTCAAAATCTTCCCTTAATCCGCTTCGGTGAAATTGTCCAAAACAAATTGTTCATAAATCCCCAAAAGTCCAAGGAAATGGAATATCCAAGCCTTTTAATCCAAAACAATTTGTTCATCTCACAATCTTGACGTTTCTGACTGAATTACGATATAAATAGTGTATACAATTAGTTCACTAACGGACATTCGTTCGAATCTCACTTTTCATTCACGATTTATAATGAATATATTCAGATGTCACATTTATTGTGCAACGTCTGAGGAACAAATACGCCCCCTTGTGGAATTTCAGCCGTTCCATAAGGGGCTACAGTCAGAATTCTGAGTTTAAAGTCAGAATTCTGAATTCTGAGATTAAAGTCAGAAATCTGAGTTTAAAGTCAGAAATCTGAGTTTAAAGTCAGAATTCTGAGATTAAAGTCAGAATTCTAAGAAAAAAGTCAGAATTCTAAGAAAAAAGTCAGAATTCAAATATTTTTTTCACCAGTGGCCCTAATCCTCTTCCGTACATGGTAGACGTGAATTTGACGCCTCAAGTTAAAATCAAAGATTTAACAATTTTGTTCCTAAAGTTGTGGACCAAGTGTTGACTGAGAAGATGTGAAATCTCGCAAAGTCTATTGCGATCAAACATGACTTCACAGTAAACAAACATGTTGAAGAAATATCTCAGGGTAACATCTTTAACATCTTTGATGTCCATCGTACTTTGGACTGTGCCTGCTATGCCATGACGTGCTTGTTATGCTTTTGTCTTTCATCAACTCTATACTGTGGCTGTGTGTTTGTCCTCAGGATTTCACACATACACAACAGGATTTCAATTTGCGATCGTATAAATGACCACAGACAAATCGGATAACATAATTGGTACAACCACCAAAATGAGCGTGACTTTACCTAGCATTGTGCTATAAGGGGTGAAATTTGATCCTATTATCTTCCTGTGTGTGGTGGTCTGAATGAACTGCAGTTGTTATCCTGATATCAGAACTACTGTGTTAAATAGCAGATGTATTTAACACACACACACACACACACTGTCGAGTTACCTGATTCATTCAGAACCTCTGAACTAAGCTGAAACAAATGATCCTGTTTAGCAGCAATAAAAGCCAAACACATACTGTAGGGGTGTAAATTAATGAGATAATGTCAAGGCTACAACAGCAACTTCTTTCACACTTTATTGGTATTCTTTCACTTTCTCGCTCTCTATCTCTCACACACACAGAAGCGAGCGTATTGATAGTTAGATGAACAGTGTGTGTGATGTGAAATTGAAGTGTGTGCTTCTGGAAAAGCTGATAAGAACCCTGTTCTCAGATTGGCTCTGAATAGATATGGAGACCTCTGTGTGATGGCAAGCTCTGTTCAAACTTCTCCAGCATAGGAATAGTTCACCTAAAAAAATAATTATTCTGTCATCATTTACATTTGTTTCACTCCAAGTCAATATTTTATTTCTTTTTGTGGAAAAGAAGTGATCTTAGAATGTCTCAAAAAGCATTCAGTGGCTGTCAAGTTACAACATGTCCAAAATCAATATGAACGAACAAAGAAATATAAATGGAAATCTTGCCTTCTGCATTAAGTCTAGGGCTGGACGAAATTCACAAAAGTTTATGTCTCTGTAATTTTGACATGAATGGCAATATACAATAGATTTCTCTGTGTTTTCTACAAAGTGAAATAAATGTTTATGTGCAAGTCGAAGCCTCTTGTGAGGTGTCACAATCACCTTTATTTAAACGGTGTATGATAAATACAGGGTTCCCACGGGTCCTTGAAATCCTTGAAAGTTTGTGAATCTGGGGGAAAAATTTCAAGGCCGTGGTAAGTTTTTGAAAATATACATACGTAGATACAGGTCATTAAAAGTGCTTGAATCTATTTTATGCAATAAGTTTTCTGGAAAAGCAATCCATATTATTATGTAGTGTAGGATAATATAAAAATTCTAGACTTTTTAAGCACACGTACTAAACTGTTCGCTTTAAATGCATATATCTTCTGTATGCGAATGTTGATTCATACCCAAATGCTTTTTTGCATAGTTGTGTTTGACACATGAAAACGTCTTGGGTTACGTATGTAACTGTTGTTCCCTGAGAAGGTAACGAGACGCTGCGTCTCTCTTGCCATACTTCCTGCGTCCCTGTAACGCCGTCTTTGGCAATATTTCAGATAGCGATATACTTCCTGGCTCCCGCGTCACTATGTCTTCGTTGTTAAGCCTCACCATTGGTTGAATTTGATATACACATTCAGACACACTTACCCCTGGAAGCGTCCCCAAAGTGTCACTGCAGTGACGCAGCGCAAGTTCCCTCAAAAGGTATACAATGTATCTTAAAACTAAAGGTAACACGATGTAACCTTCCTCTCACTTGAAATGTGTCCCCACATTTAGTCCTTGAATTTGAGGGTAATGCACCTGGAAAGACCTTGAAAGGTCCTTGAATTTAAAGTTAACTAAGGTGTGGAAACCCTGTAAATATAAAATTCAGTTTTTCTTCCTGTTTAAAAATATATAGCTGCGCAACATGTGAGCTGGTTTGAAAGCTTACGTCTGAACTCAGTGTGCATTTCTGGCACACTGTATTTTTTCCGTTAAAAAGGAGGGTCATATCAGACCATACCGATATAGATGGTGCTTCATCCCGTATCCGTTGGCAAAAATACTGATATATTAACATAACTCAATATACCGCCCACTGCTAAGTAACTCTGAAATGTATTTTTTCAAATTCAAACATTGTGAATTAGATTCAGTTACAGTATAAGACACAAAAAATACTGGGACATAACATCAGACCTGGTGCGATGCATCTTTCATGCAAGTTTGGATTAAATAACATTTAAAGTCTGTGTAAAGACATTTAAGAGAATTGTTTCTAAACACATTATAAATGTTAGAAATGTATTGGTGAAAAACAATGAAAAGACTGTAAACTATGCAGTACTGAATTGTGGAGTTACACCGTTAAATAGTTTTTCCAAATTTCTGTGTTCAGGAAACTGTAGGCGGCCCTAAAACGGTGACTCAATGATGCACTGGAGCAACCGAACATGGCCCCGCCCCCAAAACTGCCCCTATATAAGTATTTGAAATCAAAGAATGATTTCTTAGGTTGTTTTCACATATGTTGGTGCGCACCGTGGTGCGCCCTCGGAGCGCACCAAAATACATTGTATCATTTTTCAGTTAGTGCGGTCCGTGTTCACATATATATATTTTTTACTTTACTTGAAATTCCGCACCGTACACCAAGTGACAACGGTCAGCGCTGTCATTGGTCTCTGACAGCTCTTACCGTCTCATGACCACCCCCACGTTTCCACGACAACCAGCCTGACAGGGAGAGCGCAGCTATCAAGATGTGGAGATAAACGATGCACGTCTTTGCGAAGTTTCTTTGCTTTTTATGCGAAATTGCGTAGCTGTTCTATTAAAGCCTTTCTCACAGAGCCGTTTGCTAAAAAGCCCGTAATGTCACTATTTGTGTGTGGAGGACAGCTATGAATTTATAAAATCATCAGCTCAAACGTAAAGGAGACAGCGAATCTCTATGCAACGGACCAGGATTGGCTTGTTTGTTGTTAACCCACAATATAACACCCGGCTCACGTCACAACGGAAGCCCAGTGGCTCAAACATGTGGAGAACTTCCTGTATTTGGTTTGGCCCGAGGTCCAGCAGTGTTCACACCACAGGTGGGTCGCCCCAGAGTACGGCAACAGCCGCTCCGAGACCACCCGTTTAGAGCGGTCTCGGAGCGGCCGTTTAGTGCGCACCCGAGTGCGGCTGTTGTGTTCACACTGACCCAAACGCACCGTACTCGGAGCGACACGTCATTTGGGCCAACCTAAACAGTGTATATGTGAAAACACCCTTAATTTCTAGTGACATATCAGGGCTATTTTAGGATTAATTGATATAAATTTCTTACATACTGTTCCTTTAAGTTTTTTAAGTCATTCAAATTTGTCTGGATGGTTATTAACACATTTTTCTGTGGTGTGACAACTAAGAACACATTTAATATCGGATTTTACACAAACTTGCATGTATGACAAAAGATTTACAGTAAATGCCAAACTAAACTTCTCTTTGTTTATCATGCAAAGCCGTCATGTGACTGTTCAACACACACAGCTGGGCTCCTATGCACATTTATTATAGAGTTGAACATTCTGCAAAGCATCACCTTTATTGTTCCACTGAAGAATAAACAAAATGTGCGTTTGGAAGGACATCGGGCAGACTAAATGATCATGGGCGAAATTAATTTTAGTGTTCACATTAAATCCGCAATGGGAGTTTTACAGCTATTTAGCTTAATCAGTTGAATCATCTGTGATGTTTTGATCATGTCAGAGGTCTGAAGGACCAGCTGATGTTTCGTCTCTAATAAAGGCAGATGATTTCAACATCATCTGTTCATTAAAGAGGTCTAGTGTGGTGTGAAGGTGTGGTTTGTTCCAGGTCACATTGAACATTACTGAATGTGTTTATCTGGACACATTTTATATATTATTTAACATGATATAAAAATGTATGGCCTGTAACTTTTCACAATTCATCCGCCGTTGACAGGTTAAGGCAAAACGTAATTTTGGACACAGAGCACACACACACACACACTCAGGAGGATTTGAGCTAAACGCTGCCCATCAGACACCAGAAGAATTCTGAATGCCAAACTCCATCCAGGTGTCCATGGCAACGTCAGAGTTTTCCTCATCTCAGCAGAGACCTGCGAGAAAATAACTTGTTTCTGAACGGAATGAGACAAGAAATGAGAGAGAGACAGAGAGAGAAAGGAGGAATGTTATGAATCAGTGTCAGATATCTGTCTGTTGCTGATTTGTTGACAATTACTGAGAATGAAGAGAATATTTTAACTAGGCATGGGTTACCAGTTTTAAGGTATAATGAGGTTTTAAACGGGTCCTTGAAATCCTTGGAATTTTGTAAATCTGGGGGGGGGGGAAATTCAAGGCCCTGGGAAGTTTTTGAAAATCTACATACATAGATACAGGTCATTGAAAGTGCTTGAATCTACAGTATTTTATGCAAGAAGTTTTCTGGAAAAATCCATATTATTCCCTGTGTAGTGTAGGATAATCTCATAAAAATTCTAGACATTTAAGCACACGTGCTAAACTGTTCGCTTTAAATGCTTATATCTTCTGTATGCGAATGTTGATTTATGCCAAAATGCTTTTTTGCATAGTTGTGTTTGACACATGAAAACGTCTCGGGTTACGTATGTAACGGTTGTTCCCTGAAAAGGGAACGAGACGCTGCGTCTCCCTTGCCATACTTCCGGCGTCCCTGTAACAGCGTCTTTGGCAATATTTCAGATAGCGACATACTTCCTGGCTCCCGCATCACCCTGTCTTTGTCGTTAAGCCTCACCATTGGTTAAATTTGATATACACATTCAGACAGACTTACCCCTGGAGGCGTCCCCAAAGTCTCACCGCAGTGACGCAGCACGAGTTCCCTTGAAAATGATCTGTAACAATGTATCTTAAAAGGTAACATGATGTAACATTGCTCTCACTTGAAATGTGTCCCCACATTTAGTCCTTGAATTTGAGGGTATTGGACCTGGAAAATCCTTGAAAGGTCCTTGAATTTGAGGTTAACTAAGGTGTGATTACCCTGTTTAAAGAAGTAGTAGTAGTATACTTTATTGTTATAAAAAAAAACATTATAATAGATAAAGTAAAAAGATTATATATATATATATATATATATATATATATATATATATATATATATATATATATATATATATATATATATATATATATATATATATATATAATATTATAAAAGGCTTTATTTTTATCTGGCATACATGTTTTATGTTGTTTAAAATAAAATGTATTGTGTCCAACACCATGAAACCATGGTATTTATACTGAAGGTTATCATGGTACATTCACATGGGTCATCAGCGTAACGCTTGGCGGAGGGCATGTCTGAAGCATGGCTAACAGCCAATCACAGGGCCACAACACATGCTCCTCTGTTCTCCAGTCTTGCATAAATGTAATTGGCTGGCTCTGCACTAGGTTATTTGCATAAGGTGATTTGATTGGCTGACGCCAGCGTTGGCACTTGAAAAGTTGAGAAATGTTCAACTTCTGCTGCAAGCAAAGCTAGTATCGTGACGCTGACGGATCCACAATTCAGTTTGGGGACACATGACCCATTTCAAAGTAAAAAAGCAATAACGCTGATGCCCTGTGTGAATGTACCATCATACTGACAAAATCTCATACCGGCCCGTGCCTAATTTCAAAATAGGAAAATAACATTTTAGATTTTGGATACACTAAAGTGGGTATAAATGCTCAGTATATGAGTTTTAGATGCATTTGTGTGTTCATATAGGCTCTGCAAAATAAGTCAACAAAATAAGATGTTTCCTCTGTTTAGTCACTATGTTTTACCAAGACTGACCTGATGTTATACAGAGACTGTGTTCAGATTGTTTATCTATCTAAACAGCCATTTTGTGGTTTGCTTGGTTTCTATCGACCAACAAGTTGTGGTGCAAACCAGCTGCCGATCAGACGTGTGTTTACTACAAAGCTGCTTTTCTACTTGTTTATGTGTCCATCCTGTGTGCACGAGTGGCTTAAGAGAGCTCGTATTATGCATTTATAATGTCTACTTATGATGTTACTCTTGCACCAAAAACAGTTTAGTTTTCAAGACCATTTTCACTCTCTTACCCCGCAGAATAAAACATTTAGACCTCTGTTCAAATTGTACGGACATGTTCTGCTCTGTTGTTCCTTAGCTGTTAAGGTGCTGAATACTAAATAGTTGTTGACATGTACACTACTGTTTAAAGGTTTTTAAACCATTATTAATTTACATTTATAGACTTTCTGTTTATCAATTCGTCATCCACTTGTAAAGTCTCTTTAAATTCAATCAGTTTTGAATACTGCAGCAGTTGCAAACATAAACAATGTGCAGTTGTCACATTTTGTTAAAGAGTAAAGTTCTCTAAGACCAAATCTGCACATTAGAATAATTTAAGGACCGTGTAATGTTTTCTGCACATGCTGGAGTAATGGCTGCTGAAAATGGGGCTTTGCATCATCTGTAAATATAACATTTTAAAATGAAGAAAATGGTTAATTCAACCTATAATAGTAAGTTGGAATATAACAGTTTTTGCATAAATTTGCAAACAGGGGTCAACTGATATGTGTTTTTCAAGCTGATGCCAATCGATTATTGCATATCAAGTAATTTTCGGGTGTTTGTTGTATCACCTCCCATCTCTACAATGGCTGCATTGGTGCACTGGAACAATCCTTCCTAAAATGCATTAAACTTTGGTTTACAAAGACATGAAACTCACGAGTGGTCAGGGGTGTTCACTGATATGCTCACACAAAAATCGCTGCAAAAGATGCTTTCCAACAGGTTTTATCGTAGTTTTTGTCCAACTCCATTGACTGTTAGGTACGGTATTACTCCGCGCCGGGAACGTTGTTTGTATTCTTGCAATTGGCAAAAGGTGGATTATCGCCACCAACTGGGCTGGAGTGTCTATTATTCAAATTCTCAACGGAAGAATATACGTGTGTGAGGCGTATGGATAAATAGGTCCACAAGTTTACAACGAATGCTAAAACAGCTGTTGGAAAGCATCTTTTGCAGCGATTTTTGTGTGAGCATATCAGTGAACACCCCTGACCACTCGGTGAGTTTCACGTCTTTGTAAAGTTCAGTCAAACCGTTCTATTTCACCATAAACAATCTGAAAACAGGGCTTTAAGTGTAAAATACCGAACTTGTCCTTTTGATCTCCAAGTCTGGTGCTACCACTTTTAGCATAGCTTAGCACAATCCATTGAATCTGATTAGACCATTAGCATCGCGCTAAAATATAACCAAAGAGTTTCGATATTTTTCCTATTTAAATCTTGACTCTTTTGAAGTTACATCGTGTACTAAGACACAAAATTAAAAGTTGTGATTTTCTAGGCAGATATGGCTAGGAACTAAACTCTCAAACTGGCGTAATAATCAAGGACTTTGCTGGTGTAACATGGCTGCAGGAGGTGCAATGATATTACGGTCATGCACTGCCCAAAAATAGTCCCCTTGGGGATTTTCAATGCCAGAAGACTATTTTCGGGCAGTGCGTAATATCACTACGCCTGCTGCAGCCATGTTACAGCAGCAAAGTCCTTGATTATTACTACTGCAGAAACTACAAAAGAGTCAAGTTTTAAATGGGAAAAATATTGAAACTCTTCGGTTATTTTTTAGCGCAATGCTAATGGTCTAATCAGATTTAATGGATTGTGCTAAGCTATGCTAAAAGTGCTAGCGCCAGAACCGGAGATCAGCTGAATGGATTCAAAAACTGTAAAAGTCTAATGTTTAACTCTAAGGAAGCTGGAAGATGAGCATATTTTGAAAAAAAAGTGGAATGTTCCTTTTAGACTGAGAAACAATTATATATGATCGCTATAACTTTGCAAAAATTCTGGCATGGTGGCCTAAGACTTTTGCATATATATATATATATATATATATATATATATATATATATATATATATATATATATATATATATATATATATATATATATATATATATATATATATATATATATATATATATATATATATATATATATATATATATATATATATATATATATATATATATATATATATATATATATATATATATATATATATATATATATATGAATGCACATGTGTTCATTTTTTACACATCTTTTTGTGTTAAGGTTTTAACACATTTTGTGTAATTTTAACACAAAATGTGTTGTTTTCATAATAACATGGCGATGGGTGGATTCTGGGACAACGCATTTAGTGTGTTGTCCCAGAATCAACACTAATGTGTTGTTTTTAACACATCCATTCTAACAGTGTGTGAACATCAGTATTTGTCCAGAAAAGTCCTATTTTCCACAAAACCGCCCTGGTAATATTTTGTGATTACGAAACACTGACTGAGAGCAGATGCAGAATACAAACAAAGTCATAATTTTTTTAACCCTCTCTCTTTCTATCTCTCTCTCTCTCTCTCATGGTCTTTCTCTCTCTCTCATTTATGTTAATATACAGACTCCATTAGTGTGTTATCGGACGTCTCTTTCTGTCCCAGTGTCCCGACTTTCTGCCAGCTGATTAGAGACGCTCTCAGAACAGCCAATAAAAACATTGGCTGGTGATAAGACGACCATTATTCCAGCTTTCATATTCACCTGTATTATATTTGGGCTCATCTCCAAGAGCAAAGATGACAATGCTATCACCACCAGCAGAGAGAGAAGGAGAGAGAGAGAGAAAGAGAGAGAGTTTAAGTACAGTGTTGTGAGAAATAACTTGAGTATCATCAGGACATTAAGTTTAAAGCAGGCTATTGAACTCTACTATAACCAACACCGCATCTATCTCACATCTTTGATTGTTATGGGAGTTTTGTACAGTATTTCTGATTTGTTTCTCAGCTTTGTTTCAGTGTTTGACAGGAGTATTCTTGTTCGGCTGTGTTTTGACGTTTGTTCACAGCTTCGTTGACTATAAATGCAGCCTTTACTGTGCTAGTTCTGTCATGTTAACAGTAACTTCTTTAGCTGCGGCCTGTTTCGCCATCCTCTATTCAATGGCAAACTTACGGTGATTGTTAAGAAGCTGCAACGCTGGGTCCTATGCCGTTAAAAGAAAACACCACCATTTTAAAATATTTTACTATGTTCTTACCTTAACTTAGACAAATTAATACATACCCATCTTTTTTCAATGCGTGCACTTTTAATCTTTGTACAGCGCCTTGTGAATGTGTTAGCATTTAGCCTAGCCCCATTCATTCCTTAGGATCCAAACAGGGATGAATTTAGAAGCCACCAAACACTTCCATGTTTTCACTATTTATTGTTACATGAGTAGTTACACGAGTAAGTATGGTGGGGCACAAAATAAAACTTTTGTTTGGAGCCATAGGAATGAATGAGGCTAGGCTAAATGCTAACACATTTAAGAAGCGCTGTACAAAGATTAAAAGTGCACGCATTGAAAAAAGATAGGTATGTATTAATTCATCTAAGTTGTAGTAAAAGTAATAGTATATTATAGTAAAATATTGAAAAACGGTGGTGTTTTTCTTTAATGCAATATTTTAAAGAATGCCATTTAACAAGATTGACATCTTACTGTGTTGAAAAATACCAATATGTTAGTTAGCAGAGCTGGGTAGATAACTTATGAATTGTAATCCGTTACTGATTACGAATAACATGACAAAATTTGTAGTCAGTAAATAATCTCTTAGATTACACATCCTTGGTAACGTAATCTGACTACTTTTGGATTACATTTAGATTACTTTTGACATCTTATTTGATTTCAAATATATTAAGAGCGGAAAAATATATTCAATTCTTTTTCACCAACAAGAGCCTTAAAAACTAATTTTTGTACAGACAGTTACTTCACAATACTAACACTGATTTACTTTGCTATTAGTGTTAACTGATAGTAACACACTGATAAAACAAAATAACTCCTTATGAATTTAAAACATATTTACTTCATTTTAAGTAAATAGAAAACAAAAACAGCTACATTGCAAAAAACAATATTGAATTTCACAAAATTCACTGCAACAATACTGCTAGGTCCTAAATTTCATTTTACAAGTAAAATTGAAGTGTTTCTTTTAACCGTGAGTTTCTTTAAAAATGAAATGGTGTCTATACATCCAGTAAGTTTGATTTTGACATTGGTGGGAAAATAAATAAAATTGTCTTCAGAGCTGGTGAGCCGCATTGTAACAAAGGTTTATCGCTGTTTACTTGAACAATAGTTAAAATAGTATTTTTGTTATCATAATCTTATTTATTAAGGTTACAGGCAAAAAAAAACAAATATACAATAATTCTATTTTATTTATTATTTTTGGTTATTTTTGTGATGCCAGTAAAAATTCTGGCATGGCAAGTTAAAAACTGAACCAAAATATTTCCTCCAGATCTGCTTTATTTTAAATAAAATAATTAATACGTAAAAAACAGAAGGACATTCTTGGTTATATGTACATATAGATTCATTGTTTAGTCGAAATCAATGCCTTTGCATTCAGTGATCAAACACTGAGTGCTGCTCCATTTTGCATCTTTTTTGACATAAGCGATAGGTAAATTTATTATGAAAAATGTAAAAATGAGATTTACATTATTGTGAACATCATACTACCATAGTGTGAATAATATGTAATCATGTAATCCATAAAAAAGTTACAGTAGTCTGATTACGAGTATTTTAAAATTACAAGTACTTGATTTTTGGAATCTGATTACGTAATCCAGATTACATGTAATCCGTTACTACCCAGCTCTGTTAGTTAGTAACTAGTTTGTTGGTAACTAGATTTGTTGGATCAGGTTGCATTGATTTAGGGCGGTCTGGTGTAATGTTGCTTCTCTCAGATTTGAAACGTTGATCCTCTCATCATGTCATTTGTGTTAGAAACAACAGTGACAGTGAACTGAACGAAGCACCAGTGCTGTAACGCATATTCAACACCTCTAACAACGCGCACACACGTGCATTCGGGATAGCTTGAGTCTTGCAGTATGAATAATTGATGGGTGTGTATCAAAGTCCATTAGCTTCAGTGAGGTAGATGAGGCACACACACACAGGTGATCTCATTTGAGTTGAATGGTAACAGAGCTGTCTGCATCTCACATGACTGCCCACCTTTTATCTCTTCATATTTTTGTCTGTCTGTCTGTCTGTTCGAGTGTTGAAAGTCACACATATGGCTCTCAGTGTAATATTATGGGATAATGTAGAACTGAAATATCTTTGGCTGCCTGCTTCATTTTTTTATCTGCTTCATTTAATTTTCTTTCTGTCTTGTATAATCACACTTTTCAACTCTCCTTGTATCTGAGGTTTAAAATGATTCTGGGTGTATATACAGTTTCCCATAGGCTCCTTTCCACCTTGTCTTGTTTTAACAGATGATTCGTTTGCATCTTTCTGGTTTTAAGATCTCTCTCTCTCTCTCTCTCTCTCTCTTTTAGAACAACACCTCTATGTGCTTGAGATTATGAACTGATAATTAGCCATCTGGATTCCATGCTGCGTTTGTGCGTTTATGTGTGTGTGTGTATGTGCGTGTGTGTCATTGCAGGATGTGATTGGCATTGAATGTAGAGCCCCACATAGAGCCACACACTCAGAAACCGACTTTCTAAGGAAAATCACATCACATAAAGCATCTATTTAGCTCTAGACTTCTAATTTATTGTGTTTATGTATATAAGACAATATTTATGGTTTAAATATAAATCAATATAAAACTAATGTATTCTATACCATTGTTGGTAATATGGGGGGGGGGGGTCTGCCAAAACATAAAACATATTATTATTATTATTTTTCACTTTCACATTTTTAACATGACTATGAGGTCATAGAAGATTTATTCTCCTCAGCTTCTGTAGGACGCTATAACAGAACTAAATGATCATAGGCAAAATTAATTTTAGTCTTCACATTAAATCCGCAATGGGAGTTTTACACTAATTTATCTGGTTAATGTTAATACTTTACAATTTAGGTCCATTTGTTAAAATGATTAACAATGAAAAGCAAATTTATTAATACAATGTTCATTTCAACATTTTTTAATACATTTAGTAATTCAAATCAAAAGTTGTATCTTAATATTTTCTAACATAACAGTTGTATAACAGTAAAAAAGATAAACAAGTACTTTAACAAATGTATTGATTTTTGTTCGTTAACTCTTTTCCCGCCATTGACAAGTTAACTTGTCAATTAAGAGAAAACACTTCCCTGCCAATGACGAGTTTTTCCGTCAATCCATAACACTGCTTTTATCCACCAGGTGGCGCTCTTACCCAACTCATAAATCTCTGAAGTATCCCTTAGGGCAAACAGTTCAAACTCCGTTTATGTTTTGAGGATCACTCTGAATCTGATCTCTATCAAAAGTCCTTCACAAAAATGCAATTATCTCAGCTTTTTGCTCAAAATTTGGTATTTTTTAAGAAACCTACCTATATTTGAGAGGTTATAAAAAGAGAGCAAATAAAGGTAGGATGAAACTTTTTTTAGTTTGAAAGCAGATGGGTCCCCAGTGCTTCTATCAACCTAGAAAATGTGAGAAAGAACATCCCAGTAACTTTGTTTTGGAAGAACCATTCTATGCAAGCATGTGAAAAAAAGGTCGTTGAAATTTGGCTTCCTTTGTGATGTCATAAGGGGATCTTATTATAATAATACCGCCCCCTTAATCTGCACTATCCAACCACGGCACTGCTATTTAGTGCAGAGATAGAAAATAATTGACAGCACAATTGAGTTTTTTTTTATTTCAACAAACCACCATCATGGCGATCAGTGTTTGCATTTTATCAGCTTGTTTGCATTTAAAAGGAAACACCCAAAAACTGCAAATTTTTGCTCACACCTACAAAGGGTTAATTTTAACATGCCATAATAAATTATTTAGAAGGCATTTTGAGTTTAAACTTCACATACGCACTCTGGTGACACCAAAGATTTATTTCACATCTTAAAAAAGTCTTGTGAAATGTCCCCTTTAACATTTTATATGATAAACAAATTATAGTGCAAATGTGTAAATAAACATACCTGAATGACATGAGGGTTAATATGCCATGTATTTTGTGAATTTAAAGCACAACAGTACATGGGTTAATTTACTTTCGACCACAGTCAAAGTATTTTCTTGTCAGCTAAAACGCTATCAAAATTTTCTCAGTCTGATAATAACTCTGAGTGGATTGTATACATTTTTATTATATTAAATTATCAATCTCTCGAAACAGGTCTGTGTGTCGTTCCCTCAAAGTGCTTTGCAAGTGGCGTTAGCACACAGCTCTGTAGCAACGCTTGCATATTTGGCTTACTTTACTTGTATCCTTCGGCTTCCCATATTCATTTAACTCACATCCGAAAAGCTCCACACAGCACTCCTGCTTGACTTCCGAAAGTATTGTTAAACCAGAGCGAACAAGATGAGTGAGAGGAGGCGGGGCTCTGTTGGCACAGTGTTCACATGCAGTGTGTGTGTACATCCGTCCTGTGAGGAAAAAAGAGAGTACGGGAACTCGCAGCTGGTTTCCATGGGACACGAGTATTTGATTTGTTTTAGATTTTCAGTATCGATATGTATAGAGAAATTGATATTTTTGACAACGCTACTACAGACTAATCCTAATTTAAACCCACACAAAACTTTAACTCTAAAAAAGCATTTTTAATCTTACTAAAAAACCTTTCATTTCACATATGAATCATCTGTCCCATGATGCCTCCTATTTATTTTATTTTTTTTGTCAAATTCACCAATCCTTAAAGATGAGAGAAATGAAAACACAATCATGTATTTTCTATATGCATAAATGTCCATAATCTCTCTCATCAGTCATAGAGTCCTAGTTTTATTCATGTTTTCTTGCACGTGTCAATCATTAAAACTGCTGCAGTTCCTTCAGAATTGAGAAAAAACACTTAAATATCTCTCTCTGTCTTTCTGTCTCTGTCTCTTTCTCTCTCTCTTTTCTTGAATAATTTACACACTGCTGCATTTCAATTTCACTCAGACTTTGGCAGCTGCATGTCACTTGGATGAGAGAGCGAGAGAGAGAGAGAGAGAGAGAGAGAGAGAGAGACAGACCGGCTGTAATAATTAAGGCAGTACAGTGAGAAGGTGCATGTCAGTGTTGATGATTTGTTGTTGTTTGAATTTTAAAGCTAAAAGGAGAGAGAGAGAGAGAGAGAGAGGGAGAATAAAGGAAACATCCTATTATTGCCCCAGAAAACTCAACTAAAGTTTTTAAGAGTCCCACTGGTCTTTATTATATCTGTGTTAGAGCAGATTTTATTACAGATACAGCACAGAGAATGTGTGTGTGTTTGTGTGTAAGTTTCTGGGGATGCTAGATGATTATTTGAAGCACGTTTCTATTCTATCAGATGCAATTTAAGTTTGGTTGTGTGTGTGGTGTGTATGTGTGTGTTCACAACATTATCATCTCATGTCTGAGTAGATGCATCTTCTGTTGGGTCTTTCGTTGTATCTAATTTATGGAATTATTAAGGTCTTTGCCATAAGAGTTTGTGCTTAGAATTTCATATTATGTGTTGTGGAAGCTGCTTTGAAACTGTTGTTGTTGTCATATAAAGTAGTTAAGCTAATATTTTGTAGCTACAATGTATTGATCATAAAGAAGTTTAAAAGATGAATGGTTTTCTCTCACAAATGTTTTGTTTTGCTCCGGAAGACTTTTAACCCACTGGAGTCATTTAAATTATTTTAATGATGGATGGATGTGCTTTTGGAGCTTTATCACACTGTAAAAAAATGTTTGCACTTAAATTTAAGTTTGATGAAGAAACTAAAGCAAATTTAACTTGATGTAATAAGTTACAGCAACTCATCACTTGTGGATAGTTGAAATGACTTCAAATGTAAGTGCAAAAAGTTTTTTACAATAAAGGATCATACACAAACATAATGATGGCATTTTAATATAACATTTTCTATTTAAGTTCATCTGAAGAGTCATATACATCTGGGATGGCATGAGGATTAATAGATTATTATTAGAGATAAAAGTTCACAGTGATGTCGTCATAGAACCATTTTTTAGTTCCCTTATAAAAATATTTAAAGGTTTTTTAAAGTCCTTGTAAACAGCAAGTCGCAATTAACTTCACTTTCTTGTTGTGATGTATTTTGAAACAGAATATCAAATGAGGAAAATAATGGCTCTAGTGTACAGTACACTGAAATAATATTGATTGGAAAAGTTCATTCAGAAATTGAATTCGCAGCAGACTGATAGTTGTAGGGGGGCGGATTTAACGGATGCTCCACCCAAGCCATCTAGCCACAACAGGGCGGAAGTACATTTTCAGATTTTGTTTAAAGTTCATGAGGGCACATGAATAAAAAAAAATGACTTGCATGAATAAATTGTTTTAATAAACACTGCATTAAAAAATAAGAATTGTCAGTTCTGATTACAAGGGGACTTTAAAGAAACTTTTTCATACCTTTTTATAATCTAGAAATAATTTTGTGAAACAGAAATGTTAAAGGTTTTTTACTGAACCATTCAGCCAAAAAATGGTTCTTCCAAAGCATTGTGAAATATATTTGAAAAGATATTAACTTTATTATGTAACATTCAACATTTAATTGAAGACAGTCTGAATTGATTATATTTACAAACATTCATAAAATCCCCCACAGCGGATTTTAGTACTTAAACAAAATTAAAACAATATATAAATTCAGCTGTTTTGTACTGTTATAGCATCTGACATGTTCACTCCAATAAACAGTTTCTTAATCAGTTTTATTGTGTTGTTTTATATTAAAGCGTCTAAACCTGCCTGAAACGAGATAAATTTAATTAAGAAGCAAAATTGCATTACATTTTAAGACTTGCTGTCAAAGACTAAATCTTCAATGCTTTCATACGTTGCCTTAGTTAGAATACTCCCAACACTATGAGGCGGTTTCCCGGACAGGGTTTAGATTACTCCAGGACTAGGCCTTAGTTATTTTAGGACATTTAAGAGGTTTTTACAAACAAACCTTACAAAAAACTATACTGGTGTGCATCTTGAGACAAAACAATTGCACTGATATATGTTCAAATATGTCAGTACAAGGTGTGTTGAAATTAAAGTAGCTGAAACATGCTTTTTAGTATGGGACTAGGATAAGCCCTGTCTGGAAAAACGTCCCTATAATTTTTTATTTTGTTTCTAATTGTCAAAAATCATTACTTTAAATTTTTTATTTGTTTTAGTATAGTTTTAGTCTATAGCATAATATCATGGTTGTCAAAAGTGTACTTAGACTTTGCCAAATCTGGAACTGTTGAAAATAAGAGGAGAATAAGAGGATTTTTTTAAATAAGGTTTTTTTTATTTAGTCCTGCCAATCAAAGTGAAGAACACTGTAAGGAGGCGTGCACACTTATTTATTTATTACATATTTTAGTTGGCTTATTTTATGTATGTTTACATTTTAAACAATAATAAAACATATTAACAAGTAAAAAAATCAACAAGTAAAACAAAAAAGTTTTGATATCAAAAAATAGCCCTCTAGTTTTATGCATTGTGGTAGCCCTTGCTCACAAAAAGTATGTATAATCAGAACAGCAGTATAAAATAACTACGCTCTCTCCTGTTTCCACACACAACCACGCAGTAGGTGTGACCGGACATCACAAAAACCCCTATGGCAGTTTTTTCAGGCAAAGAACCTGATCAAGAGGTCGTCACTGAAAGGACCTGTCATATTTGTCGGGATGTCCGGTCACCGGAGTGTGTGCATGAGCATAACATAACCAGCTATAGAGTTCTTATCCAGATTCGAGGTAGCAGTGTCACATTTGTCGTCTTCTGTGTTTTGTCACCTTCTGATTGGCCAACTTCAAGTGCATCGCCAGATCGTCTCGTTCACCCGCACCAACACTACAAATTTGTACTGACAGCTCCCGAACTTTTTTGAGGTCATGAGGTGCTTGTAACGTGCTCGACTCGTAACTCCTTAATTCCTCCGTGCAAGCTGTGACCATACGAGCATAAACAAATTGCTCCCGAGAGAAAAAAATCACTCGCCTTAACACTGCAAGCAAGCGCAAGCGTTTTCAGACATGTTTAAATGCTTTGGTGTACAGTAGGGGTGGGTGGTATGACCAAAAATCCATTTCATGGAATGAGTCATTTTGTTTCACGGTACCAGTATATTTCAGTTATACATGTTTTTAAGTTAATATTGTTTTTGGAATTTGGCACTAACTATAGCTTTTAACTAAATGCTTACCACAGTTTTAAAATATGGGCAAGTTAAAGTTAGTGTTAAAGGCAGAGTGCACGATTTCTGAAAAACACTTTGGAAAAGGGAGTCGGACCGACTACCAAAACACACTTGTAGCCAATCAGCAGTAAGGTGCGTGTCTACCAAACGACATCGTTGCGTATGTGTGAGGCGGGTCTATCAAAAGAAAGTCCAGATTCTATTGGGGTAGAAGCGTGTTTGTTTAGGTGATTTCAAATGTCAACATTGGCTTTCAGAGATCATGGACCCTGGTTTAAAGTGAAAGTGCCCAAAAGATAACAACAGATTAAGTCTTGATAGACAGAATTTGGTTTTAAATCAATTATTAATTAAATACAGGCAGGATTAATAGCTGTAGATATGGATATTATAAATATGACAGGTGCTATGAGGTGATGACCATGGAATCTGTTTTAAGGTCTTGAGGCCCTTTACTTTCTATTAGACCTTAACCTTTGCATCTTTTTCTCATCTTTCTGATCAAAGACGTTTGTACTATAAGCAAATGACGCGTCAAACTACATCGCTCGAGAGATCTCACGCGAGAGACTTGCTGCTGCATAAGCACAAAGAGAGAGAGGGAGTGAGAGAGAGTGAGCGAGAGAGACCTGCAGTGGATTCAGTGGCGCTTATTATGAAATTACAAAAATAACTCGTTCATTTGTTATGAGTGGATTATTTTACATGTTTCAGAGTTCACACGGGTCCTTGAAATCCTTGAAAGTTTGTAAATCTAGGGGAAATAATTCAAGGCCCTGGGAAGTTGTTGAAATACATACATAGATACAAGTGCTTGAATCTATTTTATGCAAGAAGCCAATGTTGATTCATACCAAAATGCTTTTTTGCATAGTTGTGTTTGACACATGAAAATGTCTCGGGTTACTTATGTAACTGTTGTGTCCTAAGAAGGGAACGAGACGCTGCGTCTCCCTTGCCATACTTCCTGCGTCCCTCTAGCGCCATCTTTGGCAATATTTCAGATAGCGATATACTTCCTGGCTCCTGCGTCACCCTGTATTTGTCGTTAAGCCTCATCATTGGTTGAATTTCCGCAGTGACGCAGCACGAGTTCCCTTGAAAGGGAACTGTAACAATGTTTCTTAAAAGGTAACTTGATGTTACCTTGCTCTCACTTGAAATGTATCCCCACATTTAGTCCTTGAATTTGAGAGTATTGGATCTGAAAAGTCCTTGAAAGGTCCTGGAATTTGACGTTAACTAAGGTTTGGGAACCCTGATGTTTCTCCCTTACACTCAGTCTAACATGCGGGAGTTCAGAGTTAGCCACACCCTAATATTTACAGTAACGGAATATACCATCATACTGCACAGCTTCAGTGTACAGTACACTGAAATAATTGAGCCTTCTTCAGTTATTATAATGGTTTGCGAGGAGTTTGTCACAAGATGATGGTTTCTGAACCGGACTGTCGGCTCTGGGGCAGGGATCCACAGCCCGGACAGCGTCATACACATCACCTGACGCTGCTATGAAATATATATATGAAATATATGAAAATAATGCATTAATTCATACGCTGACTCTATCCTTGAGAGAGAGAGAGACAGACAGAAAGAGAGAGAGAGAGAAAGAGAGAGAGAAGTAAGCACCAAAATGTGCTGAGACAGAATTCTCTTATCAAACTCCCCACAGATAAATGAATGTGTGTGTGCATGAGTGTTTGTTGTGCTTCTTTGTAATTGCTTGCTGTGCTGTTTTTCTGTGTCCTTTTGTAGTGGGTTTGTATAGAGGGCTATTTCTGTACCGCCAATTTATGGTCTGACACAAATTCAGACACACACACACACACACACACACACACACACACACACACACACACACACACACAGGGTTATCTGTGTATATACTGAATCGTCAGAGCTGCAGAGAGAAATGATTAAGATCAGTCGTCCATCAGCATAAGAGAAAAGAAAGCGAGCGATGCTGCGCAGCTCTGCCAGACGGACATTCATCACTCAAAAATATTCACGCGGCCTTGAAACACCCAGGTGACTAACTCTACTCCTGAGCACAGGTGAAAGTATTCGATAAAGAGCGCAAGGACCGGAGGATCTCTTTCTCCGTCCCGCTGAATGTTAAATAATCAAAAGTCAGTGTTTGAATGAGGGGTGTGAATGCGGTTACTGCATCATTCTGACTCCATATAGCATCCTTCCCCATTGACAGTAATTGAAATTTAGCTATGTGAACACATATTTATGAGGAGGACTGATTCATTTCAGAGGACTCTTTGTCTGCTACGCTTGATATTATAGCTCAGAATAGTTGCTAGTCATATCTAAGGAGGTGTGGTGGGGGGAGATGTCAGACAAACTACTGTCATTGAGATTAATGGGAATGCTGGCAGATACACTATGCTTAATATAATGGGGAAACTATGTGTATTGCGAAATAAGAAATGCTGGATTACTTTGCAAAATGGAATTCAAAATAGTTTTCCTTTTGAAAAAAAAGCTCTGCATGCTCAGCGACGTGACTATTGCGATGTTAATGCTGGATCGATATATTGTGCAGCCCTAATGATGATATTTATATAAATGATGTGTATTTAATCACTTTACATAATGTACTAAAATAATCAACAATTTACCATTGTTATTGGTAGATAGTTTAACAATGTGGTTAATGTGATATAGGCCCAGAGGCGTCATGCCCATTCAAACTGAGGGGGCACGTGCCCCCTTGTTTTTTTTTTTTTTAGCCAAATGGATTTTGCATGCAACCTCAAAATCAAAGAAGCGCCCATTAATCTGTTACTTGTCTTTAATCTGTTTAATATGCACAATATTATCAATTCTGTGCTGCATCCTTGTCACTTTTCAGAGATTTTTGCCGTTTTGATCATGTTAACATTACTTTAGTCTTGCGGCAGGCGCTGCAGTCAGCGCAGCCGCAGACGTCAGTGTCTGAGCGCGCTCACAAGCGTTGCTGTTGCTGCTGCATTTGGCTGCATCTGAGGAATTAAAAACGTGTATGAAACGCTCACAACATTTCCAAACCCCAGTACGGTAACGTGCAGTTAACCTCCTCTGTGTAGAAAATGTATGGTTTAAAATAAGGGATGCACCGATAGGATTTTTTTTGACTGATACTGATTTAAACAGACAACTTCTGGCCGATACCGATATTAAACACTTGTATACAATACTATACAGTTGGTCTATTAGCTAGTTTATTTCTGCATCAAATTATTTTTACTGAACATAGATTGGATCTAATTAACATTCAACTGACCAACATAATAAGAGAGGCACAAATTAAGCTAAAACAAATATAATAACACAGCATGACAACCTTCAAAGGTGGTTTTTGATATTCAGCATTTATTTTATTAACAACATTAACTAATTTTTTACATATAATGGATTTCTTTATGCAGTTAATTAATAAACAATCGGTATCGACCTTTCTCATGTTATTGCCGATATGCCGATGGTTTCAAATTCATCAAAAATCGGCCGATAAATATCGGCGGCCGATACATCGGTGCATCACTATTTAAAATGTGACTGTCTCGACGTTATATTAGTAGAGATTTCTAGATTCATCTTCTTGTTACAACCCCAAAGTTCGCCAGAGTTCACGGGGCCGCGGAATCACACATGCTCACACATAAAGTAAAATTTCATGCAAAAAGTCGTTCCTCTAATAATTTTATCTAAACATATTTTTTTAAATCATTATTGAACATTAAAATAAATCACGTGGCTATAGCTTATGTCATTTTCGTTGTTTAGGCTATACTTTATGGATTTAAAATTACATTAATTTCGTAGGATAAAGCAGTTGTTGTGCAAAATGCATTAATGACACAATTAAACACAACTAACACTTTTATTTTTGAGGTTTTGGCATGAAGGCAGGAGCGCTCATATTGTTAGAAATGTAGGTGCTATGAAAAGACTGAAAGCTCTAAATATTTTGTGTCTGTGTATGGACAAATTTCTGTGAGCTGTGCACACTGTGCCCCCTTAAAAAAAATTGGTGCATGACGCCCCTGTATAGGCCAAAGGCCTTTATCCAAAGAAAGCAAAGTTTGAGAAGAGCAAGAGTACAATGCAGACAGTATAAAGGACAAAAAGATAAAACGGACACGTTTGTAATTCACTGTGGTCAGACTGCTGTGAGTTATTACGCTGTTATTTAATGAGATCTGTCGTGAAAAGCAAATAGAAATCTGGTTTATTATCTGCTTTACTCGGATTGAGTTTGACCTCGAGTTTACAGAGGAATTAAAGGTGATATTTGTCCACCTTCATCGGCAGAGATTTACACGTTTGTTGCAAGATCTGCTCTTTTGACAGAGAAAAGTGCAGGTTTATCTGTGAATGTCTGATGATGTGTAATGGGGTCAAAGAATCTGATCTCTCGCTTTGCTTCAGGGATGTCACTTTTCTTGTCTTCCCTCTCTTTACTTCTTATTTAATCTTTTATCATTTGCTTTTAAGGAATGTTCTGGGTCACTTTTAGTGGAAAATCTGTGTAGGGCTTCTGTGGCTTTCTCTCCATTACTATAGATAATAATTCTCATAAAAAATCTGTTTACAGGTAGTACACTAAATAGGGTTTAAAACCGACACGCACAGAAAACCTTAACTTGTTCATGTTCACAAAAACCTCTCTAAGAGACATACAGACCCAATCGGACACATTTCGTCTTTCGGTTTATGCAGTTTTGTCTCTCGATGGAGTAGAGATCAGAGCTGGTTTTCATCAGTTCACTCACTGATGGACGGATGAGGTTCAGTCCCGCGAGGCTGCAGACAAGAGGAAGAATAGCACACGTTTGTCTCTTCCGGAGCGCTTCATGGATAAACTCTCTCTGGCTTTATCATTCCCGTAGGAGTTTGCTGTGAAGTAGACGGCCCGTGTTGGAACTAAATGAACACATTGATTTATTTTCTGTCTGAAGTGGGACTAGGGCTTGTGGGAATGACATGTGTCAGATAACACACACACACACACACACACACACACACACACACACACACACACACACACACACACACTGAGTTATCACTCAAAGACGTCTGCTGTTCACAGTATGGAAGAGCCAGAAACACGTGTATGTGAGGAAAGGCTCTGTGTGTGTTATCGGTGATGAATCAGATGTGTGTTTTCTCTCTGGTTTATACTGAAGGTGAAATCACCTTGTGTTATCTACTTACACCCCATCAATCTGTGTTTGTGAGAAGTTTTACCATGCCAGACGTTGTGTGTATCATCAGCTGCTGGTTGCATTCCTCTGTCTCTCCTATCCATCTTTCTTATTTTCTTTAATTCCACGTGTTTGATTACTAGATAAGAATATATATATATATATATATATATAAAACGTGAGATCTGCCATTATTATACAAGCAATTATCATATAGCAGATCATATAGAAATATGAAATGGCAGAGAGATGACTGATGAATCTGCTTTTGTCCATGTAGAAACCAAGCAAGTCCAAATAACCTCTTTGTTTGTTTACCAGGTTATTTTGGTGTGATTGAATTAATCTGTCCGTTGAATCACTTTCATTTGTTGTAATCTGTTTCTCTGCAATCACACACAAAAGCCAATTTCACTTTTTAAAAGGTCACAAATAACCAGTTTTTATTAACTATACAATTATAGATGTGTTCCTCTCTCTTGTATTGTATTGAGTTATTTGTACATGCAGAAGAGAATGAGTATCAGACCCACACATACACATTTAGTTATAATCATATTAAAGTTATAGTGGAAGATTTTCCCGAATTTTAGAAAAGAACCGCCTCTCCACTTTAAAAAAAATGAAATTGTGCATTTTTGTTTGCAAACACTCACGAGAGGGAACACCTATTACAGTGGTTCTCAAACTGGGGGCCGAGATGGTTCCAGGGGGTCCCAGTTTTATGACATTTTATAAAATACATTCATTTATCATGAATTCTGTGTAATTAAACCTAAAAAATAATAAGCCAACTAACCAACAGCACTACTAGGTATAATTTAATATGTTTTGTTTAATTAAAATATTACATTTTAGAACTGTTTTGTCATAAATTTTGTTTTGGGGGGCTGCGAAAGAATGCACCGTACAGGGGGCCCGCACGCTGAAAAAGTTTGAGAACCACTGACCTATTAAACGTGTGCACGAGAGAGCATGTGAAGTATTCTCCCAAAAACACTCTGGTCTTGTTTCTTTGTTCAGAGGCCCTTTTCTTCTTGTCATACAATTAGTAGACACTTTTTCTCTTGCGACTCTCAGACATTTTGAAAAAACACGGTGAGAACGCGAGCTTCAATGAATGGCTGAAACCGTAGCTCACCACACATATACACCTGAAAGTGCGCATGTGTAGAAAGAAAACCTAGGGACGAGCACGTACGACGGCCTTACGTAAACATATCACCAGAATGATTGACAACTGGGATGACCAATAGTCTTGATGATCCCCCGGGAAAAAGAAAATCCGCTATACGTTTAATATATAATAGTATAGATCATTAGCAGTTGTTACTAGGCCTATACGCAAGTTGTCCGTCATACTGGAACAGTCTGTCTGCGGTTTCAAGAGGAAACTGATTATTTTAAAACTGTTGATGTGGATTGTTTTTTCTGTAGGTTCAATATGGATTTTGTTTATTGGCTGTCAATATTATTATTAATAATACAACACTATTTTCTTTATAAACGTACATTTTTGGTATTTGGATGAAGGTCATTGCGATAGATTTAACGGTTACGTAAATCTGGCAACCCTGCCAAGCCTGTGTGTGAACACTTGAGAGCAAGCGGACTGTGCCGCCGTAGTAATACGCATGTATAATTATCAAATTTTACGTGCTGTTGTGTTGACCCAGACATTATAACTGCGTCCACAATACATCAAGACGAAAGCGTTACCTAACACAACATTAAAAAGTGACTGTATTTTAAAAAAAATTTACACACCTGTGAAAAGTTATCCCATTTTTTTTCGGGAATGTAAATCTCTGCAAGATTTAGAATGAAAGGCTGTGCAATGTATTCTGAAAAGCTGTGAGTGACATCTGCATAAGGGCTGCATTTCCCAAAAGGAATATAAGGCTAAGTAGATCGTAAAAACGTATGTAATGTAAAAAATTATGTAATGTTTTTAAATGTATATTTATTTATTAAGTTCTTCTTTGTTTATTGGTTTAATATAAAAATTATTTAAAAAAATTATCAACCACATGCAAAGTTTTCAATCCGTGATAATGTTCACATATATTAGTACTGGTAAAGTAAGCATACGATAAATAGTTTGTACGTAGAAAGGCATAAGATATTAATATAAAAAAATAATAATATAAACTAAACTGCAAAATGCATTGATTAGATTATTTCACATGGCACAAATTATTAAAACAATTAATTAGTCATTGAACAGTATTATTAACAATTATATTAATAATATTATTATGTGCACATCGAGTGAAAATCAAGGCTAAACATAAAAAATGAACATCTGTTACAATTAGAGTTCTCTGTAGGCAACATTTCAGCATTTGACAAATAAATAGCGACTCACAAGTAGCACTTAATGCTGCTTGCGATCGTATTTTAGTGCATTTTTGGGAAACGCAAGTAAAGGAAGAAGCTCATAGAAAGCGCTCGTAAAAGGATAGTTCACCCCAAAAAAAAGAAAATTCTGTCATCATTTACTCGCTGTCATGTTGTTACAAACCTTTGTTCCAAATTTCTTTGTTCTGATGAACATGAAGGAAGATATTTTAGGAATGTGTGTATGTGTTGGCGACGTGCCATAAATCAATAAATTCATTAATGACTGTGCTTACATGATGTGCTCAAATTAGCATATTGCTTTATTTACTTTCTTTTTTCTAGCCATTTGTTATTCACATTGTAGATGTCACATATGGCTGTTCCAGATATAGAACTGCTCTATAAACCAGCTGGTGATGTGTACTGTTTGTGTGCATCCAGGAAAAGGGTTTTGAAATAGTACTGTAACTCATGCAAAGGTACATTTAATACCAAAGGATTTCTGTCCAATCACTCGTGATTGTTTGTAAGGTCTGCCGTCTTCTGGACAATCTGAAGTGACATGAAGCCTTAGATGCTCCCAGTGTATACACTGCATTATACTGTGGGTTTGCGGATTCAGAGGGCAGAGTCTGCCCCCTCTCTCTCTCTCTCTCTCTCTCTCTCTCTCTCTCTCTCTCTCTCTCTCTCTCTCTCTCTCTCTCTCTCTCAGTTTGATGTGCTACAGTAAGAGTGAGCCGAGGGCTTTGTCTGGTCTGTGCTCTCAGACAATACCAGAGGAAAAATCAAGGAGAATAGAGCATGTAAAGAATGAGAGAAGTTTTTACAAAAGTAAATCTTTTGTGTCTGAGTGGTTAACCTCTTGACCCCAGCTTACTATGAGTATTTGCTAGAAATATTTACCACAATCCTTTTCCAATATTGCCAGGAAGCTTGTTTGAAATGTCCAGCATCTCACCTTGAAAGGAGACAGAAAAGTTACACTGAAATCACATGAAATCAATTCTAACAATTCTTAGTTTAATGTAATACTGCAGTGTCAATTAGCCTTTCGCCGAGCCCCGCCCCCCTTAGTTACTGTTGCTACTTCCGACAAACAAATGACCAGCGCGACAGATTGCCATGACGGAAAGCGATATACCCGTGCGTGTCAGTGACATTTTTTGGAGCAATACCTCCGCGATTTCCTCCAGATCGAGGCAAAAGGGGTTACAGTATGCAGTTGAGGGATATATTCAAAATATAAAAATATGCAATGAAGGAGACACGACTACAATCGAGGCTAATGCTTACCGGTCTCACGCAAAAAATGAGAAACCACATGACCTGTAACTCAAATGCAATCAGCACAGCCTTGTAGACCAGTCGTGCTCTTGCACTGCCGAGTAAGTTATCTTTTTATATGGTATAGTCTATTAATGTCTATTGCGAGTAGCTATTTTGTTAAAATACAAGGGCATGTTGGCTAGCTAAACCTACGTGTGTTTCAAAGCCATTCAAAGCTAACTAACATTTCTCTGTCTGTTGTTTTGAGGATAGCCGTTTTGAGAATCATAATGTTTTATTTATGGTGATACTCAGATTTCACAAATAGGAAATTGTTTTGTCTTAAAAGTTGCAGGACAGATAATATAATAAATAAAATTTTTAATATAATTGCACAGCATTTACAGGATTGGGAAACTCAGGGGTAGGTTTTCCGTTCATAAAATGCTACATGAAAGATAAAAACAAATTATTTAAAGTTGATTGTTAAGGGGGCTATGTTCAACTTTGTCGTAAACTGACGAAAAATAAAGTTGGGGAGCTGAAAGTCCCAACACAACAGCAGCTAATGTAGCTAGCGTTAGCTAACATGTTAACTAATGTTGGCAAAATAACTCATTAAATTTAGCATAGAGAGTAGGTTAACATTCTGGCAATTATATTCATGGTAATCATAACTTTGGTCCGATTTGTGTTCTTGCCTCTAGTTAGTAGATCTAGACCACACTGTAACTAGTTAGCTGTAAGCCTTACCTTTGTGCAGACGTATTTATGCTTCGTAAATGTTCGACACATTTAACTGAATGGGGCAGTCCAAAATGTTTTATCCATTGTATGAACCGCTCACAAATGCTGCGGGCGTGAATGTTTGTCGGAGGTGCTCGCATAGTAACGTTGCTGTGATGTGTGATTGGACAATGGCCGTTTTGGGGGAGGGGCCGGCGAAAGGTCAATTATATACATTTCAATTTAATTATATGTGGTTCTTTGTTTTTTATTTTTTAAATCATGTGCACTCATAAACTTGTACTTCTGCCGCCTTCTGGCGATCCTTTTCTGATAACGTCAGCTTGACAGCTTGGGCGGGGCATTTGTTAACCCCACCCACCTCTAACTGTATGCTGCGAGTCACATTTTGTTAATAAACGCCTACTTTTCTATATATCTAAACAATACACAGTGCAAAACACAAGCCACGCCCACTTTTTTCCTAGTGTGATATTCCGCTTCACTCGGAAATACGCCACAATACAAATGTAAAGTCAATCAAGACTGTTCATGGGGACTTTAAAATAAGGTTTTGAGTCTGTATGTTTCCGTCAACCTGATCTCACGAATTTCCGTGGCATAGTCACGGAATTTTGTGCAAATTTTTCCGTGGCATTCTCATGGATTGGTTACTCAACTGTTTTGTCCTATTTTCTTACCATTTTTGCTTCGGTTTAGGGTTAGATTTACATGAAATGACATCCCTACCCAAACCCAACTCTAACCCCAACGCCAGGCGACAATTGTTTAAAGTTTAGAAAATTTAAACGAATAAATCAGAAAAAAATAGTATAAACCAATAGTTAAAGTGACATACTAACGCAAACACCAAATCTAACCCTAACCGAAGCGAAAATGGTTTGAAAATAGGAAAAAGCAGTTGAGTAACCAATCCGTGAGAATGCCACGGAAAAAGACAGTCCGTAGCAGGGCCACGGAAAAATGCGGAGATCCGTGAGAATGCCATGGAAAAATGAGCACAAAATTCCGTGACTATCCCACGGAACTTTGTGAGATCATGTTGGTTTCCGTACACCTTGCCGTTCTGTTTTACCAATAGCTTTTTTGAAGTGAACAAAGTTTCTTCATACTATTAAAGGTGCAGTGTCTAATTTTTAGAAGGATCTCTTGACAGAAATGCAAAATAATATACAAAACTATATGATCAGGGGTGTATAAAGACCTTTCATTATGAACCGTTATATTTTTATTTTCTTATAATGAGATGTTTTTATCTACATACACCGAGGGTCCCCTTACATAGAAGTCGCCATTTTGTGCCGCCATGTTTCTACAGAAGCCCTTAACAGACAAACTTTTTTTACTAAGTTGTCTCCAACGATGACATGTTTGTCCGGTGGCGGCTACCGTAGCTTCTCTATGTGTTTCAAAAGCGAGGAGTGAGCAGTGGACTAAGCTGTTGGTTGCAATGCGCAATATCACCACTAGATGCCACACTGCGCCTTTGAGTGTATATGACTGAGGAAGATATTGTGATCGAAACATCGCAATAAATATTTTTCATATTTTGCAAGTTAATAGTGTGCGGGATACCCTTTATTTTTATACACAATGCACCTTTAAAGCAACACTATGTAGTTTCCATGTAAAAATGACTTACAGCTCCCCCATGTGGTTGAAAAGCGCAACAGTGCCTGGTATCAGACACTCTTCTTCAGGCAAGGGGAGGGGCGGGGCTGTGTTTCCTACCCTCCACCGCCACTTTCAGAGTGTGCTTGTAGCAGCTAGGAGGCTGCTCAGGTTGCAGCAACAGTACAATTTGTCCAGTTAAAAGTTGTTCTATCACTAAAATAATTTTAGAGACAATATTTAAAGGTAAAAAAATACATAGTGTTGCTTTAAAATATAAGAAGGTTTTCTTATTCTACTTTGTGCAGATTTTATTTGTAATACAAATTCATCTTATTGAGGTGTAGGTCTGATCTTTCAGCTGGCTTATTCATGGTTAATGATCCTTCTGAGATGATGTTTAAGTTTGAGATTTCCAGTCTTGTCCATAAGCTGCATGTAATATTATGTATAGGGCTGCAGCAGAGCTTAAAATATATGTGTTGGACAATTATTGCATATGAATGCGTCAGTATCTGAACCTAAGAACTGCAGCAGTGTTTTACGGTGTGTGCCAAAGTCTTGTTTAAGGAAGTCACATTACTGTGCGCCATGTTTGCTAAAGCAAGACCTGTCAGATACTGTGCTTGCGCAAAGTCCCTCCCCCAGAGGATGTCATTCTTTAATGGTTGTTGACGATTGGGGTGACTAGAGGGGCCATATTGATCATAGCAATCTCCCCCATTCATAGGAACAACAGTGACCCATCTTGTTAATATCAAATATCTTTGTGTGTGCTCACCAGAAGTGAAGTTAATATGTGCATCTCGCTACTCGCTCTAGATTACTTGCAGGATTGCTTATTACATTGTAATCTACCCTTTCTATGTAATCTCGCAAATAATTTAATTTGCTTTTGGTGCGCACACACCATTGGCTTTACTGCATATCTTACCACCGCTGCTTACTGATACTGTGTGGAAAATACATATCTCAGACAACACTAATATCTCTGTCTCTTATTCTGCTTTTTTTTGTACATGTGAATGATTTCGGTCTTACATAATTTATTTGCAGTTCTCTGTTAAGCCTTTAAAAAATGAAGTGATGACTTTCTGGGGACGGGATGGACGAGTGAGAAGAAACAAATGAAAGAGGGGAGAGATGGCTGTTAAGACAGAAGGGACCTGATGAGTTGTGATGTTTGATAGATTAACATATCAAACACAGTCAAGCGTGGCCTGAAGTTTGATGATGTTTAGATTGATTTGAGAGCTTTAATACAGCATTTGTTATACCCGGCAGCAGTGATCAACATTTAAATTACCAAAACTGCATTTAGACAAAGAAATTTAAAAAAAGAATTAAATTGTGAAATCGCTCCTTCGGATTAACGTCTAGGGTTCAAATGCAAATGCTTGTCATTTTGATATCTTAGAAATAAAAAGTGTTTTCATGACTGTATTTTTGTGTAATTAGGGCAGGATTTCAGACATCAAATGAAAGACATTGAGTTTAGTTTAAAGAGACAGCAGCTGTCTGGATGAAGGACAGCTTTGAATATTTCATCCTCTAAAAATCCATAAATTTATTAGTGTTCAGGGTAACCACAGTTTTCGGAATAGTAGAGCCATCAGATCACACGTCTCAATGCAGACATCCACTCTCATAAATCATTTAAATCTCATTTATTTCTAATCTCATTAGCATTTGTAGGTATTACGTGAATGTGATGTCAAGTTAGTGTGCAGCTTTGACTTCATCTATATACAAAAGTTGACCAAAGTTATCTTCTTGCACATATATAAACTTTACAACTGCAATCGCCATTTTCTGGAAAATTGACTTTTTGACTTTTAACATCAGGTGTAAATCATGTATAATAGGGGAGAGCGGGGCACAAAGTAACTTTGGCTCTATCGTTAAAAAAATTTAAGTTTGATGAATCATTTTTTACACAATAATCACATCTCTGCTACAAATGAACACTTAAAGTTTGTTTGTGGGACTTAACGTTATCGTACAATTAGTGTGCAAACGTCACAACTTTTGTTTTTGCAAACAGAGGGTTTGTTAACACATGCTAGAAAATTTAGTTTAAACACAAATAATTTTATACAATTCTGTCTACATACTAAAGGTGGATATTGTTTATATATCTGCCTATAATAGATACACTCACCTGAAGGATTATTAGGAACACCTGTTCAATTTCTCATTAATGCAATGGTGTGGGGGATGTTTTATTGGCACACTTTAGGCCCCTCAGTGCCAATTGGTCATTGTTTAAATGCCACGGCCTACCTGAGCATTGTTTCTGACCATGTCCATCCCTTTATGACCACCATGTACCCATCCTCTGATGGCTACTTCCAGCAGGATAATGCACCATGTCACAAAGCTCGCATCATTTCAAATAGAGACAGAGCGCAGTTATGCAGATTTGGGAACCACGCCCGCCGGGGGGGAATTCGGTCCGGCCGTCTCCATTGACTTTGTGTTGCGGGAGGCCGCCTCCTTGTCATTTCTGGCTTATAACAAAAAACTGAATAATGCCTAAAAGCTGCTGTGTGACAATATGTACAGCTAACAAGCCAAAGAACCCAGAAATAAGTTTTTATAAGCTGTCGAGCCGTAAAACCCAGCCTTTAAGGAGAATAAAGTGGATCGCCAACTGCGTTTCCCCCTAGTGGACGCAGTTCTACTAATAGAAGTACTATGAAAAGTTGCCTGTATCCATTTTTGTGTCTTTAAACGCTCGTTTTTTTGGGGTCGACAGCTTATAAAAACTTACTTACAGATTAAACTTAAAAACAGAATAATACCTAAAAGCTGCTGTGTGACAAGGTGTACATCTAACACGCCAAAAAAATAAATAAATAATTTTTTATAAGCTGTCGACTTCAAACGTTTAGACACAGAAATGGAAACAGGCAACTTTTCATAGTACTCCTAGTAGTAAAACTGCGTCCACTAGGGGGAAACGTAATCGGTGATCCACTTTATTCTCCTTAAAGACTGGGTTTTACGGCTCGACAGCTTATGAATGAATGAATGAATGAATTTTTATTCTTTTCTTTTTTTTCCTCTTCAGAACATGATCATTAGTAACCAAACATATTATAACAGAAAATGAACAAATAAAAAATCTCAACATGTTCAAAAGAAATGAAAAAAAAAAAAACAAGAAAGGAGAAGGAAGAAGCATAGCTTATATTTACCTTCCCCTTTTACACAACTAGCTTTGAAACAGCTACTATTTACTCTTGCAAAATATCATGATTTATCCTATTGAGAAAAAGCTTAATCATTTGAAGTACATTTATCTGAAAATAACTCACACAATATAATATAAAAAATAATAATTTAAATATATACATAATGGCAAGAAACAAACTATATGATGTTCAGATCAACCACTTAAAGAGGAAATGAAATATTTGTCCCATATTCACCTTAATTTATATACTTTTCTAATATAGACATTTTAAACCTTCTTTTGAATTGCACAATATGTTTGCTTTCCTTAATTGTTGCAGGTAATTTATTCCACAGCCTCACCCCGTTGACAGATATGCACATGCTTTTGAGTGTAGTACGTGCCATTGATTGAGAGAGATTTCCTCTCCTTCTTATATTATATCTACTATCTCTTTCCTTAAACCATTTTTTAATATTATTAGTGAGTACTTTATTTTTAGCTTTATACATAATTTGTGTAGTATTAAGATGCACTATGTCTTTAAATTTTAATGTTTGTAATTTTAAAAATAAATCATTTGTATGTGCATAATAGCCAACATTGCAAACTATTCTCATTACCTTTTTCTGCATGGTGCATATTGTCTTTAGAGTGGTTTTATAGGTATTGCCCCACACCTCTGTACAATAATACAAATAAGGAAGAAAAAGCGCGCAATATAAAGTATACATTGTTTCCTGGTTCAATATATGTCTCACTTTACACAGTATACCGGTAATCTTTGCCAGTTTAGAACTGATGTGATTAACTTGTGGTTTCCAGCTGAGCTTATGGTCGATTGTTACTCCCAGAAAGGAATTTTCATAAACTCATCTGGTATTATCACTTATAAAAACTTATTTCTGTGTTCTTTGGCTTGTTAGCTGTACATATTGTCCCAAAGCAGCTTTTAGGCATTATTCAGTTTTTTGTTATAAGCCAGAAATTACAAGGAGGCGGCCTTTTGCAAAACAAAGTCAATGGAGACTGTTGGATTGCTTTCCCCCCCGGTGGGCGTGGTTTTCAGGTTGTGACGCGCTGCGCTCTGTCTCTATTGGTTTCTTGAACATGACAATGAGTTCACTGTACTAAAATGACCCCCACAGTCACCAGATCTCAACCCAATTGAGCATCTTTGGGATGTGGTGGAACGGGAGCTTCGTGCCCTGGATGTGCATCCCACAAATCTCCATCAACTGCAAGATGCTATCCTATCAATATGGGACAACATTTCTAAAGAATGCTTTCAGCACCTTGTTGAATCAATGCCACCTAGAATTAAGGCAGTTCTGAAGGCGAAAGGGGGTCAAACACTGTATTAGTATGGTGTTCCTAAAAATCCTTTAGGTGAGTGTGTAGATATCCACACATTTATCCATCCATGATCCTTCATCTAACCATCCTTGTATTATGCATCAATGCATATAAATAGAAAGGGCTGCACAATTAAGACAAAAAATCAATCACAATTGTCAGTTATGTCCCCTGATATTGTATTAACAGTTTTGATTTTGATGAATAGTATTTACAGTGTTTTCATTTCATTATCATTGTATACCTGAGGCTTAATTGCACCACTGTGTTACTACTAACCCCACTGTGTAAATGGTGTTATGTTTTAGGTAACAAGACAGTGATTTAAATAATATAAGGTTGGATTTGGTGACTTACACACCCAACTCAGAAATCGATGAAATTTTCTTCTGAAATGTTTTCTTTCTAAGATGCAGAAATTTACTCCCATGCCTCCAAAACACTCTTTGTTCAATATTGTAACCAAAACACATTAAAACTTTTCACAAATTAACAGGAGATCATCTTCTGACAGTAAGGGAAAAGACCAAAAGCACAGATCACTCGTTCCTGTATAAATATACAAAGTAGTCGTGTTACAATTAACCCTGCGTTAGTTTGTGCCCCACTCACCCCTACTGTTTTATGTGTTTTTAGACATTAACACAAGAAAAAACCTACTTGTTAAAATAATACATTTAATGCTATTTAATCTCAATTTTAATATATATATTTTAATAATGAATGAGATATAATCAGGGAATGATTTTCATAAATTAACCAAAATCTAAAAAAAAATGTGTGTGTGTGGGTGCAAGCGTGTTTGTTAAAAGACAAAGGTATCTCAGTGGCTAATTGCTGGTCATTGTGTTCAGCTCTTTTGTTTTTAATTTGTGACCCGTGCTGGCAAAATGAGTCAGAATGCACACAGTCTAATTTTGAGCTAGAGGCAAAAGAAATTATAAATGTCGAATATTTTTTGTAGAAATAGAGTTTTTATATAAAAATAAGTACATTTAAAGGTAGGGTATCACATTTTGAAAAATGCTAACGGTAGCCGACTAGCAATGAAATCACAATCCCACCCTCCATTCAAATCTCCATCCAAAGTCATGCCTCTTTCAAAAGACATGAACACAGATCAGACGGTCACATCTCATGTCTCATTTACCAGTGAGAAAACTTTGCAGTAGAAAGTGAATAACATTACCAAATAACCAACATAAACAACTGGTTTACATCAGAATTAGTTAAAGCACACTTTCAGTTGTGCACTGTAAAAAATACTTTGCTGCCTTAAAATTGTTTGTTAAATCAACTCAAGTCATGTCAACAGAGGTGAGTTGTCCACTGATCTATATAAATGACTGGATTGCGCATAGAACGCTTAACTTAACAGCGTGAGGTGAAGCCAGCGCAGAGTTCGAGCCGCCATCTTGGTATACCCAACCGGCAGACAGCGTCATTGACTTCCATTCAAAATCATGTTTAAATTCACCCGCTTTACAGCGTATCAGTCACGCAAGATTATTTTTAGGATATGTGTACGTAAATTAACTCTTAATTCTGGTGTTATTTTCAATGTTTATGTTTTAATCGGGCAGGAAAATGGATTTATAAAAAACCGTTAAGGTGAGTGTGTCTGCTGCGTTCTGTTAATGACACGGGTATAAATAAAGTTTTTTCTGAAATTCAGCTACACGGTCAGCGTTATTTCTCTAAATAAGTTTAGGTAACTTGTAAGTTTAGATGACATAATACCAGCAAGTTATTGCATGAAAATACGGTACAAAGTATGATTATTTATATAGATTTCAGAATGAGCACGTTTGTCATTAATACTAAATATGCTGCGGTCTGTCTGCTGATCTGATACTGTAATGAAGATGAATGTATAATAACTGATTAAAAACTAAAATGTACAACTTTCAGTAAATAACTATGTACATGCTTAGGACGTTTGTGTTGTAATAATGTACAGGGTAACTTCAGATATAAAAACGAAGACTTGTAAAGTGATGTTTTATCATTAAAATCTGATCGCGTCCATTGATTTTATGGAATGTTTGGGTATACCAACATGGCGGCGCGGTGGCTTCACAAGTGTGACGTCATGCGCAATCCAGTCATTTATATAGATCAGTGGAGTTGTCACAAATGATAAAATATAGTTGAGAAAAGTCAACTTAATTTTATAAGTTATAACAACTCACCACTAGTCAAGATAAATAATAGTAAGTTGAAATGACTTGTAAATCCGAGTTGATTCAACAAAAAATGTTAAGGCAGCAAAGTATTTTTTACAGTGTGTAGACGTAGTAACTATATCTTTACGCTAATCCGTAAACGAACACAAATTTCATAAGCAGGTTGTCAATTCAGCAGAAAAGTTTGCCGTTCTCCCTCTGTTTACAGACGGAAGGTGAGCGCACGTGAACGCCCTGATGACATGGTGTCTGCGTGAAAAAGCTGCGTGGTGGGCATTCAAATTACGCTTACGGATGAGCGACAAAAAAGGCAACGTCCGTTAGGACCGAGATCTATGATTGGTTGAAAATTTTTTGGTCCTACGCCTTTCACAGATGGCATATATTTATAAAATGCATTTAGACAACTTAACATAGTGATTGATATCAGGATGTGAGGAGACTTTTCACTAAAAATGTTTCTGGATCAAATCAGATACCCTGCCTTTAAGCCCTCATCTAGCGATCCAAATGCTCTAGTCTTTAAACATCTTAAATAATCATTATTTGTACGTTTTCTGAGAGGTGTACCATCCTAAATGCTTAACCTAATGCAAAAATGCGTATCCATCCTCATGCGTATGGCATTTTGGTTTTGGTCTTAAAACATGCAGGAATAGAGTGCAGGACTTGCTTGATGTTAAAAGAGTTAAGAGAGATAAGACATGAAAACGATTTACCTTGCGCTGGCTTACAGATCAGAAGCATGCACAGAAGAGCGAGCGCCCGGCCTCGATATATACCCATATACACAAAATTATAGTTTTAAAAATATCTGTTTTGACAAGAACTCACACAGGGATGACCTATAATCTGTTATATCTTAAGTGAATGTCCTTGCATTACGGTAGATCTTAAAGCTGTCTGCCTCAAACTCGATTTTCCTCAAAAGTGACTTCGCTGTTAGACTCTATTAACTTCAAACAGGTGTAGCTCTGTCATTTTTTGTCACAGTCCAACAAATCATACATCGTTTTGAATTTTTTTCTTTAAATAGAGAATGTCAATCTCAATAAATAATTTTTAAAAATTTGCCCATTCCAACCCATTATGCCAGCATGGGTCACATATTAACATAACATATTTCATATAATTTACCTTAAATGGGTCATATTGTGAAAATTTTTAAGAAATAAAATAAGTATTTGGTGTTCTCAGAGTGCATGTGTGAAGATACCGCATAGATAATTAATTATAGGTTGTTAACGCTTTCACTGCCAGCGTTTAAAAAAAGTTGCCAGCCAGCGCCAGCATTTTTCAAGATTTTCACAAACGTTTAATGCCTTCCAGAAAATGTTCTTCAATAAATATATAGACATATAATATATCAAATGAAAGAAAATAACCTCTGCTTTCAAACAAAAAAAACATGTTTTATCCTACCTTCATTAGCTCTCAAATATAGGAAGGTTTCTTCAAAAACACAAAATTTTGAGTAAAAAGCTCCAATAATTCCATTTTTGTGAAGGACTTTTCATAGAGATCCCATTCAGAGCGATCTTTAAAACATACACACTACATACAGCTGTTTGCCCTATGGCGATTCTTCCTGGTTTTAAAAGTTGTGGAAGATCACCACCTGCTGGATAATAGCAGTATTGCGGAAAGCTGTAAATACTCATCATTGGCAGGGAAGCGTTTTCTCATGATTGATGAGATAACTCGTCAATGGCGGCGAAAGAGGTAAAATTGCCACTTTGTAGACCTGAGCAAAATTGTGTCATTTTTGGGTGTGTCCTTTAAAATACAATTGAGCGGATGAAATTCAAACACTGATCACATTGATGGTGGTTTGTTGAAATTGAAACTCAAATGTGCTGTCAATTCTTTTTTTATTTCTTTCTGCCCTAAATGGCAGTGCCGTTGTTGGATAGTGCAGATTAAGGGGTGGTATTATTGTAATTGGCCTTGCTACCTCACAAAACAGGTGAAATGCTTGGAGAGAATGGTTTACCAAAACTAAGTTACTGGGTTGATCTTTTTCACGTTTTCCGGGTTGATAGAAGCACTGGGGACCCAATTATAGCACTTAAACATAGAAAAAGTCAGATTTTCACGCTATGACCCCTTTTACGCCATTAACTACTATGTACTACATGCTATTGGTTGCCAGGTGTTAGCAGAATAGACATTTTGGGTATTTTTTAAACTTATTGTTTCAGTAGTATTACATCTAATACATGTCTCTCTCTTTCTTTCTGCTGCCATGTTAAGGAGGTTGAGGTAAGTTTATAGTTTAGTGTGTTTTTTTTGCTTCATCAGCATCTTTTTATTGTTTTCCAGTAAAAACATATATCTAAACATCTTGGTAACACTTTAGTATTGGGAACACTTTTATTATTAACTATGACTTTTGCCATAGTACACTCCAAATTTACTGCTAATTAATAGCTAATAAGGTAGTTATTGTAGCGGTAAGGTTTAGGTATTGGATTTGGTTAAGGGATGTAAAGTATGATCATGCAGAACAAGGCATTAATATGTCATTTATAAGCATTAATAAACAGCCATTTAAATGGATAGTTCACTTTAAAATGAAAATTCTGTCATCATTTACTCATCCTCACGTTGTTCTAAACCTGTATGAATTGTTTTTCTGATAAACACAAAAAAAGATATTTTGAAAAATGATGGTAAACACACAGGAGTAAGTGACCCTTGACTTCCAAAATATTTTGGAAGTATTGTGATAAATGACTAAGAAAATATTTTGATAAATGATGGTAAGCACACAGTTGATGGTACCCATTAAATTCCATAATATTTTTTTATTCCTACTATGGAAGTCACTATCTGCTGTGTGTTTACCATCATTTATCAAAATATCTTCTTTTGTGTTCATCAGAAAAAAGAAATTCAAACAGGTTTCAAACAACATGAGGATGAGAAAATGATGACAGAATTTTTATTTTAAAGTGAACTATCCCTTTAAGCTAAGAAACTACTTAAAAGTGAGAATTGGTCCCTATACTAAAGTGTTACCAAACTGGTTCACAGAATACATCATTCATTTTATTTTCCTACACCACAAATAATGAAGTTTTGGATCTTAACTTCTAAAATATTTTTATAGAGTTAATTTGTCACAGCTATTCTTTGAATAAAAAGAAATGTTAAAGGTGCAGTGTGTAAATTTTAGCGGCAACTAGTGGTGAGGTCACGAATTGCAACCAATGGCTTAGTCCACTGCTCACCCCTCGCTTTTGAAACACATAGAGAAGCTACGGTAGCCACCACCAGACAAGCATGTCATCGTCGGAGACAACTTAGTAAAAAATGTGTCCGTTAAAGGAATAATCTACTCATTTTCAATATTAAAATATGTTATTACCTTAACTAAGAACTGTTGATACATCCCTCTATCATCTGTGTGCGTGCACGTACTGTAAGTGCTGGAGCGCGCTGCGACACTTCGATAGCATTTAGCTTAGCCCCATTCATTCAATGGTACCATTTAGAGATAAAGTTAGAAGTGACCAAACACATCAACGTTTTTCCTATTTAAGATGAGTAGTTATACGAGCAAGTTTGGTGGTACAAAATAAAACGTAGTGCTTTTCTAAGCGGATTTAAAAGAGGAACTATATTTTATGGCGTAATAGCACTTTTGGGAGTACTTCGACACGCCTGAAAAATCCGCTCCCCTTCTCACTCTCATAATGGGAGAGGGAGGGTGTTACTGCGCCGAGTCGAAGTACTCCCAAAAGTGCTATTACGCCATAAAATATAGTTCCTCTTTTAAATCCGCTTAGAAAAGCGCTACGTTTTATTTTGTACCACCAAACTTGCTCGTATAACTACTCGTCTTAAATAGAAAAAACGTTGATGTGTTTGGTCACTTCTAACTTTATCTCTAAATGGTACAATTGAATGAATGGGGCTAAGCTAAATGCTATCGAAGTGTCGCAGCGCGCTCCAGCGCTTACGTGCACACACACAGATGATAGAGGGATGTATCAACAATTCTTAGTTAAGGTAATAACATATTTTAATATTGAAAATGAGTAGACTATTACTTTAAGGGCTTCTGTAGAAAAATGGCGGCACAAAATGGTGACTTCCATGTAAGGGGACCCTCGGTGTATGTAGATAAAAAGGTCTCGTTCTAAGGTACCGGTTCATTATGAAAGGTCTTTATACACCTCTGATAATATAGTTTTGTATATCATTTTGCATTTCTGTCAAGAGATCCTTCTAAAAATTATACACTGCACCTTTAAATAACATTATTTAAAGTTATGAAACCAAGTAGATTGATCTTCTATTTACTGAAAAACAAGACCAAAATACTGAACAAGCAAAAGATTTTTGCAGCAAAGACTTTATCAGCTGCTAATTAAGACTTTAATCTGCTTAGTTTGTGTGTGTCTGTGTGTGTGTGATTGTGTTTGTATGGACATTTTATTAAATGCAATTTAAAATGTCTTCAAATGTAATGTCATGCACGTTTTGTGAGGATAGAAAACAATCTGTTGAGTCTATAGAATTACCTGTGTGTGTGTGTGTGTGTGTGTGTGTGTGTGTGTGTGTGTGTGTGTGTGTGTGTGTGTGTGTGTGTGTGTGTGTGTGTGTGTACCTGGTAATTATCATGTTGTGGGGACCAATTGTCCCCACAAAGATAGGAATACCAGTGTTTTTGTGACCTTGTCGGGACATTTTGATGTCCCCATGAGGAAACAAGCTTATAAATCAAACAGAATGATGTTTCTTGAAAATGTGAAGAAGCAGAAGGGTTTCTGTGATGGTTGGGGTTAGGGAATGGGGTAGGTAAGGGGAATAGAATATACAGTTTGTGCGGTATAAAATGCATTACGTCTATGGAATGTCCCGACAAAACATGGAAACCAGAATGTGTGTGTGTGCACGTGTGTGTTTGTGTGTGTGTGGAGGAGAGTTGATCTGTCAGCTTTAGTGTGTTTGTCTGGTCTGTCCTGCTGCCATCCCCACTCAACATGACACACACCCATAAACACACACTGTGTACGACTGACCTGTCATGCCCGCAGGCTCTAAACTGTCACCACAGAATCATCAGAGAGAGAGAGAGAGGGAGAAAAGGTACGAGTGAGCAAACAGGAAGTGAAGGGATAGCAGAGGAACAAACACGCAGCCAGAGTCAGTTAGTCTCCTGTGAACTGTGAGACATGAACACGCTCCAGCCGCGCTGTCTATCTGCAGGGCAAACACGAGACAGATTATCTGACAGGCTGGCCGTAGCTCTCATTTACCTGAACCCAGACACACAGAGATGAAAGAGCTTTCTGATGGTTATTTGTGATGCTGTGTGTGTTCTAGACGGATGACATTTATTCATGCACCATCAAAACAATTCCTCACTAAAGCTGTTTTTACCTCAATTTTATAAAGCCTAGGATACAATGCCACCGTAGTATAAAAACACTGATTGTCTTGGCATTACATAACAAATAAACAAAACATAAAGGATTTAATAGCAAGTGTCATCAGCTTAGAGCTATCTTTAACTGAGCTTTTTTAAATTGAATTGACGTGTGTGTGAATGCAGTTTTTGGTGAATGTATGAAGTTCATTCACATCAAATTCAGACAGGTGTGTTACTGTGGATTCACACCAGCTGCATTTGAGGCATAAAATTCGCGTCTAGTTTGCCACTTGAACTTTTTGAGTTTGCTCGCTTCATTCACATGTGAAAGCCGCGCGTAAAATTCTAGTCATTGAGAAATTAACATGGAAATTCGTGTCAAGGAAGGGGCTTCTGCGACTCCGCTCGCTTCCTGTAATCACGTCACTACTAGAGCAAACTTCTGATTGGTTAACACGGTGCGGTTTTCCGCCAAAGTTCAAATTTTCAACTCGCGGTTTCCCCAGCAATACTCAATTCGCGCAAACTAGACACATGAAAATGAGGCGGAATTGCGTTTACCGCACTGCGCTAAATGCCTTATTTGCGCCCTGAGACCTCCAGTCCTGCGTCAACGCATCTTCACGTTAATGTTTCGTTGGAATGCTTGATTCTGATTGGCCAGTCGCAAAATTCCAACACGTTAACCCAGATGCTGCATAAACAATAATTTTGACAGGTACAGTTTAATATTCCACAAAAATTAAATAACATATTCGACATTAAATTTACAAATGATTAAACCAAATAGTGTGTTTGTGAGATTTAAATGTGTTGTCTTATACTAAAACCGAAAGTAAATGGGTTTTCCTCGCCGAAGGTCTGCATTCGTTTAAAAATGAGCAAATAAATATTTCAAAACAATATTTAATATTCCTTACCTTACTTAAAAGGGAAATAGCCGTTTCGAATCATGTCCTGATCACACTGTTGGGGCTTATTTTTGAGATAACAACCGGCTGTCTTATACATTATCCCTTACTTAACTATGAAAAAGTTCCACTAACATCAGTTTTAATTGTTCAATGAAATATTTATCTTATATTTCTTTTTTTTGTTATCTTATGCAATCACATTCAGACATCTCAACACAATCTCATGGCAATTCATACTTTTTTATGAGGTGGCTAAATTTTTATTATTTCGTACGACCACATTCGTACGTTTTTGCATAATTAGCTTTTGCCCATTGATATTAGGTTGGGGCAGAGTTATGGTGGGGTTTTATTATTGTTTTTTCTAATAATTGTACGTTTTGTATGATTCACTACGTCAAAAATTTGCCAATTCATAAAATATGTGTGAATTCCCATCAGATCAGGCTGGACATTCCAGGAGCTGGATTCACAAAATTTTTTATGCAGGGTTCACACCAGCAAGGTAGAGGCGGCAAACGCGAGTGATTTACATGTTAAGTCAATGCAAAGACGCGATTAGGCAACCAATCAGGACCTTCCTATAGTAGTGACTTGATTACTGGAAGCGAGCAGAGTCTCAGCGGAGTCACAGAAGGCCCTCCCATGACTAGAATTTAACGCACAAATGAAGCAAGTAAACTCCCGCCTCTACCGTGACTGGTGTGAATGCACCATTAAGAAGAAAAATCTTCATAACTCCCATTTTTATTTAAATTCAAGCTTGAGAAAAAAGTTAAGAATATTTTGTATTCTCAAAAAAGCTTCTTAAAGTTCTTATTTTTTCCTTAAGTATGTTCTTAAGAAAAAACTTTAGAAGAATTCCAATCGAAAAAGAATAACATCTTAAAGTTAGGATAACCTCACAGTTGTCTTAAATTTCAAAATGTAAGATGTTTTATAAGTTAATTTGATTGTTTTAAATGTGACATGTTGTTGTATTGTGTAGTCTGACATGGCAATTTAATTTTTTTACTTCACATAGATGTAGAAGCCTACATTCACTGTTAAATTACTTAACAGCTAAAAGTCACTCTATGCGGGAGGCGAACCGGTAATCATTCCGTCATGCGAGTCCAGCGCTCCGAAACCCCAGGCACGCTTCACCCTCCACGTCCGTCTCTTGACGCGTGAGCGTGGGAGACGAAGCTGCGGGCACGGAGAGTGAAGCACGCACACCGAGAGCGCTCAACCTGCATGACGGACCGATTGGGACATTAGGGAATGATATTTACTCACCGCACCGCCTTAATACTAGCTGGCTTCTGTTACAACAGCGAATAACATCTTCTATAGTCTTAATGCATCACTCGTTTGTATCACGTTAATGAAGGTAGTCAAAAGATAAATGGATAAGTGTATTGTTACCTCATTAGCAGGGTAGCATAATTCATTTCAAAGCTTGTCATTTTATTCTTGAGACAAAAATGTAAGATGTTCTTAAGAAAAAAATTAAGAACTTCTTAAGAAATGTTCGAGAATATTCTTACTAACTTCTTGTTTATCTTAAGAACTTTCTTATTTTTTGTCTTAATGTTTTCGTGAATCCGGCCTCTGGTTCTTGTAAATCCACTTTTTGTTGTGTTTGGATGAGAATATGGACATAGCTAAGTCAGCAGTGGTCAGAAGGTGCATGAATGGTTTATGTAGTAATTATGTAGCATAGATGAACATGGCCACAGAGAAGCGTTGTGGTGGTTTGCACTAGTTGTCTTTAGGGCTGTATTTTCTTCTAATGGTTGGGAAATGGACTCTCTGAGAGATTTAGCACATTGATTTGCAGACTCAGGTTTGGTCATTCCAGGGCTAAAATGAGTTTTAGTTCTCCCACATTTCCCAGTTGACTCCAGGCCATGAGCTCACAGCAGCGTTTGGCCCAGTTGTGCAGAGACCCCATTGAACTTTGAGCTGAATTATAATCTTCCTTCAGCTCACAGGCTGAGATCAGGAGCCCTTCAACATCTAAAATGATTGCTGTCTTTCACAGTCCATTTAACTTATTTTCTAACAAATTTCCTTATTTAATTGCTGCATTTGTATGTTACAATTACCTACATGTTTAAGATTTGAAGCATTGATCGTCTGCAGTCGGCAATCTAATGAGAGTTTGATGTCAAATATTTGTTTATCCAGCCTGTGGCGGCTTCGCTTTGGGACGGAGCTGTGTTAGCAATTGGATTTAAAAAGCAGGGAGGCCCTTAAAATTCTGCAGCCATAGCTAATGCTGTGCTAGATCTTGCCTGGAGTCTGTCGAAGAAATGAAAATCGGACTCAATCTCTGCGGTTTTTGGACCAATCTATTGAATCGGTCCCCTTCATTAAAAATGACATCTGATGGGCAGTGCTATTTATTTTTCATGGGTGGAATAAATCATGATTCGTTTGACCTTATGTAACGTTTAAGAGAGAGGAGGAGGAAGAGGTGTGCGGTCTGATCACTCAAACCCACAAAAATAAATACGTCAGTGTGGAATATTAAAGTACTGTAAATAATTGATCGAACATTAAAAATTACCTTCTTTACTTCTGGATACATGCACATTATCTTCAAAGCATCTAGAAAGTTATTCCAAGAACAATCTAAATATTTTATAGATAAGTAATTATTTACTTATCTATAAAATTCGCTCGTAAAGCAGCTTTCCTTTCCTTACGAATAAAATCTGGTCCTGCCCTGTGTTTTTATTATAAAGCTTGTTGTATTGTAAGTAACTAACAGGGTTAGAAATTTAGCAAAACTGCTCTTTTAAGTCATGTCAATATAGACAAATTAGTCAATATAAATGTAAAGAGTACTTGAAAAAATGACATTAGTATGACATAGCTTTTCATTTACACATCATACATTTATGCAATGAGCCCACAGTTTTACCCAAAGTGACTTTCACAAGTGAGGTAAACAACATAGTGATTCGTCTTAGGGAAATAAAAGGATAATAAAATAAAAGTGCTATACAAAGTTACTTTCCAGCTGAGTGGGGGTTTTGAGATCAGCATTTGGAGGCAAATAGATGTGAGCAAATTTTCTATTGATGATTATTACACGGCACTTAAAAATGCTTGTGCCCGTTTGCATGAAAGTCCTTAAGCTAAGAAATCCCTTAAATATAAGGTTAAGGGTGCCCTTAATAAAAAATGTGTTGCAAGAAAAACCCTTAACTCTTTCCCCGCCAGCGTTTTTTTTAAAGTTGCCAGCGAGCGCCAGCATTTTTCATGATTTTCACAAAAGTTTAATGCCTTGCAGAAAATATGTTGATAACACTTTACAATAAGGTTGTTTCTGTTAGCAATTAGTTTATGCATTAGCTAAAATGAACTAACAATGATCAATAGTTCTAGAACTTTATTAATCTTTGTACATGTTAATTTCAGCATTTCTAATATATTTATAAAATCATCATAACGCACCATTATAATGCACCATGAACTAACATGAATAAATGTTCTGACATTAAGTAACATTAACAAGAATTAATATACGGTATGTTGAAAAACTATATTGTTTACTCTTTGTTCATATTAGCTAATGCATTTACCTGCATTTATGTTTACTAAAACAACCATCTTGTGATCATAGGCTTGTTTTTAAAAGTTATATACTTTCAATGCAATTAAATAAACAATTAAATGAAAATGTTGTTGATGATATCATTAAATTTAGATCTGCTTACATAGCATCAAAGGTTTTTTTATTCACTGTTTTTGCAGTGTTAATCATTACAGCTCATCACAGACGTGACTGTTGAGCGCACAAGTTTTTCATTAACTCTTTCACCGCCAGCGGTTTTTAAAAAAGTAGCCAGCGCCAGCGTTTTTCATGATTTTCACAAAAGTTTAATGCCTTCCAGAAAATGTTCTTCTTCAAATATATAAACATACAATATACCAAATGAAAGAACAGACCCTCTGCTTTCAAACAAAAAAAAACGTTTCATCCTACCTTCAGGAGTTCTTTTGTAATCAGCTTTTGAATATGGGTAGGTTTCTGCAAAAAAACACATTTTGAGCAAAAAGCAGAGATAATTCCATTTTTGTGACGGACTTTTCATAGAGATCCCATTCAGAGCGATCTTTAGGGCAATACTTCCGGTTTTAAAAAGTTGCAGAAGGGCCACCTAGTGGATAATAGCGGTATTGCGGAAAGACGGAAATACTCGTCATTGGCGGGGAAGCATTTTCTCTTGATTGACGAGATATCTCGTCAATGGCAGGGAAAGAGTTAATGTGTTAAATAGCAATAAACACTTTCTTTTGGTCTGTGTAGTCTATAAGAATATGATGTGTACAAGGGTTTGATGTTTAATTGACATTAATAATTAAGATTACAGTATAAAGGGTAGCTGTGCACACTGTGTCCCCTTAAACAATTTGGTGCACTGACGCCCCTGCATCTGGCTTTTTAGTGCAGTAAAGTAATAATATCATGTGACAATTAATCCTGGATTTACACAGGTTTTGATCTCATTTCGAGACATTCCTTTTAATATGCTGCCTTTTCAAATATTTTCAAAAATATTTTGAATGTCTGTACATCATGTCTCTCACTTTAACTATTTACTTCTCAGAAGGTCATATGTATTCTATTAATCTGAAGCTTGACTTGTGTCAGTTTGAAGATGTTAAGTGAATGTGTTTTGTATCTCTGTAGGATGATTACTTCAGAACCTGGAACCCCGAGAAAGTAGAAGATCAAGGTCAGTACAGTATATCCATTTAATGCATATGTGTTTGTATTGAATACCCAGAAAGAGAAAATCACTCATGTTTAGGGGCAGGGCCAGTTTTTGCCATCTATAGATGTGTGGGCTTGCAGATATCCTGGGTGGGCAATATATATATATATATATATATATATATATATATATATATATATATATATATATATATATATATATATATATATATATATATTAGGGGTGGCACGGTTCACAAAACCCTCGGTTCGGTTCGTATCACGGTTCTCGGTTCAGTACGGTTCTTGTTGTTATTTTTTTAACACTCCAGAAATGTATTATCTTATTAATGTATTAATTATCCATAATTTAGGATACAGTATTAAAAAAAGTTATATCATGTAATCATGCACAAACTGAATTTGACTTTAAGCACATTATTGGGAACATCCCTGAGGAAAATCAGGCGAGATTTTGACACAGCGAGAGGGAAGACATTGATGATTTCAACATGCTTTTCATTTATTTGGCAAAAAAGAGAATGTGTATTGCCATCTACATGAACTTTGTGTGCATTTTTTGCACACAAAGATAACTTGCATTTATCAAAATGCCAACTTCAGTGTAGCTTTAAGATTTATCACTGAGAGGCTGCTTAAATACTGCAGAGAGAATATGTGAACGAGAGAGAAACATAACGTTTACACCTGTAATATTTAAATCCGTCTCTTTTGTCCACTTTTGACCATTTTTGTCCTGATTACTTTAAGGGGCAGTTTATGAAATAAGATCGCGCAACTTTCACACGCTAGCAAAATGAAACTATGCGGAAATCAGCTGCTTTCGTTTTATCAACGAAAGGCTAAAAATAGCGCTGAATACGAAAAGACGTAAAACAGTGTTCATTACCTCAGATTAGATAAATGGTCGGAGAGAAGGCTGTCGCGTGTGGCTGTATCTATTGTTTTATTTCCGCTGTCATCATAGGTAACATGAAATAAAAAATGTTTCCACACACCAAACTTATACGACGCTGGCGCATCCTCCAACTGCGGGCAGACTTCTTTTTCTCTCCCTCTTGCCATTTCTACACGTAACATGACAGGCAGCACTCACTCTCCACAGCAGTCACCTCTTCAGGGGAACACGTTATCTGAGGTCACATACAGGGCACGAGGCTACATACATTGCGCATGCCATGAACCGTTGAACCGTACGACACACACGCGCTCCGAACCGAGACAAGCGAACCGAACGTTTCGGATGTTTTTCATGAACCGTGCCACCCCTAATATATATATATATACATACTGTACATACACGCACATGCACACACACACACACACACACACACACACACACACACACACACACACACACACACACACACAATTATGAAATTAATGTAATTGCACAAATTTAGATTGGAATACATTTAAATATAATGTTTTTACACGTCATATTAACAAGCGGAGAAAGTTTATGAATTATTAGGTTGCTTTTTCATGCATTAATGAAAAAACGATTAATCAAACTGCAAATAAATATAAAGAAAGCTACCAAAGAACACTAAAACAGCCAATGACCCACTTCTGATATATACTAATATGTCTGACTTTATATTACAATGAATTTCTTATTTGCATTTCCACACTGTTGTTTATGACAATCTCATTAAAGGCGTAGCACGCTTAAACCAAATTATTTTATTTGCACCAAAAACTCATTTAAAAACACCACTAATTGTCCATTACATTGATTCATCCGCTCAACAGGCACGACTGTGATTGGTTGTAATCTCAACGCTGCAATAATGCATATAAAGTAATCTGATGCAACGTGAACACATAAAATATAATGCTGCCATTGACGTTTGTCTTCATTTTCACATTTCATTTTGATCACGGCAGTTATAATAATTTTTGAGTTTAATTGTAAAGGGTCATGTTTGCCCCCTTGTCTTGAATTTAGTGGGCATTTTTAATCATCTCGTTTGCATTTTTGCCCAAAGCTCTGAGTAATTTCTGACCCTGAGACGCGAACTGACTACCCATCATTAATTGACTGCTAAATGGTCTCAAATGACTGGAATGATGCAATTAAATTTAAGTCAAGTCCTGTAACGTGATTTTGGGAAGTTAAGGTGGAGGGAGACAACAGGCTTAAAACTAAATATTGCCTACAATTCGTAAAAAAACAAGTAATTCTGCTTTTAAATCTTGTGTTGCATCAGTCAGAATCTCCATTACAGACAGAGGACTGGTGTTGATTGGTTGTATAGTAAAAATAAAATTAAATGATTTTTATTGACTAAATTCTGATTGGGTGGGCAAGACAGACATTTGGGTGGGCTAAGCCCACCTCTGCCCATGCCTGGGGCCGGCCCTGTTTAGGCGGTGGCAAAAAGAGAGAGAAGGAGAAACACATCAGATGATTTTTAAGCTTTAGCAAATCTTAAAGGCGGGATGCATGATTTTTGAGAAACACACTTGTTGCCAGTCAGCAGTAAAGGGCGTGTCTACTTACTGACATCGTTGCTTGTGCTGTGTACTGTATGTGTGGGGCGGGTCTATTAAAAGGTGATCCAGATTCTACTGGGGTAGGGGCGTGTTTGTTTATGTGATTTTAAATGCACCCCACCTTTAAATGATCGTTGATGATTTGTAAGTCATTCAACAGCAGTATCAAGATTAAAAAAAAACAGAAATTGAAAAAAGTTGCCAAGATGTCTATTTAATAGAGTTGTTAGTGTGTATAATAATTTTATGTATACATGTAGCTGTCATATACCTTTTTGTAACTTCTAATATGTAATATGATCCACACTATATTTTCACATTCATTTATTTGTCCATGATTTAAAGCACTCTTCTCCACTGAATATCCCTATATTCCTTCATAGTATAACAAAATCTCTACCACTTACTGATACATTTATATAAATGTAGCAGACGAGGCAACTATTTTATAGATACCAAAAATTAGCATATGCCAGGGTCATGAGTTTTGACTGGCAGGAAACAGAGATGATAATAATAAAACCTTGCTGCGTGTTGCTTTAGATAAAAGCATCAACAAAATGAATAAATGTAAATGCATTTAAAAAAAGAGAAATTGCTCAAAAGCCCAACAGATTTCCAGAGCTATTTCCTGAAGTGAAGATTATTCAAACGCTTGTGTTAAAAGCTGAATATAAGGTCACTGTCATAAACAGCATGTTTGATATTAGTTTAGTTTCTGCTCTGCTAAGCAATCCTGCTAATGATTACAGCAAAGCATCATAAGTGACCAATCAAAAGCAATCGCTTCCACAGAAACACAGATAGAGAGAGCAGCAGACAGATGCATGCATGACGCTACCATATGGACAGTTTGAAAATGAGGGTGTTTGTGCCATCTGTACGAGCTTCTTCTGTGGCAAAGATTTAAACTCATGAATATAATTTCAGTATAGGCAGTTCACTAAGTTTTAAAAGACATTACAAAAAATAATTTGCTTAGTCAGTACATTATGGTCTTTTTTCAAATAAAATACATACAATACACCCACAGTGTAATTTTAGGCTAGAGGCAAAAGAAAGTATAAATGTTGATTTTGGTCGAAATTTAGGTTTTCAATAAACAATAAGTACATTCAGCCTTCCTCTAGTGATCCCAATGCTAGTCTAAATAGTCATTAAACTTCTAAAATTATCTTTATTTGTATGTTTTCTGAAAGGTGTACAGGGTTTCCACGGGTCCTTGAAATCCTTGAAAGTGTGTGAATCTGGGGGAAAAATTCAAGGCCATGGGAAGTTTTTGAAAACATACATCCATAGATACAGGTCATTGAAAGTGCTGAAAGTTTTCTGGAAAAAAATCCATATTATTCCCTGTGTAGTTTAGGATAATATCATAATAATTCTAGACTTTTTAAGCACACTTTCTAATCTGTTCGCTTTAAATGCTTATATCTTCTGTATGTGAATGTTGATTCATACCAAAATGCTTTTTTGCTAATTGTGTTTGACACATGAAAACATCTTGGGTTACGTATGTAACTGTTGTTCCCTGAGAAGGGAACGATACACTGCGTCTCCCTTGCCATTATTTACTGGTGTGTCTTATGTCGTTATCGTGGGCTTATGTGTTAACTCATGTTTTTTTAAGGAGTTTAACCAAAATCCCAGTAAAAAAAACATTTACTTTGGGACAATGGAACCGGAAGTGCTAACTCGCTTCTGTGTTTTGCCTACCAAAAATACGCCATTCCTGTGGCAATCTATTGTGGATGAGAGGTTGGCATGTGTTTTGTATTGCAGTGTTTGTTATATCATCGCAACACTTCAGTGTTGTTTTACATTGATTTCACAAATCACCCGGCATCGATTCACTTCAGCTGAATTTTCATTAGACAAGAGAGACAAGCAATTTAGATCCCTCGCTCTCTCACTCTCTCTTTCTCTCCTTTATCTCTCTTCCTCTCTCTCTTGAGAGAGTTCCTTCACACTTCTTATAAACATTCACCCACCGCCCTCACAGTTACAGAGTTTCTCTCTCTCTCTCTCTCTCTCTCTCTCTCTCTCTCTCTCTTTCTCTCTCTCTCTCTCTCTTTCTGTGATCTTGTAAGCAGTATGGCTGAGGTTGACTAATTGAATTAGCTTCACACTGTAATTATTCACTTTAAAGAGAAATGAGGGTTATGATCTTGTCCATTACAGACATGACAGGAGATTTAAGGAGCTCAGAGAATACCGCGTATGCATGTTTTTGCGTATGTGTGCAGCATTGTCTTGAACGTAATCTGTTTTGGTGGCTCTGCATGCATTCTCGGTGAATTTAATTGTGTGTGTAGGCTTCATTACGGCCTTGTTATGGGCAAATTCTCTCTGAATGCCTCATTTGCATTTGTATGGTTTGGTTGTGAGCAATGTTGAGTCAGCATTTCTACGCTAAACTGCAGTGGCAGTAAACACGGCCACACGGACAGCAAAGCAACAGTCTGCCCTTTAAACTGTCTGTAAGTTATTTACACAGAGACACTATGGCTTTATCTTCAGCTGTGAAGCGGGCCGTTCAATTTTAAAAGCACTCCAGTACTGTATGTAAGAAGAGAGATACAGTGAACAGAAATATGGGAGGAATGGGAGAAATAAAAGTAGATATATGTGAAAAACACATTGGCAGGTGTGAATGTTTGTTTTAGCACATTCTTCATCATCATCATGTTGCTATTAGTGATGTGCACAACTAAATATTGAACTGCAATATTTCAATATCAATAATGACATAAATCTTCAATATTAGCAAATTATGAGCAGTTGAAATACTAAATAATGAAAAAGAAGATAAACCTGCAGATAATGTGCATAATAATAGGACCATTGCTTTCAGATTTGAGGTGTGACAGTAATTGTCTGCTATGCAGGATTGTGGTTAATGGCTGGATTGGTACTGCAGTTAATAACTGCATAGAAACCATCTCCTGAATTGTGCTGATACTTCTATAAAATATATCACTTTGATCATCTAGTTAGTTATTAGATAAACTACCTTAAAAGAAAATGCCCATAAATTGCACCATTTGAACCACATTGAAGATATTTAAGAGAGCAGTAACTTATAAGGTAACTTTCAAATTATTTTACAGTCACAGCAGTTTTTTTTTGGCACAACAGTTTTCATTTCAGTGTTTTCATACCTTATATTCTAATTCTCAGAGCTTGCAAAAGCAACTACCCAGCCTCAGAGCTTGCACACAAACAATAACCCAACATCAGAGCTTGTGCAAATACAAATATACAACCTCAGAGCTTGTGCAAATACAAATATACAACTTGTGCAAATACAAATATACAACCTCAGAGCTTGTGCAAAAAAATATGCAACCTCAGAGCTTGTGCAAATACAAATAGGCAACCTCAGATCTTGTGCAAATACAAATACACAACCTCCAAGCTTGTGCAAAAACAAAAACACAACCACAGAGCTTGTGCAAAACAAATATACAACCTCAGAGCTTGAGCAAAAACAAATATACAACCTCAGAGCTTGTGCAAAAAATATGCAACCTCACAGCTTGTGCAAATACAAATATGCAACCTCAGAGCTTGTGCAAAAAAATATGCAACCTCAGAGCTTGTGCAAATACAAATATGCAACCTCAGAGCTTGTGCAAATACAAATACAACCTCAGAGCTTGTGCAAAAAAATATGCAACCTCAGAGCTTGTGCAAATACAAATAGGCAACCTCAGATCTTGTGCAAATACAAATACACAACCTCCAAGCTTGTGCAAAAACAAAAACACAACCACAGAGCTTGTGCAAAACAAATATACAACCTCAGAGCTTGAGCAAAAACAAATATACAACCTCAGAGCTTGTGCAAAAAATATGCAACCTCACAGCTTGTGCAAATACAAATATGCAACCTCAGAGCTTGTGCAAAAAAATATGCAACCTCAGAGCTTGTGCAAATACAAATATGCAACCTCAGAGCTTGTGCAAAAAAATATGCAACTTCAGAGCTTGTGCAAATACAAATAGGCAACCTTATAGCTTGTGCAAAAAAATATGCAACCTCAGAGCTTGTGCAAATACAAATATGCAACCTCAGAGCTTGTGCAAAAAAATATGCAACCTCAGAGCTTGTGCAAATACAAATAGGCAACCTCAGAGCTTGTGCAGATACAAATAGGCAACCTCAGAGCTTGTGCAAAACAAATACACAACCTCCAAGCTTGTGCAAAAACAATAACCCAACCTCAGAGCTTGTGCAAAACAAATATGCAACCTCAGAGCTTGTGCAAAAACAAATAGGCAACCTCAGAGCTTGTGCAAAACAAATACGCAACCTCAGAGCTTGTGCAAATAGAAATAGGCAACCTCAGAGCTTGTGCAAAAAAATATGCAACCTCAGAGCTTGTGCAAAAACAAGTAAGCAACCTCAGAGCTTGTGCAAAAACAAATACAAATACACAACATCAGAGCTTGTGCAAAACAAATAGGCAACCTCAGAGCTTGAGCAAAAACAAAAAGGCAACCTCAGAGCTTGTGCAAAACAAATAGGCAACCTCAGAGCTTGTGCAAAACAATTAGGCAACCTCAGAGGTTATGCAAAACAAATAGGCAACCTCAGACCTTGTGCAAAATAAATAGGAAACCTCAGAGCTTGTGCAAAACAAATAGGAAACCTCAGAGCTTGTGCAAAACAAATAGGCAACCTCAGAGCTTGTGCAAAACAATTAGGCAACCTCAGAGCTTATGTAAAACAAATAGGCAACCTCAGACCTTGTGCAAAACAAATAGGAAACCTCAGAGCTTGTGCAAAAAACAATACTGCACAAACAACTTAACAACCTCAGAGCTTGTGCAAAAACAAGTAAGCAACCTCAGAGCTTGTGCAAAAACAAATACAAATACACAACCTCAGAGCTTGAGCAAAAACAAAAAGGCAACCTCAGAGCTTGTGCAAAACAAATAGGCAACCTCAGAGCTTGTGCAAAACAATTAGGCAACCTCAGAGCTTATGCAAAACAAATAGGCAACCTCAGAGCTTGAGCAAAACAAATAGGCAACCTCAGAGCTTATGCAAAACAAATAGGCAACCTCAGAGCTTATGCAAAACAAATAGGCAACCTCAGAGCTTGAGCAAAACAAATAGGCAACCTCAGAGCTTATGCAAAACAAATAGGCAACCTCAGACCTTGTGCAAAACAAATAGGCAACCTCAGAGCTTATGCAAAACAAATAGGCAACCTCAGAGCTTGAGCAAAACAAATAGGCAACCTCAGAGCTTATGCAAAACAAATAGGCAACCTCAGAGCTTGAGCAAAACAAATAGGCAACCTCAGAGCTTATGCAAAACAAATAGGCAACCTCAGACCTTGTGCAAAACAAATAGGCAACCTCAGAGCTTATGCAAAACAAATAGGCAACCTCAGACCTTGTGCAAAACAAATAGGAAACCTCAGAGCTTGTGCAAAACAAATAGGCAACCTCAGAGCTTGAGCAAAACAAATAGGCAACCTCAGAGCTTATGCAAAACAAATAGGCAACCTCAGACCTTGTGCTAAACAAATAGGAAACCTCAGAGCTTGTGCAAAACAAATAGGCAACCTCAGACCTTGTGCTAAACAAATAGGCAACCTCAGAGCTTATGCAAAACAAATAGGCAACCTCAGAGCTTGAGCAAAACAAATAGGCAACCTCAGAGCTTATGCAAAACAAATAGGCAACCTCAGACCTTGTGCAAAACAAATAGGCAACCTCAGAGCTTATGCAAAACAAATAGGCAACCTCAGACCTTGTGCAAAACAAATAGGAAACCTCAGAGCTTGTGCAAAACAAATAGGCAACCTCAGAGCTTGAGCAAAACAAATAGGCAACCTCAGAGCTTATGCAAAACAAATAGGCAACCTCAGACCTTGTGCTAAACAAATAGGAAACCTCAGAGCTTGTGCAAAACAAATAGGCAACCGCAGAGCTTGTGCAAAACAATTAGGCAGCCTCAGAGCTTATGCAAAACAAATAGGCAACCTCAGACCTTGTGCAAAACAAATAGGAAACCTCAGAGCTTGTGCAAAAAACAATACTGCACAAACAACTTAACAACCTCAGAGCTTACACACAAACAACTATGCAACTTCAAAGCTCGCACACAGACAACTTAAACCTCATTCATACAGACCTCTGGTCCCAGAAAATACCCGTAAAATTGCCAGACAAGCGGCTGTGTGAACAAAAACTCGTTCCGTTAATCTTCTGGGATCGTTGCCGGAAAGAGGACCTAGTAAGATACGCGGGTAACCCTCTGTGTGAACAAAAAGCCGCAAAAATGCCGTAATGGGCGTGTCGAAGTGAGGACGCGCGCGTCATCATCACAACACAAGTTATGGTTCAGCTCCTTACAACGAGATAACATGCATATAAACATTCATCACGAGAAATGTTGCAAACTAGATTGACGCAGTAATCAGGAAATGATAAATGACACGCATAAACAATGACGCACGTGCCGTAGTTAGGACGCGCGTGTCATGGCAACATGAAGTTGGTTCAACTCTTTAAAATGAGGGATTTACAACATTCACAACGAGAAATGTCAGCAAACTGGACTAAAGCAGATATCAGGTAAGTTAGCTCATTACCTACTTACTGCGTTGAAACGGAGATCATTCAGCAGCATTAAAGCAACCTCAGAGCTCGCACAGTAAACACATACCCAACCTTAGAGCTCACATGTATAACAAATGCACAACCTCGTACACAAAGTCTTACAACAACTAGAAAATCTACACTAAGACACAGTGAGGAATATAAAAGAGAAATGAGATTTCAGTAAAAAATGCTTCTTAATGATTTGCCAGAGGAAATAGACCACCAGTACAATAAGTGTTTCTCACTTTACTTTCCAATGGCCGATTTGGCAAAAAGTTAACTTTTGACTCTCAGTCTACATCAAGGACAAGAAATCTGATCTAGTTATCGGGTCTTTACCCTCTTGACCAGTCAAATTGGCATTAATTAACCCTACTGCATTTATTTCCTCTCAGTTTCTTGATTTCTTCGCTATGGTAAATAGAAGTAATTGGCCAAATGTGTAGCTTGGATCTTTTGTTTACTTGTCATCAATACTAGAGAAACTCTCATCGGCCTTTCTCTCAATTTCACCACAGCTGATTGGTCCCTAGGGTTCAGTCATTGATTCAGATGCCTGAAACACATGGGCATGTGGCTTGAAAGCACAAATGCTCTTGAAATAATAGATTTTTTACTGTATTTCTTTTTTGCCATCTATAATAGTGTAGTAAAAGTTAAAAGTGCTTTTAGTGTTTAGTTTTGTTTTGGCTGGTTTTGGAGGTGAGACTTTATCAGAGACAGACTAGTAAAGTTTTGAAGGAGACCAAATTTTAAAGAGGTCATCAAATTCCCAGAAGCTGAGAAAAAAGGCGGTGAGATGTGATGGAAGGACAGTGTCTTCTCTGAGCCATTCATCACATAAAAGACTCCAAAATACCTTAAAGAAAAGTTCCAACAATGAATTATTTATCATTATTTACCAGCACACTTTCAAAACCTGTAACATTTACTTTATGTTGACCAAAGCAGTTTATTTGAAATATGTCTGTGTTTTCTCTGGAAGTGTCCTGAAGTTTACCTTACTTTTTCATTTACACTCATATGCACCTGAACACCCACAGATGTTCAGAAACTCTGTTCATCTGTGCATGTGACCTCTGAAGGGCATCATAATGTCCATGTTATGAGATCAGATGTCCCTGCAGCCATGAAGGCCTGATCCACAGACAAGCACAGATAGCTGGATTTCTCTTGAATGTCCTCAAGCTTTTTCCTGTCTCTCTCTCTGTCTCTCTGCTATGACTGTGGGAGTCAAGGACAGACAGACATACACAGAGAGAAAGAGAGAGAGAGACAACACTGTGCATAAACCTTCAGTGACCTCATCATTATATTAGCATGAGTAAATCTCACAAAAACATGACCAGGTCACACATGTAGAGTATGAGGTTTGTGTGAGAGCTAGATTTAGAAAATAGATAACATTAACTGACTACAAAGCTCATTAATACAGTGCATTAACCCTGTGTATGTGTGAGTAAAGCTAAAGTGATTTAATTAAATTAGAAATGTGCTTTTATAAGCGTTTCAAAACTCATTCGCAAATTCATTCATGAGTTCAGCAATAAAGACAGTGTTTTTTCAGATATTTTAAAATTCATTCCATTAGAGTAGACCAATGAATAGGATATGATGCAGAATAGCGTGAGTGTGGTGTTTGCATGTGTTTACATGATTGTGTGTGGTGTTTGTGTGTGTGTGGTGCTTGTATATGTGTGTCCGGTGAGTGTGTGGGATTTTTGCATGAGTGTGTTTGTGTGGGGTGTTTACATAAGTGTGCTTGCGTGGTGTTTGCATGAATGTGTGTGTTTGCGTCAGTGTGTTTATGTGGGGTGTTTGTAATGTTTGCGTGAGTATGTGTAATCTTTGCATGAGTGTGTTTGTGTGGGTGTGTATGGTGTTTACATGTGTGTGTTTATGTGGGGTGTTTGCGTGAGTTTGTGTGGTGCTTACATGTGTGTGCAAGATTTTTGCGTGAGGGTGTTTTTTTGGGTGTTTGCATGAATGTGTGTGATGTTTGCATGAGTGTTTTTGTGTGGGTGTGTATGGTGTTTGCGTTTGTGTGTGGTGTTTGGCTGAGTGTTTTTGCATAGGTGTGTATGGTGTTTACGTGAGTGTGTTTATGTGGGGTGTTTGTGGTGTTTGCGTGAGTGTGTGTGGTGCTTACATGTGTGTGCCTGGTGGGTGTGTGGGATTTTTGCATGAAGGTGTTTGCATAAGTGTGTTTGCTTGATGTTTGCATAAATGTGTGTGATGTTTGCATGAGTGTTTTTGTGTGGGTGTGTATGGTGTTTGTGTTTTTGTGTGGTGTTTGGGTGAGTGTGTTTGCATGGGTTTGTATGGTGTTTGCATGAGTGTGTTTATGTGGTGTATGGTGTTTGCATGAGTGTGTTTGTGTGGGGTATTTGCATAAGTGTGTGTGTATATGGTGTTTGTGTTTTTGTGTGGTGTTTGGGTGAGTGTGTTTGCATGGGTGTGTATGGTGTTTGCGTGAGTGTTTTTATGTAGGGTGTATGGTGTTCGCATGAGTGTTTTTATGTGTGTGTGTGTGTGTGTGTATGTGTGTGTGTGTGTGTGTGTGTGTGTGTGTGTGTGTGTGTGTGTGTCTGTCTGTGTGTGTTTGTGTGTGGTGTTTGCATGTGTGTGGTGTTTGCATAAGCATGTTTGCGTGGTGTTTGCATAAATGTGTGTGATGTTTGCATGAGTGTTTTTGTGTGGGTGTGTATGGTGTTTGCGTTTGTGTGTGGTGTTTGGGTGAGTGTGTTTGCATGGGTGTGTATGGTGTTTGTGTGAGTGTTTTTATGTGGGATGTGTATGGTGTTTGCGTGAGTGTGTTTGTGTGGGGTGTGTATGGTGTTTGCTTGAGTGTGTTTATGTGAGATGTGTATGGTGTTTGCTTGAGTGTGTTTATGTGGGGTGTGTATGGTGTTTGCGTGAGTGTTTTTATGTGGGGTGTGTATGGTGTTTGCGTTTATGTGGGGTGTGTATGGTGTTTGCGTGAGTATGTTTATGTGGGGTGTTCGCATAAGTGTGTGTGTGTGTGTGTGTGTGTGTGTGTGTCTGTCTGTCTGTGTGTGTTTGTGTGGGGTGTTTGCATGTGTGTGGTGTTTGCGTGAGTGTGTATGGTGTTTGCATGAGTGTGTTTATGTGGGGTGTTTAAATAAGTGTGTGATGTTTATGTGTTTTTTGTGTGTGGTGTTTGTGTGAGTGTGTCTGTGTGGGGTGCTTGCATGTGTGTGTTTGTAGTATTTGCGTGATTTTTGAATGAGTGTGTTTGCGTTGGTGTGTATGGTGTTTGTGTGAGTGTGTTTATGTGGGGTGTTTGCATAAGTGTGTGATATTTGTGTGCATGTGTGTGTGTATGGTGTTTGTGGGAGTGTGTCTGTGTGAGGTGTAGGGTTGTGCCAATAGACAATAGTATTGTGTATCGATGATCGTCAGACATATTGCCAATAGCAGGCTTTCATGACGATACTTTGGGGATGGTTATTATTATTATCATCATAGTTCCACATTAACATGCGCATTGCGTGCTTTTCCATGAATGAGAGGGTTTGTGGGATTCACTTTGCAAGAGATAGCTTGTAAGGCGTGCGGATTCCTGGCACACACCTGGACTTAATGCACGTGTCTTGGACTCTTGCTCGGACCTAATGGGCGTAGCATGGACTCCTTCTGTAATGCGCATGATTTGGACTCTTCCTCCAACATCAGCTTGTAATACGTGGCGGCTCTGACATTTTCTTGTACTAGAGAGGTTGCTCCTTGTCACGCAGGAAATTTTAGAGCCCTCGGATTAATGACATAGTTTTTAAGAAGGGTGCAGTCATGACAGTGTTGCCCTTACTTCTTTTTTCTCCATCAATCAGGTGACTTTTCATAAATGAGTAAAAACTGAACAAATAAATAAATGAGTAAAATACTGCCCCCCCATACTATCGTTTGTCTGCAAACTCACAGGCTAACGATAGGACAATCTCAAAATGGGTCATAGCGGCCAACACTAGTGGGGTGTTTACGCGTGTGTGTGTGTATTGTTTGCATGAGTTTGTTTGCATGGTTGTGTATGTTGTTTGCGTGAGGTTGTTTGTGTGAATGTGTGGTGTTTGTGTGCGGTGTTTACATGAGTTTGTTTGCATGAGTGTGTGTGGGGCTTGCAAAGACTCTCTTCTTGATTTCTTTATGCTACCTCTGGGTTTAATTTTTAAGAAATACAGAATTTCTTTTCACCTGTATTCTGATGATGCTCAGTTGTATTCTTTTTAATAAAAATGCATTGGGAACTCTGTTTACATGTATCCAAGAACTCAAACTATGGGTTAAGAAGAGTTTCTTGACACTAAATAAGGTCAAACTGAGGTGATCGTGTTTGAACCCAGTGACACTTTTTTTTGTAATTTTCATGACTGTGACCTTGGTGATTTAACCCAGTGGGTCATCCCATGTGTAAAGAACCTATGTGTTTTTTTCAATTACAGTTTAAGGTTAGACAAGCAGATAAATAGTGTTTCTTTCATCTTCGCCGTCTGGCTCAGGTAAAAAGGTTTCTATCAAAAAAGACCTTTGAGAAAGGAATTCGTGTATTTATAACATCACGGCAAGATTAATGCAATTCACTGTATAATGGGATTAATCATTCTTCTATGGAGCCGCTTCAGCTGGTCCAAAATGCAGCAGCCAGGCTTCTGATTGGTACTCATAAGTTCCAGCATATCACTCCCATGTTGGTCAATTTACAATGGTTACCAAATTATAACTTACGTTTTAAAAGCACAACATTTTGCACCTAGCTATCTCACTGAGTTGTTGCACCCACACAAAGCAGTGAGGCCAGTTAGATCCGGGTTTTTAGAAGTGATAACTGTCCCAAGGTGAAGACGCAAGAATTGTGGTGATCGAACTTTTGAAATTGCCTGTTCAACTCTTTGTCTTCTGAACTGCACCGTCAATAGCTACTTTTAAATTTATGGTTAATCTCTACCTCTTTGCGATTGCCAATGGCTCGATACGTTTTTTTCTTTCTGTGTCATTTTTAAATGTAAATTATTGTTGTTTATTGAATTGATCAGCACTTTGGTCAACCCCAGGTTGTTATAAAACGTGCTATATAAATAATGAATAGAACGAAAGAGTATGTGTTTGTGTGTACGGGTGGAATTGATTATCTTGGTTCCGTGTATCAATTTGCAAGAGAGACACTTGAAAACAAGCACAGCAAACACTGAAAATAAACCACCAGATCAATTCAGACACGTCCTTCTGAGAGCGAGAAACTGTGTGTTATCTGTGTTAGCAGATTAAAGCTGATTGTTTCTGATTCTCTTATAAACTAAAACACCCAGAGGAAAATCTTACTGGTCTCCCTTTAGTTCTTTGAGGATTTAAGATTGTCTTAGATGTTTCTTTAAGATTAGGGGTTTACAAAGTCAGTGGGGGTCCCTTTTAACACAACATACATATTGACGGATCGGGTAAATTTAGCTTGGTTCACACAGTATATACTTACACGTGTAAGTCTGGAAATGGTGTTTTCACACTAGGGTTGTGCCGATAGATGATACTATAATGTGAGTTTGGTTATAGCAGTTGTTCTCAAACTTTTCAGCTTGCGACTCCCTTTGTGTAGGGTGCATCCCTTTGCCGTTTGCTAGCTTCCGTTTTCTTCTTGTGCACTGGTTGGCCATAATGAAAAGCCAATCAGAATGATCCAAGTCCCAGACGAGCTCCATTGCTGATGCAAAATGCTAATCCGGCCCAAAAAATGGGCAGTGAAGTACTATTTGGAGTTTCTCAGTAAATTTAATCATTATGGACAATGTCAGTAAAGATTGTGGCGAGTTTTACATTCTGTAAAAAGGTCCAGAGAAATTACCTCAGGTAATACTAATCCAGTGCGAATAGACCAACTGTAAATATACACATAAATTTCGTCATTTCTTGTTATTTCGCGGTTTTCTTTCAAATATAAAAGCGCTTGAATAAGCATTTACTTGCGTCCTAGGCGGAAAAACATTAATACGGAAACTGAATACGGAACTGTTTCTGAAACTGACATTCTTCACAAACTAAAATTAAACACAGTGTTTCGAGTTTTTCTTGTCTGTGTCATGTTGTTTGCACATGTGATGTGCACATTTCTTCCTGATGTGATGACAAGAGAGGTCACGTGCTGCGTAATTGATTTATCCCTCCCACTTCTGAATCTTTTACTGAGATTTTTTAATCCTGTGCAAATTGACCATCAATATTACAGACGTCCTGTGGTAAAGTTAAATAACACCATCTACCCCCGTAAAACTAATCCCATCCGAATAGGGCTTAAGTCAGGTGATGCTCAAAACCTGCCCTGCGGCTGACCGGTGACTTGGTGTGTACCTAGCTTTACTCTTATGTCTCAGGAGGAATGTCTGAGATTGCAGAAGAATTCAGCAAACACTCCTAAGTGGTTCCCTGTTTAGTCCAGAAGTCTTTCTTTTTTTTGTAGCTTTCAAGTTTTTTTTTTTGGACTTATAGTATAACATGTATTTTATAATACATACAGTACTTTATTAAAAGTCCAAGTGTTTTCGAAGCTTTGATTGTGTTTATGGTGCACAACAAAAAATGTTTTGGGGCGGCAGTGGTTCATGTAGGTTGTCTACAAATCTGAAGTTGGTCAGTCGATGCGCTTCGCTGAGCCTCATTGCACTTAAGCATATATGCGGATGTGCACGTCGCGAATGTGACGCCACAAACAGCAAGTCTGGAAAAAAACTGTTATGGTGTTCTTGATTCTCAACCTGTGGATGTTTTTCATCCCTAAAAGGGAGTTTGGGAACTTACAGCAAAGCACAGATGACAACAGGTTTACTCGAGACAGCGCAAGCTAGCATGAAGGTAAAGCTAACCTTTTAGCGATGATGCTTATAGTGGCAATTCTTTCAGACCAATCAGTGATCTAATAGTGTTTTTGCATCACATTTTGGTATCAGCTCAGGTCGCTTGAAACCCCAACCAAGGTGGAACTAAATAAAGTATTGGGTACCGTGTACTACACCCAGTGGAAAAGCCCCCAAAAGTAGGCTGACCCGACCCAAACCGTGGGGTACATGCAACGGAAAAGCGCCATAACACACCAACTAAAGTTTGAAAAATGGTATCACGAAAAATGTCCACTTTAATAAAGTACGCTTAACATTTAAAGTGTCAACATTTAAAGTCGATCAAAAAGTCCATCAAATTATGGGTATTATGAACGAGTATTGTTCAAAATTTTAAGACAACTTTTATGAAAGGGTTATAATTTTGTGTAGCTTGTGTGTGTGGGTCCAGAGAGAGGGAAAACAGAAAGATAATGTATGAAGGGATGCATCAATATGAAAAGTTTGGAAAACAGTGTTTTGCAACGTTGTAGTCAAACTGTAATGTTTGTGTTGAACAGAAACGTCGAGCGCACCGGGACCACGGGCAGAACAAGCCTCAAAAACACAGATCAGGAGCAGAGCAACTGATGGTGAGTGAATGTTTGAGTCTGAATCCATGACAAATGTCAAATGAAAACACTTAGCCTGTTTAGTTTCATACTGTAAATCTTGATGACTTCTTAAAATGAATAGACCTGCCAGATTTATGATTTCCTTAAATCTAACAGGCACACTAAAAAGCACAACAGCTCCTTGCTGTTTAGCAAAAATCCATATAAAAGCTTGTCTCTTCAGTAAAACATTTTGACACAGCACATCTTAAAGGGACATTCCACTTTTTATAAAAATATACTCATTTTCCAGCTCCCCTAGAGTTAAACATTTGATTTTTACCATTTTGGAATCGATTCAGCTGATCTCCGGGTCTGGCGCTAGCACTTTTAGCATAGCTTAGCACAATCCATTGAATCTGATTAGACCATTAGCATCGCGCTAAAAAATAACTAAAGATTTTCGATATTTTTCCTATTTAAAACTTGACTCTTCTGTAGTTACATTGGAGGGAGTTACATTAGGGGAGCTGGAAAATTATTATTTTTTTGGTGTCCACCCACAAATGTGCAGCAGGAAAAATGTATCTTTGAATATTGATGATAAATTTTTTTGTGTGTGTGTGTGGTGTGTGCTCTTCTGACCTGTACATTCTGATGCTTCTGCAAAAGAATAAATCTAAATTCTTCTTTGAAACATCCACACACCTGAGATAACTCAGGCAATTGAATTATCTCAAATCATCATAAACTCGGACAGTAATAAGCCAGTTTCTCTCCAACATGATAGCTGTGACTTCTGACCTTGTGACCCGTTGACCTCACTGTCGCTCTCTTCTGTATTCTGATGCATAATAACTCCTGTTTCGGTCCGGGTTGCCACAGCAACAGTGGATGTGAGTGTGACAGTAATTGGGCCGTTCTGTGAGAGAGGTGAACTATAAGCCCTGAGGTGAGAGGCCACAGTCCCACCTGAAGCGCCTCTGCATCACTGTGATTAGACACTTGACCCCATGCTCCTCTGAGAGAAAAAGAGAGAGAGAGAGTGAGTAGGGCGAGTCGTCTCTTCAGATGGTCTGACAGCCTGCACGTGTCCTGCAGCATTTGAGCTGCAGTGTCTGAATGTGCAGAGACGCTCTTGAGCTGGAATGGCCTCCAGCACAGCACTGCGCTTTCATCTAATTAAACCACGGAGAGGCGGACGGCCGGAGTCAGTGAGCCAATAAACCTTGAGCTTCCCTCTCTGTCCTGATGCTTGAACAGCATCTCCTTCATTACTCAGAGTGTGTGTGCGTATCTGTCAGCGTGAGTGTTTGTGTATCTGTGTTTCTTTGTGTGTATCTGTGGGATTGTTTTCCGTGTGTGTCTTTGTGTGTGTCTTTGTGTACATGCGTGTTTGGGGTGTGTGTATGTGTGTTCATGTGAGTGCACTTGGTGTGTTACTTTTTGGCGCGCATACGTGTGTGTAAGGGGGTGTCTGTGTGTATGTGTGTGTGTGTGTGTGTTCATGTGTGTTTCTTTCTGTGAGTGTTAGTGTGTGTTCAGGTGTGTGTGTTTGTTTGTATGAGTATTAGGGTGTGTGTGTGTGTGTGTGTGTGTGTGTGTGTGTGTGTGTGTGTGTGTGTGTGTGTGTGTGTGCGTGCGTGCCTGTGTGTGTGTGTGCGCGCGCGTGTGTGTGTGTGAGTGAGTGAGTGAGTAAGTGTGTGTGCGCGTCTGTCTGTCTGTGTGTGTGTGTGTGTGTGTGTGTGTGTCTGTGTCTGTGTGAGTGTTTGCCTGTTTGTATCTGTGTTTGTGTCTTTCTGTATGTGTGTCTGTGTGACTGTTTGACTGTGTGTGTGTGTGCGCGTGTGTGTACATGTATGTGGGGGTGTCTGTGTGTATCTGTGTGTGTGTTTTTTTCTGTTTGTGTGTGTGTGTGTGTGTCTGGGTGCGTGTTCATGTTTGTGTCTTGCTGTGTGTGTTTGTGTGTGTGTCTGGGTGCGTGTTCATGTGTGTGTCTGTCTGTGTGTGTGTGTGTGTGTGTGTGTGTGTGTGTGTGTGTGTGTGTGTGTGCGTGTGTGTGTGTGTGTGTGTCTGTGTGACTGTTTGCTTGTGTATGAATGTTTGAGTGTGTGCATCTGTACTGTGTGTCTGTGTTTTTCCTGTGTGTGAGTGTTGTGTGTCTTTTTGTATGTGTGTATCTGTGTGCTTGCGTGTGTGTGAATGTTTGGACATTTAAGGAGCAGGAGCAGTTTTTGTTTGTTTGTGTGTGTCTGTTTGAGTGTTTGCCTGTGTGTGTCTGTCTGAGTATTTCTTTGTGAGTGTTTTTATGAGTGTGTGTGTGTGTGTGTGTGTGTGTGTGTGTGTGTGTGTGTGTGTGTGTGTGTGTGTGTGTGTATGTGTGCTCTCGTGCTTATGTGATTGTCCCTTACGAAAATTAACACTTTATCCTGTAGTAAAGCCATGGTTTTGTTAAATGTGTAAATGTTGTTGTTGTAAATTGTGTTCATTTTTTAATCCAGGGGGTTTAGTGCAGCTTATACAGATTAACAGTTCTGTTTTCTAAAGTTCAGATGTTCATTTCAGTTAATCATTGTGTAATAAAACTATGTAAGTTTGATGAGTCTGTTTTAACCATAAACTGCCTCATCAGATATGAAATCAGCTAAAAAATTTAAATGATGTCAAGGCTGAGATTCTGGAAAGCTGCTTAGTTACTGTGGAAACAAGCAAATTACACCTCATCAGCAGCTCTTCCAAAAATCACACTGGATCAAATTAAAAAAAATAATTTATTTCATTTATGCATTTCGCAGATTATTTTTTTCAAAGCGACCTTACAATTTTTTCATACCTTCATATTTATTCTAATTGTATTATTTTCATATTGTGATTGATTAAGCTGTGAATCATTGGATGTTTGCAGTATGATTGTTGTATATTCGCAATATGTTTGCTGTACAGTATGTTGGCAGTATATGTTTGCTGTAAGCAGCAGCTTCGGCTGAAGTAGCAGATCATGACTCAGAGAAAATGTTTCACTGTTCCCTGCTGTTTCACACGCACCAGTAGTTGTTCACCTTAATGAACCAAACTCAGGTCTGCACCAAAACCTTGAGGAAAACGAGAACATTACACCGCAAAACTCTTTTCTGCAAACTTGCCGTTTGTTTTTATGCTACAAATCCTAGCAGCATGAGCCAACGCGGTTTCGTCTGCGCTCCTCTGCAAACGAACGGCACCAGCTGAGCCAACAGGGTTTGTTTGTCCAGCATTGCAGGGAGCTTATCGGCATTTCTGAGCCGAAATGGCCAACGGGTGTTAGTCAGAGCCAGCCGAGATGTACGGCTGCGTTTCAGCGAGTATGGCCGCAGGACAGGTATCAAAGTCTTTGGGGACGAACGGTGCATTTGCAGCCAACATGGCTTGCGGCTGCAGCCCTTTATCAATGAAACTCTGTTAGGGAAACTGGGCTGCGAACATCACCAGCCCCAATTAGAGCCGACACGTCGAGAGTAGGGAACGGCGGATGAAAGAAACGACCTTTTGTACAGCAGTAATTCCCACTACAATTTATCACAAAGACAAGATCCCGTTCCCTCCTCATGTGAGGACAAAGAGCAAAGTGAGAACAGACGCTGAGGGTAAAACTGCAGTGGCCTAGGCTCTAATATGTTGTTATTACTGAATCTGCACACAGCAGTCAAATAAAATGCTTAGTGTACATAAAAAACAACAATACAACATAATTGGTTTCTTTCTCATTTAGAGGAAAGCTGTACACTGAAAAAAACTATATTTAGAATTTACATCATTTTTTTGCAGGTTTTTGCACTAATATTTTACAAGTAAATTTCACACATATGGAAATAAAGTAAATCTACTTAAATTAATTAAGTAATTGCCTCTTTTCTTTAAATATTTATTATTATATACCACATAATGATGAGCAAGTAAGAAGTTATTAAGCACAGTTATTGCTCATTGAGTGAATTAACACACATCATGATTTTCATTGGCTAGGTTTACATTGCACAAAAATTGAGTTTAATCCGATTGAAGGTTAATACAGTTTACATGCATCATAAACATTGCAATCTGATTGAAATGTTTGTCTATATCTACATTCTATTTAATCCGAACCTAACATCTGTGCAAGCGCACAGCCAGGGTTGCCAGATTCGTGTTTCAAAACCATCCCAATGGACATGCAGAAGTAGCCCAGAAGCATCCCAATGACTATTCACAGCCCAAATCTTTTAATCTTCAACCCATCAGAAAAAACAACAACTGGTGGAAACAGTTTAAACAGTAGCCCAAATCTAAACTCGAAAAAAGCAGAAGACTGACCAACCGGAGGAACACGTTTAATCTCCTTATACATTTACACAGACTTGAGTAGGTTAATTGAGGTTACTGTCTCTTTAAGAGAAGCACAAACTGCCTCTCATCTATACATAAACTTAAGACATAAACAAATGTTTTTATTAGAAAAAGAATACTGTTTGGAGATCATTCTGTTTGTATGTGCCCTGTCAAAACAGAAAAATGTTATGTTCACTTGTTTTCTGAAACGCGTCTCTCTCGTGTGTGCACCATTGAGGTAACTTAAACGTGCGCACACACACAAACGTAGGACGAATTCCAAACAGCGCAGCATAATAGTCGCTCCACGTAAAAACTTAAAAACTTTTGTTTTTCAGTGTTCGCCAAATGTATTTTAATGGACTACAGTGTGAGAGACAGTAGCACAACTCTTTCAGTCTACACATCAAGCATTCTGATCTAAATGGTGTAGGGATGATCACGTGCTGGACCAGACATATTCAACCGCACGTGCGTCTGCGCTTAGTTACAGAAAGCTACTCATTTTAGCGCCTTTTTGTGGTTAAATTGTTTAAAATCAATCATTTGCATACGTATCAGTAAGGATAATGGTCACATTTCTAATAAGAAAAAACATAATATGCAACCAAGGCCAAATTATGACAAACAGGAAAGATTAATTTATTACGTTAATAATCGTTATACACTGAAAAAAATGATTCATTGAATTTAATAATTTTTTTTAAGGTAAGTGGTTGCAATCAATTTATTTAAGCTACATTTAAACAAAACTTTTATATTTTACTTTGCTTTACTAATCTTTTTTGTTTAAATGAACCTTAAATTTTTTTTTTTAATTCAATAAATAATTTTTTTCAGTGTAGAGGGAAGCTGACTATAAAGAGATGACTTTCTTATCTTTCCTTATGGTTCTTGATGTTGTGGTTATCCTGTCGGATATTCTTGCGTTGCAAATTTTGCATCTGGCAAATCTTTTTTTTATTGTCACGGTCCAGTTCAAAGTCTTTATAGCCAAACAACACTATTTGTGGAGCTCGACTAACATTGGTGCGGTTTGAATTGTGCAGCATTAAAGGCACAGACGCTGATTAGTGGTGCTGACGTCACAATAATAATTTTATATTTTATGGATTTTATTGCTGTTTGTTTATTAAAAGTTCAAGAGTAACTTGTTCTCAAGTCAAAGTCAAGTCATTTTCATACTTTAATCAAGCAAGACACAAGTCCTGAAAATTGTGACTTGAGTCAGACTCGAGTCCCCCACCTCTGATACATATATATCTCCAAAGGTTTTTTTTCTCCTAGGACTTTTTTCCCTCCTGGCTAAAAAATGCAGGAGGTTTTTCTCCTAGGGTTTTTTTTAACCCAGAGGAGTCAGCCGACATTGGCTTATCTTAGCACCCTCTTCTAAACGTTACATTATTAACATGCTCGCTTGTAAAGTTTATTCATGTTGTCTGTCGATTTTTCTGTGTTTTCCCCTGCTTCTATTAATGTAAAGCTGCTTTGAAACAATTACCAATTGTGAAAAGCGCTAAGTAAATAGAATTGAATTGACTTGGCAACGTTGCAGACAGCATCTCTCATCGAGTTCACACTTTATCTCTGAATAAAGTCAAAGCTAAGTTGGAGAAAGTTGTTATTAAGAAGAATTTTATTATTAGGTTATTAAGTTTAAAGAAAACACAATTTTCGAAAGGCACAACGCTATGTTATTGCTTGATCTAGCCAGATGTTATGAAAGTACTGAACGCTGCAGAAAGTACAGCGCGTGACTTCATTACCTTAGTAATGCGTGTTGCCATTGCGTGTTTCTGTGACAAGTATAAGACGTGAACTTATGCACAATTGTTCTGCGCGCATGTGCAAAATATATTTTTGCATTCGATTGAGAAAATACTACAATTCACACGTTTGCATGCATACTTTTCTCCTGATGATTCGTTACAGGACTACACCACCCCTTTTGATACGATCAAAGTTTGCATCTGATTGACCCTAAATCGTATTGTTTACATGAAGGCTTGTCAATACGATTGAGCCATCAATACCATTACAAACTGATTATTTGGTTAAACTTAGCTATTGTGTCACCTACAGTCTAAAAAAAAGCATTACTCTTCTGAACAATGGTAACTACAAAACTCAAAGAAGAAACAGAAACTCTTCTAAATCTCAAAGAAAAATGAACATTAAATATTAGATAAAAGCCCATAAAATAGCGTTTAATTTCAAATTTTACTCTCCAAATGCAAACCATGCTGGGAACTTTTAATGTAAATGTATTCATTTATTCGTTTTATTTCATTAAATCTACTAAGGCACATAATATTTTTTTTCAGTGTAAAGTAATGGTTTTTTTTATAACCCATTGTTTCTTAACACTAAAATACTTTTATGTTGATATATTGTTCCAGGTTTGTTGACCAAAGTCAATACTTCATCACGTTCTCTGGCATAAGAAAGTAATAGCCACAATGCTAGAAGGCTTCTCAAATCAATGCCTCTCTCTCTCTCTCTCTCTCTCTCTCTCTCTCTCTCTCTCTCTCTTTCTCTCTCTCTCTCATTCTCTCTTTCTCTCTTGCTTTCAATCTCTCTGTACTCTGTATGTGTATGGTTACAATGATGAGTCTGTAGTGTTTGTGTTTCTTGTGTTTATGTGTATGTGTATGTGAGAGAGATGATGGGGTGTGACAGGCCTGATAATCAGGAATAGTTAATCCGCATCTCTCTCAGACGTTTCAGGGCATTTTGAATTCTTCTGTGGTTTTTTCAAGTCTCTTTGAGCACTCTGGGCTCTCTCACACATACATATACAAACACTGTCCTCCCCTAACCTCTTCTCTCCGTCTCTTTTCTCCTTTCTATTTTTCTCTCTTACTTTGTTTGAGTTTTAATGCCCTCAGTCCAGCTGCACACACACACACACACACACACACACACACACACACACACACACACACTTGCGCGCACACACACCTCCACACACATGCACACACACACACACAGACATTCTGTATTTGACTTGTATTTTTAAAATTATTTAGATATTTACTGTAGATATTTACATTATTCTTCTTCTTCTCATCTCTCTCTTAGACTCCCTCCCTTCCTCTGTTTCTCATTCTCCTTCTCTCTGTGGAAATAATGTTAGTCCACCAGAAGTAAATTTATATATGTGAAAAATAAAGTTAATACAAAGAACAAAAATAATACACTTTAAGTAATAACTCACCCACAGCTTCAATTGTGAGCCTTATGAGCAGGACACTTCTAAAGAAGACAAGCTCGCCTATTAAAGCATTATACCACAGTAACAGCTGTGGAAAGCTCATGCAGAAAACACAAGTATAATTCCACAATTAATTAAAGTATTAAAATGATAAACTCTGGGGATGTTGAAGCGCCGGAGGGGTGTCAGGATGGGATTTTTAAAGAACACGCTCAGTGCTTACTGAAAACGTCCTTCAGGACACCATTGATGGGTAGAACATCTCTCTCGTGTCCTGGTGCCCCATGGGACTTCATCTCCGAACTCTTCTGAATATTCATTAGCTGCACAATGATTATTGGGCAGCTTCAGAAGAAGAGCGTTCGTTTAAAAGGTTTGCTCTAAGTTAAAAGAGTTTCCTCATTTTTAATAATGTTTAGAGAAGCAGAAAAGGTTTCAAGTAGCCCAAGGAAACGCTTCAAAGGGAGAAAGGCGGCAGAGAAGAAACTGTGACACACATGCACATAATAACAATAAAAAACTAAGATTAAATTAATAGCCTAACTAACCTAAAGCAAATGTATTTATAAAATTCACAACATACAAAAGAGTAAAATAAACCGCAAAGTAAATGTTTATGTTGATATATGTAAAGTTTACATTTAATTACATTCAGATGCAAAACCCTCCAAGTACATATGACATGTTTTCTTGTAACTAAGCATTTTTTTATCAGGCTCCCTTAAAGCTCACATAACACACGCTGTTTCTGCATTTGTGATGTTAATCTGGAGTACCTATAGAGTAGTATGACATCCTTTATATCTCCGAAGAGTCTTTAGTTTAATCAGATTTATAAAAGAAAGATTAGCTTTACCGAATCGTTTTGATAACGTACAAAAAAATGAAAAAGGAGGAGTTATTACCGCGGGAGGAGCGAGTACGAGTCATGCAACACTATACAACACTGTTTAACTTATGATTCACTGCATGTTCGTGTCATTTATATAATATGTACGCGCCTATTTCCAACATAAGACAGAAGTCTTACTTACCGCTTGCAACTCATGACCCGGTTGGGACTTTTCAGTGAAATCCAGCGCATCAAACACACATGCAAAACTCCACTGCTACCCCGGTTAATAAACTATATCCATTGTTTCCATAAGGCTGACTTTCTTCTCCTTACATCCAAAACACACTTCTTTTTTTCGTGCCATTGTTGAGTTTTGAAATTAAACAAAGCTGTCGTGTGATGTGATGTTTGTAAGTTCTAGAGTCTCTCGCTGATTGACAGTTGGGTGGGATTTTCCGGGGGAGTGCCCATAAAAAGAAGTGATGCGTATAGAAACCCCTGAAACGTCAGCTGGAGCCGTAATCAAAAAAAACTTTCCGAAACTTGTACGAACCCTGGCGAAGTGCATTTGGCACAGAAATACTCTGTAACACGCCCAGCTGCTTTTTTGACACTTTGCCTACATTTAGCATGAGAAACAACTCTATAACTGTGTTAATAAGTCAGAATGCATGAAATACCATTAACCCCCCCCCCTTTAAGTTCAGTGATGTCACTTTAATTACAATGAAAAGGTTATTAGTCAGTAATTCAAATGCCTTATTTTCATAAATGTCATTTTAGTCATTTCACTGGTAAATTTAGGCTAATGATCGCTGCAAAACCCTCAAAGTGCTTGCAAGCTTTTTGGGCAAAAACCTCCACTCCAACCTCTCCACCTTTGGACAAGACAAAGTAAACAGTTACAAAATAAACAAAGATGCAACCAGAAACATTGCATATGATGAAAGACATAATTCAAAATGTAAAAATTAAGGAATTCAACCATGTGATCCATGTGATTGCCCATTCGGGTTGTATTCAGATCCAAATACTCACAAGGGACCCATATTTTTATGAGATCCACTGTCATTTTACATTTGTCTGCTGTGCACTTTAAGGATCTAAGACATGTTTCTCAAGGTCGGATTTGATGTAATCCAGAGATCGAACACAGACACAATACAGACAGTGGATGAAATGAATGCTGATGTTCCCAGAAAAACATTGAACTCATCCTTACGAAACTCATACAGCAATTTCACAGCAGACACAAGACTGTGAACAAAGTGAATGTGAAAACACTTTCTGCAATGATCAAAACATCCCAGCACTTTCTAATTGCTCATTGAAAGAGGAAATAAAAGAGAAAAGTACTTCAAACTTAATTGGCTTTGCCATCCAATGCTAAAAAAAACATTCAATTAGACAGGTCACTCCCATGACATAACATTTACAGGATCAGAATCATGGCCGTCTCTTAAAGATAGCAGAGAGAAATGACAAACTCTGTCATTACTGGAAAATTTCTGCTTTCCACAAACACCTTTACTAGACAGCTTATGTTGCAAAAGCTAAAAGGAGCTGTCTACATTACCATCATAGTCACACTTCTGTACTAAAATTCTGTTTAGACCAACATCTAAAACTGTCCTTATGACACACAACTGCAATCTGCAACACTGCAAGCAAAAGCAATATTGCTTTAAATATTAAAAAATATCTTCACAAATAAAGTGCATCACTGAAAAAGGCCTTGAGTGAAGCTTTGAATGAAGTAATGCCACAGATTTGTGCATTATGTAAGAGGGATGGAGAAAATAAAATTGAAAATAAAATAAATTCTGTCTCGGAGATGTCCTTAGTACTATAATGAAACAAAACCTGTTTGTGTGTGTATGTGTGTGTGCCTGGTAATGATCACGTTGTGGGGACACACAAAGATAGGAATACCAGTAAATTTGTGACCTTGTGGAGACATTTTGAGGTCCCCATGAGGAAACAAGTTTATAAATAAAACAGAATGATGTTTATTGAAAATCTAAGGTACAAGAACGTTTTCTGTAATGGTTGGGGTTTGAGTTAGGGGAAGGGAATAGAACACGGCCGAGGGGGCTCATTTTCAGCCCTGGAGTTTTATGCCTTAGACCGCCCCACTTTAGTTTATGACTTGCAACTTTGACTGAAATAACCACTCGTTACAACAGAGGTATGCAGCAAAGCATTTGTGAAGCCACAACACGCACAACCTTGAGGCGGATGAGCTACAACAGCAGAAGACCCACCAGGAACCACTCATCTCCACTACAAATAGGAAAAAGAGGCTAGAATTTGCACAAGCTCACCAAAATTGGACAGTTGAAGACTGGAAAAATGTTGCCTGGTCTGATGAATCTCGATTTCTGTTGAAACATTCAGATGGTAGAGTCAGAATTGGGTGTAAACAGAATGAGAACATGGATCCATCATCTTGGCACACTTTAGGCCCCTTAGTCTCAGTTGGGCATTGTTTAAATGCCATGGCCTACCTGAGCATTGTTTCTGACCATGTCCATATCTTTATGACCACTATGTACCCATCCTCTGATGGCTACTTACAGCAGGATAATGCTCCTTGTCACAAAGCTCAAGTCATTTTAAATTGGTTTCTTGAACATGACAATGAGTTCACTGTACTAAAATGGCCCCCACAGTCACCAGATCTCAACCCAATAGAACATCTTTGGGATGTGGTGGAACGGGAGCTTCGTAACCTCGATGTGCATCCCACAAATCTTCATCAACTGCAAGATGCTATCCTATCAATATGGGCCAACATTTCTTTCAGCACCTTGTTGAATCAATGCCACGTAGAATTAAGGCAGTTCTGAAGGCGAAAGGGGGTCAAACACAGTATTAGTATGGTGTTCCTAATAATCTTTTAAGTGAGTGTATACTGCCAAATAACCTAAGGTAGGCCTACCTTGTGTCAAAAAAGAACAAATATATAATGGACTTTCAACATTTTGTTTTACTTGAGAAAACGTCATATTCAATAAACTGATGAGTTTTGCATCATATAGATTTGTGTTACTCTTGCGATAGATGATGAATAATGACTATTAGACGATTCATTGTTACATCTATGACCTAGATTTAAAATAAAAACAGTTTGTTCACCCTTTTTTCTTTTAGAAGCCATTCGTATCAAGTCGCGCTCAAGTTTATTTCAAATATATGCGCGGCAAGCGCACCCAAATATAAACGCATCTGAAAAAAAACTCGTGTTCACAGACGAGCGCTTTGAAAAGCAGAAGAAAACAGCACGTCCTGCATTTTTTGTGCGTTTTAGATGCGTTAATGGACCCTAATGCAACAATTATTCCAATAAGTGGTCGAGACTCGGGACATCAACTTCGACATAAAGCAGTAGGGACATCTCCCATCCGCAAATTACGCGAGTGGGGCTGCTGTGCGTGGTGGCAGCCTATGAACAGCAACCTTCAACCCGGTGGCATGACAACACCAGTCCTCGTGGCCAAAAAACAGACCTGCCCACCGGGAATTCTCCCGGTCCTCACTATGGCCAATCCGGGCCAGGAATAGAAAATACAGTTTGTACAGTGTAAAATGCATTACGTCTATGGAATGTCCCCATAAAACATGGAAACCAGAATGTGTGTGTGCACGCGTGCTTATGTGTGTTTGTGTGTGTGTGTGTGTGTGTGTGTGTGTGTGTGTGTATGCGTATAATGACAGCTCCTGCTAAGCTGTATGATTGATTAGTCTTTCCCTACAGATAACCTCATTACACACACACACACACACACACACACTCCCTCTCATTATTTCTTCGAGGAAGTTAATATCATCCAATCAGAACACTCGTGTCTGACTATATAGGTTTTCCAGACTGAACGTTAGTTTTAAGCCCAATTTACACCTGGTATAAATATCCTTCCTGCGTGATCCAAATGAGCTCAAACGATAACCAATTTAGAAAAGCTTTTAATTATACAAGCACAAGACTTCACTGAGCATCTTTAGTGTGCCTGAAGAATGAGGTCACGTAAATCATGCAAAATAAATCTAAAGAGTATTCAGAAGCTTTAGGAACATGCACTGTAAACTCATAGTCTAAATGTATTTTGGTGTGTTTGGAGTCACAAATAAAACTGTTAAAAAGTAATTTCATTAAAATGCTTCAGTTCTGTGTTTCCAGTGGGGTTTTGACACTCGAAATCAATCTGAAAGTGGCTCTTTAATCTGTTTCTGAAGGCCATTGAGACACACTCATAACAGAGACTCAAGTGTTGTGGTGTCTATTAAGTGCTGTCTAATTCTTTGTTTCTAGATGCTAGTATGTTCCTGTGGTTGAACATTATTAAAAGTGTTTTTGAGTTAAACCTCTCGCTGTGTACTTCAGCATATAGTGGTTTATTGCCTTGTAGTAAGTAGGCTATACACACACATATGTTTAAACAACATGATCTCACAAAGTTCCGTGGGATAGTCACGGAATTTTGTGCTTATTTTTCCGTGGCATTCTCACGGATTGGTTACTCAACTGCTTTTTCCTATTTTTAAACCATTTTCGCGTCGGTTTAGGGTTAGATTTGGTGTTGTTAGTATGTCACTTTAACTATTGGTTTATACTATTTTTTTTGATTTATTCTTTTATATTTTCTTAACTTTAAACAATTTTCGCCTGGCGTTGGGGTTAGAGTTGGGTTTGGGTAGGGATGTCATTTCATGTAAATCTAACCCTGAACCGAAGCGAAAATGGTAAGAAAATAGGACAAAACAGTTGAGTAACCAATCCGTGAGAATGCCACGGAAAAAGACAGTCCGTAGCAGGGCCACGGAAAAATGTGGAGATCCGTGAGAATGCCTTGGAAAAATGAGCACAAAATTCCGTGACTATGCCACGGAAATTCGTGAGATCAGGTTGGTTTAAACCCCTCACTTTTGGTTTTAGACATACTGACGCTCATCCTCCACAGCATCTGAACCTGTCCTAATGCTAACAAATTTATACTTGTTTCCTGTTTGTATAATAACCTTTATAACATTATAAATGCGTGGCAAATACTATCGGTAAGATTTCGGTAGAATTGTTACCTTCAACATAAAAACTCTTTCTCTATCTCTCTATCTCGTGTGTGCTTTTGAATGAATTGATTGACGCTTGATTGCCACGTTGATGCCAAAGTCTGCAGATGGCACAGATGGTATCTGGTAGGCAGACTCTGTAATGTAGAGGGCATGGACTGTGTGTGTGTGTTAGCCTCTGTCAAGGTTGTATGTTTACTACAAAGCATCACAGTATTATCTTAAAGAAGATTATGTGTGATAAGAGAAGGTCTAATCTAAATGATTATTTGTTTATAAGATGACATTTGAATTTCACTGCGAGCTGATTGGCCATCAGGTAACATTCAGACTCGTCCTGATTGGGTAATAGCAGGTGTAAATGCCGAAAACCAGATTGGCTAATTGAGTCTCATTCATCCTGCTGCAGTAATTACAGTTTAAAAGTAGAAAGAGAATTTGCTTAAAACGCCCCGGGTGAAATGAGCTGATGTGATTGTACCTGAATCACAGATGCGTTATACTTTAAATCTCCATCGAGAGTCACATTCAGTGTGCGGTAGGGACGATAGCACAGGTCTGTGTGTGTGGCAATGTTTACATCTGATGCAGTGCAAACTGTGCTGCAATTTACACACACATGGCTGGATTTGGAGGACTTCAATTTCAAAAACTTTAAAGAAATATAAAAACGTATATACTGAAAAAGTTTGTTGTCTGTGCATATTGTGTTGTACACACACACACACACACACACACACACACACACACACACACACACACGCGCGCGCGTGCACAGCTGTAGGCCAATATATATGAAGCCATGTTGCATTTTTATAGGATTAATATACTGACTATCAAATCATGCTGGTCTCTCTCTCTTTTAATTCAATCCATAAAAATGATAAAACTTCTGTTCTGCTGTGGCCCTGAGGGGCGACAGGTTTCCATAGCGATGCCATGCGAGGCGTATGATGGAGGAATCACCTCTCCAACAAACGAGTGCAGGCGGCTTTTATTTTTCAGTGAAATGAATTTCTCATCACTCACTTTCTCCTGCAATGAAACGCATCAGACAGAGACAAATGTGGACAGTAGATCGCAGAACAGATGATGGACGGACAAATAAATAATGAATTGTGTCCCTAAGAAATGAAGGATGAGAGACAGGAAGGAGGAAAAGTTGAACATGTTCACAGTGGCACCCTACCGTACTTTTAAATGTTTAACTTTTTAGCTTGTAATTGAATTAATGAGGTCATCTGGGAATCGTTTCACATGTTGTCCTTAAGAAACATCATTCGGTATACACTGTGCACTAACCAGTATGTTAGTGTTTGAGTGTGTAGGTCGATTTTGAATATGTCTGCTTGGTTAAACAGGAGCTGAGATTGTTCATTCAAGCCTGGAATGAAAAGTGTGAAGAAGTAAATATTGCCCATTCTCTCCCTCTCTCTCATTCTCATCTCACATTTATCAGACAGGATCTATCACACTTTCCTATTTTCATTCCCCACATTCGTAGCCTGCAGTGGCAGAATTGTTTGGGGTTCGTCTCTGAATATGAATGACCTGTTTCTGTTCTAATAGAAAAGCGACTAAATCAAATGTATAGAAAGATAGATTGCTACACTGTTACATGTGTGTACCTACTGTATGTGTACTTGTACGGTGACCCTATAAACGTGTTCACCCCGCCAGATTATTACTCCAAATAATTTTTTTATCTGATGTGTTTTAGTACATTTGTTTAGTGCTGTGACGGAATCGCAGTTGATCCGTGATCTGTACGAATCACGAGCAACGATTTGGCTCGCATGCGATTCGCGGATTAATACGCAAATTTAAATGGGACAGTTTATAATTTGCGCGTGTTTCAAAAGCTTGCAAAGGTTAACATTCAAGTGATTTTAAACAATTTAACCACACAAGGCGCTAAAGCCCGATTTATAGTCGTGCGTAAGTTCTATTCGTAGCTTGTGCGTAGCTCTGCGTAGCCTGACGTGCACCTTGCAAAAATTTTAACAGCTCGTCGGACCTACGCGGACCGCAAGCGCTGTGATTGGCCCACCAGAACCCCTCCCGTCAGGTAAAAAAACTGCATCATAGGTATTTCCGTTTGTGACGGTGAAACAAAGATGAGCCAAATTGAGGAGTGATTTAACTCAAACTGCATCAAAAGTCGTTGTTTATTTACTTCCATCATTGCTGGTCTTCTCAAATTATACACAAGAAGTTGCTGTCTCTTCTTCGTTTGGGGGTTAACTTGCTAAGCTTCTTCTTCTTTGACATTTGCGCTGCTACTGTGGTTACACACGTGGTTACTGCCTACCAGCGGTCTGCGCGTTTGTTTGCACGTCGACGCGGATGACGACGCAAAAGTACAAATGAAAACTGACGCGGAACCTACACCATCGCGGCTACGCCGTAGGACCTACGCACAACTATAACGAGCCCTTTAAGTGAGCAGCTTTCTGTACGCACAGACGCACATGCTGCTGAATGTGTCCGTTCCAGCTCCAATCAGACGTGATCATCACTATGCCCTTTAAAGATTAGAACTCTTGATGTGTAGACTATAGCAAGAGTTGCGCTAATGCACTGAAAAACAACGTAACGTTTTTATGTGGAACGACTGTTCATGCTGGTCCGTTTGGAATTCACCCTCCGTCTGTGTGTTCATGCAGGTTTAAGGGCACTCAAAAGTGCACACACGGAGAGACGCATTTCAAAGAGCAAGCGAATATAAAATCTTTCTGTTCTTGAGAGGGCACATTCAAACAAAGTGATCTCCACAGTATTCTTTTTCTAATAAAAACATTTGTTTATGTATTAAGTTTATGTATAGATTAGTCAGAAACCAGTCGGTGCTTATTTGGTCTTTAAGAGACAGTAACCTCAATAAACCTACTTAAGTCTGTGTCATTAATGTTAATCAAACAACCCAATTCAAAGAGAAAATCACTTCTGTGGCTCTAAAAAATAATAATAATATTTCATTTGTACAATAAAGACAGTGTTATTATTCATGTGATTCGATTTCTGTAACTAATGCTAATTTAGACCTTACTTAATGTGCAACTTTGAGATCTGAACTCCATTAATAAAGCTTACATAGACTAAAAGAGTAAACAAAGGAAGAGAAAGTATACTTGACACGCGTGTGTGTGTTGAAGGCCAGTTGGCATGGCTGCACTCCAGACGAACAGCAGGTTGGCATCAAGCTTTTCTGATATTCTCACAAAAATGTGAAGGTCAGAGAGAAAGATGAAGTGTTTGACCTCAGATGAATGTTCCTCTGTCTTTAGTTCCCTGATGATCTATCTCTAGAGATCTGTTGTGTTGAGCGGTCTGACACTCACGCTTGTGCAGACCTTTCAAAAGTTTGTTTCAGTTCTAGATTTCTGACATTCTGCTTAGTATTCAGTTTTAGTAGATGATTGTGTATCTGTTTGTGTTGTGTGCCTTACAGCTACAAATATATATTTGTATTTTGTATATTGAAATTCAAACACTTGCTCAATATTTATTAATTTTCTCCAAAAATGATTCCAGTAGTGATGCACCGAAATGAAAATTCTTGGCCGAAACCGAAAACCGAAAAAAGGAAACCAAGGCCGAAAAACCGAAACCGAAACACCGAAATAAATTATTATGACAATTATTAGTACAATTGCATTTATGGCTATCACTGTGTGCTAACTTTACTAGGGGTGTGTGACGGATAAAAAAAAACTCACAGTTCGGATCACATTACAGTTTTTGAGGCACAGATCAGATTATTTTTCGGATCAGCAAAAAGCAGGTGGGAAAAATCTAATAAACAATAAAGAAATTGCAAACATTTATAAAAGAGAACAAAGTTGTACATTAAATAAGGTCTGAAATTAGCATTAGGTACAGAAATCAAATTAAATTAATCATAACACAATAAATTAAATATATTATTATTTTTTAGAGCTATTTGTCTCTTTGTCATGGGTTGTTTGATCAACATTAATGACACAGACTTCAGTAGGTTAATCTGACTGAAATCTATACAGATATAAACAAATGTTTTTATTAGAAAAAGAATACTGTGGAGAGAATTTTGTTTATATGTGCCCTGTCAATAACAGAGAGAATTTATGTTTGCTTGTTTTTTTTTAAACGCGTCTCTATTCAAATTATTACTCTAGTGCAGCACTGATTTGGAGACATTTACAGTACATTAAAACATTAGGATAGGTGAAGAAAAGAAACCGATCCACCATTGCAAACACAGTTTTAGAATCAAACAATATAGTAACAAACATGCTCCACAGCTTTCTGTTTATGGGTGAAATAAAATTAAAGAAGAAAAACGATAGTATGTGTGCAAATGCTGTCTTCCTTTGTATAATTGTTTGTAGTGGAGTGTCCCGTCTAAATATTTTCACGCGCATGCAATGTTGTACGCGGACTGTACGCGCACTGTCCGTGCGGTCTCAAATTTTGGGCTGCACGCGGACCCTCCTGATGACAAAAATGATGGCGCGCATACGCGGACGTCCCTAGTATACTTTCGGCTTTAAGGGCACTTAAACGCATGCATATACAGAGACTGATGGTGAATCCCAAACAGCGCAACAGTTGCTCCACATAAAAACGTTACGTTGTGTTTCATTGCTTTATTCGCCAAATGTACGTTAATGGATTACAGTAAGAGACACATAGCGCGACTCTCTCTAAAGTTTACACATCAAGACATTCTTAATCTTTGCAGACGCGTGCAAACAGCTGGACCCTGAGTGAAACCTGCTTGAGCACGAAGGGGAGGGGTGGGAGACGACTGATCACCGTGAGGCTGAGTGAAACCCAAGCGCTAGCGCACAGATGAAAGGGCCGCCCGGTTGACATTAATTTTCGGTTTACATTTTCGGCTGGATTTTTTATTTCGGCCCGAAACAGATAATGCCATTTTTGGCCGAAATTTTCGGCGACCGAACTTTCAGTGCACCCCTAGATTCCAGATATCTTATGTAAAAGTTTTTCTATTCAGAATGAATCAAGTTTTCATCTCTAACACAGTTTGTGCCACTGTAGTTTGATTTATAAATATTTAAACATCTAATCTTAGAGTCATGAGAGGAGGAAGATCATGAAACTTGATGCCCAAAAAAGCATAGTCAAATCTGTGTGTGTGCGTGTGTGTGTGCGTGCGTGTGTGTGTGCGTGCGTGTGTGTGTCTGTTTTTATGTGACCTGACTGAAAATAATGGCTCAAGTTCTTGTGATTAAAAAACCACAGCTTGATCAGGGAGAGCTTAATAACTTTAGACCAATCTCAAATCTCCCTTTTCTTTCGAAAATATTAGAAAAGGTAGTGGCAAGCCAGTTACGCACATTCTTGACAAATAATAGTACATATGAAAAGTTCCAATCAGGATTCAGGCCCCACCATAGCACAGAGACAGCGTTGCTTAGAGTTACAAATGACCTCCTACTAACATCCGATCGTGGTGAAATCTCAATTCTTATATTACTAGACCTTAGTGCAGCCTTTGACACAATAGATCATACAATCTTACTCAATAGACTAGAAAACTATGTTGGTATCAGTGGTCAGGCGCTAGCCTGGTTTAGGTCGTATCTAACCAATCGCTATCACTTTGTTTATGTAAACGAGGAAGAGTCGTATCACTCCCTGGTTAAATACGGTGTACCGCAGGGATCGGTTTTAGGTCCTATCCTGTTCTCGTTATACATGTTACCTCTAGGAGACATTATCAGGAAACATAACATAAGTTTTCACTGCTATGCGGATGATACCCAGCTTTACATCTCCTCACATCCCAGCGAAACACACACGTTTTCTAAGCTAACAGACTGCCTTAGCGATGTTAGTGACTGGATGGCACATAACTTTCTTAAGCTGAACTCCAATAAGACAGAGATACTTATTATTGAACCGAATCGCCACAAACATAATATGTCGGATTACACGTTGCACATAGATGGCTGCACTGTGGTGCCATCTTCCACGGTAAGGAACTTAGGTGTGATGTTCGACAGCAACTTATCCTTCGATAGTCATATCGCCAACGTCTGCCGTACAGCTTTCTTCCACCTTAGAAATATCTCGAAAATACGCCATATACTGTCTACATCTGACGCAGAGAAGCTTATCCATGCTTTTATGACCTCTAGAATAGACTATTGTAACTCACTACTCGGGGGATGCCATGCAAATCAAGTAAACAAGCTTCAGCTAGTTCAAAACGCTTCCGCAAGGGTACTTACTCGATCTAAAAAGTACGACCACATAAGCCCAATTATGGCATCTTTACACTGGCTACCAGTTAAATATCGCATACAATTTAAAATATCACTACTCACCTACAAAGCTTTAAATGGCCTAGCACCCTCATATCTTAGAGAATTACTATCAGAATACAATCCATCACGCACACTACGGTCACAAAATTCTGGTCTCTTGATTATCCCTAGACTATCAAAAGTGTCTAAAAGTGGAAGGTCTTTTTCCTACTTAGCCCCTAAGCTCTGGAATGATTTACCAACCGATGTCCGAGAATCAGACACAGTCGATAATTTTAAATCTAGACTTAAAACTTTTCTCTTCAACAAAGCATTCGCATAATTTGTCTAGTAAAAGTACTTAACTCGAAATAGTTATTTGTACCGAACAAAGCAATCGCGGTCATAAAACAGACCAACCAAATAAATAAATAAAAACCTTATCTTAACATATAGTCGGATTGCGATTTTGGAACTTTCGTGTTCTTGTGAATAGTATGCCATACAAACCCGTTTGCCACTGATCGTGCATTAACGGCGTCAGTGGGGCATCCAGCCTTAGTCAAACGGGTTGAATGCTTTTCACACATCCTCTTCTTCCTCATCCTACTCACCGTCGTCTTCTTTTACCTCCCCCTCTTCATCTTTCACTTATTTCTTATTCTCTTCATCCTTCTTTTTCTCATCCTCTTCCTTTTCCTCATCCTACTCATCCTCCTCTTCCTTCTTTTTTTCATGCTCCTCTTTTTATGCTACTCATTCTCCTCTTTCTCCTAATCATGTACATCCAGTATTTTTGTCTTTTTTTTTCAGTAGAATTAAATTAAATGTTAAATGTTAAATGTTTTTTCTTGATGAGCAAAATGAAAATACAGTGGGGGAAATAAGTATTTGACAGTCCTGGGTAATGAGAAGCCTTTATAGGCCATCAATTAAGACTAAAGCAGCTGATATCTATTAGCACTGATAGGGAACAGTGTGTCTCTCTCAATACTCATAGATTTCAGGTGATCTCCTGGCTTTTTATGCCATTTTGCACCTTGTTCTCTTCATGTGTTCCAAACTTATTCCCTGTGTCATTTCACTTTATTTATTATGACTCAACTTGTATACTTAAAGGACAAGTTTGGTATTTTACACTTAAAGCCCTGTTTTCAGATTATTTATGATGATATAGAATGTTTTTTACTGAAATTTGGACATATGATGCTGGCCCGAGAATTTTCGGGTGTTTGTTTTATCACCCCCACCTCTACAATGGCTGCATATGTGCACTGGAACAATCCTTCCTAAAATGCATTAAACTTTCGTTTACAAAGACGTGAAACTCACCGAGTGGTCAGGGGTGTTCACTGATATGCTCATACAAAAATCGCTGCAAAAGATGCTTTTCAACTGGTTTATTGTAGTTTTTGTCCAACTCTATTGACTTGTATTAGATGTGCTGTGAGGTACGGTTTTACTCTGCCGCCTGGAACGTAGTTTGTATTCTTGCAATTGTTAAAGGTGGATTATCGCCACCAACTGGGCTGCAGTGTCCATTATTCAAGCTCTCAATGGAAGAATGTACGGGTGTGAGGGGTTTCGAAAAATAGGTCCACAAGCAGGGTCCTAAATTAACTTTTTGGCTCACCTGCCACGGGGACTGGTAGATGAAAAAATCCACAGGCCAAAAACACATTTTTACCGGCCAAAATTTCAAAATCCCTGGTAGCCCTTCGGGCAGGCACTCTTCAGTTTTTGTTAGCCCGAAATGAATGCAAGTAGCCCGAATAAAAAATACAGTACTTTTAATGTAGAATATTAAGATAAAACATCTATCAAAACACAAATAACACATATCAAATTTCAGGACATATCAATCATCAGTACAAATATTAACTGAAGTCACAGATAAGAAAATGCCACTAGACTTTGTGGGCATAGCACAGGCTTATTCAATTAGTTTTACCACAGGCCAAATTTTGCCAATACAAAGCCAATAGGGCCTCTAACCACAATGTTTAATCTGCTATTCTTGTTGTTTTTTATGCAGTTGTTTTTTAAGAAACAAAAAGACTGGATTTCCATGTAAACCAACTTTTCCTGCTCATCCCCACACCAGATATACTCACCATTGGTTTAGTGGGTCACAATCCAGTTACAGACTGGATAATTTTTTCGATCAGAAAAAAGGGGCTACTGTCGCTTTAAGAGCGATTGTGCACAGAGTCACTCTCTTCACTGCCCGTACAATCTATACTTTAAAGCTTGCTGCGAGAGATTTAATTTTCTAACGTGAGGATAATAATGACAGACAGGACGAAGTTGGAGGAAACAAATCCATGACAAATGACGGATTGGTTCCTGTACTGCATCTTTTTGCGCGATCGCGAAAGTGAAAGTAAAACTCGAGCACGCGCTCAAACGTAATTTAAGTTTCCAATGCCTGAATTTCATACACCATTATTACCCATACAAATCTGTGAAAGAATGCATAAGCATTTAAATATATTTTTTCCTCCCTATAAGTCAAGATAGCCCGACGGGCAGGGCGGGGATGCATTTTGATAGCTAATATGCAGCAGATAGCTGCAGACCACAAGTTACCTGCAGTACTAGCCAGCAACAAGACCGTCTCTAGTGCGAGACTTGGAGCGTAGAGACGTTCTGTGGCTAGCTCACCTCGTTCCCAGATTAGTTACTGGCAAACACATTATATTGCATTAATATTTTGGTATAAAAATCACCCGCCAGTGTGGCGGGTAGCCTTTTGGATTTAGTCGCCAAACAGAAAATCTACCCGCATTTGGCGCTTGGCGGGTGTTAATTTCGGACCCTGTCCACAAGTTTACAACGAATGGTAAAACACCTGTTGGAAAGCATCTTTTGCAGCGATTTTTGTGTGAGCATATACAGTAAGTGAACACCCCTGACCACTCGGTGAGTTTCACGTCTTTGTAAACGAAAGTTTAATGCATTTTAGGAAGGATTGTTCCAGTGCACCTATGTAGCCATTGTAGAGGTGGTGGGGTGACAACAAAAACGGAAAATTCTCGGGCCAGCATCATATGTCCAAATTTCAGTCAAAACTGTTCTATTTCATCATAAACAATCTGAGAACAGGGCTTTAAGTGTAAAATACGAAAGTCATTTTTTGCAGTGCAGGGCTGGGTCACTATTGGACAGAACACACTGCTGGGTTAAAATGACCCAACTGCTGGGTTAATGTCAATCAACCATGGGTTGAAACAACCCAGCATTTAGAGTGTACTCATCCTCCTCTTCCCTCTCTTCCTCCTCATCCTCTACATCAATCACTTTTTTATCTAACTTATCCTCCTCTTCCCTCTCTTCCTCCTCATCCTCTGCAGTGCACCTTCATGTTTCTCATTCTTCTTATCCTCTTTTTCTTTCACTTCCTCCTCATCCTTCTCTTCCTCATCCTCCTCTTCTTCCTCGTCCTACTAATCCTCCTACTAATCCTCCTCTTTTTTTCTCCTCCTCATACTCCTCGTCCCCCTCTTTCTTTTCATTGTCTGCATCCTCCTCTTTCTTCTCATCCTCCTCATTTTCATCTTCCTGCTCATTTCCCTAAACCTCATGTTCTTGCAGCAGCAACAGCAGTGTGTGTGTGAAAGGAAACAATGTTTCTCCTCTTCCTCTTTCTGTCAGGAAGTGTTTACACTGAGCTATTTCTCAAAGTCAGCTCTCGGTGTGTGTGAGAGAGATGATAAAACATTTGCCAGAAGGCTGCTCTATTGTTTCTCTTGTGTGTCTGCTGGAGTCCAGCTCTCCCGTCCTCCATCACATTCTGCCTATTTCTTTCATTCCATCTCACTGACTCTCCTCTGACAAGAAAAACAGGAATAAAATTTTGAGTGTGTGTGTGCATGCGTGTGTGTTTATGCACACGTATATGAGTGTGTTTGTGTATGGTATGTTGTAAACTCATTGTGATGCAGGATCTGACAGACAGGCTTAACCTCAATGATCAATAAACATGTTTAGAGGGAAATGAGAAAATGTTTTTGCCTTTGCAAATCGTGTTGTGATTGCTAAGTTGTTTTGAGTTTTAGCATGTTGCTAGGAAGTCCCTATTCTAGGATTTCTCAGGTCTCTATGATTTTCTGACTTGGATTCATCCTTCAGTGATCTCTTTATTCATATTATTAGTTTTTTAGCTGCAAGATCTGATTATTCCTGTCTGTAACATAAACAGTGCAGGTCGAGTTACATGCTTGCTGACAATTTGAGGCTTGATTTACAGTAGTAAACTATCCATCCATCCATGTCTTCTTGGATCTTGCTTGTCCTCTGCAGAGTTGCAGGATGGCTGGTCCTGATCTCATCATCTTGGGTCGGTGTTAAAGGGAACATTTTACAAGACTTTTTTAAGATGTCAAATAATTAGTTCTGGTGTCTCCAGAATATGTATGTGAAGTTTCAGCACAAAATGCCCCATAGATAATATTTTATAACATGTTAAAATTGCCACTTTTTAGGTGTGAGCAAAAATGTGCCAATTTGGGTGTGTCCTTTAAAATGCAAATGAGCTGATCTCTGCACTAAATGCCAGTGCTGTGGTTGGATAGTGCAGATTAAGGGGCGGTATTATCCCCTTATGACATCACAGGGGGAGATGTCATTTTTCACATGCTTGAAGAGAATGGTCTATCAAAACTAAGATACTGGGTTGATCTTATACACATTTTCTAGGTTGGTAAAAGCACTGGGGACCCAAATATAGCACTTAAACATGGAAAAAGTCAGATTTTCATGATATGTCCCCTTTAATTCAGGATTTAAATTGTTTATCATCTGTGGTTATTAGAGGTGGACATTTTACTTATGACATCAGAATAAAGTATCTTTTTTTCTTTTTCTCAGGACTTGACACCACTAAAGATCCCTGTATGAAGGTTCACTGTCCACCTCACAAAGTGTGTGTGAGTCATGACTTTCAGACAGCCATCTGCACCAATCACAAACCTGCACCGCACAGGTAAGACATGCATTAAATTTATGAATGCATAAAGTGTGATACTAGATTATGCTTAAATGTTCTGTATATCACATGAATAATTCATAATAGGCCCACACAGAGTCTTTTCACCGTTTCAAATCTATGCAAATACAAGTGAATGGGTTTGAATATGGTAAAGCTCAATAGGTTTTAGGACAGAGCTCTAATGATTAGCAATTATATATAATTATGGAAAACAGACTTGATGGTTTTCTGAAACATTTTTTTTTATGGTAAGACTGATCTGAGATCAGCAGTGTAATGTCCTCAGTGTGGAGATGATATTGCTAATTTACTTCAATATAATGCAATGAACTGCGAATCGCGAGTCATACTGTAATGTACCTTAATATGGTGTAATATACTCCATTATACTGTAACGCATAGCAATATCCAGCAGTTCCCCGTAAAGAGATAAAAGCGTCCGCTGAAAATTGCTCATTGAAAAGCACTCAAGAGTGACTTTACCAGAGAGAGAGAAGGAGTCATGAAAATATAAGAAAATATCATGTATTTGTACATGGGTTGGGTGGTCAAAAGTAAAATGTCAGGCAGAAAATTAAACAGCTGAAGTATTTAAAGACATCTGCAGACAGCGACAGTGTTTATATGGAGATGGTTTAGGTTTTATATATAACTTGTCGTATATATAATATATATGTCGTACAGTGAGAAATGTTCAAAGATGGCCGTTTTCCTGGTCTTGCGACATATATAATATATATTTCGAACAGTGAGAAATGTTCAAAGATGGCCATTTTCCCGGTCTTGCGTACAAAGACAGCATTATACAGTGTCAGAAATTCAGCATGAATCACCGCACAGTGTGTTTGCTGCTATGCCCTGCGTGCTGGTATTTGTTTACCACTAGCACATGCTGGTGACGTAGCGCTAACATGTGATGCAGTCCCCGAAGCTTCCATGTCATCATCATCGTACAGTCTACATGCTTGAAATAACCACTCCTTACAACCGAGGTATGCAGCAAAGCATTTCTGAAGCCACAACACGCACATCCTTGAGGCAGATGAGAAAAAGAGGCTACAATTTGCATGAGCTCACCAAAATTGGACAGTTGAAGACTGGAAAAATGTTGCCTGGTCTGATGAGTCTCGATTTCTGTTGAGACAGAAAATTTGGCGTAAACAGAATGAGAACATGGATCCATCATGACCACCATGTACCTATCCTCTGATGGCTACTTCCAGCAGAATAATGCACCATGTCACAAAGCTCGAATCATTTCAGATTGGTTGAACATGACAATGAGTTCACCGTACTAAAATGGCCCCCACAGTCACCAGATCTCAACCCAATAGAGCATCTTTGGGATGTGGTGAAACGGGAGCTTCGTGCCCTGTATGTGCATCCCACAAATCGCCATCAACTACAAGATGCTATTCTATCAATATGGGCCAACGTTTCTAAAGAATGCTTTCAGCACCTTGTTGAATCAATGCCACATAGAATTAAGGCAGTTCTGCAGGTGAAAGAGGGTCAAACACAGTATTAGTATGGTGTTCCTAATAATCCTTTAGGTGAGTGTATACTAGTTTAATGTAGTACAGTCTTTGAAACTCTGTAAACTTTTTTTTCTCACGCAGTGCTCACTTTTTCAGTGCATCTATTTGATGTAATTTAAAGTAGACAAGCCAGATGCACATGATGAGAATAAACCATCTAAAATGCTTGTAATATTCATATTACTAAGAGTAAATGCAATATGGGGATTTAAATTATGTTAGCGCTTGACTGTTTGACTAAAAAGATGAGCAATGCAATTAATCACAGCTCTAATCACAAAACGTGTCAATTACTATTCCCAAACATCCTAATGTAGACCTATTCATCATATAAAGCATCCTGTTTCTTTAAAAGACTTAGATTTGATCTTATAGGTTTAGAACAACATGAGGGCAAGTATATGATGACACTTTGTATTTTTGGGTGAATTATTCCTTATAAATACAGTAAGCTTAGTGTTTGATAACACAAACTCACAAATCATATTGAATCGTATCACCGATACATACCGAAGCAATTTTATATGGCAAAGTCTCGATACAACAATGAATCGGTAGATGTAATTTAAAGTAATCAAATATCGTTATTTGTACAGAAATTTTGTATTGGTGCATCCCTAGTTCTGAGTGAATGCAACTTATCCATTAAAGTCATTTATATATATCACATTCCTCATCTCTTGATCAAATAAGCTGTGTGTGTTCTAATATCAAACCTTAAACTCATTTTGTCTTTATTCTCTCTATAGCATTAAGCCCAGAAAAGGAAGTCTTCTCCATAAACATTGGATGGGTGCTATGAATCATGGGAAATGTAGGGCATGTCCTGTTGTTCACTCCAACCCAGTGTGTGGCTCTGATGGACACACATATTCCTCAAAGGTGAGATATTTACCACGGTATTTGCATCAGATCATTAATGTTTAAAGGTCAGTGCTCATCAGCAGGCAGATTTCGAAATCACAAGCGCCTGCAACATTAAACTTGAATATAAGAACTCTCTTAAAGGGCCATTGAGAAGATACATAGACACGCTGATATGACCGGCATTACTTTGCGTGAAGGATATATTCAGTCTGATCTCTAAAGGTTCACCTGAACACCTTCAGAAGCAGAATCATTTTGTCCCAACAAAGCAAAAGCAACCTTTTAAAATCAAATATCAACCCCCACTTCTCCCTCTCTCTCCCTCCTGGTATAAATGATGTAGTGTGGTGTGATGGATGGTGAGATGGATGAACTGTGTCTGCTGTTGATATTGGATTCTCAAACGCTGCGCCCCTCGGCTCGAGAGCAGAGAGAAACACCTAAACCTTTAGCCTAACCTGTGACTCTTGTCTGTGACCTCACTACTTTAACCCCACCCACTCAATTTCCTTCCCGTCAACCTGAATGAAATCCATTGTATGAGATTGAGAGCGAGAGACATTGGAGCCTGTAGTGAAAAATGTGTTCCTGTAGCCCAATTGGTAAAGCATTGCATTAGCAGCGCAAAGGTCACAAGTTCGATCTCTACCAAATTCCTAGGTACAGGAAAAATGACCATGTCTGTCTATAAAAAAGAAGAACAGTGTTATGCTGTGTTCAGACCAGCTGCAAGAGCGAGTGATTTCAATGTTAAGTCAATGTAAAGACGGGTTGGTGCGTGTCTGGAGGTCTCGCGGTGTGAATGAGGTGTTTAGCGCGGCGCGGTAGACGCGATTCCGACTCATTCTCGCGTCTAGTTTGTGCGAATGGCGCGACTTGAGCGTTGCCGCGGGAAACATGCGAGTTTCAAATTTTGAACTTTGTCGGAAAAATGCGCCACGTTGACCAATCAGGAGCTTGCTCTAGCCCTGCGTTCCAGTTTGTTTTTTTATGACCTTCCCTCGCTAACTTCCCTCAGTCTCGTTCACTTGGATGTACGTCATTGCTTATATTGTACAAGTGCCCACTACTGCTGAAACACTTGAAGTAGGTTCAAATGGATCGCCCTAATCCCTTGATCACACGGAAAGTGGAGACCGCCCCCTCCATGTGCAAAGCGCGAGTTGCTGAAGTGACGTCACAATCGTGATGTATTGTGGGATATGGAGCTGCCTGAAGTGTACATATAAAGTAGACTAGCTCCCTCGGTCAAAATCGAGGGAGCAAGGGTCTGTCCATACAAACTTCCCTCGTCCACTTGACGCACTTCAAAATGGCGACAGGGATTCCCCCGAGGGGGAGTGTTTAGGGAAGTTTGCGAGTGCGTGTCTAAAACTGGACTGGAATGCACCCTAGTAGTCTCGTAATTACACTGAAAAAAAATGATTAATTGAATTTAATACATTTTTTTAAGGTAAGTGGTTGCAATCAATTTATTTAAGCTACATTTAAACAAAAAACATTAGTAAAGTAAAATAAAATATAAAACTTTTGTATAAAAGTAGCTAAAATAAATTGATTGCAACCACTTACCTTAATTTTTTTTATTAAATTCAATGAATCATTTATTTCAGTGTACAGGAAGTGAGCGGAGTCACAGAAGCCCCTTCCATGACACGAATTTGCGCGTGACTAGAATTTCATACGCGGCTTTCACGCGTGAATGAAGCGAGTAAACTCAAAATGTTCAAGCTGCAAACTAGACGCGGTAGAAGCGAATCTGACGCCTCAAACGCGACTGTTGTGAACCCACGGTTAGGTGTAGTTTGTTATTTTTAAGTTTATTTTTTCATATCTTGGTCCATCATTAAATAATAAAGTGCAGTAAAAATGTGACCAAAGCTTGATTTTCATTGCAAAGAAAATGAATCTAGTCCTAGTCCCATTCATTCCTATGGCTCCAAACAGGTATGAATTTAAAAGCCACCAAACACTTCCATGTTTTTTCTATTTAAAAACTGTTACATGAGTAGTTACACGAGTAAGTATGGTTGCACAAAATAAAACTTTTGTTTGGAGCCATAGGAATGAATGGGGCTAGGCTAAATGCTAACACATTCAAGAAGCGCTGTACAAAGATTAAAAGTGAATGCATTGAAAAGATAGGTATGTATTAATTCATCTAAGTTGAGGTAAAAACATAGTAAAATATTGAAAAAAGGGTGGTGTTTTCCTTTAAAATCTTCACAACCTTAAATTGCCATATTAAATGCAACTATGGTGAGCATTGGCTTGTAAGATTAACTGTCTGCTTTAAGTAATAATCAATGACAATTGTTTCATCCTGATACCAGTGGCGGCCGGTGACTTCTCTTCCGAGGGGCGTGAATTCAAAATATGTGTTTGGAGTGTAATGTGAACCTATGTGCATCATGTCAAAATACGAACCTGCTGCATACACACCGAAAGGGTTTATGTTTAAAAAGACGCTCACGTTCACAAAATACTGGCAAGACACTCACTTACAGTAACACTTTGATTACACATAGGATTAAGCTAGTATGTGGCAAATGCGAGCGTGTCTTTCTACATAAATCCCTTCAAAGCATCTGCAGCAGGCACGTATTTTGACATGACACGTGATGCACATAGGTTCACATGACGTGCCAAACACATATTTTGACATGACGAGCCACACACATGACGTGTGCTTTTGAAGAGCTTTGCAGCAAGAGCCCAACCCAACCACATTGTAACATCAAACTGTAATATGCAGTCTACCTGTCTCCAAATGAATTACCCAGAATCCTCTCTGTTTTTCCACAGTGTAAACTTGAGTACCAGGCTTGCAGCTCCAGCAAGAGTATCACAGTGAAGTGTGAAGGTTCGTGTCCCTGTCTGCCAGCACAGGACATCATCAAACCACATACTGAGAGAAACGGTCAGTCATTTCCCATTTGTCTGCTCTGGACAGAGATAAAATCTTAAGAAATTGCATTCAGAATGGAGACTCAGGCTTTCTTCGCACTGCACATAAATCTGATATATTTTTTCTGATCTGATATTTTGAACCGACTGCTCACACTGTTATTTAGCAAGTGATGAAATCTGATCTTCTTGTTCCTACGGTGTGGTCAATATTTATTGTAGTTTCATCAGTTGCTTCAATAATGTTGTCAGTCTGATGCCTGCTGTTTTAAGATACACTAAAAGTGTGTTTAATGTTTAGAAAAATAGATCTGAGGAACACTAGCTGTACAAAGCTTAAGGCGAGCACATGGAAAGAAAAAAAACACATAATTGTTACTTACAATATGCAAACATGTGCCTTTGTGTATGTATGTATGTGCGTTTCCAGAGGGGACAGATGAAGTTGAACTGAATGTAGTTTTGGAAATGGCACTGGACATTACAAGGACAAGGTCACCAAAAATAGACAGAGCGAGAGAAAGAGAGAAGGACAGATGGATGATTGTGTTTGAACAGAGGGTTCATGTTAGCTTCTGCTTTGGTGCCCAGGAAAAAAATCATGTCTGACATCTTTTAAAAATCTCAATTGGGTCTCCTGAGATTAAGTTAATGAAATGATAAATGAGATCTTAAAATCACAATGAAAAGGAAGTAGCATCTTATTTTTTTCGTCACGCCATATATACCAGAGTGAAACAACAATTATTTTTGAAAATTATAGTAAAGAGAGATTGTTTAGAGGAGGGGAAACGATCTGCTTTGTTTTATCTGCTTTTGATTCAAATTCCTTAAAACGAGGTAGGGATGGGACGATAAATGTCGATATACACTAATAATATGTTGCCGAAGCACACAGCCGATATTATGCACAGCTATTTCATGTGCTACGGCTTTTGAATAGTAAGTCCTTATCAATCTGAAATCACTGTTAGTTTGAGTTGTTTATAACATGCATTTGAAAAAGCAACACTCGTCGAGCATTATCATTATAGTAGGGCTGCATAACGATTAATTGCGATTAATCATTTGCAGATTAAAAGTTTGTGTTTATATAATTTATGTGTGTGTGTGTGTGTGTGTGTGTGTGTGTGTGTTTGTGTGTGTGTGTACTGTGTATAATAATTCAGTAAATATAAACACACACATGTATATATTTAAGAAATGTTTAAGAAACATGATTAACCGGTAGAAATTTGTCAACCGGTAGAGATTTTGGACTTTGAGGTTACGCATCCACGACACATTGCTGTGCACGTGGTCATGAAAACGTAACGTCTGTATGCGTATTTAAGCATCGCAGTTTTAAAACAAGTACTTTAAAGGCATTAAACACACACAACAGATCTATATGCATGAGCTCTTTCTGTGTGAGAGGAGCGTGCAAGTCGCGCAACTGCTGCGCGTTAAGCTCATGAACATTTTTCTCGCTTTATTGGCCTTAAATACATATATGCGTCAAAATTCCCATCTTTGCAAGTATCATCATAAACACAATGTATGCATGCGCATATTGGCAACGTAAGTATGGCAAGAATCAGCAGTGAAGCAACACAGACAGAAAAAGTTATTTTATCAAACTTTATCAAAATTTTCAACACAGATACCACATCCGTGTACTATAGTGGAGTAAATAGAAGACGTAAGCAGATGGCCAAATATAAAGTGGCCAGATACATATATACGTATATTAGTATATTATATTAATGCAACCAAACGCAACAACCAGACATATTGATGCTGGGAAATGTCTCGGTTACGGATGTAACCCTCGTTCCCTGAAGGAGGGAACGGAGACGTCACGTCGTGACCGACGAATTGGGAGCTCGCTTAGAGAGACCAATCTGCTTCGAATACTACTAAAACGCCAATGAACTTGGCATTGAGATATTTGCATAATGCTGGCGCCGCCCCGCCAGGTGCGTATATAAGGCGCACGTGCAAATAGGGAAATCAGCTTCTGTTCGCTGAGAAAGCCGGAAGGTGACCGGCCTAAACAGCAGGTGGCAGCACCTGTGGCGACGGGACTTGACGTCTCCGTTCCCTCCTTCAGGGAACGAGGGTTACATCCGTAACCGAGACGTTCCCTTTCAGTCGGTCACTACGACGTCACGTCGTGACCGACGAATTGGGAATCCCTACCAAAACGCCACTAGGGGCTGACCTCTTCCAGTGTCTGCGTAAAGCCCTCCGGTTCCACTTAAGGATAAGGAGAATTAGGTTTTAAGGCAGAAGGCCGGGCACTAGATGTTCCTTTAACCACACAGTAGTGCCAGCGACTGGGAAGCGCCCTATCTGAGCGGTATAGGGACGCTGCGGAAGCCACCGCCCCGTTAAGGGCTAATGGTGGGCGAAAGTCAACCGTAGTTGAGGTATAAATGACAGCCGTGGCTGTGTAAGCAAAGCAGTGCTCTGCTAAGGGAAACGTGGGCTGGTAGGATTAACCCCACGGAATAATACTCACAAAGGAACCCGTTGGGACACAATGTGGGGCCCTGGCCAAACACGTAGGTTCGCAAGAATACAGCTAGTGAAAGGCTGACAGCCAATGCTCCGCAACAAAGGCTGTCAAGGCAGTGGAGAGAGCAAATCAAACCATTACGCATTTTTGCTCTGTTAGCCTTCCATACTGAAAACTCAATTTGGAGCCTCAGTCGGAGGCTGCAAGCCGACTTGCGAGCCCGCTCTCCGTGCCCTCCCTGGTGAGGACAGAACACGAGAGGATACAGGCTCGATACGAACATTGTAAAATCTAATGAACGTATTAGGTGTCGCCCAACCAGCAGCTCTACAGATGTCTGTTAGCGAGGAACCACGAGCTAATGCCCAAGATGAAGCAACACTCCGAGTGGAGTGCGCTCTCAAATTAAAGGGGCAAGGAATGCCCTGCAAATTGTAAGCTAGGGCGATAGTATCAACTATCCAATGAGACATCCTCTGCTTAGTGACAGCTTTCCCTTTCTGCTGGCCACCATAACAAACAAAGAGCTGGTCCGAGGTCCTGAAGCTTTGCGTGCGGTCCACGTAGAATCGCAGTGCGCGTACGGGGCACAACAAAGCCTCGGTTGGGTTTGCCTGCTCCAAAGGCAATGCTTGCAAGCTCACCACTTGATCTCTAAAGGGAGTAGTGGGAACTTTGGGCACGTAGCCTGGTCTGGGTCTGAAAGTCACGCTCGAGACAGAAGGACCAAACTGAAGGCACGAATCGTCAACAGAGAATGCATGTAAATCTCCTATTCTCTTCACAGAGGCCAATGCTAGTAGGGTCAGAGCTTTCATTGATAAAAGCTTCAGACTCGCAGACTGCAAAGGCTCGAACGGAGGACTCTGCAGCGCTTTCAGCACCATGGACAAGTCCCAGGGAGGAATAGAAGGGGGGCGCGAGGGGTTTAGCCTGCGAGCGCCTCTCAGGAATCTAATAACCAAATCATGCTGGCCCACTGATCTGCCGTTAATAAGTGAGTGATGCGCAGATATAGCGGCGATATCAACTTTAATAGTGGACGGTGACAGCCTACCATCTAGTCTATGTTGAAGATATAAAAGCACGATGTTAATAGGGCATTCTCTGGGGTCTTCGCGTTGCGAAGAGCACCAGGTGACGAAAAGGTTCCATTTTAACGCGTAAGCCCGTCTCGTAGACGGAGCTCGTGCCGCGTCAATAGTGTTAGATACCGCCTGGGGCAAATCACTTAAACCTTGCGCGCGCTCAACGACCAAACGTGGAGATTCCACAGGTCGGGGCGCGGGTGCCATAATGTGCCCCCTCCTTGAGAAAGAAGGTCCTTCCTCAGGGGAATCCGCCAGGGAGGGGCTGTCGCGAGGAGCATTAGTTCCGGAAACCAATTCCTGGTCATCCAATATGGGGCGATCATTAAAAGGCTCTCCTCGTCCTGCCTGACTTTGCACAGTGTCTGTGCTATTAAACTCACTGGGGGGAACGCATACTTGCGCATGCCCCGCGGCCAGCTGTGTGCCAACGCATCCACGCCGAGGCTGCCCTCGGTTAGTGAATAAAACAGGCGACAATGGGTATCGTCCGGTGACGCAAATAGGTCTATCTGCGCACGGCCGAACTTCCTCCAAATCAGCTGGACCGTCTGGGGGTGGAGTCGCCATTCGCCGGGGCGCGCCGCTCGGGAAAGCGCGTCTGCCGCTGTATTGAGCGAGCCCGGGATGTAAATGGCACGAAGGGACCTCAGATGCTTCTGACTCCAAAGGAGGAGATGACGAGCGAGATGCGACAGGTGACGAGAGCGCAAACCGCCTTGACGGTTGATATACGCTACAGTCGCAGTGTTGTCTGAGCGCACTAGTACATCCTTCCCTCGCAGCTCCGGAGCGAAGCGTACGAGTCCCAGATATACTGCCCATAACTCGCGGCAATTGATATGCCAATGCAACTGGGGTGCTGTCCACACCCCCGAAGCCGTGAGCTCGTCGTACGTGGCTCCCCAGCCCGTGTCGGAGGCATCTGTGTGGACAACAGCATGCCGGGAGACCTGTCTCATGGACACGCCGGCCCTGAGAAACGCGGGGTCTGACCACGGGGGGAATGTTAGGCGACACGCAGGTGTAATGGTTACACGATGGATGCCAGCGCGCCACGCTCTCCTCGGGACTCGATCGTGAAGCCAATGCTGAAGCGGTCTCATATGGAGCAGCCCGAGCGGTGTCACGGCCGCTGCTGCTGCCATACGCCCCAGGAGTCTCTGAAATTGTTTCAGAGGGACCGCATTCTTCCCTCGGAATGAACCGAGGCAAGTCAGAATTGATTGGACGCGCTCTTCTGTTAAACGCGCCGATAAATCGATCGAGTCCAGGTCCATACCGAGAAAAGAGATCCTCTGCGTGGGGCAAAGTTTGCTCTTTTCCCAGTTGACCCGAAGACCCAGACGGGCAAGATGTTGAAGTGTTAGATCTCTGTGTTTGCACAGCGTCCGCCGAGAATGCGCTATTATAAGCCAATCGTCGAGGTAAGCCAGAATGCGAACACCGCTCTCTCTGAGGGGCTTTAGCGCCGCCTCTACTACTTTCGTGAACACACGGGGAGAGAGAGGCAGCCCGAACGGTAAAACTTTGTACTGATATGCCCGTCCCTCGAACGCAAACCGGAGAAACGGTCTGTGACGAGGGAGAATGGACACATGAAAGTACGCGTCTTTCAGGTCTATCGCTGCAAACCAATCTTGGGGGCGTATTGCACTGAAAATTTGTTTCGGTGTAATCATCCTGAAAGACCTCTTCTGAAGAGATTTGTTCAGGACACGCAAATCCAAAATCGGTCGTAACCCGCCGCCTTTCTTGGGTACTATGAAATACGGGCTGTAAAAACCCGATCTCATCTCGGTAAGAGGGATCGGCTCGATCGCGTCCTTCGCCAGCAGGACTTCGACCACTGCACGCAGTACATGTGCAACGGACGCTTTCACCGTGGTGAAACATATGCCCGCAAATTTGGGAGTGTGCCGATTGAATTGAATTTCGTAACCGAGGCGGATCGTGCGTAAAACCCAACGAGACGGACTGGGAAGCCGAAGCCAAGCCCCCAGGGACCGTACGAGAGGAATTAACGGCACTACCGGTGTACCCGCGGCGGGGCAGCGAGGCGGGACAGGCGGGACTGCCGGTGCGTCTGCCGTGACAGCATAAGCATCTACAGTATGTGTGTGTGTGACACTGACCTGAGCCCGCTGAGGGAAACGGTCGTCCGGTCTCCTCAGCTGAGGACGCAGACTCCGAAGGGGTTGCTGGTGGTCCGGTCTCCGTAGCGGAGAGCTCGAACTCCTCAGAACACCCACTGGCAATAGAGGAGAGGGAGGAAGAGCATCTGACTGCCCGCTCACATCTCTCTCGAACCTCTGGAGACCTGGAGAAGGAATAGGAATGCACTCTTTTTGTGGTTTTGTGGGTGCCGGCTGAGAAGCCGGCGGAACAGAAACAAAACGAAACAAAAGATTTTCCACCCGGCCCTCTACCGGTGGAAGGAGCGGTGCCATCACCGTCTCCCGCTGAGTGATCCCATCCAACTCCAGGTCGCCCGTCTCAGGGCCGCTTCGATTTCCGTTTGCCACGGGAAGCGGGTGGTGCGGGCGGGGCGGGCTGCCGACGGCTGTTCCCTCTCCGTGGTCTAAAAGACGTTCTAGCGGGGGGGGCGGAGGCAGCCGCCGGAGGGCGCCCTCGGCGAGGAGCAGACGGGGCCGCCGGCGCTGGGGGGCGAGATGCAGGTCGCTTGCGCCGGGGCATGATCTGAGCGATCGCTTCCGTCTGCTTCTGGGCGGCGGAGAACTGCTGGGCAAACGACTCCACCGACTCGCCGAACAGGCCTGCCTGGGATACGGGCGCATCCAAGAACTTGTTCTTTTCAGCATCCATCATGTCGGCCAGACAGAGCCACAGATGGCGTTCCTGGACCACCATCGTGGACATCGCACGACCAATCGCCTGTGCCGTGACCTTCGTAGCACGGAGGGCCAGATCCGTAGCGGCCCGGAGCTCCGAAAGCACAGGCGAGTCGTGTCCTCCCTCGTGCAGATCTCTCAAGGCCTTGGCCTGGTGGACCTGCAGCAACGCCATAGCATGCAGGGCTGAAGCCGCCTCTCCACATGCATGATAGGCAGCCCCCGTTAGACCGGAAGACTGTCTGCAAGCACGGGAGGGGAGGGTTGGGCGATCCTTCCAAGTGGGAGCGTTGGCCGGACACAGCTGCATCACAACCGCACGCTCCACAGGGGGGATCCCCGTATAACCCTTAGCGGCTCCATCGGTGAGGGAGGTGAAGGGGGAGGGCTGAAACGGCCGTAAACGGGTAGAATACGGCGACCTCCAGGTCCTGGTCAGCTCCTCGTGCACCTCGGGGAAGAAAGGTACTGGCGGAGAGGGCTGTGAAACCCGGGCAGCTCCAAAGAACCAATCATCCAGGCGGGACGGTTCGGGCTGTGGGGGGTGAACCCACTCCAACCCTACGGTCTCCGCCGCTCGAGAGAGCACGGCCACCATCTCTGGATCGAAATCCGGCGTCACGACCCGTCCGGAAGGGGGGAGGACATCCGGATCCTCAGAGGGAGAGGGCCCACCCTCGGATGCTGCGGTCTCCGTGGACCCGGAGGGAGGCACGACAGATCCAACAGACATCGTAGAACACAACTCTGAAGTTTCCATCGGCACATCAACCGGCTGTGGATGAGGAGGCTGAGAGCCGGAGGACGAATCCCCCGACCGGCTCAGCACAGTGATGCGGAGATCATCCTTCGAGAGCTTCACAGCCGCACCGTGGCGGCGATCAGAGCTCGTCGGACGTGGGTTGCGTTTTTCCCGGAGGAAAGACAACCGTCTCCGTAAATCCACAAGGGACATGTTCTCGCAGTGAGAACACTTACCCCCAGTGAACGCTGCCTCAGCGTGCTCGATGCCCAAGCACGAAATACAACGCTCGTGACCGTCCTTCGGACCCATATACTTCCCGCATCCAAGATCGCACGGACGAAAAGCCATCCTGAAAAGGACGCTAATCTCCGGATATACGAGAGAGTGGCTGCCTTTAACAAGGCACAAAGCTCTCTCGTATCACTCTTTTAGGGAAATTCACTCAGATGCTCAGTTGATGATGCGCACAGGGAAAGGCAACGCACACACTAAACTCAAAACAAAAAGATGCAGAGCCTGTGGAATACTGCGAAGCGTCCGCTGTGGTACTGCCAGTCCAACCAACTTCCGCAATCGATCCCAACAGAGTAAAGTAGCTTCTCAGTAGCAGATACTGCCGGCTTTCGAAGCGATAAAAAGCTGATTTCCCTATTTGCACGTGCGCCTTATATACGCACCTGGCGGGGCGGCGCCAGCATTATGCAAATATCTCAATGCCAAGTTCATTGGCGTTTTAGTAGTATTCGAAGCAGATTGGTCTCTCTAAGCGAGCTCCCAATTCGTCGGTCACGACGTGACGTCGTAGTGACCGACTGAAAGGGAACCATTTTTAATAAACTTTCTGAGTTGCTAACACGTTAGAACCACTGGGGAACAACACCACTTCCGTTGCCAAAATGCGAGCGCAGGCTATTTGATCACATGGGCTGTTAAAGGGTCTATAGCAAGCATCAAGGGGGAGATTAACATTTTTGGTTAAAGATTATAATGGCACATTCACTTATTTTTAAATACAGATAATTTATTTGTAAAAATATAATTAAAGTTTTAAATGTGACTTTAAGGGTAATTCACACTGATCCGAGAAACACCAACAAACATTTGTTTTTCATAATATGAACTCAAACATTTCAAATCAAATACTTTTGAGACCAGATGGACTGAGATAAATGAGTAATAACATTTTCCTGTGGGTGTCTAATTTAGATTCATGTGTTTTCACATGTTGGTGCTTATTTGCCAAAGGCACTGCCGTTAGAAAAAAGCTGTCTGTCTGCCTCTCTGTCTGTCTGTCTGTTTGTCTCTTTTTCTCTCTGTTATGTTTAAAGATGTGAGCAGAGATGAAGGTTCAGTCTGATATGGATTTTTGATGTCTGTATTATAATGACTTTAGAGAACTGACACAATCTTTAATTGGAAAAGTGCTGCAGACATCAGGCAGCGATTTACACAGTCAGAGGGAGGGAACAAGTGTGACAAATCCATTATTTAAATTTTTCTCCATTATTGGTTCATATTTGCCTTTTTCCGTTTATTTCCCCGTTCTTATGCTGTTATCTTCTTATCAGTATTTTCATCTTTATCTGCTTTGTTTCATCTGCTTATGATTCAAATTAATCAAATTATGGTGTCACTTGTGCCCTTGGTGTTCACAATGAAAAAGGGAGGCTGTTGCTTTAGATGTTTTAAAAATGTGTACTATGAGCACTGACAAACTCAACAAGTCTCTAGATGAATATCTTTTATGAGGACACTTATATGATAGTTTGTGCAATACAATCTGTAATTATTTAACCTGTTTATTGGTCGAATTTCTACCTTACAATAACTTCCGTAAATCTCTAAGAAATCCTAAGAATCAGCTTATTCACAAAGTTAAAATACTTTATAAGATAAATATGTAGATACAACTATACGTACTGTTAAAGCACATACGTTTTTTATAGCAGTCAGATCAGATGGACACAGCAATATTGGTGTCATTATTCATGTCGGTCTTGGGATGTGTTTGTTCTTGTGGAACCGTCAAGCCAATCGGCCGAATGTTATTTTCCATCTCATGTTTGCGCCGGCCGACTGAAGGCCAGTAAGAGAAATATGAGCACTAATACTGTAGATATTGTATCTGTCTACAGATCTACAGGTTTTAGAGATCTCTTGATGCAGAGGTGACCCATGCAGCCCTGCAGGTGAACGCGGGTGTGTTTGGGTGAAAGAATGGGTGACAGGGGACATGCAGAGAGAGAAAAGTATGATCTGAGAAAAAAGCGAGAAATTTTTCACTCGCAGCAGGAGAGAAGAGAGAGGAACAGAAAGATTACCTGAGAGAAAACAGTGTAGAAAGATGTGTGTGTGTGTGCCGGTGTGTGTGTGTGTGTGTTTCTCACATTATGTTCTAAGGATTCATTTTTCACCCTTTACACTGAGATATAACACATATACACACACTCATCTTTCTTCATTGGGCCTCAGAGGGAAAAAGCAATATGAGACTTTCAGAGGAAAATTACAACCACGGCTATTTGTGTGTCATTGATGTGTAATACTGTTCCGGGGTCAGTCCTGTTATACTGCACATTTTCATGTCCCTGTCATTTATGTCTAAATATACGGCATGACATATTCACATTCACAGTTTGTGATCGTATTTGTAAAAATCGTAGTGGTTTGGTAAAGTGGATAATGTTGTGTGGCTCAAACAGAAATATTAAAGCTGTTCTTTCTTGAGCTTCACGAGTTTGCATTAACATGTAATCAATATGTTAATTAGATAAAGCATATTTGGTGTGCTGTCCGAGGGGAGGGCTTCAAGCTCAGAATATTAGCCCGAACCCAGAGTACTCCCCCCTCTTTAATTGGGATAGATGTACCAGCAACGATTGAGGTGATGGGATGAGAGACGGATGCTGCAAAAAACAATCATGGGACAGAGGTGAAGGACGCCCATATATAGAGATCTCTTCACGCTTATTGTTTGGATTACATGACCATACTCCTCCCCAATTTAGTTAATAAAGTTAATTTAAAAAAGTATTATTATGCAACAGTCTCACCCCATGTCGTCAATATTTGACGACACTTGACCATTCGTCAATATGTGACGCGGAGGGTATACCTTTCGTGTCATTTTTTGACGAACTGGGGACTTCAATACTATTACGTCCGTTGCATTCTCTTCTCCTATTTTCTTACCATTTTCGCGTCGGTTTAGGGTTAGATTTACATAATGACATCCCTACCCAAACCTAACTCTAACCCCAACGCCAGGTGACAACTGTTTCTAACCCCAACGCCAGGTGACAACTGTTTAATTTCGCTTACACTGTTTAATTTCGCGTACACTGTTTAATTTTGCGTAATCTAACCCTAAACCGACGCGAAAATGGTAAGAAAATAGGAGAAGAGAATGCAACGGACGTAATAGTATTGAAGTCCCCAGTTCGTCAAAAAATGACGCGAAAGGTATACCCTCCGCGTCACATATTGACGAATGGTCAAGTGTCGTCAAATATTGACGACATGGGGTGAGACTGTGTTACATTATGAGTGTTGTTTTAATTGGTGATAATTGTTTTCTTAAAGGTGCAGTGTGTAATTTTTAAAAGGATCTCCTGACAAGAATGCTAAATAATATACAAAACTATTTTATAAGAGGTGTAAAGACATTTTAATAATGAACCATTATGTTTTTACTACCTTTAGAATGAGATGTTTTTATCTACATACACCGAGTGTCCCCTTACGTGGAAGTCGCCATTTTGTGCCACCATGTTTCTACAGAAGCCCTTAACAGACAAACTTTTTTTTACTAAATTGTCTCAATCAATGACATGTTTTTCCGGTGGTGGCTACTGTAGCTTCTCTATGCGTTTTAAAAGCGAGGGAAGAGCAGTGGACTGAGCCATGGTTGCAATTCGCAACCTCACCACTAGATGCCACTAAAATTTACACACTGCACCTTTAATATCATAAAGGGTTCCCGTTCGGTCTTAAAAAGTCAAAAATTCTGAATGTTAAATTTAAGGCCTTAAAAGTCTAAAAAACGCCCAAGTATTAAGTTTCTTACTTTCGCTCATTCCCAAAAAAAGCGGAAATAAAATAGTAATTTAAAACGCTGAAGAACTAATCAGTGGCGAAGGCAGAAAGTGTATGATGGGTGGGCCTCTAAAAAGAAAAATTCCACACTTTGTACGTCATAATCCACGCAAATCGTGCCATAAACTATATTTCAGCTTTTGTGACACTGCAAAAAATGACTTTCTTACTTAGTATTTTTGTCTTGTTTTCAGTAGAAATATCTAAAAATTCTTACATCAAAATGTATTTTCTTGATGAGCAAAATGACCTAAGAAAATAACTAGGTTTTAGACAAAAATATACAAGTTAAGTACATTTGTGCTTAAAAAAAGCTAAAATATCTGCCAATGGGGTGAGAAGATTTTGCTTGAATTAAGTGTTTAAGAAAAAAGTATTGAAAACTTATTTCAAGATTTTTTTTCTTACTCCATTGGCAGATTTATTTGCTTGTTTGAAGCACAAATTCAAATAAATTGTATATTTTTTCTATATACTAGACTTTTTTAAAATACTAAGTAAGAAAGGCATTTTTTTGCAGTGTACACTGCAAAAAAAATATTTTAAAGAAAAAAAATCTTAGTATTTTTGTCTTGTTTTCAGTAAAAATATCTAAAAATTCCTTGTCCATTAAACAAGCAAAAAATGGGGTAAGCAAAAAAATCTTGAACAATTTTCTTAAACACTAAATTCAAGAAAATTAGCTTACCCCATTGGCAGATTTTTTGGCTTGTTTTATGTAAAAAATCACTTAAATTTGATATTTTTGGTCTAAAAACTAGACTTATTTTCATGGGTCGTTTTGCACATCAAGAAAAAGCATCTTAATTTAAGAATTTTTAGATATTTTTTACTGAAAACAAGACAAAAATACTAAGAATTTTTTTTTTCGTTTCTGTGGGTTTGGTGAGAAACAAACCTTAAATGTAGTTTTGTATAAGCAAAAATCTTTTCTGAGTTAATTTAACCAACTAGCTCAGTGCTTTGAGCATTTGCCAAGTTCTGAAACATAGAGGACCCAGAAGTGAAAAATCAACACTGCTTTATTAAATATCAACTTAACTCTTTCCCTTTCAGCATTTTTCATGATTTTCACAAAACTTAATGCCTCCCAGAAAATGCTCTTCTTTAAATATATAAACATACAATATATTAAATGAAATAACAGACCCTCTGTTTTAAAAAAATCCTACCTTCATTAGTTTTTATCACCTCTCAAATATGGGTAGCTTTCTTCAAAAACACCAAATTTTGAGCAAAAAGCTAAGATAATTCCATTTGCCCTAGAACGATTCTTCCGGGTTTTATAAGTTGCTACCTGGTGGATAATAGCAGTATTGCGGATTGATGAGATAATTCGTCAATGGCGGGGAAAGAGTTAAACAGTTGGGCCGTCGAGTCACGAGCCACCAACAGCGAGTCAACTTAGTGTTACACAGTTTTCACTTTGGAGGCTTTTGTTTACCTCACTGCTCCATGTGCGTTTACTCCTTTGACTTTTATATTTCTCTCTGCTGCAATGCACTCGAACCTAATTCATCTCGCCAAAAAACAGCAGCGATTGGCGAACGAAAAGTAAGAAAGTACAGCAACAAACCATATATTGCCAAAAACCGCAACTGTCTTCTTTTAGGAACAATTAAAACATTTTTGATAGTGCAAATAGTTTAGGAGTTACGGTAAAATGAATAGTAATATGTGCCTATAGGCAGGTGCACAACGTGCGTACACTGCTTATTACACACACAGCAACACACAAACATGCCAAATATTAAAAATGAAAGGATTACAATGTAAATATTACTATTGATAATTGCCTGCATGTCATAATGGATAGTGATTGCATGTATCAGAATTACTTATTTGCAGTAATGACAAATGTAATTGGTTTCCTCTCTGGAGAAGAGTTCAATCTTTGCTCTTGCATGTAAATAGCAAATCCACCAACTGGCTTTTAAAAAGAATTGGAGATGAGATTCTGATCGGTTTATTGCATTGGTTTATTTTAACTCCCAAAACACATCCATGATTCATTAAGAAATCCCATTTGGTCCATGTGCCTGGCGTGCCAATAGTTTTTTCTGTCGCTAAATTAGCAAAGGTAAATTTGGACATGTCCTAAGTGCACCATGCGCTTCAGACCATGCACGTCGATCGTTTTTGTTTTCATCCTGTTATGCATTTTCTTGCTGTTGTCTTCGGAAACACAACATTCCTGTGGGTGTTTTTAATCTCATTACAGCTCTCCAGAACATTCAGCGTATGTGTGAATCTCAAGTTCATCTGTCTCGCATTATTATTAAATACATCAGAATAAATGTCATCCGAGGATTTGACTCTCTCTTACTGAACATTGTTTTCAAAGGTCAGACATATCAATATCTCTCACAGGCAGTTTAAATGATATTTCTGTGTCTGCCTCTCACATTAAGCAATGATGTACGATCGCTTAAATGTGTTTATTGCTTTACATTAGACTGTATCTGATGCTTTTCCCTGTCACATTATGTGCGCTTGCAATCTTATAGCTGCAATCCAGCTGCAATGAAACACAAAATTGCAGGTTATTTAACGTACTTACCTTTATAGTCAAATAATGACGTCAAACTTACTTTTCTTACGAAAACCTCCTGAATGTTCAAATTATAAGTCATTATTCAAGCTTATCATTTTGGGTCTTGGTAAGGTAAGGACACTCAACAACAATTTTTGTTTATTGTAACGAAAAAAGTATTGCAGCTTAATGCTTCTTGCACCAAAACTAGTAATTAACTGCTGTTAGTTACTCATAATTATATTTTCAGTCTGTAGTTACTGTACCATTAACACTTTCTATAACCCCTGTTATATGTGCCGTACCTCTTTGATTCCGTTCCTCCCATTGTGACCCATTTAAGAAATTCAAAGTATTACATTTAGTGGTTGCCAAGGTGATTTTAGAAGAGGGTTTAGCCATTAAAAGGATGTTGATAGCTGGTTGCTAGGGTGCTTTGAGTGGTTGCTAAGCGGTTACTTATCTTGATGGAGGTTCATTACGATCTGAGTAGTTTCAGGACGTTTAGTAGAGCACCTGAGATTAGTTTAAGAGTTATGTATGTGTTGAAGGTGACTCTTGTTCTTTAGAGAAGGCTTCTGTCTCTGGATGTCCTACTTTATTCTCTGATTACCCATAATTCAGTGTTGCTTTTCCCTAACGTTCCTTATGGGAAGATACATGGAAGATACACAAGTGTGTGTGTGTGTGTGTGTGAGAGAGAGAGAGAGAGAGAGAGAGATAGAAAGAGAACACACTGGTGAATTTGCATTGTTGGCAGACTTTATGAATTATCTGAAGAGCTGAGCAGCCACACACTGTCGGCGGGTGGCCCTGTGGATTACAGTGTACTTTGATTAAAGAAAGTAAAAGGAGCTCAAAGTTCAACAGAGTGAGTCTGAAAAAAGACAAAAGGAAACGGCAGCTAATTAATTAATGATCCTCGGTTATCAGCGTTTCCCTCTGTTAGTCCTGCATTTACCGATAGACGAGAGAAGATAACTGCTCGCTCTCCCTCTCACACACACATGCATTTTCTTTCTTTGACTGCAAGCCAATTAATTAATCAAACTCTCTTGTAGATGAAACATCTAATAGTATATGTGGCCTGTAGAGGCTTACAGCATGCGTGAGTGTCTCACACACATAGATCTTACTGAGAGTTAGAGGTATTGTGAACATATGGTGCTGGAGAGAAAGATGTGTGTCCCAGAGCAAGATTTCACAAACTCTGTGATGAAATGCAAAAAACAAACAGCTTGTGGGCTTTAGTGACTTCATCTGCCTGATTGATATTCAACTTTCAATTAATTCAAACTGTTTGCTTGTTTATTTAGTCTTCAAAAAATTGTTTATAAAAGGAAAAACTTTAACACCATAAGATTGCAAACATAAAACATAAAAAAGTAATTGTTTAAAAACTGTACACATTAAGAAAGTAAATTATTTCATCCAGTGTTAAGAAAGTACACTAACATTTAAACATTTTCTCAAAAAAAAGTTTACTGTATTTGTCTTCTTATGGATGTTTCTTTTGTTTAGTGAGAATGTCTATAAAGCGTTGTGTTAGGGCCTCTGGTCTTTGACCTCCTGTAGTGTGTATGGGTTTGTTGAGTAAATACAGTAGTGTGCTGGTGTTTGTTGATTAAATACAGTAGTGTGCTTTTTGTTGAGTAAATACAGTAGTGTGCTGGTGTTAAGTAAATACAATAGTGTGCTGGTGTTTGTTGAGTAAATACAGTAGTGTGCTGGTGTTAAGTAAATACAGTAGTGTGCTGGTGTTTGTTGAGTAAATACAGTAGTGTGTTGTTGTTTGTTAAGTACAGTATTGTAGTATTGTGTATTGTGTTGTGTTTATAGTAGGTGTTTGTTAAGTAAGTGCAGTAGTGTGTAAGTGTTTGTTGAGTAAGTACAGTGGTGTAGGTGTTTGTTAAGTAAATACAGTAGTGTGTTGGTGTTTGATGGGTAAATACAATAGTGTGTTGGTGTTGAGTAAATACAGTAGTGTGCTGGTGTTTGTTGAGTAAATACAGCAGTGTGTTGGTGTTTGTTGAGTAAATACAGCAGTGTGTTGGTGTTTTTAAGCACAGTATAGTAGTGTTGGTGTTTGTTAAGTACAGTACAGTAGTGTGTTTGTGTTTGTTAAGTACAGTACATTAGTGTGTTGTTGTTTGTTAAGTACAGTATTGTAGTATTGTGTATTGTGTTGTGTTTATAGCAGGTGTTTGTTAAGTAAGTGCAGTAGTGTGTAAGTGTTTGTTGAGTAAGTACAGTGGCGTAGGTGTTTGTTAAGTAAATACAGTAGTGTGTTGGTGTTTGATGGGTAAATACAATAGTGTGTTGGTGTTTGTTGAGTAAGTACAGTGGTGTGTAGGTGTTTGTTAATAAATACAGTAGTGTGTTGGTGTTTGTTAATAAATACAGTAGTGTGTTGGTGTTTACAGTAGGTGTTTGTTAAGTAAGTACAGTGGTGTGTAGGTGTTTGTGAAGTAAATACAGTTGTGTATTGGTGTTTGTTGGGTAAATACAATAGTGTATTGGTGTTTGTAAAGTAAGTACAGTATTGTCTTGGTGTTTACAGTAGGTGTTTGTTAAGTAAGTGCAGTGGTGTGTAAGTGTTTGTTAAGTAAGTGCAGTGGTGTGTAAGTGTTTGTGGAGTAAGTACAGTCGTGTAGGTGTTTGTTAAGTAAGTACAGTAGTGTGTTGGTGTTTGATGGGTAAATACAATAATGTGTTGGTGTTTGTTGAGTAAGTTCAGTGGTGTGTTGGTGTTTGTAAAGTAAATACAGTAGTGTGTTGATGTATGTTAAGTAAATACAGTATTGTGTTGGTGTTTGTTATGTAAATACAGTGTTGTGTTGGGGTTTGTTATGTAAATACAGTAGTGATTTGGTGTTTGTTAAGTAAATACAGTATTGTGTTGGTGTTTGTTAAGTAAATACAAATGCGTGTTGGTGTTTAAGTAAATACAGTAGCATGTAGTTGTTTGTAAAGTAAGTACAGTATTGTGTTGGTGTTTGTAAAGTAAGTGCAGTATTGTGTTGGTGTTTGTAAAGTAAGTGCAGTATTGTGTTGGTGTTTGTAAAGTAAGTGCAGTATTGTGTTGGTGTTTGTAAAGTAAGTGCAGTAATGTGTTGGTGTTTGTTAAGTAAATGTAGTATTGTACTGGTGTTTGTAAAGTAAGTACAGTAGTGTGTTGGTGTTTACAGTAGGTGTTTGTGGAGTAACTGCAATAGTGTATTAATGATTGTTTTACATTTAGATTTAGGCATTTAGCAGACACTTTTAGTCAAAGCCACTTACAAAAGTGAGGAAAACGGCAAAGCAATTTGTCAAAGGAAAGCAACAACATGAGAACTGCCTTGCGAGTCCCTTACAGTTTACGAAGTTTTCACCAATCATTAGAAACACAACCTAAATAGAGAGAGAGAGACAGATTCGTTGTTTTGTTTGTTTTTTAATAGGCAGTGTTTGTATCAAGTTGTCAAGTGTTCACATAAGAGATGTGTTTTTAGATGTTTTTTCAATGTTGCAGAGAAGTGGCTGACTGGACAGACGGAGATCATTTCACCAGCAAGGAACGGTCGATGTGAATGAGCGGGAAGTGATTTTGTACCCTTTAGCAAAGGTACCACAAGGCGTTTCTCATTTGCTGACCACAGGGTTCTGGATGTGGTGTAGATGTCTAAGAGGAATTGGAGGTATAGTCGGTGCAGAGCAAGTGACGGATCTAAATGTGACTTAAACTTGATGCGGGCAGTAACTGCTAGCCAATCATTAGAACATTTAGTGACATGTGCTCTTTTGGGCTTCTGGAAGACCAGTTGAACTGCATTCTAATCAAATGGTTTGATTGCCTGTCCAGGAAGACAAGCTAGCAGTGTATGGCAGTAATCCAGTCTAGAAATAACCATGGCATGGACAAGAAGTTGTGATGCATGCTCAGACAGATAGGACCTGATCGTTCTGATATTGTGAAGTACAAATATGCATGAGCGTGTTGTCTTTGCAATGTGTTCTCTGTAGTTCAGCTGGTCATCAAAAATTACACCCAGGTTTCTGGTTGGTGTTATGGTCACAGTCCCATATTCGATGGTGAAATTGTGCGGCACCATGGGGTGGGCCGGGAAGACAAGATGTAGTTCAGTTGAGTATTGTAATTTTTAAGGGTTTTTGGTATGATCCACTTGTGCTGAACTGTGATCATGAAAAACCCATAATCCTCCATTCTGGCAGGAGATGAATCCCTGAAGATCTCAGTTCATCACTCTCCAAACATTTCCATTTACCCCAAAATCTTTTGGGACTTTCCACTGACCACACATCAGCTTTGAGCACACACCTTTCTCACCAGGTTCACATGCTCCTGCAGCGTACGTCTCTGTGTCTGGAAATAATGTGTTTCTGAGCTATAAGACAGAGAGAAGAGAGAGAGTGAAAGCAGGTTTTTTTATACCACAGAATTGACAACACCCACTCAACATATGCAAGATAAACACAACCCCCAATTCTCCACACACACACACACGCACACTCTCGATTTGCATTTACAGAAACTGCTCATTTAAAAAGATTAATTCTTTTAACCACATTCCCAGTTTCATTTTAATTAAACAGCGCTTCAAGCACAGAAGCAAACATGCAGAAATGATGAAGCTCCATCAGGAATACACTCTCCGCAGCTGTATGTCAAAGCCCCTCAGATAAGAGCAAATGAACTCGGCCATCTGTCTTCACCAGCGAGGGTTACTTCAAAAATGTATTCCGTTACAAATCTTGAAAATGTAACTTAATCCATAATGTAAATATCATCTGATGCTACTTTTGGTTGCTTTTGGGTTGAAAAAGATTGTAAAGAATAAAGAAAGAGCGATTATTAAAGCTGCAGTGTGTGATTCATCTGCAGCTGGCGGCAGCAAGCAGAGTAAACTGTGTGTTTGATTGCGGGTGACCTGTTTAGTGGACAAGAGTGTCCGGCTGGGTCATTATTTAAAAAAAATATTTTTTGGTTTGCTCTTGTGTGTGTGCTGCTCTGGAGGACATTGCTGAGAGCATCACAGTGTTTTAACGTCTTGTTAGTAACATGTTAGAAATCAGATTATGTCCTTTTGTGTTGAATGTAACTTTTGCTTGATGACACAGCCAACTTTCCGGATGCTCTGTATGGAAAAATGCACCTACGATACTTCTTACAGTGTTCTTTGGAATCAATCTTAAGGAAAACACTTAGATTGTCTTAACACTAGGAAATCTCATCAAGACAATTAAGAAATAGCCTTGTTTTACTAAATGTGTGTGCGCATATTTATAAAACAACATATGTGGACAAGATCATTGCATAGTACTACAGCTCGGCAAAGCTCACTTGTGGGGGTTTAACACTGTATACCTGATAGTTTTTTGTACCACCTCAGTTGAGATTCCAAGCGAGCCATAATGATACTAAATGTGACGTGTAAACACTGCAGATCACTGATTGGTCAGAAAAAATCGTCACCACCAGTGTCATAGCTAAATGCAAGATTAGCTTACCCCATGTGCCATCGAGCCAACCAAGCAATGTCCTCATCCGTGCTTTGATGTACAAATTGACAAGCCAACCGCATGGATGACAAGCAACCGCAACAACTGCAATGTTCACGTTAAATTCATTCACCTTTTTGTTTTACACATCATACATGTATTATAAAGTAGAGTGACTTTTTTTCGTAAAAGTTTCAATTCAAAATGTCATACTACTGTAAGTTATTCATATTTCGTTAAGTCATACAGTAAATGTGTGAAAAGCCTTGGGCACGCAAAGTGAAACTGAGATGACATAATTAGGGTTGTCTGCCTCTAAATGCAGTTTTAAAGTTAAAAATAAACTGGTCAACACAAATGCAAAGCACCATAATACCACAGATTGCTTAGCAACATTAAAACCACTTTTAAATAAAAACTTATAAAGGTTTTAACTTAAAGGTGTATCCACAGCCTCCGCACCACGGATGAGCGAGTTGCAGCTGATGTAACATTGGTGGCTTTATTGTTAACTGATTAAACACTTGACTTTCACCTATTTATATATGCAAGTTTTTCTTCAACAATATCTGCATGAAACATTATAAACATGGCGATAATCTGCCGACTTAAATGTTTCAGTATGTCCTCTACGTTATTACAGAGTCTGCTTTATTCATCAAGATGCTGAAAGCATTCTTTAGAAATGTTGGCCCATATTAATAGGAAAGCATCTAGAAGTTGATTTTTGTGGGACGGGGGCTTTGTAAATTTGCATTTAACAAGCCTAAACGATGTTCATTTAAAAATATATATTTAGCTGTAGTATCGCTTGTGTTAATCTTTTTCTCATAAAGTGAAAGACATATAGCACCCTGTGTTGTATCTCAGTTCACCTCGTAGTTCTGGATTTAAATAATAATATTATTTTAATAATTGTAATAAATAAAGGCTGTATAAGTCGCGCTAGTGAGCCATGCAAAATCACTGCAAGGGAAATTCCTTCACTGTGACAACCCTAACACCATTCAATCAATATGCTTCATTGCTCCCAAGTTTGTTTGTATCGAGTTTGCGATGATGTCACAGCTGTAGAGGCAGCGCATCCCACCCACTTTGAAGTGGTGCTAAACTTTAATAAAAAAGCAAACTGAGCCAAAGTAAAGCAAACGGAGCTACGTGACGCCGAGTCATACCACACAATGAAAAAGCAACTATACATACAGTAGCAGCATGACTTTAATCATGAATACCTTTAATAAGTGGTAAGGTGTAAAAATCACCTGTCTGTGTGGTCATACCTGTGTTTACAACTGTTAACCTGACAATAATCAAGTGATAAAAAGCAACCATGGAAAAAAAGTTTGTCATGCATAGATGAATCTGATTAATACATTTTCTTTAATTCATCAGCTGGATGAGTTTAACAACCCAGATTGATGAAACTTCGAGTCTCTATTCACTCGCAAAAAAGGCATTTTGTATGTTTAAGTGAAATTTTTTTTTAATCAGTCGGTATTTGGGTTATTCTTTACCCTTCTCTACAATTATTCTTCGCTTTGACAAAGGATAAGGGGACAGTAACAGAAATTATGTTTCAGCAAGGCCACAAAACAAGTGACCTCTTCAGGCTTGAGTGCCGAGGTCTCTAATTATAAGTTTTACAGAATCTACTTATCCCCCTTATTTCTCTCGCTCTCTCTCTCTCTCTCTGGTGTGGAGTGCATGCTAATGTTTAGTCTGTGATCTGTTGCCCTGTTTTGTGCCTAATTAAACAAGAGTAATTCATGTTCATTTAGCCGCTTTTAAAGAGCTGGGGTCTCTGAGTGCATTTCAAACTCACTTTTAGTAATGTATGATATAATCCTGAACTTTAACACACACACCTCCACACTGAAGTGTCTGAACACTCTTATTAAAGATGATTCACTCTTTTAAACACGAGCACAGCCAGTGAAATATACAGCTGTAATGCCTCATTTAAAAAATGTTTATCTAATTTAACTACTTAATGATAATAAATTATAGCATTGCGTTACTGTGTGTGCGTGCGTGCATGCTTGTTTCTTTTTTAAAGAAGAGCATGAGAGGATGACAATCATGTGACCTTCTGTCTTCTGTAGGACACAACAGCAGATGTTTTGCTGAATGTTCTCTATTGTTTCCATTCAATGAATGAGCACAGATGTTGTTGAGCTTCAAAAATAACAAAAGTGACAGTCCTCTTAAGTGTATGATGCTTAGGAATCAACTGTAATTTACAGACAATCAATTTCAGCTGTGTTTTTATGTTATTTGTGACCATGGACTACAAAACCAGTCATAAGTTCCAAACTCTTCAAATAACTTATGGTTTTGTGGTCCATGGTCACAAATGACATAAAAACACAGCTGAAGTTGTTTGTCTGTCAATCCATTTTGACTTATTTGGGTAAAAATGTGTTTTTTATACCAAGAAAGTGACAAGATGAAACCCACTGTTTTCTGTTACAAACCTTCACATAGCATCTTTAGGTTATAATAACATAAAAAATTCAAATCCATGATTTGATTTTCAAAGATTTATTATAAAAAAGATTATTTTTTTCTGCAAAATGCAATAAATCTCTGTGTACTAAAAGTGCCGTCATTAATGTTTACAATGCGTGGAATGGTGCGCTGTGATTGGTTAAGCTGATTTATTGCATTCTGCATAGAAGGAGGACTAGCGTTTGTCGTGGTTTGGAAAAAAAGGAGGAAAGATGACGGAATAACACGGCGGATATCAGATTTTCCGTAAAATGAAGAATTGAAGAATTTCATGGCCTGATACAATACAGATTTTTGCGCTAAATAATTATTTTTTAAATGGCGCTTATTGCGTTTTGAAATTTCCCCAGTCTCATGTAGATGCGAATAAATAACACAAAGTGTGAAAATCGTGCAATATATTGCAAATTACCAGTCCTTCCCATTCACTTAAAACAGCGCATCTTTTTTGTTGTTTTATTTATTGGTTTCTCAATTTTTATTAAACCATTTTCGCTTGGGTTTAGGGTTAGATTTGAGATTTGCTTAAGTAGGTTATTTAATATACAGGTTTCTCCATGTTTTTGTATATTTTTAAGCCATGGTCGCTTGGAGTTGGGGTTAGAATTGGGGTTTGGGTTAGGATGTAATTTTTATGTAACAAAAAGTTGTTCTAAACCCAAGCGAAAATTGTAAAAAAATAGAAAAAAATTGAGAAACCAATAAATAAAACGACAAAAAAATGTGCTGTTTTATGTGAATGGGAAGGACTGGCGTATCATATGCGCGCTATATTGGAATTTGGCATATGTATTGTACGAGTTTTCACACTTCGTGCTATTTATACACATCTCCATAAGACTGGGTTCAAAATTTTGCAATAAATAAATTATTGTGATTACACTTGTCTGTCTGTTATGCTTTTTATTTTTAACAGTATATGATCTGTTTTGGGTAGTACTTTACACTGTTAAATAAATAAAGATACAAAGCTATCACTGGGGCAGTACCCTTTAAAAAAGGTCCTAATATGTACCATTTAGATACAAATACAGTATGCATCTTTGAACTCCCAATATGTACCTTTGAAGTACTAATATGCACTTTTTGGGTACAAACGTGTACCTTTTTGAAAGAGTACTGTCCCAGTGACAACTTTTGTACCTTTATTTTTGAGAGTAGCAACTTAAAATATATTTTAAATGCTATTTTTACAAAGGTTTTCCTACACATTTCTGTCCATTACGTTGCATAATATAAAAAGAATTCATTATATTTTACATTTTTGGTATAAAAAGGGTTTGGGTTTAGGGTAAGGTTTGGGCTTATTGCGTTTTGGACAAACCCTTCATTTGTAGGAATGGCCAACAATACATTGTTTGGGTCAAAATTATAATTTTTATATTAAGTAAAGATATTTTGTAAATTTCCTATCAAAAATATATAAAAAACGTATTTATCATTAGTAATATGTGTTGCTAAGGACTTAATTTGGACAACGTAAAAAGCAATTTTCTAAATATTTTTATTTTCTGCACCCTCAGATTATTGTCCTATTCTAACAAACCATACATTAAAGGGAAAGCTTATTTATTCAAATGTATAAATCTCAATTTCAAAAAATGTACTCTTATGACTTTTGAGCCCTATGGTTTTGTGATCCAGGGTCACATTTGTCATCATCCATTTTATTTTATAGAAAGTGAACCTAGTGAACTCCTTTTTATAATCCAGATAAAATAACATTACATTGTGACAGTATTTTCATTTGTGGCTATACTGTGCCTTTAATTAAAGTAATAAAAATAATCCCTATCTCATACTGTATGGCACAGTAAAATGTGTTTAACAGAGTATCTCAGCTTTCATTATGGCTGAGCCAGCAGTTCTGTAAATCTGTAAATGACAGAAGCGTTTGTGTGAGTAATCTCCGAGCTGTCCCGCTGTTAATCACACTGAGAGATCATTTTCTGTGAGGAACTACTAATATCTGCGTCTGTTTGAATTAAATGTGTTCACCGTCCAGGATGGGTTTATAATGAAGTGCGTAAATGTTCCTGCTGCTGTTAGCGATTATCTTTAACACAGGCGGAGGACGGCCGTCCCGGAGATGAGAGTCAGCAGTTATCACCGTACGTATGGCTGTGTGCCGGAACAGTCCCGAAATTACTGCCATAATGCAAGAAACTCACCTGTCACTCAAAGACATCCGATAAGAAATTGTTGTGGGCATAGTTTTTGTGTTGTGCTATTAATGTAGGATTCGTGGAACATATACACATTTAATTTCTCAGGGTTGTTTTTTAGTCGTTGTTTCAGTAGTGATTAACTGATTGATTCACGATTCAAATATTCTTTGATATGTTTGTGGAACTAAGCTAAACTACTAGTTAGTGCAGTGATGGTATTATAACGTGTCATCTAGCAGTAATCAATACATTACAGTTTTAAAGCTGAGAGAAAAAGTAAGATATTTGATTTTTTTTAGTTTCTGAAGTTCTGTGTATGTATGAGTTTGTTATTGATAGACAGTGAAAATAATTATATGACAAAAGAAATAATACACACACATTACTATTCATATTATTGTTTGTTTCTTCACAAATCTGTGTGTGTGTTCAGGAAAGTCATTTTCCTGCTGACATTCAGCAAATTCAGAGTTTTTGCTCTTGATGGATTTTAGTGGAAATAAACTCCACATGTTTCTGTCAAAAATCTTTCATGTTTTATGGAAACTTTCCATAGACCTAATGACTTTTATACTATACAAACTATATATTCTATCCCCTTCCCCTAACCCAGTTGTTCTCAGAAACCTTATTCGCACATCAATTTAGGCCCAGAAAATGTTCGTAGAATTGGCAGAGAGGCTTCTGTGTAACATTCTGTGTGAACAAATGGCATGCCGTAGTGAGGACGCGTGTGTCATCGCAATAAGAAGTTATCGTTCAGCTCTTTGTCCCATGGGGAATTAAATGAAGATTAACATTCACAACGAGAAATGTCTGTGAACTGGACTAACACAGAGATCCTTACTATCCGCGCTGAAGCTGAGATCATTCACAACCCATCACACGCTCCTTGTGATCTTATCATAAACAAAGATGCACGCACAGGGTCTTGCGAGAGAGAAATCACAGATAATCAGCAAATTTTAGATGCATAAAAACATACCAAGTGCAGGACTTTAAATACAGGGTTCCCACCGGTCCTTGAAAGTTTGTGAATCTGGGAGGAAAAATTCAAGGCCCTGGGAAGTTGTTGACAACAGTGTTGGGGGTAACGCATTACAAGTAACTTTATGTAATAATATTTATTTTCTGAAGTAACGAGTAAAGTAACGCATTACCTTATAAATGTACACATTAATATTTGAGTTACTTTTCAGTTTATTTAATTTGATAAAAAATTTAATTAAACTGAACTTATACCACGGCCCTGTTGACTGCTTTATTCTGATTGGCTTAGAAATGTTCCAGTGTTTTGTTATTATTTTTTGTAAACCGCACACCTAACCTGTCAAATGTCTTAAAAATAGGCACCAGAGCGATGTTTGTGGTAACCGTTGTATAAGAGGAATAATTGACTTCTTTGAATTATAAGAAAATAATGCACCGCACACCCAACACCACAACAGTTAAGTCAGAAACGGAAATACCTGCAAAGCCTGAAAGAGATCAAGCCTCAGCCAAGTAAGAAGAAGTAACGCAAAAGTAACGCAAACGTAAAGTAAGCATTACTTTCCATGAGAAGTAACGAAGTAACGCAATTAGTTACTTTTTTGGGGAGTAACTTAATAGTGTAATGCATTACTTTCAAAAGTAACTTTCCCCAACACTGGTTGACAATATACATACATAGATATACGGTCATTGAAAGTGCTTGAATCTATTTTATTCAAGATGTTTTCTGAAAAAAAAATCCATTCCTTGTGTAGTGTCGGATAATATCATAAAAATTCTAGACTTTTTAAGCCTTAAATGCCTATATATTCTGTATGTGAATGTTGATTCATACAAAAATGCTTTTTTGCATATGAAAACGTCTCTGGTTATGTAACTGAGAAGGAACATACTTGAACATACTTGCCATACTTCCTGCGTCCATGTAATGCCGTCTTTGGCAATATTTCAGATAGCAATATACTTTCTGTCTCCCGCATCACCTTGTCTTTGTCATTAAGCCTCACCATTGGTTGAACTTGATATACACATTTAGACGCACTTACCCCTGGAGGCGTCCCCAAAGTGTCACCGCAGTGACGCAGCGTGAGTTCCTTCAAAAGGGAACTGCAACAATGTATCTTAAAAGATAACATGATGTAACCTTGCTCTCACTTGAAATGTGTCCCCACATTTAGTCCTTGAATTTGAGGGTATTGGACCTGGAAAGTCCTTGAAAGGTCCTTGAATTTGAAGTTAACTAAGGTGTTGGAACACTGTAAATACATCATGTGTCTTTACAGGATGTGTGTGATGCACACACAGATTTTGGAAAATAATTGGCAGTGTGAATAAACCAAATTCAAACGATCCCGGACAAATCCTGGAAGCATTTTCCGTGTGTGTTTCATAATATTTGTGTGAAAAGGGCTAGAGATTTTGATGTGCGCCCCTTTCCTGTGTAGGGTCCATCCGTTCGTTCACCCACCCCAAAGCAAATTCATGACATAAAACTTATAATTTACAATAAACAAATTGTATTAAATTACACAATGTAGTGCTGTTGGATAGTAGCCTTACTTTTCTAATGTTTAATTACACAGAATTTATGATAAATTTATATATTTTTAAAAATATCATAAAACTGGGGGCCCTCTGGCACCAATTAATGCCTCTCAATTTACAACCACTTGCATAACCCAAACTCAAAACTTAACTCTCAAAAAACTTTCTGTATTTTTTTTCATTTTCATATAAATTTAGTTTGATTCATAAGTCCCCACAAGATGATAAAATACTGGTATTACTAACACTGTGGGAACATTTGGTTCCTGATATTGTAGGGCAGTCTCCAATATGGTTTGCCAGCACGCAGTACCCGCCAAACACATTCTATTAATAGCCTCAATTTATTATTTATTTAATACTTCACTTTATATTAGCTTGGCTTATTTAGCGTTTTAAATGATGATAAAACTTACCAACAAGTAAAAAGATAAAACCAACAAGTAAAACAAAAAAAACAAAAAAGTTTTTGGTCAACTATATCAACTACACAACTACAACACACACACACACACACACACACACACAAACACACACACACACACACACACACACACACACACACACACACACACACACACACACACACACACACACACACACACACACACAATATCATACTGCTGTATTTATTAAGAAAACCTCATAAAAATGATCTTTAAACACAGCAACAGTTTTACACTTCACATGCTTAATTGCTGCAATGCAGGTGTGTTTTATTTGTGTCTGCATGTGTTTGTGCATGTGTGAGCATGTTATTCTTTTGTATAAATGGTCTGTTTTGTGTTTCTTTAAACTGAGATGAGTTTGGCAAGCTTCAAAAGAAGAATATTTCCATCCATCTGGATTACCACACATCTACATTTCTCTCTCTCGCTCGCTCTTGCTTTCTCGCTCTCTCATCTCTAGTTTAGTGTGTTGTGTCTCTGCAGCTGATTCAGTAGGTTCATTAGGATTCAGCAGTGTGTGTTCAGCAGGTTAATTACTGCAGACCCACACAAACTCTTTATCCTGCATGAACACAGATACCACACGTGCCACAGTAACCGGACTCACACTGTTTTACTGCACTTTACTGCAAACTCTCTACTATACCATCAAACGCTTTACAGCCCATCCTTCCTCTCATCAAAGATGTTAAAGTCACAGCTTTGCAGTCAAGTACACTTAACTGCTCTTAACTTCTGTCTGTATTATCCATCTCAAACAGCATCTGATGAGTACAGCATACTAACATTTTTTTAGATGAAATTAGCTTTAGTGAGTTTTAGAGATGCTCCGATCAAGATTTGTGCAGCCGATACCGATTAATGATTTGTTGTCTTTGTGATCGGCCGATACCAATGCCGATTCTTCAAGCTGATATGCAAGCTCTTTGATGACTGTAACTGTTAACATTAGCACCGATGTTGCTTTTGTTATATTACTTGCAGTAATTGGATATATTGTTGTTTTAATAAATTAGCACAACAAATATTTCTTCTGCTAAGAGATATTTAATATGCCTTTAAAAAGTCTTATGCCTGTTAAAAGTAATAAAATAAAACACTTCAGTCTTTACTGTATGAACTAAATATACACACATTCGTATAAAGTACAACAGTTCTTCAGTGAAGAGCAGAGAGTGATTTTATATAGATATGAATTAGGTTACTGTAGCTTTAAGACGTGAGAACGTGTGTGCGTGCATCAAACTCCAATTTTAAACTCCAATAAAACTGTTACATGTTGGTGTCCATTAAAGTCCTGGAATGTTTTCCTCAAAAACATAATTTCTTCTCGACTGAACAAAGAAAGACATCAACATTTTGAAAGACATGGTGGTGAGTAAATTATCTGGATTTATTTAAAGAAAATGCACTAATCCTTTAAACTCTGTTTGCTCGCACACATCAGACAAACATTCATCCATTTTTCACATTGAGGTGACTCTTCACAACTTTTTTATGGTTTTACTGCAATTTAACAAGTTTACGTAAGAATTTGACACTTTGATATTTGATACATTTACATTTATGCATTTGGCAGACACTTTTATCCAAAGCGACATCACAAGGTATACATTTTTTATCACTACAGTATTTGTGTTCCCTGAGTTTGAACCCATGACTTTAGTACTGCAAATGCAATGCTCTACTATTGAGCACGACATAAGTCCCTGGATAATCCTCAGTTATTTTATATTTAAAAAGACATTTTTATAATAATTTCAGACCAGTATGTTTACTGGATCCACACACACGCACATACGATGAAGTAATGTGTTTGTGTTTCTTTATGAATAGTGTAAACCAGAGTTATGATTGGACACAGAGAGATGAATGTGTCCATAGCAGCGCAGAAATATCTGTCTTCCTTTGGTATAATAGTGGAATTAGACCGCTGTGTGTTATCATGTTTCTGTTCAGAGGCGTGATTCGCACAACATTTTCTGCAAAATACTGCAATTTGGAAGTGTTAGAAAAGCAAATGTCTGGTTTATCTCTGCACAACATAACACACGCACACAATGTTTTATAGAGTTTGTGTGTGTTTGTTATAATGTACAGAGATAAACCAGCAAGACTTCTGCTTTCTATAACACATCCAAATTGCGATGTTTTGCAGTCCGCTACATCTCGGTGACATTGTGTTGTTTGTGTATGTATTAAACTTTTATGTTAGCTCTCTTCTAATAGTTGTTGTTTCGCACTGTGATGTGTCTGAGCCTTTGGTCACTTGGTCACTTCATGCATTTTTTTTTTTTTTTGATTTATGAGTCTCGACTGTAAATACAGCAAATCTCAATCTCGTGAGATTTCAGAATAAGCATGGTTGAAGATATGCAGGAAGAAATTTCAATGATAGTGTTTGGAATGATTTTCACAGAAAATTCAAGAAAAAAAGAAAAGGGTGAAGTTGTGGAGACAGCGGGAACATGGTCTGTACAAGTTCATTTTGCATCAACTTCACTTTGTGCTGCAGCATGACTGCTCCTGACTGCTCCCTTTCTGATTGGATATTGTTTAGTTTTACATGATAATCTCGAGGGTGTGCGCGTTTGTCCTCAAGGTTCCCCCCACACATCAGGAAACATGTTTAATATTTAGAATTCGAGATCCAGGTGTCTTCGACGTTCTTCCGATCAGGTTCGGACACTCTTAACACACCTCACACCAAGGGAAAATCTGATAAGATAATCTGTTGAACCATCAAGATAATCGGGACATAGCTAGGATTGTCAGAAGGGGGGAAATCGGCCCAAAATCAGCCCAATTTATCTTTGATGTATACCCAGCATAAGAGAGAAGCATTTTATTAAGCTTTTATAGAGTTTTTGTGATTGTTGCGGGCAAAAATCCTTGATCTTGCAGCACGTTTTCTTAACAAATGCGATGGAATATGCAGGATATTTATGCAATTTTATTTGCGGGACCTTGCAAAAATTGCCGGAACTTGCAAAACTGTTTGCAACTTTTAATGATGTTCACGTCACATAATCACATCACTTCATAACGTTCCCATAGCAACAGGGGACATGGCTGCGCTTGTGTAAAGTAAATGCAAAAATGTTTAACTTTGTCCTAAGATATAAATGACTTTTTGCTACAAAAATGCGGGGAAAATCATGCAAGCCCCGCATATTTTGCGCACAGAAATCTGTCATTTATGCTGCGAAAGTGCGGCGTATTTGAAAAAATGTGGCCCATGCATAAATATGCGGACACTATTCATTGAATCATGCGATTGCATAATTGCATTTTTTTGGAGGGACTGTTAAGGGCTTTTACCCGTCATCGTCCTGTCAATCATTGCGCCATGTCCCTCCCACTGCACATTGCAGCTTGTGCTGGACCACGTGTCCGCTGCCCAACATAATAAATGCAGACTTTTGTTGTTTAAGCATCATTGTAAGTTTTTAAGGGAGCGTAATGAATAGTGTATTTGCATCAGATTAATATCCATTTAGCCAAGACACATTTATTTGGCTGAATTTAAATTTAATAGTTTAAACAAACCAGATAGCTATACGATCAGAGAAAATGCATAAAGCGACCAGATGTAAAAATATTGAATGTAGGAAATCTCATAGATAGTTGTTATCGTGCAGACCCTAATGTTTGACTTCCTGGTCACACGATCATATTGAGACGTGACGTTGATGTGATTGTATTCATGTAGTTCATTTCATACAGTTTCCAAAACACGCATCTATTCTGCCAAATGCCCAAATTCTCATTACCGCTCAAAATGTCAAATTGTAGCCCTGTGGCACTTTTCAAATCGATTTTTGGCCCAATTCCTACTCGTAATCTCAGACATGTTAATTCAAACGAGAATTAAATTTCCACACAACCCTGGCGTTTGTCAAAAACAGTCATTCACAAAGGTAATTCGGCAGGAAATTTTTGTCCTGGGAGAAAATCACTGACATTTTTGTTCACATGACAAATAAAATCACAGACTGTTGTCTGGTATCCCTACGACAAACAATTACTATGTGAATAAGCCTCTGGATTTGTTTCTACTACGTTTTCTGTACCACAATGTCTCTCCTGAAAAGCAATATGATTTTGTAGAGGCCAGATTAAAAACAGAGCACAGTTATTTTATATATCCTCCAAAATTTTCAAAAGAAGTCTCAGTGATGTCTCAACCTGTGTTTGAGATTTATGAAGAAACCAAAATCTCAAGTCAAAGATCTCAATATAAACGCAAATATTTCTTATCGAATTCTTTCAAGGCCAGATGATCTGTGGATGTCCATACAGAATGTCAACAGTTTATTTATATTTTTCCCAAGAGATTTTATGGGAAATATCCAAGACAAGGTTGATACCTAAATGAGATGTGTCATCACCAAACAGATGTGCTCTATTAAACTCTGTTTTTGTTTGTGTGTTTAGGTTGTAGTAATGCTGATTTGAGAAGTTTAGCATCCAGACTCAAAGACTGGTTCGGGGTTCTGCACACGGACGCCAACAGAGACCTTAAAAGTGGCGCAAGCGATTCAACTCAAGGACGTGAGTACCATGTTTGAATGAGGAGATGAAATTCACTTTAAAATCTGTGAAATTTACAGACAAACATTCACCTATCTTTCTCTCTCCGGCAGGTTTTGACACCAGCATTTTGCCGATCTGTAAAGATTCTCTCGGTTGGATGTTCAACAAGCTGGACATGAACTATGACCTGCTGCTTGACCAATCAGAGCTCAGCGCCATTTACCTGGATAAATATGAGCTGTGCATGCGACCTCTGTTCAATTCCTGTGACTCCTTTAAAGATGGAAAACTATCCAACAATGAGTGGTGTTACTGCTTCCAGAAACCTGATGGTGAGCACTGAGGACATAAAATCACACAAACATTTACAGTATGTGCTTTAGTGAATATTCTGGGTCTGTGTGCAGCTGTCACAGACAATCATTTTGATTCACATTTTACTGCTATATTCAGCAATAAGTGCTCCCCTTTTCAAAAGAGAAATTCAAGTTGAATACTTAATCCAGCTGTATAGTCACCACAATCTCCTGCCAATTCGGCGGCTAATTCGTACGACCACGCGCTTTTGACCATTTACTTACGCCCCTGTGACGTTAGGGTTAGGGGTTGAGTTTCATTATGTTTTTATATAAAGTTTTTGTATGATTCACTTTGAATTAGCCAACACATAAAAATATGTACAAATTACTGTGAGATTAGGCTGGTATATCCTTTGCAAAAAATACTTTCTTACTTTTCGTGTTTTTTGTCTTGTTTTCAGTACAAATATCTGAAAATTCTTAAATCAAGATGCATTTTCTTGATGAGCGAAATGACCTAAGAAAATAAGTCTAGTTTTTAGACCAAAAATATATTTGATTATTTAGATTTTTTTCTTACCCCATTGGCAGATATTTTTTAGCTTGTTTTATGTATTTTAACTTCACTTAAATTAGTTTTTTTTTGTCTAAAAATTAGACTTGTTTTCTTAGGTCATTTTCGAACCTAGAGAACACACATGCTGATAAAAATCGTATACCTTGTAATCCACTGCAAGTTGCTTTGGATAAAAGCGTCTGCAAAAAATGTAGCTGTACTTTTCGTTTGATAGTTGACTGTCGGTTCTTGACTGTTTGATCGATGCACGTGACATGTTAAGCTAGGGCCACACCAAAAGCCTTTTTAAATCTTACCAGATTTTCAAAATGTAAGAGATCACAAACATGATTTCACAAAATCTATGATTTACCAGTTTTTTTTCTAAAGTGTGAGAATTTGTCGCTATGGCCCCCACACAACAGGATTTCTGATCGTAAATATTCAATATGTTGACTATTTCCGATTTCCAATCAGAGCGGCTCGACATGCTTAACTCTTTCCCCGCCATTGACGAGTTATCTCGTCAATTAACAGAACACATTTACATGAAAAAACGTGTCCCTGATGAGGTTTTATGTTAATCTGTAATACTGCACTGACCCAAGATATAAAAAAACTGAAGCAATTTTTTTTACAAATTTAAATTTTTGTGTATGTTTTGACAATCGTTCTGAATCTTTAGCAAAATTCCTTCACAAAAATGCAATTATTTCAGCTTTTTGCTTAAAAAATATTTTTTAAGAAAAATACCCATATTTAGGACTTTATAAGCCTAGAAAAAAATATAAATAGGATGAAACGTTTTTTTTTCCCCGTTTTGTTTGTTTGTTTTGAAGGCAAGAGGGTCTGTTATAAATTGATATATTTGTATGTTTATATATTTTTAGAAGAAAATTTTCCTGGAAGTCATTTTGTGAAACTTTTGTGAAAATCACAAAAAAATGCTGGCGAGCAACTTTTCAAAAAAGGCTGGCGGGGAATGAGTTAAGAGCAGATTCAGACACTCTTAATACACCGCGCACTACAGGATCTAATCTAATAAGATAATCGGTTCAACCAAGAAGACAATCAGGACTTTACCTAGGATTGTCAAATGGGCAAAAAAATCGACCCAAATTTAGCCCGATTATCTTTTGGTGTGTACCGGGCTTTAATTGTGACCCTGGACCACAAAACCAGTCATAAGGATCTTTTTTTTTAAGGATTTTTACATCATCTGAAAGGTGAATAAATAAGCTTTCCATTGCTGTATGGTTTGTTATAATAGGATTTGGCCGTATTGGCAATATTTGGCTGAAAAACAACTATTTGAAAATCTAGAATCTGAGGATGCAAAAAATCTAAATATTAAGAAAATAACTTGTAAAATTGTCCAAATGAAGTCCTTAGCAACACATATGGGTGATTCTCACAAAAAGTTGGTTTTAAAAATGTCAAGCATGAAAATGTAAAAATTGCTTAAATTTACTTTTTTTCCCACCAGACATTGAAAAACAAAGTCTGGAGTAAATGGGAACATAAATTAAAAACTTTTACTTATCATTTAACACTTTTTGTAACATAATTTAAAAAATTTGTCCTAAAAAATCTCATTACCGCAACAGTCAGAAAACATCAACACTGACATATTTTCAAAATGACATGACAAACCTGAAAGATTCTTTAATTTGGAGATTCTGCACATGCATTTAAAATCAAAGTATTATGCTTCTATTAATTAAATTAACATTTAATAAGCATCTGTTGCGGTAATGATAATCAAAATGTCGTGTAAGCATTCTGACAAGACAAAATTTCAAATTAACTGTAAAAAAAATGATCTTACCTGGTAGCCATCTTGAAGTAACTGGTCCATGTGCTTGGTCACTCAAAATCAAACTTTATTAAAATTCTGTATGTGTGCTTAAACTGTTCTCAAAAAGTGTTGCGGAGGATGAGAACATCAGGCATGGACACATCATTTTCCTAATTTTTCTTCATTATTATTTTATACATGAATATTCAGTAAATATTTTTTCTGTCATCTAAAGTAGTCTAGCAAAACATCCATTTCTTTTTTTTCTTAATATTTTTGTGTTAATTTGATTAAATTACAACATAACGCATGTTCAAACACAGCCGGACACATTGCGGTAATGAGAAGTTCAGCAGAAAATGAGATAAAATTTACAATTATAAATTCTTTTGTTGAAATCACACATTGTGCAAGGTAGAACACAGTGTTGTGTTAATTCTGATGCTTTTTAATGTTACTGTATTACACATTTTAAAGCTAAAATCATTAGTGCCGTGGTGTTTCAATGGTTTCGTGAGAATCACCCATATAACTAATGATAAATTAATTTTTTTATATATTTACGGTAGGAAATTTACAAAATATCTTTATGTAACATGATCTTTATTTAATATGCTAATGATTTTTGGTATAAAAACTATTATTTTGACCCAAACAATGTATTGTTGGCTATTGCTACAAATGTACCCGTGTTTATGACTGGTTTTAGGGTCCATGGTCACAAACATTGATAAGCGTCTTTTGGTGCACATAATCGCACATTGTTACAATGTATCATTGAAACCAGTTTTTCCTCCTCTGTAACCACTGATAACTGTGTTTTAAATCTCTGTGTCTGTGTTTCTCCAGGTATGCCATGTCAGAATGAGATGAACAGGGTTCATTCTCACAGCAGAAGGAAGACTATGTTAGGTTAGGTCCTTAACTCATCGACATCAATAATCCTGCTTGATAGACTTCATACCTGTATTATGATAGAATGTTATTATTGTCTACACATTCTTATGCTTCATTCTATATATTATAACGAACAGATGGCTATTTTTAATAATCTCTCATTGATTTGATCTGTCTGTCTGTGTCTGCAGGGGTGTATGTTCCCCGCTGTACTGAAGATGGTTATTTTAAAGCCACTCAGTGTCATGCCAGTACTGGTCAGTGCTGGTGCGTAGACAAATACGGCAATGAGATCGCAGGATCCCGCCGACAGGGCAACCCAGCCTGTGGTACATACACAGACAACACAATTATACACACAACACAACCTATGCTACACACATACACAAAAAATGATGTTCAAGATAAAAAAATCTTAGTATTTTTGTCTTGTTTTCAGTAAAAATATCTAAAAGTTAAATTAAATGAAGATGCTTTTTCTTGATGAGCAAAACGACCCAAGAAAATAAGTCTAGTTTTTAGACCAAAAATATCAAATTTAAGTGATTTTGTGCATTAACAAGCTAAAAATGTGCCAATGGGGTAAGCAAAAAAATCTTGAACATTTTTCTTAAACACTACACTCTAAGAAAGGATGTGTTAATTTTAACACATTGTTTTGTGTTAAACTATTTAACACATTATGTGTTATTTTAACACATTGTGTGTCCTTTCGTGTAGATTGTGAGCTTAAATAAATGAAATGGACAACACAAGATGTGTTAAAACAACACAAAGTGTGTTATTCCAAAAATAACACAGAGATGTGTTAAGTTAAGGACAACACACTAGATGTGTTGTCCTTAACTAGACACAAGATGTGTTAATTTAACACATTCATTTTAAGAGTATAAATTCAAGAAAAAATTGCTTACCCCATTGGCAGATTTTTTGCTTGTTTTATGGAAAAAATAACTTAAATTTGATACATTTTGTCTAAAAACTTAACTTATTTTCTTGGGTCGTTTTGCTCATCAAGAATTTTTTCCGATATTTTTACTGAAAACAAGACAAAAATATTAAGATTTTTTTCTTGAAAATCATTTTTTGCAATGTAGACACACACTGCAAAAATGATTTTCTTAGTATTTTTGTCTTGTTTTCAGTAAAAATATCTCAAAATTCTTAAATTAAGATGTATTTTCTTAATGAACAAAATGACCTAGGAAAATAAGTCAAGTTTTAGATAAAAAATATAAACTAAGTAAATTAGTGCTAAAAAGCAAAAAAATCTGCCAATGGAATAAGAAAAATAAGTAGTTTACTTTTTTCATAAACTTTTTTCTTATTCCATTGACAGATTTTTTTGCTTGTTTTAAGCACAAATTTGCTTAAAAAAAAAAAAAAAATATATATATATATATATATATATATATATATATATATATTTGTCTAAAAACTAGACTTATTTTCCAAGATAATTTTGCTCATCAAGAAAATGCAATTTAATTTAAGAATTTTTAGATTACTGAAACAAGACAAAAACACTAAGTAAGAAAAGTCATTTTTAGCTGTGCACACATACCCTGTCACAAAATATGGTCCCAAGCTGTCACTGAGGCAGTGTTGTTTAAAAGGGACTAAATATGTACCAATTAGGTACAGATATGTATACATTTGTTACCAATATGTACGTCTGAGGTACTAATATGACCTCTTTTGGTGCACTTTTTGAAAGGATACCCCCCTGTGACAGCTAGGGACTATTTTACTGACAGTGTACAGACTGGCAGCTGTGTGAAGCTCTATCATCTCAACAGTTTTTATATTTTATATATAATGAATGATGATGTACCGAACACACACGTATATGCCACAAACACCTCTTTGATCTGCCTGTGTGTGCAGAGGAAGATCAGGAGACATCTGGTGACTTCGGTAGTGGCGGCGCAGTGATTCTACTGAACGATCAAGAGGAGGAGTCTCCACAGCATGGCCGGGGGAGACAGAAAGAGAGACGGGGACGGCTTCACCCCCGCGGGGCGATCGAGGACGACGAGGATGCAGAGGATGATGAGATAGGCTACGTCTGGTAGCTCCTCCCACCCATCTTCCACTAATTAACCAGGGACCCATGTTTAAAAATGCACAGTTCTGAAGCCATTCCAGACCCGCCCCCAAACAGCCGACCTCTCCGCTGGTCCGTTTATGTCCTGTTCATTTTCTGGATTCTTGCATTTCTTTCCCACATTTTCTTACTTTCTCTTTCTTTGGCCGGCTGTTCATGTTCTGTCCTCTGATTTCCCTCATTTACACACAAAGATTGCGTCTTTTGTGGGCTCTATACTGCGACGGTAGACATGCATGACAAGATTGTCAAGGGTTTCCATAAGTTTTTTGGAAATTTTTCTACATAGATGGAGGTTTTTAGAGGTGTAAAGCGAAGTTCTCAGTGGTCGTATGCATGAACACCACTTAAGAATGCTGGAGACGACATCTGAGACGTTAAAGATCAGAAGCTGGAGATTGTTGCCAGCTGTCAGGTTGTCCGCTCTTCTAGCGTAGGACGCAACAGGTCGTCTTGTACGCAAACTGCTTAAAAATCCTAATTACAGTCATTTCCACATACATTATGAGCAAACAAGCAAAAGATTCTTTTTTTCGTTTCAGTTGATGATTTAGTGTTTGATTTATTTCTCTCACTTAATTGTTTGAACAGTCTCCAAGTGTTTAAGTGAGTCCTGACCTTTGCATTTGCTCGTGATATATTCGCTGAAGATCAGGAGCCTCGCCTCGACAGAATTCAGACGCGATCAAACGCCTCGTCGATCTGACCTTTTCAAACAACACCAAAATGCTTCCGCTCACAGGAAAACAGAAGGCAAATGAAAAAGCTCTCTCTGTGACGGTTGGAGAGAGCGCTGCCTCGCCGTTTGGCTTTCCGCCGAATTTCATATCATCAGCACATTTGAAGGGGAGAATACCGAGATCTGTGGCCTGAGGTGACGTCTGCTTTTAATAATTCATCCTTTATTTGTCAAACCCAGGGCTGTTTATCAGCTTCAAAAATCTGTTTAAAGTAAGCACTTTTGACTTTGAGTTCGTTTTGTAGAGCAGAACGATTTTAGGTTGTCTTGTTCTGGTCGTTCAAGAATAAAACCTTTTGAAAGCACAAGTCAAGTTCAGTTCCTCATGTTGGAAGTAAAAAAAGTGAAATTAATACGTAATACGCAATGATTTAAAAACTGCTTCACGGCAAATGATGTTTTACTGATGCTCTCGCGCTTGCTCAGCTCTAACGTCAATCCCCACTGCTTGGCTCTATAACACGGTAAAAATAAATGCAGCATTTTTGTCAAATCAACATATATAGAGCATGGAAAATAAGTATTTGACACATCAGCATTTTTATCAGTTAGGGGATTTCTAAGTGGGCTATTGACACAAAATTTCCACCAGATGTAGCCATCAAGCCAAATATTGAATTCATACAAAGAAATCGGAACATTTAAGTGTATAAGTTGAGTCATGGTGGATGGAGTGAAATGACACAGGGAATAAATATTGAACACACTTTATTGAATACTTTGTAGAAAAGCCTTTGTTGGTGATTACAGCTTCTAGACGCCTCTTGTATGGAGAGACCAGTCATCTGCATTGCTCAGGAGTGATTCTGGTCCATTATTCCACACAAATTGTCTTTAAATCTTGAAGGTTCCTTGGGCCTCTTATGAACTTTGATCTTCAGTTCTCCATAGATTTTCTATGGGATTTAGGTCAGGTGATTGACTGGGCCATTCAAGTAAATTTCCTCAGCCTTGTATTTGTCCACCCTCTTTTCATTTTCAGCTTTCTAGTAGATGGCAGCAAATTTTCATCCAGAATGTCCCGGTACATTTCTCCATTCATCCTGCCTTCAATAATATGAGTCTGTCAGTACCCTTTGCTGAAAAGCAGCCTCAAACCATGATGCTTCCACCCCCAAACTTAACTGTTGGTACGGTGTTCTTGGGGTGGTGGGCAGTGCCATTTTTTCTCCAAACATGGTGTGTAGAATGACTGCCAAAAAGTTCAATTTTGCTTTCATCTGACCATACAATAGTCTCCCAATAATCCACAGGCTTCTCCAAATGCTCTTTCGCAAATTTTAACCGAGCCTCAACATGCTTTTTATTCAGCAATGGAGTCTTGCGTGGAATGCCATGGCAGTTCGGTGCATTGCTTAGTTTTCTTTGAAACAACAGTACCTGCTGATGCAAGGTCTTCCTGAAGTTCTGCCCGAGTGGTTCTTGGCTCTTGAAAAACTCTCCTGATTTTTCTTTGGACTCCTCAGACAGGGATCTTATGTGGAGCACCTGATCGTGGCCAGTTTATGGTGAAGTGATGCTCTTTCCATTTCCGGATAATGGCCCACACAGTGCTCAAAGGAACATTCAGCATTCTGGAAATGCACAATTCCCATCAGAATGCTTTTCAACGATAAGATTACAAAGATCTTGAGAGAGTTCTTTGCTTTTACCCATCATGAAGTCTTTTCTGTGTGCCTCCTGGGTAATAAGAAGCCTTTATAGGCCATCAATTAATGACTAAAGCAGCTGATATCAATTAGTACTGATAGGGGGCAGGGTTTCTCTCTCAATACTGACAGATTTCAGGTGATCTCCTGGCTTTCTGTGCCATTTTCCACCTTGTTCTCTTCATGTGTTTAATGCTTGTTCCCTGTGTCATTTCACTTTGTTTATTATGGCTTAACTTGTGTACTTAAATGTTCTGATTTCTTTGTCGAATACTTATTTCCTCCGCTGTATATATATTTATGTTACTTTAACTTAAAATAAAAGTTAAACAATTTAAACTTGTTTTATAAGTTATGTCAACTTATGTTGAATCACCTTGAAAACCAAGTTGTTTCATGCTGCATTTTTTGTTACAGTGTATAGTGTGAATCAAAAACGGATGCTCGCTGCACACAAGTAACCATATACAGTTCCTATAGCTGTCTATGAGTCAGATCTGATCAGATCCAAACACAGCAGAACCCGTCAGTGCTGATCTTAGATCTGTATGAGCACACACACACATTTGTCTTTTCTCACTCACATGAACAGCGTTTGAAAGTATTGAGATCTACTGTGTGTGTGTGTTCTTCACAGAAGGAGATGTTTCGCTCAGTGATTATAGAGGCTGGTACAGATGGATTATATGAGGCGTTCTGCACCCAGAGGGGAAATTTCTGAGCCCCCCTTAGGGATTATGGGTAACAGAGGAAAGAACTGATGGCTCATGGCTCCCTAGCACCTCTTCTGCTTTTCTCTTACTGTTTCCTCTCTTCAGAAAATCATCTTTTTGTGGGGTAGAAGAGACTTTCATAGATAAACATAGGATTCAAATGGACATTTTTAAAGAAGTAGTTCACCCAGATATAAAAAATTCATGCTATTCCATCTAAGCCAGGTGTTCTCAATCTTTATCACTTCAAGGCCTCCCTATTGTAGACAATATTATTTGAAGACCCCCAACTCTAAATTTCTAGCAAATGAAATATACTACAGCTTGACATAACTTGATAGATGTGCTATCTTTACAAAAATAACCAAACACCAGGAAATATCTAGATTTCTAGTTGTTTTTAGCTTATTTTAATGCTTGTTTTGTCTCATTTTAAATATTTTAAGGCCATCTTGAGGTTGCCTTGGAAGTTTGTTGAGCCCACCTTTAGGCCCCAGCCCTCTGGTTGAGAAACACTTATTTAAGCTGCTCTTTAATATTGATAGAAAACATTCAGGTTCATTCATTCATGGTCACCAAATTCTGCTGGTTTGTCTTGTAACAAATTGCTGAATTTGAATAAAAGCAAGAATGAATTTTATGGGGCTATGAAGGAAGAAAAACGTTTGAAGTAAATAGCTATGTTTCCATCCACCAGTTTTTAAAAACAATATGTAGGATTTTCACCATTAGAGGTCGCTATTACACAAAAACACAATAACAAAGACAAAGCTTAACAACGTTTTGAAGCAAAATCAAATAGATGTTGTTTTCACCATCAAAAGATTGCTGTATAACCGTCACTTCGACGCTTGTCCACTAGTGTTGCCATAAGCCGCCTTTCGGCTGTACATGACATTCGAAAAGGCTTTCGGAGTTCGCCCCCTAGTGGCAGTCATCATGAAATTTCAGTTTAATCGTGAATCCTTGCCAACATAGGAGAGAAGCTTATTCCAGCGCAAAAGTCTTCAATCAAAGAATATTCACTATATTCAGTAGAATAAATAAATTAATACAAATGAATAAAACAATAAACAGTTATGAATATATGACAAAGACTAATTGCATACAAAATAAAAGTGCATTTGTGCATAATATATATGTGTGTAATTATTAGGTATATTTAAACACACACACATATACAAATATACATTTTAGAATTTTTTTTATTTTATATATATATATAATATAAATAAATATATATACACATGTAAATGTTTCTTTAATACAGACATGAATATGTGTGTATTTATATATACATAATAATTACACACAGCACACCCTCAATTATGCAAAAAAATGAAAATGTATTTGATTAACACTTGTATTAAACTTGAACTCAACTTTCATACAAAGATGGGTTCAAGTTTACTACAAGTGGTACCTAAGTACATTTTTTAAATACATTTTTAGCACATTTTAGTTCATATTTATGTTGTCTCAAAATAGCACAGTGGTGTACACTTAGATGTTCTTTAGATTATCTCAAGAAGTACTAAAGATTATTTTTTTAGAATATTAAGTACAAAATTTGTCCGCAATAATAGAGCACTTTGGAAGTGTACTTCTTTTTCACCTGGGATCACTTATCAGTAATAAATAGTTTTTAACGTTAAATAGTTACTGATAACGTTAAACAAAAAAGGATTAATGATTTTCCCCTCACAGACAGTTTTTGATTGGAATACACTGATATACATCACTTTCGGTCAACGTATCGCAAATGAAAACATTTTAGCGGATCCAACGCTCAAAGCGAATCCGAAAATTACGCATCCACAGATGGTGGTCACCTCACTCAGCCTCTTTACGACTCTCCATAGGGAATGAATGACTTCCGGGTTATCGGCCTTCATTTGCCGTGTACAGTGGAAAGGCGGCTATAATTTCTACAACAAGAAACTGTGGATAGCGTGGATATTAAGTCACTAAAAGTGCGACAATTACAAGGGAGACGAGATAACAGGAATTTTCGAAACAGGAATTTCTAGGAACTTTTAGGATAATTTAAGTACACAACTCCATAAAAATATATCACACTGTGCAAGTGGTTTTTGGATATTTTATCACAGCTTTAATATGCATTTTGAAATATTGCATAAAAATGGCGAAAACTTACGGGCTTAAAATGAGTTCGATAATTTTATCCAACACTGAAAAAAATGATTCATTGAATTTAATCAATTTTTTTAAGGTAAGTGGTTGAAATCAATTTATTTAAGCTACATTTAAACAAAAAAGATTAGTAACGTAAAATAAAATATAAAACTTTTGTTTAAATGTAGCTTAAATAAATTGATTGCAACCACTTACCTTAAAAAAATTGATTAAATTCAATGAATCATTTTTTTCAGTGAATAAGAGGAAATCCACATAAACTGCGATGGAAACACATTTACTGAATAAAATCCTCGATGCACATCAACAATAGTCATGTGACTTTGACTTTTGCGTAACTGGGGCGCAATGAGATTGATCTCAGTACACAGCATCTGTATAATGATCTTTCAGAACCATCTGTCTTACAAGACTGCGTTCCAATCCTCTATTTGCAAATGATTTTTGAGATTTTCAGATTTTGATATTCCAAAGTTATATTTGCAACTTTGGATGGAAACATAGCTAGCGATAACAATTTTATTTTTGGATGAACGACCCACTTTAAATGTCCTAAAAATATTCCAGTCAGGTTAAGTGAAGGTTCTGAATCTCTCTTTCTGTTTCTCATTCTCTCATGTGATGTCATAAACTACCATGTGATAAATCATGAGCTCAGTATATGTAAATGAAAGACACAGCATCACACACAGACACACACGTATGATCTCATGACATTATGGACTTCTTTGCTGACCCACCTGATGATGACTTTTGACCTTTGAGGTGACCTCTCCCCTGCTGTAGTGCTGCTGTATGTCTGATGCCTGGCCTGCAACTATAACCCCCCCAAACTTACTGTTCCCGTCTCTGCCTGCTTCGCTCCTGTACAGAGGTGCAATAAAAGCTTCATTACACACACACACACACACACACCTGTTCTGCAGCTACAGATTCGATGGCCATATTTGCAAGAGTTTCCTTTGTTAATCCTCTATATTTTTTACTCTGTAAAGACAATAATTCATGTGTAAAAAACGAAAAATGCTGAATGTTCAACTGGAGATGTAATGTAATGATGTCATGTGGCTTTGTCCATTTGCCTTGCCTGAGTCTGGATGTGTTAAAGCCCTCCTGTCCTCCTGACTGTAGTGTAGATATCCCCTCTACTGTACGTGTCTCTCTCTCTCTCTCTCTCTCTCTCTCTCTCTCTCTCTCTCTCTCTCTCTCTGAGTCTGTCTCCGACTCGTGTGTATTTACTAGTGCTCGACTGCTGTGGGTCAGTTCTAAGATGAGTTGATAAACGGCCGGTCGAACACCAGCACAGATCAATGGATGAGTCTCTCTCTCTCTCTCTCTCTCTCTCTCTCTCTCTCTCTCTCTCTCTCTCTCTCTCTCTCTCTCACTCCTCATGTCCTCTATTTACACTTTATCCGATTTCCCTGATCGAGAGTCCCAGTGGAATGTTCTTGTTCTGGGCTAATTCATTTTCTTTGCTTTGTTTTTCTTTGACTTCCTGTTTTGTTTGTTTGTTTGTTTGTTTGTTTTTAACTGTTAAATGGTTCCTTGAGAAAATGTTTGTCTGAATAAAACTGGAGTTTGTCGCCACCCCCTACATTTGCGTCTGTAAACGTCTTACATCTGTCTCGAAAACTGGGTCCACCCGGACAGATGAGTTTAAAAAAAAATTCAGTATGAGTTAAAGGGGACATTTCAGAAGACTTTTTTAATGTGTCAAATAAATCTTTGGTGTCCCCAGAGTACATATGTGAAGTTTTAGTTCAAAATATCATATAGATAATTTGTTATAGCAAGTTTAAATTGTCACTTTGTAGGTGTGAGCAAAAATGTGCAGTTTTGGGTGTGTCCTTTAACATGCAAATGAGCTGATATCTGCACTAAATGGCAGTGGCGTGGTTGGACAGTGCAGATTAAGGGGCGGTATTATCCGCTTCTGACATCACCAGGGGAGCAAGATTTCAAAAACCTATTTTATCACATGCTTGTGGAGAATGGTTTACAATAACTTGTTTACTAGGTTGATCTTATTCACATTTTCTTGGTTGATAAAAGCACTGGGGACCCAATTATAGCATTTAAACAGAGGCAGACACTAGGTGAGTATTTTAAGTAAATTTTCCAAACATATGTGCTTTTTCAGAGTGTTTGTCTTGGGAAAAAAATTACTTTACTAAACAATGTTCACTACATTCTAAAGCATAGAATCATACTGTGTATTTCTTTTATATTGCATATTAAAATTGATTAAATACCTAATTACCTAAAAATTGTTTACTTTTACTTTTCTTGAGTAAAAGTACAAAAGCACTTTTTACTTAACTAAAAGTAAAAAATTACTAGATGTTTAATGTACTTAAAACCAAAATGTGCGCACACGAAACTAAACTTTAAAACAAATTCTGCACATGAAGGTTTCGCGTGAGCACATGAAACCAAACTTTAGATTTTTTTACTCCAACATCACCTTAGGGGCTCGGGAGCATTTAAACGTGGAAAAAGTCAAATTTTCATGGTACGCCCCCTTTAAAACAACTTGGTTTTGTACATGACATTCAGACACAACGGTCGGAGTTCGCCCCCTTGTGGCAATTGTCATGAAATTCCATGCCAACACGGAAGAAAAGCTCATTCCAGCCCAAGAATACAAATATTTACTATAGTGGATTAAATAAATGAATACAAATGAATGAAACAATAAACAGCTAGGCATATATTATATGACAAAGGTCGGCAATATTTTTGGAAAGAAAGTATAAAGACAAGATTATCAGTAATTAGTTATTAATAACGTATTTAAGTGTTACTGATAAAGTTAAAAAAAATTCACCTCACACACAGTTTTTGATTGGAGTACACTACATTCTCTCTTCCGGTCGGCGTATCGCATGCGTTGTAGTCGCACAAATTTTTTTTTTGTGTGGATCCAACACTCAAAACGGATCCGAAAATTACGCATCCGCAGATAGTTGTCACCTCACGCAGCCTCTTTGCGACTCTCCATAGGGAATTAATGACTTCCAGGTTATCGGCCATCATTTGTCGTGTACAGTGTAAAAGGTGGCTATAGATGTGCCAAGAAACTGGATAGTGTTGATATTAACTCTTTCCTCACCATTGACGAGTTATCTCGTCAATTAAAAGAAAACGCTTCACTGCCAATGACGAGAATTTCCGTCTTTCCGCAATATTGCTATTTTCCGCCAGGTGGCGCACTTCCGCAACTTTTAAACCCGGAAGTAACGCCTCACTTGAAAGACAAAGAACTCGGTGTATGTTTTAAAGATCGCTTTGAATCTGATCTCTATCAAAAGTCCTACGCAAAAAGTCAGCTTTTTGCTCAAAATGTGGTGTTTTTGAAGAAACCTCCCCATATTTGAGAGGTGATAAAAAGAGAACTAATGAAGGTAGGATGAAACTTTTTTGTTTTTTTTAAAGCAGAGGGTCTGTTGTTTCATTTGATACATTGTATGTTTATATATTTAAAAAGGACATTTTCTAGAAGGCATTCAAGTTTTATGAAAATCATGAAAAATGCTGGCGCTGGCTGGCAACTTTTTTTTAAAAACGCTGGCGGGGAAAGGGTTAAGTCACTAAAAGTGTGATAACTACAAGGGAGACAGGATGAGCCATTATTCAAAACAGGAATTTCTAGGGATTTTTGGGATAAAATTAAGTTCAATAATTTAAAGGCACGGTTCATGATCTCTGAAAGCCAATGTTGATATTTGAAATCACCTAAACAAACACGCCCCTACCCCATTAGAATCTGGACCTTCATTTGATAGACCCGCCCCAAACATACGCAACCCAGGCAACAATGTTGATTAGTAGACACGGCCTTTACTGCTGATTGGCTACAGGTGTGTTTTGGTAGTCGGCCCGACTTCCTTTTTAATAGTGTTTTTCAAAAATCATACACCCCGCCTTTAACTCGATTTTACAAGTTATGTCAACTTTTCACAGCCAAAACTTAAAAAAGTAGGTTGAATTGACTTCTTGCTGCATTTTTTTACAGTGTAAGACAACTGAAAAATAAGCAAGAAGTATTCAGCTACACAATGTATAGCTTTGGTTGCATACCAGTATATTCAGGGCTGGAAATTGGAGGGAAGTGGGGGGACAGAGTCCGGGGAATGAATTTCTAGGGAACGAGTTATACCTCAAACTGGTATTGTATTTCTGCCATTTTAGCCTTGAGTACATGTAAATTTATTTAAAGACACTAATTGTGGTATTTACATAGCTAAGATGACATGAATGAAAGTGATTCCGGTTTTCTAATCAGGTACTAAATCCCATTAAAAGATAAAGCTCAGTTCCAGAGTAACGTCTGCCTGGAGAAATTTTTCCCGTGACATTTTCTGTGATGTGAGCTTGTGTGGAAACGTGTGAAATATGAGTCTAACCTAGATAAAGACAAAGCGTCTATCATAACGTCAAATCTTTAATATTATCAATGATCTCTGCGGTGATGTATTGATTGTTGTCTGAGATATATAACGCCGGTGGACACGCCCTCTACGCTCCATCAGAACCGCACGCCTGCGTTTTATTGGCTCTTGCAAGGGTATCCGTCAAAGCTAATGATCTCCTGAAGACACGGTCGACGCAGGGCTTTTGTCTTCATTTGATAAGCTTTATTCACTCATTGATTTCAGAAGAGCAGATTTATATGCTTTGATTCATTAGGCCAGCAGCGAAATCCATTATTTTGTCAGTCACTCTTCCTGTATGTCACCCACTCGCGTTCTCATACCATCTCTCTCTCTCTTTCAAGTCTTTCTCTCTTCTATCTGTGTCTCTTTAGGAGGTGCTAACTGCTAAAGTTGCAGTGGGATTCGAGGAGCCTCCTCTTGTTCGGAAATCTTTATTGATCTGGGATCTCTTCACTCGTGGCTGCTCACCTCCGATAAAAGCAATTTTGAGCTGACAGCGTCTGTGGAGTTTATTTACAGACGGCAGTGTGGGAATTTTCACCATCTGGCCTGCTAAAATACCTGCTTTCAACATGCTATTTTTCCCTTTCAGACTATCAGAAAACAAGAGAGATGTACGAAACCCCAGGGGATTGTGGGTAGACACAACATATGCTGCTACTTGTGTCACTTGTGTCTTCTACTCAATGAAATGGTGATGTTACTTTGTAAGGAAACAATACAAGCCGGCGAACATACGCATTCTCTGCAGAGTGATGAATACAAACAATAAAGACGGAAAATTAATTGAGCAGTTTTGTTTAGACGGACAATGAGGTTTATTACTATTATTAAGTGATCTTGCAAACAATACCGTAAAAAGTTACTGAAAAGTTATTTTTCACCTAAAGTGAAATTTGAAGTTGCAAAAACTTAAAGTTTTTTAGATGTAAGTAACGCTTTAAGTTAAACCAACTTTTCCTTTTTTTTACAGTTTATTTACCAGCAAAATATATAGTGGTTCTCAAACTAAGGGCCAGGGCGCCGCGAGATGATGCTGGGGGCCCCAGTTTTAAGTCAATTAAAAAATTCATTAATTTATTATAAATTTTGTGTAATTAAACCTCAGAAAAACTCTTGTTTTGGTTATACTCACGCAAGCCTATCCGGTTGTTAAAAGAATATTCAATTTTCTTAATAGAAAAATCCAGATGATTTACTCGCCACCATGTCATCCAAGATGTTGATGTCTTTCTTTTTCCAGTCGAGAGGAGGTTGTGTTTTTTGGGGAGGGCATTGCAGGATTTTTCTCATTTTGGTTGACTTTGATGGACACCAACAATTAACACTTAACTCAACACGTAACAGTTTTTGTCAACAGAGTTTCAAAGGACTATAAACAATCCCAAACGAGGCATAAGTGTCTTATCTAGCGAAACGATAAGAAAAGTGACAAATATGCACTTTTGGAGCACAACTTCTCGTCTAGATCTGGTCGTGATGCGCCAGGTGACCCCACGCAATACGTCATGACGTCAAGAGGTCACAGAAGACGAACGCAAACTCCGCCCCAGTGTTTACAAATGTGTTGAAAGAGGACCGTTCCGACGTTGTTGTATGTCAACTGATACTAATTAATGTCTTTGTGTCAGTTTATTGTTTACAATGGTCCGCAAATGTGCGTTTTATATTTGTAATACGTGACCTCCCTACGTCACTACGCATTTACGTTAGGTCACGCTGGACCGGACCTAGACGAAAAGTTGTGGTTTAAAAGAGCATTTTTTTTTTCTTGTCAAAAATGACAATCGTTTCGCTAGAGAAGACACCCATGCCCCGTTTGGGATCGTTTATAGTCCTTTGAAACTCCGTTGAAAAAACTGTTACGTGTTGAGTCAAGTGTGAAGTGTTGGTGTCTATTAAAGTCCATTAAAATGAGAAAAATCCTGCAATGTTTTCCTCAAAACACATAATTTCCTCTTAACTGAACATAGAAAGACATCAACGTTTTGGATGGCGTGGTGGTGAGTGAATTATCTGGATTTTTCTTTTGAGAAAATGGAATATTCCTTTAAGTCTGACGTCATGCGCCGTTTCCGGGTCCAACCCCTCACAGATGTCACAGAGAAATAACAAAAAAATCACAGCTATATTACACTCGTATCATTATAAAAAACTACCAAAAACACCCGATTCTAATTTGTATCTCCATAACAAAATCCAAGATGAACCAGACATGGATTTATGGACGTGGATTTTTTATGCGTTATTAATATATTGCTGTCTTTGATTCTGGAAGCCTGAGACACGTGAGTTCGCTTAAATGTGTGCTATGAATAAATAGTGCGCATAAATGGCTGTTTAAATTTGGTGGCTTGAGCTGGAAACGGTATTCCTTACATCATGACTTAACAAGCGTATAACATGAACCTGGAGACTGCAGTGTACACTGTGAGTTTATAAAATTTTCGCTTAAAACGTGATATTAATAAATATTGCTCAATATTGGCTGTTTAAATAATATCCTCTATTGAAATGAGTGGAGGTTTGGACCCGGATACAGTATTCCTTACCTCATCACTTACCTCATCAATTGGGAAGTGCCCATAAAAGAAATATGGGGTCACTGATATGTAATGGGTATCCATGTTTGAAAAACATAGAAACTTGTAGGAAAGAAGAGGTGTGAGTTTGTCCCAGAAATACTCTTTAACTGTGTTAGTAACTCAGAATGCATGAAATAGCCCCCCCCCCCCCCCATTTGCAACATCCGGATAGACTGAATTACAACATGCACATGATGTCACCATCATGACAGATTCGCGGTTAGGTAGTTTACGTGCAGATGACAAGGTTTTGAACTTTACAACCAAATCTTCAAAAGTTTTCCCCAAAGTGCTGTTGTTGAATAAACAACTTTTAAAAAACTTTAGTGTTTTCTCGGTTGAAATCTTTGGGTCTCATTCACTAAGCATGCATGCGCATGAATTTGTGAAATGTGCGTACTGACTTTTCGCGAACAAATTATTCTTCAAATAGTTTCGTACTCGTAAAAAAAAATAATTGTACGAAAAAAATTCATGAGCAACTTATACCACACTTACGCAATAATTACCTTGGCCTACGCTATAATCAAAACTAGGCTACAGTTATAATGTATATGATAATGTTGATATATAATATTTACATTATATTTTCTGAATTATATAATATTATATACATTATCTATTTTTTTAAAACAGAAATGTATCATGTGACAAAGTGCTCTAAAATTTTCTGTGGACATTGCGGAATGCCCTTATATGGAGCTGGTTTGGTCGTGCAAATTACCAACCTTGTGCATGCGGCTGCTTATTCAAAACACAAATTTACTGAAGTAAGAACAAGGCCTATAAGAACAAATTCATGTGCGTACGCGAATTAGGTGGAATGTTTTCATTAAAATTCAGGGTTCCCACGGGTCCTTGTAAGTTTGTGAATCTGGGGGAAAATTCAAGGCCCTGGTAACTTTTTGAAAATATACATAGATACAGTTCATTGAATGTGCTTGAATCTATTTTGTGCAAAAAGTTTTTTGGAAAAAAATCCATATTTTTCCCTGTGTAGTGTAGGATATCATAAAAATTCTAGACAGTGCTAAACTGTTCACTTTAAATGCTTATATCATCTGTATGTGAATGTTGATTCATACCAAAATGCTTTTTTGCATAGTTGTGTTTGACACATGAAAACATCTCGGGTAACGTATGTAACTGTTGTTCCCTGAGAAGGGAACGAGACGCTGCGTCTCCCTCATACTTCCTGCATCCCTGTAATGCTGTCTTTGGCAATATTTCCGATAGCGATATACTTCCTGGCTCCCGCGTCACCCTGTCTTTGTCGTTAAGCCTCACCATTGGTTGAATTTGATATACACATTCAGACACACTTAACCCCAAAAGTGTCGCCGAAGTGTCGCAGCGCAAGTTCCCTCAAAAGGGAACTGTAACAATGTATCTTAAAAGGTAAGACAATGTAATCTTGCTCTCACTTTAAATTTGTCCCCACATTTAGTCCTAGAATTTGAGGGTATTGGACCTGAAAAGTCCTTGAAAGGTCCTTGAATTTGCAGTTAGTTAAGGTGTGGGAACCCTGAAAGTTCAAATGTGCATATAAATGAGAACAACTTACGCAGTTATTAGTGAATGAGACCCGATGTTATGTGAATGGCCCCTAACTGATCTCCACTAACTAGTCCCCACTTAATCATATTGAGAAGTGGATTGTGAGGAGATGAGGTTTAATGCCTGCAGGTGAGTTTAGATGTATTTCACGAGCAACTGGAGGACAAGCTGATGACAACGAGCTGAATAACAACATTCTGCCTGTCAGTCAAGTAAAAACATTTGAACTCCAGGGTTCCCTCCTATTTGACCTTCACTGTGTGGATCACACAGAATCACACACACACACACACACACACACACACACACACACAATAGATTAGCAGTGTACTGACGGTGGATCTGAATCCATGTTCTGGGCAGCCTTTCTATAAAATTTACATTTATAACACTGACACTCTTGAATTCTTCATTAATTCACTTAATTTTTCAGAAAGTTGTACAGCTGTGAAAGAAATCATCACATAAATTACAACATCAGGAGAGAAACACACACACACACACTTCTGCCTCAATGATAAATAATGTCAAAGATGAAAAATCTTATGATTTGCCTCTTTTGAATTCATCAAACTGCATTATTCCTACTTTTCTTTAAATAAAAGCAAGTATGCCAAACTTAAAGCTTTGTAAGATAAAAAGCAAATAGGCTTTTTGTCTTTATATAGATTTTTTATGCTTTTAGGACAGGTATACCCCACACTGTAAAAATATTATGGTCAAATCAACATATATTTTTATGTTACACTCTAAAAAACAATTAGTTGACTAAACAAGCATTACTTATTAAAGTAATTAGATTAAACACAAAAGATTTGGTATTTATAACTTTTCAATCTCTACTAAACAAATTTAGTATGTGTAACAAAAAAATGTAAGTTACCAGGTGAATTTAAATGTATGCAAAAATAAAATGATAAAACATGCCAACTACTATAACAATTGCATCAAAATTAAGTAAATCTATAGCATAACATTTTAAGCAACTATAGAGCCATGTGATATGTAGGTTTCCCATGATGCCTTTCCAGCCAAAAATTCTGACATCTGTTGTAGCCATTTTGTGAACCACATGCACTGTAAAAAAATCCAACTTCAAAATGTTCTTTTAACAAAGATAATTAAGTAACAAAGTTTTTCTTGTTGAAAGGCGTCAATTCATTATTTTGTGTTCACTGAACGAAATAAGCATAATCATCCAGCTAATAAATATTATTTTGTTTACTGGACGTAGATGTGGACGTTTACTGGACATTTACCCAACTTGCCAAATTGAGTAATCGGAACAAGCAATTTAAAAAAACAATGGTTGGAATGGTTCCCAGCATGCATTGCGAAATGTTCACTTCTTTGGTTAATATTTACTAAAAAAGATGACTGTTTTAATGTTTGATGGCTTTATTTATGTTGATATGTTGTTAATGTTACACTCTAAAAACAAACGGTGCTATAATAGCACCAAAAGTGGTTCTTTGCTCGTAATCATAGAAGAACCGTTTTTAGTGCCATATAGCACCGGTGAAGCACCGGTAAAGCACCTGTGTAGAACCATATAGTGCTATGTAGAACCATATTTGGTGCTATAGTGGTTCTATATGGCCCCTATATGGTTCTACACAGGTGCTTCACTGGTGCTTCACCGGTGCTATATGGCACTAAAAACGGTTCTTCTATGATTACGATCCAAAGCAACAGTTTTGGTTCTATATAGCACCGTTTGTTTTTTTAGAGTGTAGTTATATGTTGTATTTAGAGTTATTTTGAAAGAATGATGTTTGTTCATTGTTACCATGATTGAGAAGTGTGTGTTTAGTGTAGAAGACGGCACAGTGTGCTAGCGCGCATCATTGTTACCTTACAGCAAAAAAAGGTCTCTGCTTCTAGCAAGAGCTAAGTCACAAAAAAAATGTTCAGGAGACCTTTCTGTGTACACTTCCACAGTCCAAAACATGCAGGTTAGCTGAATTGTGTTGAAAAAAAATTTGTTGGATTTACTTAAAATATATATGCACCATTTTTGCATCATACTTTTTAAGTAATCCCAACTTGGAATAACTTTACTTAAAATTAACAAGAAAATATGTGTTATATGAACTAAAATATTTGAGTTCATGTAACATTCTTTACTTAAAAATATAAGTACATACATTTTTAGTAAAATTATCCTAGTTGGGATTACTTAAAAAGTGTGATGCAAAAATGGTACATATATGTAAGCAATAAGGTACGAGAGGCTGTGCTGTATCGTGAATAAGTAACGGCTGAAGGGCATTGTTAGGCACGACGCGAAGCGGAGTGCCTGCAACCCCTTCAGCCGTTACTTATTCACGATACAGCACTTGCCTCGAGTACCTTATTGCTTTTATAAAACGATTACCACACAATATTAAAGTAAAAAAAATATTAGTGCAACTTTCATGAAGTTAAATCAATAAAAGCATTCCTTTCGCTAGAGAAAAATAGTCCCTGACTGCAAACAACAACATGAAAGCTCAAATAAAAACAACAAACTGTTCTCAGACTTTGTTTCATTATATGTTTATGTGTTGCTAAGGGTGTTGCTTAGGTCGCAGTGATATTAACCGTTGGGTGAAGCGGTCATAGCAGTGTTTTATTGTGAATAAAGCACACCTATTGACCAATCAGAAACAAGGATTGGAACTAACCGTTTTATAAATTTCAGTAAATCCAACGCATCATTTTTTAGAGTGTACTTTAACTCATGAAAACTGGTTGAAGTTGTTTAACTTAATTTTTTAAGTTATATCAAATATTCACAGGTCAAAACTTGCAAAACCAAGTTGTTTTAACTTTATGCTGCATTTTTTTACAGTGCATAGATGGCTTTTAGGCTCCACAACAAAATGTATATAATTTAGTTAAGTAAATCATTGAAGAGCTGCATTCAATTCATTGTCTGTATGGATTTTAAATGTATTTGAATCAATTATTAGTTTGTTATATTTGTGACCTTGGAGCACAAAAGCAGTCACAAGAATCAGTTTTTAAAATTGAGATTAATACATTAAAATAAATAAGCCTTCTATTGATGTATGGTTTGTTAGGATAGGACGATATTTGGCCAAGATACAACTATTTGAAGAAATCATTTTGAGAAAATCTACTTTAAAGTTGTCCAAATAAAGTCCTTAGCAACTGCATCCACTCACAAAAATAAAGTTTTGATCACTGATCTATATAAATGACTGGATTGCGCATAGAACGCTTAACGTAACAGCGTGAGGTGAAGCCAGCGCAGAGTTCGAGCCGCCATCTATACCCAACCGGCAGACGGCGTCATTGACTTCCATTCAAAATCATGTTTTAAATTCACCCGCTTTACAGCGTATCAGTCACGCAAGATTATTTTAAGGATATGTGTACGTAAATTAACTGTTAATTCTGGTGTTATTTGCAATTTTTATGCTTTAATCGGGCAGGAAAATGGATTTATAAAAAACCGTTAAGGTGAGTGCGTCTGCTGCATTCTGTTAATGACACGGGTATAAATAAATTTTTGTTTGACATTCAGCTACACGGTAAGCGTTATTTCTCTTAATAAGTTTGGGTAACTTGTATATAAAACTTATACATAAAACCAGCAAATTATTGCATGCACATACGGTACAAAGTATGATTATTTATTTAGATTTCAGAATAAGCACGTTTGTCATTAATACTAAATATGCTGCGGTCTGTCTGCTGATCTTATACAGTAATGAAGATGAATGTATAATAACTGATTAAAAACTAAAATGTACAACTTACAGTAAATAACTATGTACATGCTTAGGACGTTTGTGTTGTAATAATGTACAGGGTAACTTAAGATATAAAAACGAAGACTGGTAAAGTGATGTTTTATCATTAAAATCTGATCGCGTCCATTGATTTAATGGAATGTTTGGGTATACCAACATGGCGGCGCGGTGGCTTCACAGTTGTGACGTCATGCGCAATCCAGTCATTTATATAGATCAGTGGTTTTGATACACTTACGACAAAATATCTTCATGGGACATGATCTTTACTTAATATACTATTGATTTTTGGCATAAAAGAAAATAACTTTTGACTGTACAATGTATTGTTAGCTATTGCTAAAGTACAAATATACCCGTGCGACTTATGATTGGTTATATGGTCAAGGGTCACACATCAGTTGGGACTTGTTGTCTCACAGTTCTGTTCCCAGTGTCTGTATTGTCAGATTCCTGAGATCTTCTCTTAAACCCTTAAGCAGAGAGGACTCGCCACAGCCTGTCAGTGCAGTTAATGCACCGCAGACCACTTCAGAGCACAGCGTTTGTAACATGACAGATACGCACGGCAGCTGATGCTGTGTGGGATTAAAATGTGAAGCTTCTCTGTCAGAGACGTGGTGGAAGAGTAAATGTCTCAGTCTATTTCTCCTGAGGAGTTGAAGTTTTATTGAGTTATGTGGATGTCACCGAGTCTCCTGAGGGCTTTTGTTGGCGTATAGCGAGGAAGAACCTTAGAGGATGTCACCTGTCACCCCTAAAGTAACCTTCAGCAGGAACACATTCACCCTGAGGAGATGAACCAGAGCGACAAACAACAACAACATCTGAACTGACACTGAAGAACTGCAGGTGTGTTTTAGTAAAGTCTTTGAAAGCTCAGCTAAAGTCATGTTTTGTGATTTACTGTTTTGTTATATAATCATCTTACAGAATGTAAAGAACATTCTGTGGAAAATAACCTTGCTATTTTGATATTGACTAAGTAAGGTCATGTCAAAGATTAAAATCAGTGTGAAATCAAACTTTGATGCTGCAAATCCTATCATTAGATTATAAGACTTTAGCGTAGATTTCACACACACACACTGCAAAAAATGATTTTCAAGAAAAAAGAAACTTAGTATTTTTGTCTCGTTTTCAGTAAAAAAATCTAAAAATTCTTAAATTAAGAAGCTTTTTCTTGAACGACCCAAGAAAATAAGTCTCGTTTTTAGACCAAAAATATAAAATTGAAGTGATTTTGTGCATAAACAAGTAAAAAAATCTGCCTTAAAAATATTAAACATTTTTCTTAAACAATAAATTCAAGAAAAATTTGCTTACACCATTGGCAGATTTTTTTGCTTGTTTTATGCACAAAATCACTTAAATTTGATATTTTGTTCTAAAAAGTAGACTTATTTTCTTGGGTTGTTTTGCTTATTAAGATAAAGCATCTTAATTTAAGAATTTTTTGATATTTTTACTGAAAACAAGACATAAATACTAAGAAAATTTTTTCTTGAAAATCATTTTTTGCAGTGCAGGGTCATATATTTAATTTAGAAAATGTACATTCATGCTTTTATTCAAAACAACTTACAGTGCATACCAGTGGCGGCTCGTTACTGCTCATCTGAGGGGCGCAAATTCAAAATATGTGTTCGGAGTGTCGTGTGATGCTTGTGTTTTCAAAATATGTGTTTGTTGCATCATGCACTGCAAAAAATTATTTTCAAGAAATACATTTTGTATTATTTTTGTCTTGTTTTCAGTAAAAAGATCAAAAAATTCTTATAGGTGCAGTGTGTAAATTTTTGCGGTATCTAGTGGTGCGTTTGCGAATTGCAACCAATGGCTCCGTTCACTGCCCACCCCTCATTTTTGAAATGCATAGAGAAGCTATGGTAGCCACCACTAGACAAACATGTCATCTTCAGAGACAACTTAGTAAAAAAGTTTCTCCATTAAGGGCTCCTGTAAGAAACATGGTGGCACAAAATGGCGACTTCCATGTAAGGGGACCCTTGGTATGTAGATAATAACTAGTGCTGGGCAAAGATTAATCGCGATTAATCGCATACAAAATAAAAGTGATTTTTGTCATAATATATGTGCGTGTACTGTGTCTAATTATTATTTAACCACACACACATTCATATATTCATTTCAGAATTGTTTTACTTATATATAAATTTTTTACATTTATATTTAATATAGAATATATAAAAATAGAAATAAATATATATAAACATGTAAATGTTTCTTAAATACATACATGAATGTGTGTGTATTTATTTATACATAATAATTACACACAGCACATACTCATATATTATGCCAAAAATCACTTTTATTTTGTATGCGATTAATCGCGATTAATCTTTGCCCAGCACTAATAAAAACGTCTCATTCTGTGGTAATAAAAACATAACGGTTCATTATGAAAGGTCTTTACTTTATACACCCCTGATAATATAGTTTTGTATATTATTTTGCATTTCTGTCAAAAGAGAGATCCTCCTAAAAATTACACACTGCACCTTTAAATGAAGATGCTTTTTCTTGATGAGCAAAACGACCCAAGAAAATAAGTCTAGTTTTTAGACCAAAAATATTAAATTTAAGTGATTTTGTAAATAAAACAAGCAAAAAAATCTGCCAATGGGGTTAGCAAATTTTTCTTGAATTTTTCCTGAATTTAGTGTTTCAGAGAAAAATGTTAAAGATTTTTTTGCTTACCCCATTGGCAGATTATTTTTTTTTTTTTGCTTGTTTTATGTATTATGCTTGTAATTAATCTTAAATTTGATATTTTTGGTCTAAAAACTAAACTTAGTTTCTTGGGTCATTTTGCTAATCAAGAAAAAGCATCTTAATTTAAGAATTTTTAGATATTTTTACTGAAAATAAAAATACTAGATTTTTTTTTCTTGAAAATCATTTTTTGCAGTGTGTGTGTAAACCATGTGCATCAAGTGTTTTGTCAAAATCGTTTATGATAAAAGAGACGCTCACGTTCACAAAATTCACGCAAGACACTCCCTTAACAGTAAACTCTGATTAATCATGAAATTTTGCGAGTATCTGGCAAACGTGAGCGACTCTTTTATCATAAACCCTTTAGATCAGTGGTTCCCAACCTGGGGTCCGCCAGAGTTCACATGGGGTGCGCGGGAGCAGATATGCTTTGAGGTGAATAAAGATGCATAAAATGTTCCACTAATAGTTTTATATAAAAATATATATTTTTTAAAGTTTTTCAAAAATCATATGCTTACAATGCCAAGATAGTCAAAAAATATCTTGATATCTTATATCAAATAATTATTTAAATTTTGCTCGCACACATCACTTGTTCAATCATGTGCTTATTGTCTTCGTAACGGCAAAATCAAAAGGAAACATTCAGTATTCTATGTTCATACACAAAATCCAAAAAAGATAAACAACTGCGTTATACTAGTTGTGTAAAAATTAAAATATTAGGCTAAAAGGAAACATTTGAAGTTGAAAGGAACATTTCCTGTGTATTCATGTAATAAAATGTCATTAAATACTTTTTATTTAGTTAATATATATAGTGTGTGGGTGTTTATGTGCATAGCATTAATAATTTTTATATATATATGGGTCTCGGATTGTTAAATATGTACATGGGGGGGGCCCCAAGGTAAAAGGTTGGGAACCACTGCTTTAGATGCATATGCAGCAGGCACTTATTTTAACAAGACACGTGATGCATATAGGATCACTTGACGCACAGAACACATATTTTGAAATTACGAACCCCACACGACGGGCTATATACATTTTGTGACAAACTTCGCATCGTGCACCCTCGAAAAAAGAAGTCACCGGCCGCCACTGGTGCATACAATGCATATTTTTCTATGAATATGTTTATTTTATGGGATTGAACTAGAACTGCACTGATATGACATTTTTTCCACGATAGCCGATTATTGAGATTGATATCTGCCGATACCGATAGTTTAGAGGTTATATTAACTTCCATTAACTAAGATCAAATTTTCTGAATGGTATTCGTTCATATAATGATTAAATCGTGTAGGCCCCTTCTGCCTCGAAAGACAATGGCTGCGCCTTTATTTTCAGTCAATTATTTTTGTTGTTGGCAACATCTGGAGTGGCTCAGTAGTCCTATTCGTGCATAGCAGTCTCTGCCACAATTTAGGCAGACAAATCTTTTCTAAAGATGGTTTCAGCAGTAACAACATTAACAAACGGCTTTCGTAGAACAAACGTAATTTGGCTAAGAATCAATAACATCAAAGTAATTTTTAAGTAGTTTATTTCTGATAACAAGCATTAAAATGACAACAGTGGGATATTCACTGATCTGTGCCGTGTGTGTGTGGTTCTCTGTCTTAGTCCTGTGTTTGCGTAAGTGTGGGTGTGATGCTGCAGTGGTTGATGGTGGATTGCTGTGTCTGTTGGGCCAGATGTCTATCAAAGACAAATGTGTCACAAAAACTGCTGCATCAGGGGATTTTTTTGCATACTGGGGGGAGTAAATCAGGTCATCTGTGTGTGTGAGAGAGAGTGATTTCCATACCTGAAGCAAATCAGCAAGTTTCCAGATTTTGCCCATTACCCAGCATCCTCTCAGCCAGTTGATGCTGGCAGGGCCTGAAAGCTTTCTCGTCTCCGCTACAGCGATCTATCATTCCTCATGGAGTCGTCTCGTACCAAGTTTCCATTTGGAACAAATCTGTTGGCCGGAGTTCTGACTTGGCCGCATCAGAGACCAACAGTCCTCGGTAACGGCACCATAATATCCAATGAAATGAGAAAGGAAGAACAAACAAGATAAGAGTCAATGCTCATGCTCTGAATATTTAGGGAGAGTTTTAAAGAATTTGGCTTGCTAATCGAGTTGGTTTCAAACACAGTTCTGCTTCATGGTTAGTTATTCCACTTAACAGATGTCATAATTCTGCTGTTTGAGATTTCTCATTTAAAGCTTGGTTAATGCCAAAACAAATAAATCATGTGTTAAACTTAGCTGGTATTGCTAATGGGCCATTCCACAGAATCTGTAGCTCCTCAAAATCGTTTTTTTTTATCTTTTTTAACACTAAATCTAATAACACACATATTTTACTTTAAAAAATGAGTATTGGTCAATTTAAGGTAACTGGTTTATTTTTTTTAACATAGTTACTTAATGGAGGAATTTTGGTAACAGAGCTGAAAGTAACAGGACTGAGTTTTTTTAGCAGGGCTTTGAACCAGATTTTTTCTCAATTGGTTTGTTCCGAAACAGAAACAGTATTTTAACGTTTCCGGTTCAACCCTAAAATTGACATTCCTGAACCGGTTAGAACAAAAAATAAAGTTCCCGAACCGGTTAATAATGTTCCATGTCAGCTGTGGGATATACAAATAAGTAGGCTGATCATTAGCACATTAAACTTAAATTATTACTCTACATCATTTTCCTTAAGTCTCTATCTTGTCATCAAACATTTAAAAGGCTACATTATGTAACCGGCATAACTGTAATTCTGACATGCCTACATTTGTTTCAGCATCATACATGAATTAAGACAAGGAAATTTTATGCCATGTTGTTTATTGGCAAGCAACTTAGGCAAATGTTTTTATTAGAAAAAGAATACTGTGGTATTATATCATTTTGTTTGTATGTGTCCTGTCAAGAACAGAAAGATTGTTCGCTTGCTTTTTGAAACGCGTCTCTCCCGTGTATGCACTTTTGAGTGCACTTAAACGTGCGCACACACACAGACAGAGGACAAATTCCAAACGGCGCTTCGGGAAGAAGATGCATCATAAACAATTACTCCACATAAAGTGAAAATGACGTTGTTTTTCAGTGCTTTATTCACCAAATGTATTTTAATGGGCTACAGTATGAGACACATAGCGCAACTCTCTCTCAAGTTTATACATCAAGAGTTCTGATCTTTGAAGGCCATAGGGATAATCACGTTTGATTGGAGTTGGACCGGACACATTCAACTGCATATGCGCCTGTGCGTACAGAAAATTGTTCACTTTAGAGTCTTTTTGTGGTTAAATTATTTAAAATCACTTAAGTGTTAACATTTGCAAGCCTTCAAAATACGTGCAAATGATACATTTTTACCCTATTTAAATTTGGATATTAATCTGTGAATCGCATGCAAGCCGAACTGTGGGTCGTGATCTTTATGGATCACGGATCAACTGCGATCTGTTACACCACTTATTAGTATTAAAAAAACAAACATCTTGAGATACTTGGTAGCCTACAATATTTAACTCTTATGATTGAGCATTAGAGACGGTTGAGTAGGCTACTTGCTGGCAAGCTTCTCATTTCAGAAGTGAACTTCATTGAGTCATATTGCACAGAAATCTTGGGAAAAAAATAACCGTATTAACCGGTTACCATTATTTTAAATAAAAGATTCTGTTCTATTTTTTGAAAGTTTCTGGTTTCATTTCTGTTCCTTGCAAAACATCAAAAGTTTCTGGTTTTCGTTTTTGTTTCATGAACCGGTTCAAAGCCTTGCCTATAACATCAAAGAAATAATATAGGTAACAGGAGCGAACATTAAGATTGACATTCACAGGCATAGCATCAATATTATAAAATATACAGAAAAGAAAATGAAAGCAATAACTTTTGATCTTCACATGGCCTTCAGAAGATCCAGATGATGTCACTTCCTCTTGAAAATGTGACTTGTGGAATATTCCTTAATCTTTAGAGGGCGGGAAATATTGAGTAGAATTGAGTGAAATCCTGGGGACATAACTAAAATGTGCATTTTATCTACAATATTTTGACTTTTTCAATTGTAAAAAATATTTAAAACAAAGATGGGAAATGGGCCCACACAGAAATGCAAAAAAGATATCTAAAGAATTGTATGCTTCATATTAAAAATTTTAGAGACAGAAATAGGGAGGATAAAAATGCTGTTTTTGTGTTCTTTGTTTTAAAGGTGCAGTGTGTAAATTTTAGTGACATCTAGTGGTGAGGTGCTGGTGAATTCCAACTAATGGCTCAGTCCACTCCTTCCCCCTCGTTTTTTAATCACATAGAGAAGCTACGGTAGCTGCCACCGGACAAACATGTCATCGGAGACAACTTAGTAAAAACACTTTGTCCATTAAGGGTTTCTGTAGAAACATGGCGGCACAAAATGGCGACTTCCATGTAAGGGGACCCTCAGTATATGTAGATAAAAACCTCTCATTCTAAGGTAATAAACACATAACAGTTCATTATGAAAGGTTTTTATACACCACTGATAATATAGTTTTGTCTAATATTTTGCATTTCTGTCAAGAGATCCTTCTAAAAATTACACATTTCACCTTTAAATTATATTTGTTTTGCTTGTGTTTTCAAAATATGTGTTTGTTGCGTCATGTGAACCATGTGTTTTGTCAAAATAAGTGCCTGCTACACACACGTCAAAACCGTTTATGATAAAAGAGACGTTCACGTTCACAAAATACACGCAAGACACTCCCTTAACAGTAAACTTTGATTACGCATGAGATTATGCAAGTATCTGGCAACGCAAGCGTCTTTTTTATAATAAACCCTTAAGACGCATCTGCAGCAGGCACTTATTTTGACAAGACACATGATGCACATAGGTTCACTCGACGCGCCAAACACATACCTTGAAATCACAAACCACACACATGACGGGCTACATACATGTTGGGATGAACTTCGCCCTCGAAAAAAGAAGTCACCGGCTGCCACAGGCAAAAAAATCATAGACTTGGACTAAAGGAGAAACACGAGAGACCACTAAAGGTTAATTTCAAACAAAACAGGTGTTCATTCAGAACGTGTGGCTCTTCTCCAAACAGACCATTAACAGAATCTCTCAGAAGTGTATCACAGAAATACACCTGCAGGCGGTTGAGACACAAACTGCTTTATTTCCTACTGTATGATTGTGATGTGCACTGTTCGCAGAGACACCAAACACACACAACAAGATGCTTAATTTGCGTGCTGATTTAATTTACTATGCTTATGTGAATTTTCAAAATATTGGTCAACATTGAGACCATATAAATACAACTGTGGCAACAGGTGTGATGAGTGAAATTATGTGAACAGCACAGATTTAATGTGTGGATAATAATCATAGTTTACCCGATCTTACAATATATGTCTTTTGTGTGTGCTTCCTTTATAGGTAAATATTGCCCACAACAACCTTTGCTTTAAAAGAGAAAGGGTAAATACGTGTAATTGTTTAATTAATAGTTTAATGAACAGACAAGCTTACAATTCTATAATGATAAGTTCACTTATAGACTGTAATGAAAGGTCAACATTTCTAAATGAACTGAATCTTTTCATGGGCAAATATGAATTGAAAGTAAAAAAATCATAAGTGTACACACAAACCAACCATCAATAATTAACCAACCCTGAACCTGAAAAAAAAGTGTGACAAGTAGCCCAGTCCTCCAACATATGGACAGACATACAAAGCAAGCCCAGCTTTGACCTCCAATGGTGCTTTATTAAAATGATGATTAAATCTGTTTCAAGGCTAAAACATTGAAGCTTAATTAGATCTAGGCCTGGTTTTACAGACAATGCTTAACTGAAGCCAGGACTTAGAAAATAAAATACGTTACTGATTCTGTATCTTGAGACAAATCAACGACACTTGCATATTTTAAGATCTGTCAGTACAGTTTTTTTAGTTGAGACAGCTCAAACATGTGTCTTAGTCTAGGACTAGTTTTAAGTCTTATCTGTGAAACCAGGGGGTAAAGTTAAAACAACATGAATATTATCTTAGTTTTGTAGTGACTGGTTCACACATGCGCAGTAGCTGCAGTGATAATGATTCACGGGCTCTCTGACCATCTGCCTTCTCTGGTGGTAACTCTGCTCATAAGCTGACCTGACTATCATCAGAAGCGAGCGAGCGTCCCCACACCCCTGCGAGAGACACATCCACCTTTCCCGAAATAACCAGCGCATCAGCAGGTGTGAGGGACATCAGGTCTCGTGCTGTTTAGATGAGTATGAGTGTGAATTACTGTGATTATCATATTATGATCCTTATTATCACAGCCAGTTTCAGCAGGAAGTTTATTGCAAAAAGAGAAGAAGCCCTAAACACTTAGAGAGAGAGAGACACAGACATGTCTTCATGCAATATTGTTTGAATTTATATGTATTTATTTACTTATTTATTGATTTTTTAATATAATCATTATTTTGTTCTTTGCTCATGTAATGGCAGTATACAAATAAATCAATTGATCATTGTACTGAATTTGAAGATATTAAAGGGATAGTTCTCCCAAAAATGAAAATTCTGTCACTTCCAAAGTAGGAAAAATAGACCTACTAAGTGAATAGGGTTCAAGAACAATTGGATGACAAACATTCCTCAAAATATCTTCCTTCGTGTTTATCAGAACAAAGAAATCTAAACAGGTTTGTAACAACATGAGAGTAAGTAAATGATAACAAAATATTAATTTTGGGGTGAACTATCCCTTTAAATACAACCATGTTAAATTTCAGAATCTGTGTGATGGCGCCCTCTTATGGTGGCAGCGAGTATACAACCAACTGCTTATGCAGTCACCTTATATACAAGAAATTATACATTTCTCAACCATTTTGAATTAAAATATTTGTAAAATATTTGATAATTAAATAAAATTATATATATATATAATCTTTTTTTAAAAAGAATAAACAAACATTTCTGCAAGTCCCACCGTCAAAACTAAACACGACTACATTTCCCGAAACCCCTTCGAATTTAAATTTAGCGCATTTCCGCTTACGCGTCAACAGACGTATCAGAATGACGTAATGACGTAGCGCATGGCATTTAGCGGTCCGAACGTTATGCTAGATAAAGGTCTAAAACTAATAAACTATATTTTTTTATTATTTCATTATTACAATTAATGTATAAATTATTGTCGATACTGCTGCTGAAGTGACCCACGTTTTTACATTATAACTTTTCATTGCGTCAGGGTCAGTAGTATGGACCAATAGCTGATTGTATTTGCATTCCAGGCACTATTTTGCATTGTGTAATTTATGTCTTCGTAAAGACTTAACACATTCAGAGATTTGAATGCGAATCTATGGGAGATTCGGTTCTGACCAATAATAACAAACATCTGTAACGTTGCCACAAAGGAAACAGAAACAATTAGTAAACCACTTAAGAATCAAAAACATGTCTGTTTTAAAAACAAGGATTTATAATGCTCTTTTCCGGTTTCTCAGAGAAATTACTTTGATTAACAAATTAATATAAGTTAGTCCATTCCCTATCAGCTCTTCATTTCGAGTCCAGTAGGTGGCAGTACCTTTCAACAGGTTTGCCAACCACCATACAACGCTTACAGAAGAAGAACAAAAACAATCGGGGCTCATCCGTCGCCATGCACGTAACTAGGAAGTGAAGGTCCGAAGCGCCTCCTACCACGTGTATCCGCAGGAACCGGTGGCGGCGTGACGCGGGTGGAACAGACAGGACCGGAGGAAACCGGCGGATCGGAGAACAGAGAGAAAGAGAGAGAGAGGTATTTAACGTGACTTACTGTGTTTCGTGTTATTGTGGGGTTTTAAGTACGATCTGCGGTTTTACGTCGATATACTTCGATATCAAAAGAGTTGCCTTTAAGTATACTTTGACATTTACAATGATGTTTACATAGTACTACATGATCCTTCGAAAAATATTCGAGTTCGTGTCTAAAATACCGTGGTAAATTCGTGGTACTTTTGATAGTTTTTGTTACTGGGGAGCTACATGGCGGCGTTGGGCCTTCTGTTAAGTCACCGATTACAGGCGCGTTTCCGATACTGGCGGGTCGCGCTTGCCTGGCCGGTGGAACAGACACGCGGGGAGTTTCAGGCCAGTCCTGGTTTTAATCGCAGCTCTCTTCTGTGTTTCAGGATTAAATATGTCGGATGATCAGAACGCGTCGGACAGAAATGTGGAGATATGGAAGATCAAGAAACTCATCAAGAGCCTTGAAGCGGCGAGAGGGTAAGAGTGCGCGTGCGTGTCTGTCTGTATGTATGTATGTATGTATGTTTCTCTGTCTGTGTGCCTGTATATCTGTGTGTAACGTATGTGTTATTTTGAGTGTGTATGCTTATGTATGATTATGTCTGTATTTATATATGTGTGCGTGCATGCTTGCGTCTTTGTGTTTTTTGTGTGTGTGTGTGTGTGTATGTGTGTGTGACTGTGTCCTGTAGGCTTAGCTTTGTGTACTATGCTTGTTGTGCGCTCTTGTTAAAGGTAAATGTTAAATGCACCCTCATTTGTAAGTCGCTTTGGACAAAGCAGTAGGGGGAGGAAAATATCAATAGCCTGGTATGAAAACAATGAAAGTTTAAGTGTGTGTGTGTGTGTGTGTGTGTGTGTGTGTGTGTGTGTGTGTGTGTGTGTGTGTGTGTGTGTGTGTGTGTGTTTTGTTTGTTTGTCTGTTCAAGTGAGAAGGACAGGTGTGTGTTTGTGGCTTATGAATGGTTTTGGTTCATAATACAGAGATCATCAGATGATGAGACAAAATTGTTTACAGCACATAGTGAAACATGTATATATTTATAATCAAACACTTAAATGCATGATTATTAGCATTAATGCCCAAGTACACAATCAGTAACATTATGCAAATATAAAATAATAATAATAATAATAATAGTGGCTTAACAGGAAAACCTGCAATGCTGTAAGTAAATGGCAGCAGAAGTATTATTGTAGTTTACACACATAACCACGTGACACAGAGTTTAATCAGATCCATTACAGCGTCTGTTGATTTTGCTCTTTACGTTGCACAATCGTGCAGCTAGTATAGATTTGCATCTAACAATGTTTTACCTGCCCTGGACGCTTTACAGTTCAGCTATAATAACACCAAATTATACTGCAACCTGTAGTTATTAGCTCTTACCTGTAATGTGTCACACTTTAGCACATCTTTTGTGGTGCACATGTAATGCACACTAGAGATGTAACGATTACTGGTTTAATGGTTAATCGCGATAAAAATGTCAAATGGTTAGTATTACCGCTAGGGGTGGGCCGATCCAATACTTGAAATCGTGTATCGGCCCGATCCAGACCTTTTTGCTGGATTGGGTATCGGACTAACAGGGCCGATCCAAATCCGATACTGTGTGTTACACGTGGTTGTTACTGTCATGGTATAGAAAAGTCAGACACATAAAAGCATCATAAACATTTTTATACACTATATTCAAAGTCTTCCTAATATATTAGACAGCTTTATGCGAAAAACAAATATATGAAGATATTTAATGTCACAAAAACTTATATTTAAGAACACTTACACTCTTTTAAGTTGTATCTCATTATAAATGAGTTTTTTACACTTGAAAATATATTCTCATAATTTTGTTGGTGTATACGCACATGTATACACTAACAAAATTATGAGAATATATTTTATATATATATATATGTATATTTTTTTACTTTCACACAATTCTAAATGGATCATGAAATAAACATGGATCGGGTAGGTATCGTCCGGTTATCAGAATTCATGTATCGAAATCAGGACTATATGGAAAAGTGGTATCAACACACCCCTAAGCCTGTCGTGGTAATGACTATATTGACTTTTTGCACGATAAGTAAACATGACCTCAGCACTTTTTTTGGAAGGTGATATTTTGCTTTGGTGTTTACATGTGTGTTTGTTTGCATAAAAATGAATGTCATTTGCATTTTAGCCAATCGCGATTGCCTTCTGTTTCGATTAGAGTGACACACGCCGCTCAGGGTACACGTGACACACACACTGAGAGAGAGAGAGAGAGAGAGAGATAGTGGACAGTGACAGGCGAAAAGAGCATTACTCAAGCTGAAATTTTGTGGTTTTCTGGTGAATACATACAGTTTGAAACAATAAATCATACGAAAGTCTGATTATTTGACAGTGAGTTATTTTTGTATGAAGGCTAAATACAAATAAAAAATGAACATCAATTTATTTATACCATTTTTACTTGAGTAAATATTATATAGTTTTGTAGGAGGAGGCTTCATAGACTTCATTTGTTTAGAAGTTTGTATGTACAGACATTCGTTTTGGGCATTCTTTGCAGTTTATCCCAAGGCTTTGGATACGGATTTATACCGTATCGAACGAAATTTAGAAGTACACCGTCAATAAAAATGTGGCCATATCGTCCAGCCCTACCCCTTATTATCACATAATTTTTTTAAATTACTGTTTAACTTTGCCAGTATCACAGCTGGAAAACCCCTGTCCAGCATCAACCAATTTAAGCAATAACACATTTGTTCCCATCTGCTCTCAGGTGTTTGTAATGACAGTGCTTCACTGACTGAATTTAAATCCAAAAAATGTTCACATTTTAGGGAAATCTAGTACTGACGCATGTTCACTAACTTAATATTTCTTGAGACAGATCCATCTTTTCTATTCATTTTCCATTAAATGATGTGATCTGATGAGTTGTTTCTTTTGTGATTGTTTTAAGCGCAGGTGTTGTGCAGCTCTCTCCTGGGTCATTCAGTACACCGATTTCTCACAACATGCGCAAACACGTGACTTGCTGATTTGTCCTGTTTATTATAATGAAAATCTGATTTACTCACTTCTGTTTTATCTGAACTAGATGAACATTTACCTCATGACCCCAAATATGCCATGATTAATTTTATTTATTTTATGTTTATGCGAACAAAAGTGCAGTTACATGTAAAATCAATTTTAAATTTTGTTTCCATAAGTACTTTTTTGACATTTCTAGAAATTGTTAACAAACCACGACAGTATTGATAACCCTGGTGATTTTGGTCACTCTAACCGTGACGTAAAATGCACACTAAAGGCGATCGCACACCGGATGTGCAGCGTTGCGTCTAGGATAACTCGGGGTTTCGTACACCAGAAGTGCACAATAAATAGCACGAGCGGAGCGTATTCAGATAGCGTCTACTTCAAAATGCTAAGTATTTGTTAGCAGCCAATGTTAATCATTAATGATTTGGTACAAATATGATGTTATTTTAATGTTAAACTATGTGAGTGGGGCTCTTTGGCCCGACAGGGATTTTAGCAAACTTCCTGAGTCGTAGCTGGGCGCCGCGGACAGGCGCCACCTGTCGGCGCCGGTGTGCATATACTCATAGAAAACAATGTGTTTGTTTTGTTTTTTTGCGCTGAGCTGCGCGACCTGTGTGCTACCCCTAAAGCCCGGGATACACTCAGGGCTCGAAATTGCGACCATTTTGGTCGCATATGCGACCGAAATTTAATCTGTGCGACCTTAAAATATATTTGGGAGCATTTGTGCGACTGCCCATTTTGTTGTGACGCGAGTTGATTGTGATCCTGCGTGCTGGCGCTGTCCCAGGTTCAGTGTTCTCTCCAACGATACATAACCAATCAAATTTCACCATTAAGTTCTTGCGTTTAATGAAGACTGCAGATTGGCTAATATGAGCGTCAGTCATTCCTTGTTGCCGTGGAGCGCGGAAATGTGAAAAGACGAACGCGTTGCGAGCATGACGAGAGCGAGCCGATTACAGCCAAGGTTATTACTGTATTTTATGACGACGATCCGGATTCAAATGTAACTCCACCACCGGAAAATACGAGTTGACGTTAAACCTTTCAGAGAGAGTGGCTTAAAGATTTCGAGTGTCTCCGCAATGAAAATGTAACTTACTGTGTTTACTGTAAATCCTGTAAAACGGCGTTAATGGCGGAATCAAAACATTTTAAGCGCCAGACGTACCTTGCTTAAACATGGCGAAAGTGCCAAAAACACAAGACGTGTCATGACAAATGTGTTTATTATTGATGGAGACACCGACCTCCTGTCTGTCAAAGTGTGTTTGATGGTGTATGTGCGCATGCGCTGGTGAATGGACATTCGACAAACATCCTTGTGGTCCATGTTCATGTTGTTGTGGAATACGACAATGCTGATGGTATGTTTTTATTGTATTTTTTAAAACATTGCCTATTTAGTAGTAAAAGCATCCTGGTAATGCAGTTATCAATACCAATATATATTAGCCTTCTATATTAGGGTCACTTTTGTAATGTCACAATTAATCAGTGTTTTACGTGTTTGCTAGATTTTCTATGTAATCTTAATCATGTTACCTGTAATTGTTAAATTATTATTGCTGCTATACTATTTCAACAGCATTGGGTATTAATTTAGGAATTTATGCAGCAAAAAATAAAATAAAATAGAAGACCAACTTTTAAATGCTGGCCATAGGATGTGTAAAGCCCGGTGGTGGTGTTTTATTTTTAATAAAATAAATCTATTAACATTTACATTGTAGTTGTGGTGCTTTTAAATTTTTGGATAAATGCGCCTAAATTTTTGCTGGTGCTCCTAACTCTTTAAAGTTGGGAGCACCAGTGCTACCAAATAAAAAAGTTAATTTTGAGCCCTGTACACTGCACGATTATTGGCTGTCCCAGAAGAAAGATTGCCATCGTGAAACAATCGTCACGATTTCTGTGATCGTGGCTCTCCATCGGTGGTCCTATGTCGTACAATGAGAAAGGTTAAAAGACGGCCGTTTTCCCGGTCTTGCGTCCAAAGATAGCCTACTATAGTTTTCTGACAGTGTCAGAAATTCGGCATGATCACTGCATAGTGTGTTTGCTGCTACGACCTGCGCGCCGGTATTTGTTTACCACGAGCGCATGCTGGTGACGTTGCGCAACGTGTGACGCTGCCGCCGAAGCTTCCGTGTCATCCTCGTACAGTCTACATGCCTCTCGTACCCGAGTTTAAACAATACATGATCTTATAAGAGGACAAAAATCGTGCAGTGTATTCCGGGCTTTAAAGGAATAGTCTACTCATTTTCAGTATTAAAATATGTTGTTGCCTTGGCTGGGAGTTGTTGATGCATCCCTCTATCATCTGTGTGCGTGCGCGTGGGCGCTGGAGCGCGCTGCGACGCTTCGATGGCGTTTGGCTTGGCCCCATTCATTCAATGGTACCAATCAGAGATAAAGTTGGAAGTGCAAACACATCAACGTTTTTCCTGTTTGGGACGAGTGGTTGTACCAGCAAGTTTGGTGGTACAGAGTAGAAGCGTGGCGCTTTTCTGGGCGGATTTAGAGGAGGAACTGTGTTTTGTGGTGTAATAGCACTTTTGGGAGTACTTCGACTCGGCGCAGTAACACCCTCCCTCTCCCATTATGAGAGGGAGAAGGGGAGCGGACTTTTCAGGCGAGTCGAAGTACTCCCAAAAGTGCTATTACGCCATAAAATATAGTTCCTCTTTTAAATCCGCTTAGAAAAGCGCTACATTTTATTTTGTACCACCAAACTTGCTCGTATAACTACTCGTCTTAAATAGAAAAAACATTGATGTGTTTGGTCACTTCTAACTTTATCTCTGATTGGTAGCATTGAATGAATGGGGCTAAGCTAAATGCCATCGAAGCGTCGCAGGGCGCCCCAGCGCCTACGCGCACGCACACAGACGACAGAGGGATGCATCAACAATTCTTAGTTAAGGTAATAACATATTTTAATATTGAAAATGAGTAGACTATTCCTTTAAGAGTGGCTCACATTATCCCAACCAAACCGCGCCCGAGCCTGTTTGACCTCCAAAGCCTAGTTCGATTGACTAGTGTGAACACACTGTACCCTGCCTGGATGTGTTTCGATTAATCGCATGCTGGCCGGCTTGTAGATGTGGGCTCGGGCGCGGTTCATTTGGGCTCAGGCGTGGAACGTGCAGTGTGATCGCAAACCGCGCCAGAGCTCAGTTCAAAAGGAGAGGGGTCAATTGTGCGACAACTCGCCTCCATCTGCCTTCGTAAAAACCTTCTGATGCACGCAGCAGGGTTACGTGAATGTCTGAGCCGCACACATAACAGACACATCAAATAAGCAATGATTTTGTGTCATTGCACACCAAACGACTCGGAATAAAAAAACACAGACTTAACATTACGATGGGTTCCAGTGTTAAGAGAGCGCTTTACTTCAGTTTTTATCAAAACATTTGCTTCCTAATGACAAAAGCGCGCCCGGGCTCGGATCGGTCAAAGTACAATGTGAGTGCGTGCTTCTGGGGGAGTAAAGGGGGGGTGACAATCATGCTCGGGCACGGTTTGGTTTGATTAGGTTAGGTATAATGTGCGCCCTAACATGCCTAAGGGAACCGACCGCCATAGGCGTACACTTGCCAGTTAAAGATATTGATCGTGGACGCAGGTTCGTGTACGTTACGCACCGCCCCTGAAGGAGCAGCATGTGCTTGTTTTCCTCGGTGCACATTATAATGTAACGCATGTGTTTTATATTAATAATGAACTGGTTCAGTGTCACAACAGTGCAGACCTTCATTGAAGGGTAACCGCACAAACAGGTTTAATGCCATGCTGACTTATTAACCAACATTATTATTGAGTCCCATATTAGAGGTTAAAGCTCTCTGACCTTGATGCTTTGTGTGTCTAAGTTACTGTGTGTAAATAAACGTGAGCGCTCAGTGTTTTGGCACCAGCGTGACCCTTATGTAAAGTTTAGTACAGGTGAAATAAACAGTGTGTTTGACACAGTCTCTGTGTGTTTTATACTAAACAAAAGTGTATTACTTTCTTGTAAATGCACAACATTAACACGAAATTGTCACAAGAATCCGCTCTGAAAGTGAGTCAGATAATGCATCACTCTGATGGTAGTGAATATTTTTTACTGATTTTTTTTAAACGCATTGTTTATGGATCAGACGACACAGATGTTACAGTCTAACAGTATAAAGATGTGTGTTTAATGTCTTTACATCATTTAATAGTACCTGCCGTCTCATCACATTCAAGTAAGGCTGCACGATCAATCAAAATAAGATCCCAATCTTATTTCTTATTCCTAAATTATAACGATTCGTATGTCTATTAAGCCTTTGACAGAAATCATTCCAGAACACTGATTCATTGTGCTTTTACCGATGCGTGTTTAAAGCGAATGATGCTAACGTTGACGCGTTCATTGTGTTTTGCTTTCACCGTTGCGCAAGTGGTGCGTTCATATTGGCTGCGTGTGTCGTGGCTGTCTGTATACTGCAAATACAAGTAGTTCGCTTTACGTTATTTGCGAACTGTGTTAAAACTCAACTAAGGAAGCCTCTTTAAAATGCTCATTTAACTATTGCTTTGTTTTAAAGAAAAAATGTAAGGTAAATAAAAACTACTCTCTACCAAAAGGGATTTATTGTGCATTTTCCCTTACATTTCCAGTTTAAAAAGTATTTTCAACTGCGCAGTATCAATATTTCTTTCTGCAGTTTATATCCAAAATATTTAAATTATAACAGGAAGTACTGGGAACATAGTTTACAGTTTACATATAAACACTAATGTCTACGCTCGAGGACAATCACCTTCTTTTATTGAGTAATAAAGCATATATTTATTAGTGAGACATTTATTAGTGAAAATTCTGATCTTTATTTGAAACTAAAAAGATTGTGATTCTCATTTTTTTCCTCAGAATCATGCAGCCCTACAGTCAAATCAGACTCAAACTAAAATCTGTGTGTGAGTCTAAAAATGAGATTTAAGAGCTCTGTGTGATAATCCCTCTTTTTCAAACACTATTTGTCAAGTGACCTCTCTCTCTCTCTCTCCCGCTCTCTTTGTCTTTCAGTAATGGGACCAGTATGATCTCTCTCATCATTCCTCCTAAAGATCAAATCTCCAGGGTGGCAAAGATGTTGGCGGATGAGTTTGGTACAGCATCTAACATCAAGAGTCGAGTGAACAGGCTGTCGGTTTTGGGTGCCATCACCTCTGTACAGCAGAGGCTCAAGCTCTATAACAAAGGTGTGTGGATGTTTGGACTTTTAAGGAAAATACAATGAAGTGCTATATGTACACACCGTAAGATGATGCGTGCTTATGAACCACACATGCAGCTTTAAAGGAATAGTCCATTTTCTTAAAATAAAAATCCAGATCATTTACTCAAGCACCATGTCATCCAAAATGTTGATGTCTTTCTTTGTTCAGTCGAGAAAAAAATAGTTTTTTGAGGAAAACATTGCAGGATTTTTCTCATTTTAATGGACTTTAATGGACACCAACAATTAATACTTAACTCAACACTTAACAGTGTTTTTCAACAGAGTTTCAAAGGACTATAAACAATCCCAAACAAGGCATAAGTGTCTTATCTAGCAAAACGATTGTCATTTTTGACAAAATTAACAAATATACACTTTTAAACCACAATTTCTAGTCTACATCCGGTCCTGAAAGCGTCAGCGTGACCTCAAGCAATACGTCATGACGTCAAGAGGTCGCTGAGGACGAACGCGAAACTACGCCCCAGTGTTTACATGTGTGTTGAAAGAGGACCGTTCCTACGTTGTTGTATGTGGAATGATACTAATTAATGTCTTTGTGTCAGTTTATTGTTTAAAATGGTCCCCAAATGTGCGTTTTATATATGTAACACGTGACCTCCCTAGGTCACTACGCATTTACGTTAGGTCGCGCTGGACCGGATCTAGACGAGAAATTGTGGTTTAAAAGTGTATATTTGTTATTTTTATATCGTTTCGCTAGATAAGACCCTTATGCCTCGTTTGGGATTGTTTGTAGTCCTTTGAAGCTCTGTTGAAAAGAACTGTTGAGTGTTGAGTTAAGTATTAATTGTTGGTAGGGATGCTCCGATCGATCGGCCAGAGATCGGTATCGGCCAATAACGGCATTAAATGACTCGATCGGTCCTCGTTAAATTTGCCGATCTCGTGAACCGATCTTTCTGTTTACTTTTGTCATCATATGGCTCCTCAATGCGGCTGCAGTTAGAGACCATTTTTACGCAGTGAGAGCATTTTTATAACCGGTGGCTCATGAGCGACGTGCAGATTTCTCTCTTTGCCTTTACAGAGATATGTGTATTTTCTATGAGGACGCGGTCTGGTCCTAACAGATCCCCATCAAACAGCGTATACAACACATATCTATCGCGGACAATTGCATCCTCATGTCAAAAGTTTATTATTTGCATGCGTTTTAAAGTTTTGAGCGTTTAAACTTAAATTTTCCTCACAGCTGCTCTCGTCTGCATACACCCGCCGCGCGCACACACAGCAGCCTGTCATCAGTGCACGTGAACAGAGCGATCTCTGTCAAGTCTTAAAGCTACAGTAACCTAATTCATCTCTCAATAAAATCACTCTCTGCTCTTCACTAAAGAACTGTTGTACTTCATACGAATGCGTGTATATTTAATTCAACCAGTAAAGACTGTGAAGTGTTTTATTTTCATTAGATTTTACAGACATAAGGCTTTTTAAAGGCATATTAAATTTCTCTTTGCAGAAGAAATATTTGTTGTGCTTATTTATTTGATTCTCTATTAAAACAATAATAAACATAATTACTGCAAGTAATATAACAAAGGCAACATCTGTGTATTACTTTATCTAGAAAACATGTTAACAGTTACAGTCATCAAAGAGCTTGCATATCAGCTTGAACAAATCGGTGATCGGTATCGGCCTGCAAAAATCCTGATCGGAGCATCCCTAATTGTTGGTGTCTATTAAAGTCCATTAAAATGAGAAAAATCCTGCAAGAAAATGGACTATTCCTTTAAGGTAAAAAGTCTGCTTTAATATGGAACAAAAGTATAAAGGTGCCCTGTGTAACTTTTTTAGGAGGATCTCTTGACAGCAATGCAATATAGTATACATGATCGTATTTTTAGTGGTGTTGAAGACCTAAAATAATGAACCTTTTTTTTTTCGCGGTTCCCTGGAAGTCGCCATTTTGTGCCGCCATGTAGCCCTAAACGGCCAAGTGCCCCACAGAGCGCATTTTGTCACTAAGTTGTGTCAGATGATGACGTGTTGGTTCTTTGGCAGCTATTGTAGCTTCTCTATGCGTTTCGAAAGGGAGGGGTGAGTGGTCGACTGAAGGGCCGGGTATACTTTTTTCTGCATCCGCCTCGCACGCATGCGTCAGCACACCTTTCCAAGTGTACTCATTGCGACTAGGTGCGGATGGCCATATTCAACACGTATCACAATACATTGATTTCTTATTCAAATTATTACTCTCCCAGGCTTTCAGGGCAGAACTGATTCGTGACATTTACAGTACATTAAAAAATTAGGATAGATGAAGAAAAAAGCAGATCCACCATTGCAAACAATTTTCAGGACAAACAAGAAGAAAACTATTATGATGACAAACATGCTCCACAGCTTTCTGTTCTTGGAAGAAGTGAAAATTAAAGAAGAAAATACGATAATTTGTGTGCAAATGATGTCTATTGCGTTTGTGTAATTTGTTTGTAGTGTATTGTCCTGTCTCAATATTTTCACGGGCATACGCTGTCATACGCTGACTTTCCGCGCAATCTCAAATTTTAGGCAGCACGCGGACGATGCACGCGAACCCTCCTGATGAGGAAAATGACGTCATGTGGATGTCCCTAGTATACCTTCGGCTTGAGCCGTTGGTTGCATGCGCACTCACTGTTAGATGCCGCTAAAATTTACACACATGGCACCTTTAACACTTGCATATACTGCCGACTATTGTATAGTATCTTTTGTGTTTTTTGGTTTTTACATTTAGTGTGTCTCAAATTGTAGTATGCTGAAATGAGTATCCTAAAATACCTGTATGGTCTAATGTTTCTGGTAAAAAGTGCAGATTGATGCACACTGATTTTACCCACAATTCATTGTTAAAGGGAGGAGTTTGTTGATGCTATACTAAATTAAATAAATCAAATAAGTAATACTTTATTACTTTTATTATTTAGTTTAATTTATTACTAAATTAAACTGAGTTATAAACATATTACATATTAAATAATAAAGCAAAGTTGTATTTTGGTGTTTTTTTTATTTTTTATGATTACTTTCCCATAACAAAACAGTATGTACTTTAAGAGCATTGTTTATGTAGGTGATATGAAGCAATTATGTGAAGTACAACATTTTAGCTAACACGTGTTGAACTATTGGTCTCTCTTGTGTCTTGCAGTGCCCCCTAATGGTTTAGTGGTTTACTGCGGTACCATAGTAACAGACGAAGGGAAAGAAAAGAAAGTGAACATCGATTTTGAACCCTTCAAACCCATCAACACGTCTCTGTATCTGTGTGACAACAAGTTCCACACAGAGGTGAAACCCCAATCCAAATCAATCCAAGTGTTTTGAAGCGTACAGTGGGTTTTACACATGCTCAATAATCGTCTTCTCTCTCTCTCTCTCTCTCTCTCACACACACACACTTTCTTTAGGCTCTCACAGCATTATTATCAGACGACAGTAAGTTTGGATTTATCGTTATTGATGGAAGTGGAGCTCTGTTTGGGACTCTGCAGGGCAACACCCGAGAAGTGATGCACAAATTTACTGTGGATCTTCCCAAAAAACACGGTACACACACACACACACTCACACACTGCTGTAGGTTTGTGCAACATGAAGAGTTCAGATACAAAACCCTCAAAGTGCATGCAATATTGACATTTTTGGCAAAAATCTCCACCGACTTGAATTCCGACGTTTGTGCTCTATCGTTCATCCAAATCTTCCTCTGTGCACTTTGAGGACTTCGATGCTTAACAGATTCTGCATATAAAGCAGTATTTCTGAATAGCCTGATGCCAGGATAATATCATTCTCATTTTTAACGTTTAGCAGCTTTTGCATATGAGCTCTTCATATTTTTAACGTTCATGATTAGTTTGATATGATATTAATAGCGTGAATTTATTTATTTTAACTCAGTCCCCGCAAGCCTTTTTTTTTTTAATTTGCCGGCCAGCATTTTTTGTGATTTTCACAAAAGTTTCACAAATTACCTTTTGTAGAAATTTTCTTCTACAAATGAAGAGTTTGGTTCCAAAACGCGATAAACGCCATTTTTGAAAAAAATTTGTTACTGCCAAAATCAGTATTATATCAGGTCAGTAGTTAAAAGTAAATTCTTAATTTTACGCAAAATCCAATATCCGCCGTGTTATTCTGTCATCTTCTCTCCCTTTTCTCCCAAATTGCGATAAACGCCACTCCTCCTTTTTTACAGAACGCAATAAATCCACTCCAGAAATTGCAGCCCACCATTCCACACAATGTAAACAAACATGGCGGCGCGCTGAGTACATGGAATCCTAGTTTTCCTCATCTACTTTGTACTTCGTGATCAACAAACAAAACAAAATAATACTTTAATTGCATTGATAAACCTGTGATGTTTTTCTGTGACGGGAAAGAAACGTAAGCTATCAACATCTAATAATTTACTCGGGAGACGGTCGCTTGTTCTCCCGACAGCATCAAGTTTCTGTCATGATAACACATTGACCCCAGGAGATCTTATGAAAAAATTTACATTATTTTACTCAGTCAACGAAAATCGAGCAGGACCAAAACATTTTACAGCTGATCGCTGTGAAAAATGCTAAGCGACGATGTTAAGTATAACCGCAGCAATGACAGTGATCTTAATATGACAAAGTAAGTGTTTTTATTAATGCCATTCATGTTTATTTTTTTAATCAGTGTGTACAACTAGTCATCTAAATGAATATAACATGGCAAAGATGAATGCACATTTGATTGAATAGATTTCTAGCATTTGGAAAAAAAACTGTCATGGATTTATTGCATTTTGTGGACAAAATAATTCGTTTTTATAATAAATCTTTGAAAATCAAGTTATGGATTTGAATTTTTTATGTTTTTATAACCTAAAGATGCTATGGGAAAGTTTGTTACAGAAAATAGTGGTTTTCATCTTGTCACTTTTTTGGTATAGAAAACACGTTTTTACAGAAATTTGTCAAAATGGATTTATTGTATATTGGAACCAAACTCTTCATATATATAAACATACAAATATATAAAATGAAAGAACACACCATATGTTTTTAAATAAATAAACAAACAAACAAAACCGGGGAATAAACTTTTATCCTATCTATATTTTTTCTCTGCTTATAAACTTTTAAATATGGGTATTGTTCTTAAAAAATTTATTTTTAGCAAAAAGCTAAAATAATTGCATTTTTGTGAAGGAATTTTGTTAAAGATCAGATTCAGAATGATTATCAAAACATACACATGTAAAATCAATAAATAATTTTTGCTTCAGTTTTTCTTTTATTTGGGTAATCTAGTGGATAATCGTAGTATTACAGATAACCATAAAAACTCACCAGGAACACGTTTTTTTCAGGCAAATGTTTTCTCTTAATTGACGAGATAACTCATCAATGGCGGGAAATTAGTTAAATGCATCGTTATGTTTTTTTAAGACCATGGACCATCGACAGTTTTAAGAGCATCTGTGATTTGGACTTGGGTAACAAAAAACCTAAATATCAATTAATTTGAATAATTTATCATTTATTTTATGTCTTTATTGTTTTACTAAACATATTTGTAGGCAATTGCATGTGCACAAATATAGTCACTGCATTGATTTAGTGAGAAAGTGTTTGTAAAAGCTATCTGGATTATTTTCTATTTCAGGTAGAGGAGGACAGTCTGCACTGCGTTTCGCTCGTTTGCGAATGGAGAAAAGACATAACTACGTGCGTAAGGTCGCAGAGACGGCCGTCCAGTTCTTTATATCCAATGACAAGGTGAACGTAGCCGGACTGGTGCTGGCCGGTTCGGCGGACTTCAAAACCGAACTCAGCCAGTCAGACATGTTTGACCCGGTAAGAAAAGATCTGAGTTTTTTTCTGAATGGCTGTTTTCAGTGTATCTCTGTGTGATTGGCTAAAGTCCGTCTTTGACATCAGCGTTGTTGTGTCTGATTGGTTGCAGAGGTTACAGGCCAAAGTGCTGAAGCTGGTGGACATCTCTTATGGGGGTGAAAACGGCTTTAATCAGGCTATTGAGCTTTCGGCTGAGGTTCTGTCTAACGTCAAGTTCATCCAGGAGAAAAAATTAATAGGCAGATATTTATAATCGCAACGACAACGGTCAGTGTCGCAAGTCAGTGTCTCCTTATTGTCATTTTAGCTTTATACAGACTGTACACAGCAAAACTAAACATTGTTCCTCTAGGACCAAAGTGCTACAGACAGCACACATACATACTGCACATAACTGTAAATATTACTGTACTATACTGTAATTAAATCTCTCTCTCTCTCTGTGGCCAGGCAGATATTTTGATGAGATCAGTCAGGACACAGGGAAGTATTGTTTTGGAGTCGAGGACACACTCAAAGCCCTGGAGATGGGATCTGTTGAGATTCTCATCGTCTATGAAAACCTGGAGACAATGAGATACGTGCTGAGGATGCACGGAGTGGAGTGCACTGACCCTGAGAACGGTACACACATATACACACACAGTCTCCGATTGTAGATTTCTGTCAGGTCCTGTACAATGCAACAACAGCTTTGACTATAAACACATGTTCACCAGCACAATAACAACACTCACAATTTTATGAATGTACTTGGTTCTCATTTTAGTTGAACTGTTCCTGTAAGAGCACACAGCTGTGTGATGTAGATGTTTTTACCGCTGGGTGAGATTGAAGAAATGATTTTTTCTGTTGTGTTTCAGATGAAAAAGTCATTTATTTGACCCCTGAACAAGAGAAGGACAAATCCCACTTCATAGACAAAGAGGTGTGTGTGTATTTGTTTATGTGTATCTGTGTAAAAGGTCATCTGTTATGTTGAACGCTTCCACCTGTCAACACAGACGAGGTTAGTTGTGAAAACATACTGTCCCTGTGAAATGAACCCGCACAACGTGAGTCGGGTCATTTCGCTCTCCTGACAGTTAAATACTACACAAAACCACAACAAAACACAATTGACAATATGAAATGTACGGCAGCTGTGTGAAGCAGGACTGTGTAATATGTTATCATCTCAGGTCTGTCCTGAAAGTAAATTGGCACTCAGAATGTCTCTCCGGAGAAAATAAATCGATTTTTTAGGGCATACAACGCGAGCGCTGCTTTATCAGGCACTGCTGCTTTTCATCAAGCGACCAGCGGACTTGCGTTGCCAGGTCGGCAGATTTTTGAATTGGGCTTTTTAACTGTTTTAGCAGGTTAACGTTTTCTGCTTGTTACAGTACATTCACAGGGGGCGAAAGCGTTAACGCTTGAGGGAAGGCTTGTCTGAAGCGTGGCCAAGCCGGTCTTCCATACCCATTATTGGCTGGCTCTGCCTATTTTATTATCTGATTGGCTGACGCACTCGTTGACACTTAAAGTTGAGAAATGTTCAACTTCTGCCGCGAGCAACGGCACTGACACGGAGGATCCACAATTCAGTTCGGCAACGCATGACATCTCCCATTAAAAGTGAATGGAAGCGTTAACGCTTCCGCCCTGTGTGAATGTACCGTTAGAGATTTGGTCTGTGAATAGTCATTGGGATGCTTTAGGACTAAGGTTGAATGGCCGTTCGGCTGGTTTTGTTATGTGGATCTGGCAACCCTGAAGGCCAATGACGGAAGCAAAAGCACAAAGAAGCCTGGTTAGCAAAAGTTTAATTTTGTCATTTAATATAAGTGAATTTGTATTAGTTTAATTGTTTTTTGGGTTTTCATAAAAATAGTATTGAACCACAAACTAAGCACTAAACTAAGGGAGAAATCCATGTTTTTATTACTGTAACAAGCAACAATGTAGGTAGGCGATATCACTTTTTATATCATACGGCTTATTTATTTTGTTAATAACAAATAATGTTGATACTTATCAAGGTCTAAAGTTGAAGGTTAAAATGAGTTAATAAATCTGTGGCTAAATTGATTCACCAGCACATCCCTGAAGACTCAATACGTTTTGTTTATTAATATTTTGGCATTAAAAGATGTTTTACTATTTAAAAGCTGCTCAAACCCTTTTCATTTGAGGCTTAAAATATCAAAATCAAAAAATTATATTAGTTAAACTCTGTAGTAGTGTGTGTTTTTTTTTCCACTTTTTAAAGTACACTTTTACATGTGGATACCCTTATTTAGTGCCTCAATTAGCTATAATAAGTAAAAATTCTAATGGAGTAAATATTTATGTTTTTATCAGATTAGTAATCTAAAAAATAATGGTTAGTTGCAGCCCTCATTTTATTGTCCAACCCTGTACCCAATGTAAATATAATGTAAATTTACCCAGCAAGCAATAGCTGTCATTTTACCATCTAGGTTATCTAAGACCTGATATAGTCCAGCTAGGAGTAATCCACTTATAGCCAAAATAAACTTGTTTTCTTCATGTAAGCAAAGGTGTTTGGTTTTATTTATTTATTTATTTAATTTATTTTTGGGCCTTGTGTTAACCTAGATGTCTGGGCTGTGTTAAGACAGCTATTAGACAACTTTTAAATGCAAAATTGCTTGCTGGGTGTGGACAAAAATTTGACCCTGGACCACAAAACTAGTCATACGTAGCACATGTATATTTGTAGCAATAGCCAAAAATACATTGTATGGGTTTTATGCCAAAAAAATCTGAATATTAAGTAAAGATCACGTTCAATGAAGATATTTAGTAAATATATCAAAAACGAATATGTGTTGCTAAGGACTTCAAATTGTTGTATCTCGGCCAAATATTGTCCTATCCTAACAAACCATACATCAATGGAAAGCTTATATATTCAGATAATGTATAAATCTCAATTAAAAAAAGACCCCTATGGTCCGGAGTCACATATGGTTGTGGTAGTCCAAAGTTCCAGATTGACATAAAATTCATCAGTGTGATCCTCATTGTTTTTGTTTTTTTGTATAGCATATGTTGTGATAGTAATAGTTGTTTTGGTGGGTTTCTGTTAGACGGGGCAGGAACACGAGCTCATCGAGTCCATGCCTCTGCTGGAGTGGTTCGCCAATTTCTACAAGAAGTTCGGAGCGGCTCTGGAGATCGTGACTGATAAAAGTCAAGAGGGTTCGCAGTTCGTCAAGGGCTTTGGAGGAATAGGAGGTGAGCTCATATCTCTGGTTCATAAACAAAAGACGATTCACTTATGACCTCATTAGATGTTATGTTGATTATCGATCATACCTTTGCCTAACTTTGTCTTTTTTTCAGGTATTTTGCGCTACCGTGTGGATTTCCAAGGCATGGAGTATCAGCCAGAAGAAGAGTTTTTTGATCTGGACGACTACTAGGTAGTCTAACTGAAATAGGGAGACGTTATAAGGAAAGATGAATTGTTCGTTCTTTCTGCGAGAGTGTGTGTGAGAGAGGGGACTGTATTTACTCCCAAACACGCATACACACACAGAGTGAGAACTGAATCATCTGTCAATCACATACAGATTCAATAATGAAAAAGCTCGGCATTAGAGCAATCGAATTGGATAAACTGTGCCTCGTTTTGTTTATCTCCTCCTCTCTTTGAATTAAAGTCACTGAAAGTGTTGAGAGAAGTACCTTCACCTGTCTTTGGACTACAGTAGCTTCTTTTGAAATAAACTATCTTCTTTGTATTCTAAATTCAAAGTCAATTTCCACCCTGAATTTATCCCTATTTTTCTTTTTATGAGCAATTTCTGCTGTTGTATTTTATGACAGTGTGTGGTATTTTTATAAGGGTTTCTGTAGCGAATGGGGGACAAACAAAATATTAAATTTGAACCTGCTTAAACCAGCTGTCCGTGTCCTGCATTTCAAAACATTGAAGTCTCATTTATCTCTGAACTTCCAGGAAACTGTGTTGCTGTTTTAGATGATTTGAACGCTTGCAGTATTTATCTTATCTCGCTGCTGCAGCTAATGTATAAGCAATGTGAGGGTTGGACAATGTAAAGATAATACATTTAAACACTATGAAATGAAACAAATTGAAGTATTTAGAAAGAATCATCATACAATTAAAAAATTGTAACCAAAATTACAAATGAAAGGTTTGGCAATCTCCAACTCGTGACATAAATGTTAGGGCTGTCAAAAGATTAATTGCATACAAAATAAAAGTGTGTTTGCATAATATATTTGTGTGTGTAATTTTTTATGTACACGTGTATAAATGTAAGAATGTTATTTATGTATTGTTTTCACATTTATATATATATAATATAAAATATATCCAAATCTAAATAAATATATATACACATAGTGCACACACATATTATTCAAAAGCAAATTTTTATTTTGTATGCGATTAATCATAATGTTTTACAGCCTTAATAAATGTAGATCTTTTATTTATTTTTAAATCAAATGCATGTGTCCCAACATTTTTTATTTGTGCTATATGAGACATGGACCAAATTTGTGGAAATTAAATGGTAAAATATTAAGAACTAGCTATTGTGTGACTAATGAAACCCATTGTGGTAATGTTTAAGTAAGATACTTTAAAACTGCAGTTTTAACATCTTAAATGTAATGTGAATTATATTTTCATCCACTTTATCGTTCATTAAAACCATTAACTGAACAACTGGAGCCGTACAGATCACCACACACCTCCATTATATGGCTTTAATAATATGATGCATGTTCCTAAAAGGGGAAAACATGTTGGGATGACATCAGGTTGAGTAAACCATAAGAGAATTTTCAAATGTCAATAATTATGGCAAAATGCATTGCCAAGTAATTCATTCTGACTTAAAATCTGCATATCCATTCTGAAAACATCAAGATGGTTGGAACACGAAATGCATCAAGCTTTTTTATAATGCATTTACATTTGCAGTGTTCAGCTAACATCACTCATCTTTTTAAGCTTAAAAATGACCACACCAAATAGATAATCAGTAATGAATGATAATAGGATATAAACAGTAGCTATAGATCAAATGTAATTTTTGCCATTTTTATAAAATCTTATAACAGTCTCTTTTCCCATCTGCTATAGACCATCAGTCTTACTACATGACTTTACTTTATCCTTTATTTCTCGTCTGATGACCCCCCTTTTTTATAAAATACCAAAACCTTTGGGGAATATAATAAATTTTTAGGTAAACCCCGTTATGAGTGTACCCAAATTCTGCAAATGCTGGTGTAATATAAATTAAGGATTTCACATTGATTTAGAGTTAAATAAACTTAAACTACCATAGTACATACTAAAGTATACTACATTATTTACTATACTCTAAAAAATGCAGGATTTTTTTCAAACCAGCAATGGGTCAAAAACTCTTATGAAAATTAACCATGGTTTTACTACAGTTAAAAAAACATGGTTACTTTAATAAAACCATGGTTTTGCTAATAGTAATCAAAACACCAAAAAAATAAACATGGTTGCTACACTTTTACCACAAAAAAAACATGATTAATTTTCGTAGGGGGAGGGCCGAACCCGTGTAATTTAACCTATAATGGGTTGTTTTACCCAATATAAAAATATAAATATATAGTAAAAAAAAATTCTGGGTGAATTTAACCCAGCTGCGGGGTTCACCCCCCCCCTTTTTAAAAAAAACAAATCTATTTTAGTTAATATGAAAGACAAATTGTAGTAATTACTGTAATAGGATACTCCCGTGTACGCAGTTTTCCATGGTAAATACTATATTATTTTTCATATGGGAGACTCCAATTATTACCCTGTCCTTATTCATAAATTGCCGAAAATTAGCAATTTTCTGATTTGTTAATCTTATTCTGAAAATGTGCAGAAGGTGGTGGTAAAAAGTCGGAACGTAAGAGGATAAGAGAAGCGGCATGATGGGACTCTTATTTTGATGTTCGGTCTATTTTATTTGCGCTTTATTTTTGTTTGTTGTTTCTGGCTTCGCTCGGGTTCACGGACGGGTTTCCATTTTCACGGCTGGACGCGAACAGAACAACAATAACATGGATCCGGACATGGAGGACAAAACCCTGGAGCTGATGGTACGTTCGAACTGAAATGTACGGAAAACACAGAATCCCCAAAATGTGATGTTTATATTTATTCCAGTGTACTACAAAGGTTCTACTGAGGGCGACGGACGATATAAAGCCAACGGAGCGAATCGATGCTGTAATGTGGCTGCTAAAATCATAATTTGAGTGATGTCATTAAAATGCGGTCATGTTTTGACTCATATGTGTCGTGTGAAAGTCGAGATGCGTTTGTGTTTTACTGCAGGGTCCGAGCGCTCATTGCGGCAACGCTGCGCCACTGCGCGACTGCTTCATTTGCCTCATCAAACACAGATTATATGCGCTTGATAGTTTACATAAATATACGATTTATATACCACACGCTTCATTTATCGCATATACAGTCTAGTATATGTGCTTCATATACCACATTCAGCGTATATGCGAGTCATATTTTGCGTTTTATCTGTACGAACAACATATATTTGATATGCAGTCTTTAAACGCGTCATACAGTCTCAATCTATTGTGCACTAATGTTCTTTCTCTAATAATAGATATCTACATGCCTGTCAATTTTTTTTTAAATCACATACAGTTGGATTTTAGATGTAAACAATGGACAGGAGAGTAAAGCTTTGTTTTAGTCTTTAAAGTTCATCAACCCCCTTAATGTTAAAGCCCAGCTGTTGTGAACGGGTCTTTAATTTTTACTTCAGGTTTAGAGAATTTTTAATATTAGTAGTTTGTGATCTAGAAACCAAACAACTCTTAAGAAAATATGGTTGTCTATAACGGGCAAGTCAAAATCAGCAGTTTTGTTTGACTAAATTATTTTTTTTAAATAATTTAAAATTATTGAAATAAAGTAATCATTTATAAACTTATTGCTACATGTTCATGTGAAGTTTTGGTTTCATTGGGTGTCCATTCACAAACACACACGTCATCACTGCTGCATGAATGTTTAAAATAATGTTTTTTAGTGTATAATAAACTGAACACATAATCATATACTAATAGGCCACTCCCCCTATGCTCCACCCACTCATGATGTTGTTTGTTGTTTTGTGTTTGCAGGAGTGCGTGTGTGTGTTTGTGTAGCTCACTGTTGCTCTAACGCTGTTTTTTTTCTCTCACTTGACTCTCTCTCTCTCTCTTTTTCTATTGTTCACACTTTCACTCGTTCGTCTCTGTCACATCACGTTTTTAATTTATTATTTGCATATGCTTGCTGCTATCTGGCCCCTCTCTTGCTCTCTCTCACTCTCTCGCTTGCACTATTTATTTATTTTCTTATCTTTCTCTTTATCTATTTCTCTTTTATTATTTGTCAATTTATTATCATTATTTTGTCTTTGTTTTATTCCTTGTTTTTTCCTCTCTATGTTTTCTCTCTTGCTTATTCCCTTATTTTCCCTGCTGTTATCGCATCTTTTGCTCTCTCTATCTCTGCATCTCTCTTTCTCTGGCACTCTCTCTCTCTCTCTTTCTCTTTCACTCACAGTGTTCTTTGCCTCGTTCTGTCTGGCTGGGTTGTTCCTCGGTGGCCGAGAGTCTGTGTGCTCTTAGATGCCTGCAGAGCCTCCCCACCTCCCGGGCCCACAACCAGGTTCTGCTCTCCTCTTTAGTACCTCCTAAATGCTCCTTTCCGCTCCTCTTGCTCTGCTCCTCAGTGTTCTTCTCTGTTGCTCCGCTCCTCACCGCTCCTCTCTATTTGTCTCACCCTGCTCCTCAGTACTCTTTTTCAGCTCTGCTTCTCTCACTTCGCTCTATTACTAACTGCTCCTCAACGCCATTTTGTGCTCTGCTTTTCATAGCTAGCTGCTCTTTGCTCTGCTCCACACCGCTCCTCTCTGCTGTCTCTTCTGCTCCTCAGTGGTCTTCTCTGCTCTGCTTCTCTCGCTCCGCTCCTCTTTGCTTTGCTCCTCACCACTTGTTTGTCTCATCAGATGTTTTGTGCTAGGTTGTGTTAGCTTCTAAAAGGGAATGTTAACCCAAAATGAAAATTTGCAGTTTATTTACTCACTGTTTGGCCATCCATTTTCTTTTGTAGAACAATAAATAAGATATTTTGCAGAAACCCTAGGGCCCCACTTTGAGAGTTTAAAAACTATAGATATACAATACAGAAGTTTTGTATATTCTTTTTCCGCTTTATAGGTGATGCTAAGAGGCTGGTTTGCCAAACACCACAAAGAGAAAATTATGCTCATGTTTAGCAGAGGCTCCTGCATTAACGCTTATAATGATGTAAATAGCATTCAGTTCCTTGCAAAAACTGATCGATTGGCTTTCTGAGAAATCAATACTTCACCAATATGTCACCAGGAGTCATAGGGATGTCTTTTGCATTGGATATATCTGCTTTTTGAACTCTCAAAGTGGAAGAAACCATTGCATTATTTGAATAACAGAGCACTGGGGTTTCTTAAATCGGATGGAATAAGGGTGAGTAAATAAACAGCAATTTTTTATTTTTGTATGAACTATTTCTTTAACTCGGATTAATGATTAGTGGTTGACCAGTTGATAAGACCAATAAACGTGAATGTCGTATGACTTCAAAGGTCATGTTTCTCCTGATCCCATTTTTTAAAACCCTAGTTAGTGTGTAATGCTGCTATAATAGCATAAATAATACCTGTAAAATGATAAAGCTCAAAGTTCACTGCCAGGCGATTTATTTTCTTTAACAGAATTCCCCTTTCAAAGCCTACAGCGAACGTCTGGTTTGGACTACAGCAGTACAGCCCTCTACTTCCTGCTTTAATGACGTCATTAGAATAGTTTTTTGACTAAGCTCCGCCCACAGGAATATGTTGCCAGCTAAGCTAACGGCAAGCTAAGCTGCTATCGAATTACAACGCACTAAACAAGCTACACAATCAGAACTCGATAGGTATTTCTGAAGGAGGGTCTTCATAGAACAAGAAAGACATCAGCCCGTTTTTAGAGCAGTGAAAACAGCGCTATAGAGATAAGTAAATTGTGTGAAAAATAGAGGTTTTTTTTTTACACGTGAAACATGAACACATGTTATATTGCGCACTGTTAACACAATCAAAGCTTCAAAAACATAGAAACAACCGGACCTTTAAATAAGTAGATTTTGTGATATACCGTACAGCATATCAGAGAGAAAATGAGTATATCACAAAAGTCTACTTTTTTGACTATATATATCTATATATAATTTAATCCGGTAACTGGCACTGTCCCATGACTTCAATATTTTGCATGTAAATTTTTATCTATCACGACAGACTTTATATTGTTGGAAAGGTCTAAGAATGTAGTTTTCATATTTTAAAACTTATTAATAGCAGTAATGATAATGCAGTGACCATCATTTATTAATTTGTGACAAGAGTATGCAGCAAACCAACACAAACTTAATTTTTTGATAATTTGATGTATAAAATAATACTATATGGCATTATTTTTTTCTATAACAATACATTTAAAACAATTGCTGCTTTAAAAAAATTATTTAATACTTAACAATGCCAGAGTTATATTAATTTGAAGGTGTACATTACTTTTCACCCCCACTCAAAAAGGGCTGCGCTATTTAAAGGGTTGGGCAATTAATAATTTTGTAGTGAACCTTGTTAAAATCTGTATCTCATTTCTTAGTGAGTCCTGCTAACACAGTAAGTGTTTTAAGTAGTTATTATTTTGTTTTAAGTAGTTATTATTTAGTTAATTATTAATTTTTACAATATATTTGGTGAGGTTTTGTCTTGCTATGTTAATAAATGCAGTTTTGTGTAAGAGTCATTCACTGATATAATGTAAAATGGATCTATATCGGCTCAGACAGAAAATGGTTGACCACTAATGGTTATTGCCAGAGCTTCTGAGAGAGAGAGAGAGAGAGAGAGAGAGAGAGAGAATGAGAAAGATGGACAGAGTTAGTGGTTTTTGAAGTGATGTGCGTGGACTGAATTTAGAGAGACATTTGTCTGTGTGTCTGCTGTCATCAGTATGTTCAGTGTGTTATGTTGGAAGTCATATAAAATAAATGTTACTGTTGTGTTGTGTAAGATTTCAGAGGAGAGTCACATGATGTAATGATGGCAATTATTTCTCTTTTTGTTGTACATTTTTGTTTGCATGTTAAACTGCTCGAATGTTTTATCCAGAATGCATTATTTGTAACAGCCTAATGGCCATTGTAGCTGTTTCCCAATTTAAGGGCTTCGACCTTCTAAGGACGCAACCTCAAAAAGCAAGCACTCGATCTCGACTGAAATGAGACGGTCTAGCCTTTTCCTGTCAGCAGGACACAGCAACAGAGACATTTCTAACTTATTAAAATAAATATGGAGCCTGAAAAATATTAATTAGTTTAGAAAATATGACACGTTGCTGTAACCAACAGTATATCAAATTAATCAATCTTAGAAATATACGCAACATACACAGAATAATATTAATACAAAACATAACTTGTAATACTAAAACGTGTGTATTTAGCAGAAAAAAACAACTTTTTTAATGAAGGTTTTAAATGTTTATTTTAAAATATCCAGCCGTTATAGGTGTGCAATGAAGGATAGCCTACGCTGTGAAGGATCCATTCTTCTATCCTAAACAGTGCTGAGAAATAAGGACGCATTTTGAGGCTTCATTTTATGCACCCTTCGAATTGGGACACAGCTTGTGTATCTTACCTGTCACCTACACTGACAAACAACAATCAGAATCAGATCTCTCTTTCTCTGTGTGTGTGTGTGTGTGTGTGTGTGCGCGCGCGTGTGTGTGTGTGTGTGTGTAGAACTTGACAGGGATGGAGTCACAAACTAACACAGATGAGGTCTCATCGAAGAAGACATCTTTATATAAGGTTAGTATGTGTCCTATGTTTACTATAGTTACTTTTATAGTCACTGAATGTCTCTGTGATTTTGGTTAAGATGTTAAAATGACACATGGTAGATACGTAAGTCTTTGACTTTGTGACAACATGCACTGCTGTATTCCTGCCTGTTTATGTCTTACAGAAGATGTTAGGTGAGATGCATATATATTTATTGTTTTTATACCTTTTTTGCAATTCCATTAAAGCTTTTTTGAAATTTAAATCATATGTAAGCTTTCAGTCTGTCAGTTTTTATATAAGGTTTAAGCTGTACTTGTATGCTATTTGAAACACATCCGGATGTTTGAACATCTAGGGTTAAAGTCAGCACATGTGTGGCCTCTTCTGACAGAGGTTTAACTCATCAGTATGTGAAAAATGAAAATTATTCATCTTTTTTCATATGATTCTGAAAGTATCAACAAAATTTTGGCTGCAACAAACGATTATTTTGATAATCGACTAATTAATTGATTATTAGAACAAATTATCAACCAATCGTCAATTATTTCAACGAATAATCAGTACGTTTTGAGCGACTATTCAGCTTTTTCAATTAGTTAAAACATTAAGTTATACATATTCTAACTAATAATTAAAAAAGAAAATCACTTACGCACTTGAAATAGTTGTTTTAATTAACTTTCAGCAGGTCATTCTCTTAAGTTTTCGGATTTCTTAAGTTTAACTCAAATAACACAAAAAATGCTTTCTAAGCATTGTTTAAATATTCTGTTCTCTAATAAAAAAACAGCATTATAGACAAAATATTTTTAACACCAACATCTCTTATCAGCAGTCTTAAGAGCTTCTTTTCTAAAACAGACTATAAGATCTATAATAACACTATTTATTATTACTATCCTGACTCCTAAACTTGATCAGTCACATGTTCGTTCTGATACATTTGCACTACGCCATAATCCACGCTGTGGTTTTATCTTCTATCGCAAATTTGTTTGGGCTGCATTACACTCTAGCGTTATAGGCTCGACAACAAAGATATTTGTTGACACATTTTTATTGTTGACTTGTCGACTAATCGTTTCAGCTCTAAACAAAATATTTAATCGTGATTAAAAGTATTTTTAGAAATGGTAAACACAGGGCACACGTGCAACAGAGGCTCAGTTTTGATCTTATTTAATGTGTCTTTCTCATGTTGTCCGGGTGCTGCAGTTAGCGAACGGTTCAGTGACGGGTTCGAGGAAGAGGGTGTCTCAAGGGAACTACGAGAAGGAAAAAGATCTGTGCTTCCAGCTGTTTGATCAGTGGTCAGAATCTGATCAGGTGGAGTTTGTGGAGCGTCTCATCTCACGAATGTGCCATTACCAACACGGCCATATAAACACTTACCTTAAACCCATGTTACAGAGAGACTTCATCACCGCGCTACCAGGTATCTAATGCACACAGACACAAGACTACATGTTAAAGCGTTAGTTCACCCCAGAATGAAAATTTCGTCTTTTAAAATGTTGTCTTCATTTCCACACCCACACCCTTAAGACCTTCAACCATTCAGAACCCAAATATATATATATATATATATATATATATATATATATATATATATATATATATATATATATATATATATATATATATATATATATATATATATATATATATATATATATATATATATATTTATTTATTTATTTTTTTTTTGTGAAATCCGAGAGCTTTCAGGGCCCCCATAGACAGCAAAGAAACTCACAACGTCCAATTCCCAGAAAGACATTGTTGAAATAGTTCATGTGACCACAGCGATTCAAACTTTATTTTATGAAGAGACAAAAATACTTTTTGTGCTCATAAAGTCACCTATTAACAAAAGCAGAGCATCATTTGTGTCCTGAAGATGAATGCAGGTGTTGAACGACATGAGGACGAGTAACTAATGACTAAATTGTCATTCTTGGGTGAACACTTCAATGCTTGCTTCAAAAGAAGAGATTTATTTTGACAAGACATGTCCAAAATGTCCAAAAAAGGATTTTCAAATGTGGGATCTCTCTCGGTGTCTACCAGCTCAGGGTTTGGATCACATAGCTGAGAACATCTTGTCGTTCCTGGACGCTCGCTCTCTGTGCTCGGCTGAGCTGGTCTGTAGAGAGTGGCAGAGGGTCATCTCGGATGGAATGCTGTGGAAGAAACTCATCGAGCGGATGGTCCGTACGGATCTGCTTTGGAAAGGCCTTTCAGAGCGACATCAGTGGTAAGGACACACACACACAGATGGTTTTAAAGCTCACCGTATGCTCATTTTTAGCATTACACAAAACAGATGTGTGAGTTGTTACAAAAAACAAGTTCTGCATGCAAGATGTTTAAAAAATGTTTTCACGTCAACATAACTCGCTCTGAAGTGTTGAATTATTGACAGTAATGTTCAGCTGTCCTTACACCTTGTGTGCATTAGTAATCCAGCAGTTTGCAGTCAATTATTTATCATATATATGATGTATAATCTATCTGTCTTTGAGTACGGAGGCTAAACTTAATGTTAGAGGGATAGTTCACCCAAAAATGAAAATTCTGTCATCGTTTGCTCACTCTCATGTTGTTACAAACCTGTAAAAATGTATTTGTTCTGATGAACGGGAGGGGGGATGTTTTGAGAGGTGTTTGTGGCCGGGCCGTTTGTGGACCCCATTTACTTCCATAGTATTCTTTTTTCCTACTGTGGAGGTGAATGGGGTCCACGGGCGGTTTGGTTGCAGGCATTTCTCGGGATGTCTTCCTTTGTATTCATTAGATCAAAGAAATTAAAGGAATAGTCTACTCATTTTCAATATTAAAATATGTTATTACCTTAACTAAGAATTGTTGATACATCCCTCTATCATCTGTGTGCGTGCACGTAAGCGCTGGAGCGCGCTGCGACGCTTCGATAGCCCCATTCATTCAATGGTACCAATCAGAGATAAAGTTAGAAGTGACCAAACACATCAACGTTTTTCCTATTTAAGACGAGTAGTTATACGAGCAAGTTTGGTGGTATAAAATAAAACGTATCGCTTTTCTAAGCGGATTTAAAAGAGGAACTATATTTTATGGCGTAATAGCACTTTTGGGAGTACTTCGACTCACCTGAAAAGTCCGCTCCCCTTCTCACTCTCATAATGGGAGAGGGAGGGTGTTACTGCGCCGAGTCGAAGTACTCCTAAGAGTGCTGTTGCGCCGTAAATTATAGTTCCTCTTTTAAATCTGCTTAGAAAAGCGCTACGTTTTATTTTGTACCACCAAACTTGCTCGTATAACTACTCGTCTTAAATAGGAAAAACGTTGATGTGTTTGGTCACTTCTAACTTTATCTCTGATTGGTACCATTGAATGAATGGGACTATCGAAGCGTCGCAGCGCGCTCCAGCGCTTACGTGCACGCACACAGATGATAGAGGGATGTATCAACAATTCTTAGTTAAGGTAATAACATATTTGAATATTGAAAATGAGTAGACTATTCCTTTAATGCTGGTTTGTAACAACATGGGAGTGAGTGGATGATGACAGAGTTTTCATTTTTGGGTGAACTATCCTTTTAATAATCTTCAGCACAAACTGGACATCATTGTGTGTGTTTGTGTGAATCATGTACAGTATCCGGATGGAGGTGGGTGGAGACTCGATTAGTTCATGTCTAAATATATATCATAACCAGCTGATCTGTGAAAATGTTTTTGATGGTTTGTTAACAGGGAGAAATATTTATTTAAGAACCGAACGAACGAGGTCCCGCCCAATTCGTACTATCATTCACTTTATCCCAAAATTATACAGGACATTGAGGTGAGCCGCTATGCACCTTTCCAAACCTTATTTTTTTATCCATTCATCCATCGATCCTGTCACCCTCCCACTCGCTCAGCTTCTCCTTCTGTTTCTTTCAGACAATTGAAGCAAACTGGCGTTGTGGTCGTCACAATCTTCAGAGGATTCAGTGCCGGTCAGAGAACAGTAAAGGAGTTTATTGCCTTCAGTACGATGACGAGAAGATCATCAGCGGCCTACGAGACAACTCTATCAAAGTATTTGTCCACCTGTCTGTCTGCTGCTCTGTCTGTCTGACTATTAGGGGTGTAGCAATACATCGAAATGGATCGATGGAATGCCTATATACGATCCATCGATGCCACACGTAAAATATCAATTTGTGGTTTCTGTATTTTGACACTTTCTACATGTGAAATCCATCTACGCATTTCCACCAAGGCATGCATTTTCGTTTACAAACAATACTGTGTGTCAGATTGCAATGCAACATTTAAAGCAACACTATGTAGTTTCCATGTAAAAATGGCTTACAGCTCCCCCATGTGGTTGAAAAGCGCAACAGTGCCTGGTATCAGACACTCTTCTGCAGGCAGGGGGAGGGGCGGGGCGGCGCTGTGTGCTCTACCCTCCACTGCCACTTTCAGAGTGTGCTTGTAGCAGCTAGGAGGTTGCTCAGGTTGCAGCAACAGTACAATTTGTCCAGTTAAGAGTTGTTCTATCACTGAAATAATTTTAGAGACATTATTTAAAGGTAAAAAACTACATAGTGTTGCTTTAATCGCTGTTGATGCAAAAGACTGATTCAGAAAACGTTGTGTCTGCTGCTGGACACTTTTAAATATCAAAATATTAAAAATGTAAAAAAATAAAACAAATGTCCACTTGTGATTCGATCGACCATTGATCGATCTTAATACCAGGTGTAAACAGCATCTATGTGTTTCTTTTGGTTGATTTGATTAATGGGGCATTCACACAATAATGATAACTATAACTATATTAGCGTTCACACACAGACCTCGACAATAACGTTATGTTAATTTTAAGCTCCGGCACTGCAGGGTTACAGTCACACAAAATGTATGTAAATAACCTGATGTTGCTTTACGTTTTTAATGCCGAACATCTTTCCTCCAAATTTCCTCCTGCTCTCTCTGAATGGTAAGGTTTGGAGTATAGTTCGTTTTTTTTGCGTGGTCGAACACACAACTTTGCAAAGCATAATTTATTTGACTCGTATGTGTGCACAGTATGGGCCAACATACTCCTGTACGCGTATGCACGACCTATGCTTGCAAAGTAAGCGCGGTTACATAAATTCTGCTGTGCATGTTTAGTGCTAGCGTACTATTCTATTGACAAAATTTTCGTCACATGCACCGCATCCAGGAATCATTCGCGCCACGAGACCTCCAGACGCGCATCAACGCGTCTTCACAACAGCGTTTATATCGCTTGAATGGTGCGAATTGAGCGTGCCGCGGCAAACGCGCGAGTTGAAAAATTTGAACTTTGGTGGAAAAATGTGCCGCGTTAACCAATCAGTAGCTTGCTCTAGTAATGACCTGATTACAGAAAGCGAGCTGAGTCGCAGAAGCCCCTCCCATAACGCGAATTTCCACGTTAGTGGCTCGATGACTAGAATTTCATGCGCGGCTTCACGAGCGAATGAAGCGAGTAAACTCAAACTGTTCAAGCGGCAAACTAGGCGCGGTAGACGCAATTTCAAATGCGGCTGGTGTGAAGCCACGGAAAGTAGAACATTTTCTGCAAGGCATTAATCTTTTGTGAAATTCATAAAAATGCTGGCATTGGCTTGCAAAGTTTTTAAAAACCGCTGGCGGGGAAATAGTTAAAGGGATAGTTGACACAAAAATTTTAAATGTGTAATCATTTACTCACTTTTGTGTTTTTTTTTTTTTTTAACTGTATCAGTTTCTTTATACTGTTGAATACAAAAGAAGATATGAAGAGTTTCGTTGCAAAACGAGATAACCACCTTTTTTTTATTGTTCAGAAATCTAGTTTTTTGGTTGTGCATTCCAAAAAAATTTCAATTCAACTGCAGTTGGTTTGTTTTGATTTAAACCTTCATAACTTAAAAAATACAGCTAAGTAGCACCATAAAACAAAATAATAACATGATAACATTATAATAAACTTGTTTTGACAAAAATGTAAAAAAATGGATTTATCTCGTTTTGCAACAAAACTCTTCATATTTTAATTAGGGCTGTCAATAGATTAAAAAAATTAATCTAGATTAATCGCATGATTTCATGAGTTAACTGCGATTAATCGCAAATTAATCGCACATTTTTATCCATTCTAAATTTACCCTAATTTAACACTTTTCAGGTTTTTAATATTCTAATCATATATACATATATAGATGCTTTATGCAAATGTATGTTAACAACAGCCTGTTTACATTTTAACAGAATCACCAGCCATTGTTTTGTATAAGAATTTTCCTTTTAGAAGATTTTTCTTTCTCCATTTTTGTTTGCTGCTGCATCATTTGTGACATGTGCAGGCAAGTTGAGTCGGAATTAGCAAATTTTAAAAAAATAGTTGTTCATATTTTGACAAGTCCTGCAGTCTATTTTCTAAGTCATGCATAAAAGCGAAACCAAAATGAATTGAGACGCATTTTTGTATTAGATTAAGCATTAGGAGGACGGTAACGTTACACCTCTCAGACGTATAAATAAATATCATATCAGATGTCCAACGAGCATTTAGAGCATTGGATTTGGTAGACGATTAGCTTAATGTTCTTATTTCTATATTTCATTTAGAGAGAGTCACATTTGTCTGCGTCTCTGTTCATTCAACTATGGGCTGGACCAAGGGTCAAACAGAAATTGCGCGTTGCGTTAATCTCCGTTAAAAAAATTAGTGGCGTTAAAATGAATTTGCGTTAACGCGTTATTAACGCGTTAATTTTGACAGCCCTAATTTTAATATATGACGGTAAGCACTAGGGGTTTAATCTGACAGTTAATTATGATTCGAGACAAAATCGATTCCACGCCAGCGATGCGTTGTTTTTGTTTTATTTTTATTTTTTTGTCGATACATTAAATGCTTTTCGGTGCGATAAAGTAGTTACATTTTTACTTACAAAAAATATTTAAAAATACACTTTTTTTTAAATAATTAAAAATGAATAATGAGGGGAAAATGTCACACAAATTCAAGCTTATGATGGCAACAGTCATAGTCTTTCGGTATTTTGTGCCAAAATGTGCAATAGTGACAATCACTGATGTAGTATAAAATATAAAAAATAAAGCTAGCAGAAGTAAATAAACGAGAATGTGCGCTTTGGCGGAAATGCGTAGATGGACGTTACGTCAAGGAATGAGGACGTGGAGTGTCGAAATGAAGGTACCCCAAATCGTTTTTTTTATTATGTGTGGCATCGATGCATCGGATCGTTAGAAATAAATATTGATGTATTGTTACACCCCTAGTAAGCACACAGTTGACGGTACCCATTGACTTCCGTAGTATTGCTTTTCCGACTATGGAAGTCAACTGTGTGATTACCATCATTTATCAAAATATCTTCATGAGGATGAATGAATGATGACAGCGTTTTCTTTTTTCCCTTTAAATGGCAGTGCAAGTTATACAATACATAGGGCTGTCTATCTGTTTCTCAATTTCTCCCTCTCTCTCTTTCTCAGATTTGGGATAAACAGTCTCTGGAGTGTCTAAAGATCCTGACAGGTCACACTGGATCAGTTCTGTGTCTACAGTATGATGAAAGAGTCATAGTGACAGGCTCCTCTGATTCTACTGTCAGGTACACACACACACACACACACACACACACACACACACACACACACACACACACACACACACACACACACACACACACACACACACATGTTTCCTGTCTGGTTTATATTATATAAACCTTCATATTCTGTGTGCTGAAGTTCAATACATTGCTTGAGAAGCTGTAAGGTCTCCATGGAAACACAGACCTCACTTCCCTAGCAACTGTTCAAAGATCCTGCCAACCTTCGTTAACCTTTCATGCGTGTGTGCATGCTAAGGCTGGGCGGTGTATCGAGTTTTGGTAATGAGACAATACCATCCATATGGGTATGGTGTGATATGACCCTTCTTCTTTACAAAAGAAACTCTGCCAGAAATGTACACTGAGGTCATAAGCTTTACAACCTGCTCGCATGGTGTTGAAATTATACATTTTTAAACGGGGAGTAAACCCCTGCCTTTTGAATTTAATTTTCCTCATATGCTGTTGTGATCGTGACATACATGTAAACATTTAGTCCACTTTGCAGGAAATATTTAGTATTTAGCGTATAGACGGTTTCATCGGACGCACGTGCGCTGACGCGATACACGTCTGGATCCGAACTTTATTTCCGGTTTCATTTTTTAATGGTCTGACTAGTTGCTAAACTGATCTCTTGAGCAAATGCCTCATCGAAAATAACAAGTGTTTTGGTTTCCTAGGTAATCTATGTGGTGTTGTTTTTTGCTTGATATATTAATAAACTACGTTTAAAGAACTTTGTTGTTATTTATTCTTAGCAGAGTTTACCAGAAGTTACATACGGACTACAATAGCCGCTTGTTTATGTTGTTACTGCTGAAACCGTCTATATCGCCATGAATGCCCAAATTACAGAAATATTAATTTTAGTCAGTATTGCCCCCAGCCCAAGTGCATGCATGTGTGTGTACATGTACATGTGAGTGCTAGTCTTATAAGAAATTATATGTTTCAGACACACAAATCAGATTTCGATCTTAAGATGTTTTACAATTTAAAAATTGCACACTTTTTATGTACGGCTTAAATAAAAAATATTATTTAAGTAAAACTCAATGTGTGGCTTTTGCACTTCTACATGGGAATATCCTAATTTAGGTTTTTATAAGTGAAACATCGGAGTAGATATTAATTTTGTTTTTCTCCGATTAGTCGATTAATCGCAAAAATAATCGTCCGATTAATCGATTATGAAAATAATAGTTAATTGCAGCCCCACTTCATTTACTTAGTTTAACAGCTCTCTCTCTCTTTATTTCTGTCTATCTCTTTCTCTCTCTCTCTGTCTCAGGGTTTGGGATGTTGGTTCTGGTGAGGTCCTGAACACTCTGATCCATCACAACGAGGCGGTTCTGCACCTGCGGTTCTCAAACGGGCTGATGGTCACGTGCTCTAAAGATCGCTCTATTGCGGTGTGGGACATGGCGTCTGCCACCGACATCAGTCTACGCCGGGTGCTTGTGGGTCACCGGGCGGCGGTAAACGTGGTGGACTTTGACGACAAATACATTGTGTCTGCATCTGGAGACAGAACCATTAAAGTGAGAGTGGGGTGGGTGATATGTAGCTGTAGTGTTTTGAAGTCGGAGGTAAAGATAGTTGTGTGTGTTCGTAGGTATGGAGCACTAGCACGTGTGAGTTTGTGCGGACACTTAACGGTCATAAGCGCGGCATCGCCTGCCTTCAGTATCGAGACAGACTTGTGGTCAGTGGATCTTCAGACAACACCATCAGGTGAGAAAGACGTCATGATGTATTTTCACACGACTTTCAATAGCTGTATAATCTTACTCGTTTTTGTAAAATGAATGTGGTTTAAAATCGACTGTGTTTGTGTGTTCAGGTTGTGGGACATTGAATGCGGTGCTTGTCTGCGTGTATTGGAGGGTCATGAAGAGCTCGTCCGTTGCATCAGATTCGACAACAAAAGGATTGTGAGCGGAGCCTATGATGGGTGAATACATGCTAATACAAAAACATTATTTGCAAGGACATTTACATTTACGCATTCGGCAGACGCTTTTATCCAAATCGATTTACAGTGTATTACAAGGTATACATATTTTTATTCATATTCAGTATACGTGTTCCTTGAGTTCGAACCCATTAAAAGAAATCTATTTAATATCATAAACCCCAGATTCACTTTCTCTCTCTTTGCAGGAAAATTAAAGTTTGGGATTTGCAGGCTGCTTTGGACCCGCGGGCACCCGCCAGTACACTTTGTCTGCGCACACTTGTGGTGAGAATAACTGAAAAATCTGATCTGATGATTTGATCAGTCATATTCCTGAAGTTAAAGTTTTTTGGGTTTTAGTATGAGTATGTTATCCTTGAAGTTATCTATAAGCTAGTGTGCTTCAAAACAGTGACAAAATTTGCATTGCATAGCTAAGCATTCAAAACAAAACATTTTTATGACATCATTCTACACTTCAGCTTTCATTAAATGTCCTGTCCAATCAAATGACAAAAACTGAAATGCATGAATGAATATTTTGATGTGTGTTATTGATAAAGATCCCAAAGTCGTTTAGGCAACAATGTTACGTGTTAGTACCTCCCAGTTTTGGCACCCTCTTTTGCAAAGAGAGCGAGAGAGAGCAAGCGAGGGAGAGAGAGAGAGAGAGAGAGAGAGAGAGAGAGAGACCAGACCATACACAATACGTCTCAACATAACACGATGCACTAAAATGTATACTTTCCCATAGCAAAAACAGTACATACTATTATGGCATGGTCCCTATGCCTTCTGGGATTTAATGCTTGTTGTCATGGTTACCTCTCACAGGAGCATTCCGGCCGTGTGTTCCGACTGCAGTTTGACGAGTTCCAGATTATTAGCAGTTCCCATGATGACACAATCCTTATATGGGACTTCCTGAACGTTTCCAACAATGGACAGCCAGACGGACGATCGCCCTCACGAACTTACACGTACATCTCTAGATAGCAGGTACACGCACACAAACACCAAAATCCATTCTGTTGCAAATTTCTTTGTTTTGAAAGTTTTTTGTAAATCATCTGTTTGTCTCACTTTCAGGTGCCTCTTCTGTGTGCTAGTGTTTCCTGGGAGAGCTAAGAGCTGATTGGTTGGTGGCCGTGTCCATCAAGGAATGATGTCAGGGGGCCGCCTCCTCTTCTTTGTCTGGCTATAAACTTTTACAATTCTGTATTCACGCTTTGCCAATTGCACACTAAAGACACATGCTACACTACACACCACACTCCAAAAAAACACATGCGAAATTTAAAACAAAGCTGTTTTAGCACTGTTCTGCTTTTGTATAGTGGGAATATAAGAAGCACAAAAACAGAGACGTTTGAAACCGTATTTTACTGCTGCTCAGATAACCAGAGGAATGGCGTGCTGAAGCTTTGCACCGATAGCTCATATCTACAGGAGGATATTTGGATTCTCCAGAACGTGACGTACCCTTGATGGATATCTGCGCATGGACAGAAGACTTTCTGAACTGCTTTAAAAGAAAGAGACTTTGTAGAAGAAAACAAACTCTTGCAGAAATGAAAGTTAAGAGAGTACTGAAAGGCTCGTTGCCTTGATGTTTTCTCAGCACACTTTTCTTTGGGATCACGGACACGACAAGTTATTCAGGATGGTTTTGTGAAGTTGAGGACAGCATGCATGTGAAGTTCAGCTGGATGCCTCTTACACTCTGTCTTTTTGTTTTTTAATTGTTTTTTTTTTATTTGACTTCATCTCTTTGTTATGATTGTGCTAGACATTGTAAATGTTCACCACTCAGTGTCTTGTTTTATTTCTGTTTCTCTGCCTGCCTGTTCATCGAGGGCCGACTAGTTATAAACGGAACTGTCTTGTCAGATTGTGTTGTATATTACAAGAGGTTTTTTTTTTAAGAAAAAGATATCGTGAATAAAGAACTTAACAATGTTGAGTGTGGTGCATGGGCCTGCGTGTTTTCACCTGTGATCGGTTTCTCTTTTTTTACTGCCATGTATGGTTTCAAGAGAATCTTGCTTATCCAGTTAATTAAAAAGAGTTAACTCTTAGCTGTCAGGTAACCAGCTATAGACATTTAGTTTAATCCCTGATGAAAAAAACAGCTAAAACCAGCCTAACAACCAGCTTAGGCTGATCTCCCAACCTGGTTTTAGCTGGTTTAGCAGGCTGGTTTTACATGGATTTTGGCCACGTTTTAATATGGTTTTAGATGAACAACTAGCTTAAACCAGGCCAGTGGGTCTTTGCTAGTTTAAACTGGAAGTAGCTGGTTTAAGATGGTCTTCCCAGCTGGGCAAAGCTTGGTCAAGATGAAGGGTCAGCTGGTCTCCCATACAGCAAATAACAAATAATAATTTAACATAATTTAAAATATAATTCAAAATATACAAAAAATTGCTGAAATTTATTTTGATGTTTACAAAATATATTTTTACCAACATATTTTTTTTAATATTTCAAAAATGCCAAAAAATATGTTGGTGAAAAATAATAAATATATTTTAAAGCATTTAAAATATATATTTAGCCCTCCATATATTTAAGTCCAAGGAAATATATTTGTCACATTAGAAGAAAAACTTTGTTACAACAGATTTAAAAAGGTTAAAATGAATTTTTTCAACTTCAAAAATAGGCTATAATTTATAAGTTAACCTGTGTTTAGCATATTAAAATATATTTTTAGAATACAAATAAAATACCAAGAATATTTTTTTCACCATATTGGTTGTTAAAAATATATACACTTGCTGAAATATTTGTTGATAAGAAAGTTAAAACTAAATAAAATTATATATAAACTATATATTTTCAAATAAAAAAGCTTTATTTAATTTACAACATACTTTTGGCAAGATATATGTATTTTTGCCATATGAACTTAGCCTGACCTGCTAAGACCAGCTTGATAGCCCCAAATTGGACAAAACTCATCAAAAACCAGCCTACTACTATCCAACTGGCTTACATTAGGTTTTAGCTGTTTTTCAGCAGAGATGGCACATGCATAGAAACGATCATCTGTTTGAGTACTGAGGCAGGGCTGCAAACTTTCTGAGTTCAGTTTGGAGTGAGATTTACAGGGGGTGAGGGTACATAGAGGGTTGGCATCTTGTGGTGGTTATTAAATTATTGTGAATATTATTATTCACTAAAGGATTATTAAAGAATACAATTATATGTTCCTTATTAAAGTAACCATGCCAAACAACTTATTTTATAGTAGTATGGATATTTTGCTATTTCTGTGTTGAATTGTTGGGAAAGTCCGTGGAAAAAGATTTTACAATACAAATTCAAATAGATTTTAGAAATTGAATAGAAATAAAAGCTTTTTCTGAGTTTTTCTGAGTCTCTGTTATTGTTTTATCTCATTCTATTACTTACCCTCTGGATAAAAGTGCCAAAAAAGTCTGCATGTCAAGACCATATAATTATATTCTGTATATAAATATATTATTGTTTATAGATGTCACAACAAACATGGGTATGAATGCTTGTCAATGACGAGTACTCCTAAAGTTTTCTAAGGGGTCTGCTTTGGTGAAATATAGTGCTGCGCAGACCGTTCGGCCTATGACATCAGAGTATCGCGAGAGCAACGGTAAAGGCGGACCGTTTTTAACATTTCGACTTGCTCTCGCAGTACTTTGATAACACCGTGCGGTTTGTGCAGCCGTGTCTAGTAAAACTTTGTGGCAAAGTACCAGCAACATGAGAAGTGGTGGTACGCAAGATAAGGTAAGCTTGACAGCTTAAAATAGCCGATTTGAGTGCCAGTACTGCGAGCACTGGTATAGCTTACATGGTGTGTTATTCCTTTGCCACCGTTAACAACCTGAAGCATCGCGGAGAAACGTGAGTGTTTGCAGCCCTGACTGAGGCGTGTTTCTGTCACTGTATCACAAGATCACACCTCACAAAACAGCGTGTTTCTGATTTTAGACCTGTTAGTTGAATGCAGCCTGAATCATCATCAGAGTATTCCAGTATGTTGTTAATTGACCAAAATTGACCCTTGGTATTCTTTCGTGGATCTTCTCAAACTGGACACTAGATGGTGCTGGAGGTCCATCTGCCCCTATAGAGTGACCCGAGTTGATCTAGAGCAGAACATGTCTGAACTTTCCTGCTGGTTCAAGCTCGTGATTGATGAAATAATAAGAGGATGGCAGAGTGCCGTGGGCTGTGGATTATTCTGAAAGAGCTCCTGTCTCATCTTGGTTTGTGTGATAATAACTCTGACAGCTACACTTTATTAAAGAGTGGAAACTTTAGGGCCACTTTGATGTTTGAACTCATCTTCATCTTTTGTGCTTTTATTTAATAGCGGTTCAATAACAACGTGAATTTACTCTATGCGTTTTTTTCCTTGCAAGCAATTCATTATTCTAAAACAACAAATATCTCAAATGTAGTAACTTGCTTTGCCTCTAATGCTATTTTATTTGCACCTCATATCAACAAGTTTACCAACAGGTGCTGGTCTCTCTGTCTGGAGTCTGTCTGGAGGGAAGGAAGGAAGGAAGAATTATCCCCCATAATGTACTGCGAACTGATGTTCAGGTCTGAATCTATTTTGGTATGAAACACCCACTTTAATATAATTTCTTGCATTTTATAGAAGTTTTATTTGCAGACTCACAGTCAGGATATACATTGAACTAAACCCATAATCTTTGCATTGCTGGAACCACCCATACAGCAAAAATTAAATTTCTTTGGCCAAAAATATGTTTTAAAAGGGACTTTTTTAAGATGTAAAATAAATATTTGGTGTCTCCAGAATACGTATGTGAAGTTTTAGCTCAAAATACAATATAGTTAATTTATTATAACATGTTAAAATTGCCACTTTGTATATTTGAGCAAAAATGTGTTGTTTTTGGTGTGTCCTTTTAAATGCAAAGGAGTTGACCTCTGCACTAAATGGCAGTGTTGTTGTTGGAAAGTGTAGATTAAGGGGCGGTATTATCCCCATCTGACATCACAGGGGGAGCCAATTTTCAATGACCTATTTTTCACATGCTTGCAGTGAATAGTTTATCAAAACTAAGTTACTGGGTTGATCTTTTTCACATTTTCTAGGTTGACAGAAGCATCTGGGACCCAATTATAGCACTTAAACATGGAAAAAGTCATATTTTCATTATATGTCCCCTTTAAATATGTGCAAAATACATTTTGTAGAGAGTAAAGTTTAATTAAATATATTTAGTTTAAACCTTCATATAGTAGCATATATTTCAGCGGCAACAAATACATTTCTAATTTTACAACCCTTAGGGCAAAAATATATATTTTTCCTGGCCAAAATAAGTTTGTATAAAGTATAAGTATGAAATGTATGTCTGTATGGGTCGTATAAAATATTAAATTATAAGTATATTTTTGTTGTTGAAAATATATTTAATTTACCACAAAGTTTTTCCAATGCGATGTGAATATAAATGCTTTAAAATATATTTATTTATAAATATATTTCAAAATATACAAAAAATAGGCAAAAATATATTAGTGAAAAATTTATTTTTGTAAAAAAATTCAAAATATCAGCACATTTTTGGCAATTTTTATTATATATTTAAAATTATATAAAAATGTTTTTTTTTGCCATATAGGCATGCTATAGCTGAAGCTTTTATAATCCAAACAATTCTCAAAGGACAAAAACATAGCTCGTCCTATATTTCATTTCTCATTAACCTCCTAAGGATGTCCACATTTTGTTGTTTGAACCGTAATACTTAATTCTGTGTAACTGGAACCTGTTGTGCACAAACATGGACAATTACACTGCTCAAAGAAAAATATTATTTGGTTATAATATTTATTGGTTCTTCCTAACCCCAAATAGCTGAAAGAAATCTGAAAAAAAGACAAACCAAAGCTCGGGTCTTAGGAGGTTACATATCCTGTTATTTTAGTAATTGTCCTAAATGGAGAGTTATGGATTGGTTGATAGCTTTGTTGTTTGATGAATAATAAAAATGTGTAACCCTGAATGTTGCCCTGATCTCTACCTCAGACTGATGCCCAAAGTCTGTTCACTGGATGCATGATGTCTATTACACACAAAACTGGCAAGATTCGGCTAAAGTTGCTCATTCCTGAACTTTAGAGGAAGAACGGATGATCACATTTGAAAGGTATGTGACATTAAACATTCAAAATATACTAGGTGATTTGCTAGAGGCGTGTGATAACAACTGAACTAGATTATACCTAAATATCAACTTTACCAATAGCACAGTATCTTCCCATAGGTAGTTTTTGAACCAAATAAGATGCAAAGTGGACCAGTGTAGTCCAACAGTCAAACTTTGGCTCTACGAGGCCAGTGCAACCCCTTTCCCATCCCTAAAATTTGATTGGGCAATAGAAATGTTGTTCAATGACCAACATGGATGTTGATCCAGGAAAACGTCCCATTGGATTAAACAGTTTATGCTTGAGGCATCTACTGACCACCGTACTCATCGCTTCAGTCCCTTATGGTCACCCTGCCAAACCCCTCCACCCCGGACCGGTTTATGCTTGGAAATGTCAATACATCCTCAATGGTTTTTCCTTGGCAAAACAGTGTGTTTACATGTATACTGCATAAATGTAACTTTGTTCGCATCGGTTTGGAAAAATGCGCGACAAACCAGAAAGAAACCTCGTTCTTTTCCCTTCTCTGCTAGTTCAGAAGAGGTCTAAAAGTCTTCCCTGAGATTCCCAAACCAACACCGACGATCCCAAAATCTGTGCCATGCAGCACCTGTTAGCGGTTCCTGGCACACCGCAGTACTCCCCCATTTCAAACAATTCGTCTGGCTCGGCGGCCCTGCGTTTTACAGCCAACGTTCGAATGTTTGTCTGGGAATGTTGAGTTGTGCAAACCGATTCAGGCCATTTCAACCAAATATATCTTCAGAATTGCCGTTTGTCTCTGGAGAGTTTTAGCGTTATGTCTTTATGCATCGGAAAGAGTCTGTGTGTCACAAGTCATTTGGTTGTGGTGTCGAGGAGAGAGAGAAAATCACTTTGTGTTTAACCTCAGTCCTTGTTTTACGTTGTGGGTCTGGCTGCAGTGTTTTGTCTGTGTGGTTTGCCGTGTTGAAGCACGTGTGTGTGTGTGTGAGCTGTGGTTCTTCTGAGCCGTATGACCTGGATTTAGTCTGCACACAGTGTGGTTTTAGTGGCCTTCCTTTGAATATTTGGGGTTGGGGTTACAATGTTTGGGTGAATCTCACAAATGCAAGCTCATGTCATATGTCACACAAAAAACAATGGAATGAAAATGAAAATAAAGCCAATATTTACAAACACTTTTTATGGAAAATATAATATATAATTTAGTTTGAAAAATGACCTATTAGATTTACAATTTGGCAGATGGTATCATCCAAACCAACCTATGCCAAATTCAAACCACATGACTTTAAATGTCAACTCTGAATAAACAACTCAACGGCTCTATCCGGTCCCTAAACCACGGTTTGCTACTGAAAAACATATGAAGTGAAACACGCACGAAACAACACTTGAAAAGGGAATTTTTATTTGAAAAAGAAATTAGCAAGCTGTTCACGCGATGATCTGCTTTGAAAACCCTTGAAAAAGGAAAAAACTAAGACTATGGGTGAAAGAATGGATCAGCATATTACATTACATTTAACATTTAGTAATTTAGCAGACGCTTTTGTCCAAAGCAAATTACAAATGCGATAACAATAGAAGCAATTAGAGCAACACAAGAACAGCAATACATAAGTGCACTAGAACTCTTATCAAGCCTAAAACAGAGTATACATAGCCAAGCGTAAGTCATTTTATTTAGTAAAGATAAGGTAAAGATAAAGATAGAAAAAAGGAAAGATATTAGCAAGTGATGTGTTGGTGAAGAGATGGGTTTAGCCAATTCTTAAAAACTGTTATAGAGTCGGCAGATCGTGTCGCGACCGGCAGATCATTCCACAGATGAGGAACAGAACCAGAGAAGGTACGCGATAGTGATTTCCCTTTTTGGGGTGGCAGCACAAGCCGTTAGCCTGCGTGCCAGCCGAACTTGGCCCTGCCTACAACATTTCAGGACGGGAAGTTCAGTCTGGAGTCACTCCATTGTGGCGCTAGTAAAAAGCTGGGGGAACCAATCAAATTGTCAGGGCGGGCTTTATACGATAATAGACAGATAATCAACAGTAACGTAATCAACCACGTCACCAAAGAGCGCTTCTGTGTGAAATCCGTTTACAACAAAGACGCTGCGCTGGAGAATTGAGATGGTAAGATTCAGCCATCAAGATGTTCTAGAAGATCAAGGCATTTGTTGTTCAGAAAGATGTTTTTGCCGTCCCTCCTACGAGATTCTGCAAAAGTTTAATTTTAAAAATCAGCTGGCTCGCCGTGTACGTGCAACTCTGGGTGCCTGACAACGTGGATATAACTAGCGGTTGTTACCAGCTCCTTGGATGAAGTTCATCTAACTTACAAATGGTAAAAAATAAGTATGACTTACTAAATAACTCACAATGTTGTGATATGAATTAAATGTTGTAAACATAGTAGTGGTCGCACACTTGGTTGCTCTTATTGGTTGTAGGTCTATCCAATTGAGTGCTAACAAGCCGTTGCTCTTTTAAAGGCCTGGAGCAGAACTTTGAATTTGATGCGAGCTGCTATAGGAAGCCACTATATCCTGACAAAGAGAGGATTGACGTGCGCCCTCTTTGGCTCGTTGAAGACCATTCTTGCCGCAGCATTCTGAATCATCTGACTAGGAGTCTGGCCAGTAATGCTTTGCAAATCCAGTCTGGACAGGACAAGAGTCTTGACTTGGACTTGTGTAGCATGCTCAGATAGGAAAGGCCTAATTTTCCTAATGTTGTAGAGGAGGAATCTACAAGAGCGGGCAGTGCTGGCAACATGAAACTCCGTGAAACTGAGCTGATCATCAATGACCGTTTCAAGGTTTCTGGCTGTCCTGGAAGGCATAATGGTCGAATAACCTAGTTGAACGGAAAGATTGTGATGAATCGTAGGGTGAGACGATATGACAAGCAGTTCTGTCTTTGCAAGGTTCAGCTGGAGATGATGATGGAGATGTTACTCAGGCATGCTGAGATCGTGGGATCGTCTGGCTGGAACGGCAAGTGGAATTGTGTCTCATCTGCATAGCAGTGGTAAGAAAAGCCATGTTTCCGAATGACAGAACCCCGGGATGTCATGTATGTGGGTACGTCAACCCATGCCTTGCTCTCATTGGCTGTAGCTCATTGAGACACGTGATATCACATGATGTCGAGTCGGATGGGAGCTCCAGATATTTATTATGCTAGATATTTGTCTGGTGTCTGCAAGGTGTCAGCAAACCACTTTGATGCGTCTTTGACTAGTTCACACGTAAAAATTGGTGTGCTGATTGCATACTGATTTGCCCCCAATCACAGCCTAACTTAGCCTGGTAATACCATCCTCTGCTACTTCGCTTTGCTTCGTAGACAGAGTCTGGCAGGGCATAATTGACAATCGTTTTCCTTCTCGTGGGAGGGGCTTGTCTGAAGTTTAAAATCATTGTTGTAAACGTAATCCAATCACATAAAGTTTGGTTATGATGTGCGCTATGCGCCGGCCCAGCCGCATCGAACTTCGGCTGTAAAAACACGTATGATGTGAAAACAAATCAATCAAGCGAAATTGTGAACATGGCTGTGAAAGGCTTTTGCAGATTATGTGAAGTAAATCTGCCAGAACTAGTTGAACACTATCCTTACGGTGTCTTTCCACTCACGCCTAAGTGAAGGAACCCCCTCACGCCTCCCAAACTCAAAAACTCATCCCTAACCACAATATAAATATAAATTAAATTAAATCTTCTTACCTTATTTTCTGGTTAATCATGAATGTTACCAAAGAATGCGTCCTCCACCATTAACTGTGAACAATGAAATTCCCCTCCATGATCATTGGGCACGCAAAGCTGTGCAGCACACAGACCAAGTTTTGCTGCCTCCTTAACCTGATTGTCCATGAGAGCAACCAAGGGGGGGACACAATCATAACTATCGCCTTGCTGGCTTTTGGCCTCCCCTGTTTAATTCTCGCTGATGATTGGTAATAGTTGATAAATTAAACTTTTCCCAAAACCTGTCGGGAGTTGGGCAACAACATCATCTCCATTCAATATGTTTAACAAACACTCTTCTTGTTCAGGCTTCAGTTGGCAAATGTCGGAAATATTCTCCACAACAGAGTTTCTCCATGTCCGCTGTAAACTACAACCTTACATTCGGCGCTTAGCCCTACGTCACGGCTCTCAGCCCGCCCTCTGTTTGTTGATTAGGCCGTCCGTTTTGAGGCCGGTGGAAAACGGTTTCAATGGAAGCAATCTCAGACTGAGTACAGAAGCGAAATGAAATTGAGCGGAAGTACGAAGTCTGACGTAGTCAGGCTAAGCCCGACCTATCGGCGAGCTTAATGACTTGTGAGTCGGTAGGGGAGAACCGGGCGAAAGTAACGTGGGATGAAACTAACAAAGCGATTTTCTTCAAACCCTGACTACATTTGCATTCCGAACTATGACCGAATCTTTAGCACACAAACCCTTGACAGAGCTGACAAATATTACTTTATTTTATCATCGTTTTGCGTGTAAGCTCTTTTCGACCATGATAAGTAAATTCCTAAAGCGATCATTTATTCTTATAACGCATTGTGTTGCACATTTCATGTGTTACAGTACTGATCAATCCAGGTTATTTAGTGCTCTAACATACAATTAAGTTTGCCTTCTCAGAGTTTTTCAGAATAAAAGTTCCTGTCGGGATGAAAGTATTATGGTTTTCTGAAAAGCCTGCTCTCCTCTATTAGATCAAGCTCAAAATCCTGCAGCGTGAACTTGGCATTACACTGCATTTAAGCTACTCAATTCCTCGGTTTCATAGACAAGGCTTAAAGTTAGTCCTAGACTATGACACATGTTTGAGCTGTCTCAACTGAAAATAACTTGTACTGACAGTTCTTAAAATAAGCCAGTGCCATTGATTTGCGTCAAGATACACATCAGTAACGTCTTTTTAAAGACATATTCATTAAAGATGCTTAAAGGACAAGTTCCGTATTTTACACTTAAAGCCCTGATTTCAGATTGTTTATAATGAAATAGAATGGTTTTGACTGAAATTTGGACATATGATGCTGGCCCGAGAATTTTCGGGTGTTTGTTATATTACCCCCCACTCTACAATGGCTGCATAGGTGCACTGGAACAATCCTTCCTAAAATGCATTAAACTTTCGTTTACAAAGGCGTGAAAATCACCGAGTGGTCAGGGGTGTTCACTGATATGCTCACACAAAAATCGCTGCAAGAGATGCTTTCCAACAGCTGTTTTATCGTAGTTTTTGTCCAACTCCATTGACTTGTATTAGATGTGCTGTGAGGTACGGTATTACTCCGCGCCGGGAACTTTGTTTGTATTCTTGCAATTGGCAAAGGCGGATTAGCGCCATCACCTGGACTGGAGTCTCTATTATTCAAGCTCTCAACGGTAGAATGTACGGGTGTGAGGCGTTTGGAAAAATAGGTCCACAAGTTTACAACGAATGCTAAAACAGCTGTTGGAAAGCATCTTTTGCAGCGATTTTTGTGTGAGCATATCAGTGAACACCCCTGACCACTCGGTCAGTTTTACGTCTTTGTAAACGAAAGTTTAATGCATTTTAGAAAGGATTGTTCCAGTGCACCTATGCAGCCATTGTAGAGGCGGTGGGGAAATACAACAAACACCCGAAAATTCTCAGGCCAGCATCATTTGTCCAAATTTCAGTTAAAACCGTTCTATTTCACCATAAACAATCTGAAAACAGGGCTTTAAGTGTAATCTTAATTTAACTAAGGCCTAGTCCTGGCTTTAATCCTTGTCTGTGAATCCAGACCTATGTCTGTCCCCTGGGAATCGAACGTCATGACGTTTTGCCCTGCAAATGCATTTCTCTTTCAGTTGATCTACAGTATTTTATTACCTCCATGACGTGTCGCCATTCATGTGACAGAGATTTACAGGCCACCATATTTACGTGTCATTTGAAACTATTACATTAGCGGTGCTTGCGTCCATCTGGCTGAATGTGTGCGTATTCAGTGTGTGTCATACAGGGGTGTGAATAAATGTGTGCTCATGACCTCTGTGTGTGCGCGAGTGTACGTTGAAGGCGTGTGTGTTTCCTGTGGGTCGGTGGGATGTTTTTTTCCCATAATTCCTGCAGGTCTCAGGTCACCCCTGTGTTCTCACGCACATATTTTGCATTCTTTCCCCCTCCAGCAGCACCAGACACCTTCCTCTGGGTTTGGCCGACAAATCTTTCCATCGCTGCTTCTCGGTACAGTCTGTTTCTCTCTCGTTCTCTCAGGATCTTCCACGTTTCCCGCTGACTCAGCTGGGCAGAGACTGCTGGGATTTACAGGTTGTTGGTGACAGTTGTGTGTGTGAGGTTCACTGCCTTAGTCATAACCAACAAGTCTACATTTATTACTAAAGGTTCAAATGGTCTGCATGCATTTGTGTTTTCTGGAAATATTGTGCATGTTTGTGTGTCCTGTCTCATAGCATGAATATGTAAGAGACATGGAAAGGTGATAATTCAACCAGATTTTTAAATTTTCTGGGGAAGATTTGATTGTTGCCTGCTTGTGCAAACCTCTCCAGTCTGAAACCCTCGCTAAGGTGTTTTTGGATGGTTGCTAATGTTTTCGGAGTGGTTTTTAAGCATGTTTCTACTGTATATGATTTCTCCGGTGGTTGTGTGGGTGTTGCTACCTTTATTGTAAGTTTGTGACATCACATGATTTACAGTACACCTGTCCTTCTACAATGTTAACATAATGCAAAAGTTAGCATACGTGACTTATAACCATGTAAACATCCAGGGCTCTGGGCAATTGCAAATAGTTAGTGGCCGTATAGCTCAACACAGATTGTGTTTTATAATAATAATGACTCACACAGCATGTATTTTTTAAAACACAGACACATTTCATTTATGTTCACTGGCTTTGGAAAGCTTTTTGCCATAAACAAAGAGAAAATAAATAGTGAATTTATTTTAGAGTAACAACAATGATAGTAGCAGTCATAGTAATATGACTTTATCTTTTTATATATATATATATATATATATTTATATATATTTATTTTTTATTTTTAAAAAAGTTTCGTAATGTTATCCCTTTAATGAGCTGGTATAAGACTTTGGTTCTCCATTCGTTTTTTTAGTAGCAGCATTCCACATGGATCCAAACAGGAACGTTGCTCCTCGTGTCGTTTCGTGGCAACCCCCCCCCCAATTGGACCAGTGGGAAGGGTTTTACTGTCATTGGTTACCACGTGTCTTTGGTCAATAGTATTTGGTGCAGCTTTCGAGAGGTTTTCTTATTGTCTTTGACATTCCAGTTCTAGTTAATTCCAGCCATCCCGGTAACGTCCATCCTACGGTTATTTCCCCCGTGGTCTTGATGTAACCAAACACAAGCTTTTGCAATTGCACACGCACACACATACACACAGCATTAAATCCATTCATTCATAGCTTCATTAGAAACAGTTCACTCAAACATGAAAATACTGTCACCAGTTATTCATTCAGGTCATTGTGAATCTCTTTTAAAGGGACCAAACTGTTTAAAAGCCCTTAAAGAGGTCTGTAGATCTCCTTCACTGTATTGTGAAGAGATATGATAGCTGTATACACTCGTAACAATAAAGGTGCCATAGAAGAATCATTACTTTCATACCTTTTAATAAACTTTAATAAAGAAAGTTTATACCTAAAGTTTTTAACTATACAAATATCTTATGGTGCGTTTACACCAACCGCGTTTCAGGCGTCAAAATCGCGTCTAGTTTGCCGCTTGAACACAACGCGCGAGCTAGCGCCGCGCCAAACGCCTCATCCCCGCTGCGGGACCTCCGGACGCGCGTCAATGCGTCTTCACATTGACTTAACATTAAAATCACTCGCGCTTCACGCCTCTACCACGGTTGGTGTTAACGCAGCATTAGATGTTAATATCTGGTGGTTTAAATACCCATTCAAAGGTGCATTGTGTAACTTTTAGAAGGATCTCATGACAGAAATGCAATATGAAATACATAACTATATTATCAGTGGTGTATAAAGACCTTACATGATTGTATTTTTTTATTACCTTAGAACAGTGGTTTTCACGATTTTTTCATGAGAGCCACACTGACAGGTCAAAGTCAATAGGAGAGCCACTATTACCGCAAAGTACAAAAGTTTCATCCAGTCATAAATAGCATGTCTGCTTATCAATCTGTCATCCCTGAACATACACTGTAACAAAAAAATGCTGTATTTTTGTCAAAACAACATATTTTTTATGTTACTTTAAGTTAAACAATTTCAACTTGATTTTATAAGTTTTTAAAGCCAAAACTTAAAATTGTAGGTTGAATTGACTTGCAAAACTAAGTTGTTTAAACTTAATGCTGCATATTTTTTTACATTGACAATATGCAATTCAATAAATACAAATGGGCGAATTTTTCTTTATCATTTACCAGTCAAATTTGTAACTGGGACAAGATGATTTCCCTTAATGACAAAATACAGGATTTTCTTAATACTAAGCATTCTTATAATGTGCGTATGCAATGCCCCCCGAACCACTAGGGGGCCACCTTTCTCTTAATTTTATGCGGCACTGCACAGAACGATTGGCGAGTGACAGTCCTGTCCGGCGAGAGCATTATGCTTGAATAACAAGCAGTCTGATCTCTTACCCCTCGTTCAGACAGACAGAGACGTTATCGCTGTTGTTGCTTGTCTCTTTCAATGAGGCGTTTCTAAATCTGCTTGTCATAAACAAATGAGTACCATCCACGCCAGTAACTGACGAGAGAAGGATGACGTGAACTCCACTGCTTTGTTCTCATTGGTAGTCGCTCCGGAAAGTCGCTCGACATTTGCATAAAGTTAAACTTTTCTTAACTTTCTCGCGTCGCTGGACACGCCCATTCGGTCGCCAACGGTCACTTTCGCTCGCATCGCCGGAGGTCGCCAGGTTTCCATTGAAATGAATGAGATCGCGTCGCTCTGCTACTGCTTGTCGTTGGCTGTCTGAATGGGGCGTTAGTACTTTGATGTCATGACAATTGCTCTGTGCAAGCGCTGCATGCAGTTAAACATGCATATCCACGTGCGGATTATAATGGGTATAGTTTTCTTACAAAGTTAGCTTCCGGAGCATAAAAGACAGAAAAAGCGCATGCATGCATGATCATATCACCGTGTTATTTACTGCCATGCGAGCCACAAATTAAAGCTTGCCGAGCCGCGCAATGAAGAACACTGCCTTAGACTGAGACGTTTTTTCTCCATACACCGTGGATCTCCTTTAATGGAAGTCGTGTCATGTTTCTTCAGTAGCCCTAAACGGACAAACTGATCAACAGAGTAAGTTTCGTCACTACGTTGTCCCAGACGACAAAATTTTGGTCCTGTGGCGGCTACCATGTGCGTTTTTGAAATTGAGGGGTGAGCTGTTGGTTGCAATTCGCAATCTCACCACTAGATGCCGCTAAAATTGACACACACCACCTTTAAAGTTTTTAAAGCATACTCTAAAAATGGCTGGGTTATTTTTAACTCATAATGGGTAAATATTGGGCAGAACACATGATGGGTTAAAAATTACCCCATGTTGGGTTGTTTTTATGCAACCATGGGTTATAAAAATGCTGCAGTTGGATTAAAACAACACATCACTAGGTAAGCTTTGGCTTAAAAATAACTTTTTTAGAGTGCATGTTTTTTTTCCAGTTAAGTATGTGCACATTTCAGAATTGTCATGTCCATAATGGAGAAATGTCCATAACGTTGTTTTTTCCTCGTGCACATACAAAAATGTTATTAAAATAAATATTAAATGTTCTTTAAATAGTCGTCCCTTCTCATTTATTGGGTGTTATTGCTTCTGGTTTGTGCATTTTAATATAAAGTATATTGTCTCCCAAAAACGTATTTTGTCACATCCATAATGCATGCATGTTTCCCTTTACTAACACAGAAAACATGCATATAGACTGATATTTTGTGATGTCTGGACTCATCAGTAGGAACATTTTAACACAGGGTTCAATATATTGGTAATAAATGCATTCTCTGGGAATTTATGTTTCAAGTTTGACTGCAAATGTCTGGAATTACTCAAATGATTCTTCTATGGCATCATAAAGCACCTTTATTTTAAAGAGTGTAAGGAACTTATTTACTGTAATCTTTCTCAATAGCTTCTTGCATGCGTCAAAATTGAATGCATATAAAGAACTGTCATAGAGGGAAAAAATCCTTTAAATGTTGGGTCTGTTACACACAAAGTTTTCTTTAGTCTGCTGTGAACTATTCACCTGCAGTTACTGTGAACTGATCTTTTAAAAGGATTTTTGAGGGTGAGTGAATGATGACTAAATTTTCATTTTCGAGTGAACATTTCCTGTAAGGCGTCTTATCAGGAGAGCTTCCAGCAGTAGTCTTTCTCTCATTTGTCTCATTCCAATCTGTGTCCATTTACCACATCCACAACTTCTGGCCTATCAGCTCTTCTCCCTCAGGCGGGATCACGTCCAGGGTTTGGAAGTCTTAGGAAAATTGCAACACGATCGTCGTCTATAGGCCAGTGTGGTTGTGTTTCATTTAGCATTGGGAGGATCGTTTCTCCATTGTGGGATTGTGGGCCGCTAGCTGGATTAGCAGTCTAATGCTTCCTCTGCCCATATCGTTGAGTTTGCTTTGGTTAGTTTTCTCCGTGTCATATGTGAGCCGCATTAAACCGCAGCTCTGGCGTAGAATAGCTAGTGTTTATTAGTAGGGTTGTACGAGGTTTAACCCAGTGGAATATGAAGTGATGTTGGACCACATCAAGTTCAGCTTAGGTTAGGCAGCGTCTTTTAGCTGGACTGTGATGTAGGATGGTCTCTTTGTTTATGCATTCACAAGGTCTCGCGGCATGACGTTGTAGTTTCAGCATTAGCGTGGCCGTGCCGCGCGGACTCTTTTGATCCTCTTGCTTACCGTCGTGAATCGAAACGGCGGAAAGACCGGCTGCTCTCCTGGAGGGAAGCGTTTCATGAAGTGAACGTCCTGTTGATTGGGAAGCGTGTGAGGGCCGCGGCGAGGGCGACCCTTTTTAGTGAAGCCCACGTACCACCCCGTGTAGCGCGCTGACATGAGGGCCGTGTAGTTGTTTTCCAAAACCATCTCCACGAAGACACAGTCCGCACTACGATTACTGGCCTTCTGAGACCGAAAACGTCCATATGCAAACACAGAAGAACACAAACAAAAACAGAGATGTTACTTTGGGTTCTCAAACAGGTTGTTTGCTGTAATTAAAGGTGCAGTGTGTAATATTTAAAAGTATCCCTTGACAGAAATGCAAAATAATATACAAAACTATATTATCAGGGGTGTATAAAGACCTTACATAATGAACCGTTATGTATTTATTAACTTAGAACGAGACCTTTTTATCTACATACACCGAGGGTCCCCTTCCATGGAAGTCGCCATTTTGTGCCGCCATTTTTCTACAGAAGCCCTTAACGGACCAATTTTTTTACTAAGTTGTCTCCGACGATGACATGTTTGTACGGTGGTGGCTACCGTAGCTTTTCTATGTGTTTAAAAAGCGAGGGGTGAGCAGTGGACTAAGCTGTTGGTTGCAATTCGCAACCTCACCACTAGATGACTATAAAATTTGCACACTGCACCTTTAAAGTTATTTATATACTAGCTATTCCAGTGTACTTCTACCACAGTACAAAGTAGCAAATGTTGATGAATAATACGTCAACACAGAAAAGAAAACTGGTCATTTCATGTGGTCACTGGAGAAACAACACCAAAGACATTAGCAGGGAAATGGTTCACCTTGCCTACGAGCTTCCCTCTGCGGTTCATACACAGGTAAAAGTTGGTTTCCTTCCCTCGAATTCGCACCTGGCTGCCGAAGGTGTCGGCCTCCACTACGAGCTGGGCTTGTGAAGAGACAAACAGAAAAACAAACAAACAGACGTTACAACAGGACCACAACAATCGGCTCTGCTCGAACATAACCATGAGTTCTGGTTTTGCCGTTAATGAAACCGGTTCATAATTTGATGTGATGGTTCTGTTTCTTTGACTGTAAATATAACTATAAGAGAGATGGAAGAAAACTTGATGATTTTAAAAATAAGTATATACTTTATACTGCATTTCAGTTGTACATCCTAAATATTATGAAATGAAAACCACATGACCTCACTTTGTTGCATGTTTAATTCTTAAGGTGGCATCCAGTTATCGTCTCACACATTTTAAAAGTAAAAATGTTGTTTTAAATTTTCAGCTGAATATTATTTCTGATTTGTTACATCGGAAACGAAAGGTCAACTCGAGCACATATTATTGTGGGATTGTATGCAATGTGTCTGGACCAGTGGTTTTCAAACTGGGGGCCGCGAGATGGTGCCAGGGGGGCCCCAGTTTTATGGCCCCATTTTATTAAATACATTAATTTATCATGAATTCTGTGTAATTAAACCTAAAAAAATAAGGCTACTAACCAAAAGCACTACTTTTTTGTATAATGCAATGTTTTTTTTTTATTATTAAAATGTTGAGTTTTAGAACAGTTTTTGTCACAAAATTTCTTTGGGGGGCCGCAAAGGAATGCACCGTACACAAGGAGGGCCACACGCTGAAAAAGTTTGGGAACCACTGATCTGGACTATGTAGTACTTCAGGAATAGCATGATATTTTGAACACATGATCTCTGTCATTATATAATAGACACCACCAACAGTTTACTTTAATCCTCTTAAGGATGTTCAGCCTGTGTCTGTGTTTTTGTGTGTCTGTGTTTCAGGATATGGGAGTTAAAGCTCTGACATGGCTTCACCGTGAGTGCAGAGGTCATCAGAGATCAATAACCTCTTTGTGCTCTTCCAATCTCTTCTCATCCAGACATCCCTTGCTCGCTGTGTAAATACATCTGTCCTAACCCTGCCTGCTATCTCTCTCTCTCTCTCTCTCTCTCTCTCTCTCTATCATGAATACTGAATCTAAGGAAGCTTTCAAATTGACATTGGCACAATGCAGAAGAAAAATCTCATGGAAAAATATCCTGGTCCACTTTGACCTCAAAACCATTAAGATTTTTGCATTGTAACATTATTTTCTTAACAATTACTCAACCACCAATTCTCATTAATGAAATATAAAAAAAAAACTAATTCACTAATTCTCAGTACTGCTATATGTATGTATATGCTGTAATAAGCATTTGTTGTACTGTCTTTAGTTTATGCTGATTTAAATACATAAAATGTAGGATTTAAATAATGTCATTGTGCTACAATATTTTTAATTGTAGTATAGTAAAATAAATGCATTATTACAGTAATAAGAATTTACAATGTAAAATGTCAGGATAAAATAGAGTAATTTTGTAGGGAAAATTATTTTTGCAAACAAATTGTAATGGCTCTAAATCCAGCTTGATTTTTAATGTGAAATGGGGATGTTTTAACCCACAAAATTAACCCACTGATATCAACTTTCATAGGCACTGATATTTCTAAAACATATTTTTTAAAAAATTATGTAATGCATATCTTTGAGTCAGGGACAACATTTTGTTTATTGAATAACATTTTAGTACATTATAATGATAATGTTTTTGATATCCCCATTCAAAAAAATGTCAGGTGGTACAACCAATTATTGTCTATTTGCGCTCCCTGTGTCATGCTGCTTCTTTATGTGTTTATTTGATAGTGTTATTTAAAATAATAATCCTGAAAATAGTTTGAAAGTGTAAAACTACTTCACCATAAAACTAACATTTAAGAATACTGTATAAATTTAAGAACAATATTTTTTAACAATTATAGACAAGCTTAGCTATTAGCTTTTTGGCTTGGCTTTGTTAAGGCTAGAATTATTTGCTAACTTATTCGCTTATTGAGATTGTTTGGCTTGGTGTTTTTCTTTCTTTCTTTCAATTTCTTGGGAGCATCCATGGCGGTTGCGCCCTTTGGCTTTTTGGTTGCACCACCTGACCTCTGCAACGAATTTAGATTTTTAAAGATTTCTACTTGGATGCTCATAAGCTTTTGCATGCGCTGTCAAATTCATAAATACTTAAAATACAATAAAAATGTGTTTAATAAAATAGGACTTTCTTCTAGTTTTATATTGGGTGCACCACCTGACATAGAAAGTGTACCAGCATACCCATTACATTAAAGTAGCTATTTTACAGTATTTGAGAGAAATCCACAATAAATGCGGTGATATCATGTTTACCATGATTGCGGTTGTACTACCTTGACATTTAAAAAACATCCAGATTGTTGGGCAAACGCTTTTCAATTATCCTAACATTTCAACTACTGATTCGTAAAATTTGTTTATAGGAAAGGTTTCGAACATGAACAATAATGCCGAAGTATTTTTAACAGTTGTCTTGAATGCTTATTTGTACAAACAGTTGGCCCGTCTGTTTTGGTATCTTAAAAAATAAATTGGTTATATAGAGTAAAGTGACACGTCATGAAAGTTATTTTTATAGTACATAATGCACACAGACACAAAAATATGCCTGTCATGTCATTGACCCTAATTATGTTTATAATGATGCTGCTTCATCTAATCTCATTACTCTCTTTAAATTTGGAAATTACTAACCACAGATTATTTCTACAGACGATCTTCAAACATTGCTCAGTATTGTGACAGCTAAATGTGTCACACGTTTTAAGTTTGTATTTGTCTTGGCTTGTTCACGATGTGATTTTTGCATATATGCAGATATGAGACTATATCTAAACTAAAATACGGTTACTCTGGTCTTTAAACGGTCAGGAAAGAGCATTCACCAGGTACTGCTCTGTGTGTAAATCACTGTATCAGCAGTAGCAGATGACTTTGTCTCCAACTTTTCCTGTTTCCAGTGTGTTTGTGGGTGGTCTTTTTCATGTGTTTGCAAGAATAGGGAAAAGTGAGACATGTTCTGTCTGTGTGTGTGTTGTTACCATATTTGTCTCCGTCGTCTCCGCGAGCGCTGATCTTGCGTCCCAGCACCTGGACGTGTTTCCCACTGGTGCGGCTGTAAAGCTGGTATACTCGGTGATGTCGTCGACTCATGGCGTCTCGTGCACGGGTCTGATTCTCCACGTGCACGCTGAAATTCACCCCATCCACGCCAAACACCTGTAGGCAAGAGACCACACACATCAGAACCGCTGTCTCTTCTTCTCTAACATGGTTTCTCCAATCAAATTTTGACCCAAGTGAACTCATTGTAAAAACAATTATTATCTTTTTTAAGCAAACAAAAATCCCTTTTATGACCAACAGCAACATACAAGTCGGATATGTGTTAATTTTAGTAAAATGTAGTTTTTACAAATGTATCCTGCAATTAAAAAGAAAACAGTGATGTTGCCATCTAATAACATCACTTCACCATTGTACTGCTTTAATCAAGTTTAAGTCTTTATTTTAACTTTTAATAATGGCTTTTTATATCAGAATGAAGTCCGAGCTGAATGCTTTGGATTGTGGATGACCTGAAACCACCAGCACAAACTCCCCAGGGTTGAAGGTCACGTTCACCCTTTACACCATCTCCACGTATACTCATGGTAACAATTTCTTTGTTAATATGATCAATATTTGTAATAAATGCTGTATCTTTTGGAACATAAGTTAACAAATTATGAGTAAAGAAGAGTAAAAAAAGGTCATTACTGATTCCAGATTGACTCACCTGTAGAGGATCACACATGACCAGCATCATCTGGATATATCTGGAGAGAGAGAGAGAGAGAGTCAAGGTCAAGTGAGTGTTACCATGGTAGCAAAAACAAATCCGATCCACATCATGGAGACGCTACTCTGTGTACTCCACTATACTCTAGTGTACTCCACTATGCTGTAGTGTACTTTAGGGTAATCTCTGGACACAAGGGAGGTGATTTTATTCCCTGCTTTGGTTTCTTCCTCACTCAGTCAACCATCTTTCATCTCCGCAAGTTAGAAAAGGAAAAACCTGACATTTGAGGCATAACTCACAATTTCGTGGAAACTTGGAAACTGGCGGATGTAAGTAAGATTTTAAGTGTGTAACAACGAGTGGATGAGAGCCGCTCAACAGCAACCTCGGCAAGTTCTCCATCAGCACAGGCCTCTTTCTGGCCGATGACCGTGACGTTGAAAGCGAACAAGCCTGCAGGACGGATCAGTGCGTCTGCTTTGGATAAATCGGTGTGAATTATTACAGCCAAAGAGGAGCCCACAGGCCCCTATGGTACATTGCTAGAATTTAAAACAGCAGGACCCTGTGACAGAGCAGATCCGAGTGCTGTTCAAATATTTTCTCCAGGTCCAACTTAACATGCAAATGCAAAAACAGAAAGCCATTTTGTAGCTTAATATCTTCAAAATCGCTGTGATTTTAGTGGTGCTATGATTGTTTTGTAGGTTTGTGCTTCAGACAAATGAGCATGTGTTGTATTATATTCAGCTTACATTCAAAGGGAATATTTCTGTTTCTTATAGTTTATAATGAATAAAAGGGGGGAGATCTGTGTCACTGGGGTTTTTTGCCAGCAGTAATGTCCGCTTTGCCAAACTAACAGTTTGTCGTGATAAATCAACTACAGCAGTGTTGGACCGCACTAATAAAATAATAAACTGAATTCTGAAGAATTGCCAGCGAACATGAACATGATTTAAAATGCAGGGCAGGGAAATACAGGCAAAGTGTTCCAAAATCAGACAATCTTATATATTAGCTTAAATTAAAGGGACACTCCACTTTTTTGAAAATATACAAATTTTCCAGCTCCCCTAGAGTTAAACATTGATTTTTACAATTTTGGAATCCATTCAGCCGATATCCGGGTCCGGCGCTACCACTTTTAGCATAGCTTAGCATAATCCATTGAATCTGACTAGACCATTAGCACCACGCTAAAATAACCAAAGAGTTTGTGTATATTTTTCCTATTTGAAACTTGACTCTTCTGTAGTTACATTGTGTACTAAGAACGACAAAAAAGTTGCGATTTTCTAGGCAGATATGGCTAAGAACTATACTCTCATACTGGTGTAATAATCAAGGACTTTGCTGTTGTAACATGGCTGTAGCAGGCGTAGTGATATTACGCACTGCCCGAAAATAGTCCCCTGCTATTGAAAAATACTAAGGGGCCTACTTTCGGCTGCTGCGTAATATCATTGCGCCTCCTGCAGCCATGTTACGGCAGCAAAGTCCTTGATTATTATTACGCCAGAATGAGAGTATAGTATAGCCATATCTGCCTTAAAAATCGCAAATTAATATATTCATCACTATATATTTTTTAAGTTGAGTGTCCCTTTAAACCACAGAAAAGGTGTTGTTGGATCAGTTGATCGATTTATTTCTCAGTTTACGTTTCATCAAAGTATCAACTTTCTCTCAGATGTTCATCCTATAAGTCCTTTGGGCAAAAAATGTATACAAGTAGGTTATTATAGAGCATAGGCGCTGATTTCTTTTTCTGCCAATGGGTGCTCGACACCACGTCATGCAACCCATGGGTTGCTTAACAACGGCAGATGCTACAGAAGCGCCCAATCGCTTTGGAAGGAATGATGAAAGCGGTGCGATATATCAAGCGCCCCTTAATAAGCTTATTCATCAAAGCTTTGTAGATATTACAACTCGTGAGATCCACCAATCAAAGAGGCTCCCGAATTTCAAAAGCATTTTTCCATGGGTGGTCGAGCCCGGAGTTAATCTATAGATGCCAAGCTAAACTGTACCATACCTGCAGTAAACCAATGCAGGTTAACACCTGCTCCACACTCAGGAGAGGAAATAAAGGACCTGGGTTACCAGTGAATATGTGTGCTTTAATGTAAAGGTGCCCTAATGCTTATTTTTGCATGCATCATCTGGGTTCATTTGGGTGCAGAAACAAGAGTAAGCAGACCTTTGTTATTCAACCATGAATGAGATTTTTCCTCTGAAAATGTGTTATTCTATTGAGGAAACACTTCACCTTTCAGTGATTTTGTTTGGAGGTGATTGGTGTGTCACGCTCTAATGTCAGATTTCCGCTTGTGTTTTCCGCTTGTTAATCTGTCTATATTTTTTTAATGGCTTGTGTCTTTTTCTCCCTCCCTAAATTCTTTTCATACTGTTGGCAGCCGTTACGGGTAAACAGTGAATCAGGTCTCTCGCTGGGTGGTGTGGGTGTGGTCGGTATGATGTCACTCATTCAGAGGGCTATGGTGGGTGTAAAGCACATTAATACAAAACACATCACTTCCTCCTTATCATCACAGCAGTGACCCCATGACCGAACGTCTGAGATCATGAGCGTGTGTGGTGTGCGTTGAAAGCTTTCAGGCCAGACATGTCCTTACCAATAAGGTGAAGCATGTTAAAGAGCAGCTTATGTTATAAAGTTCTCATAAATAAGCCGGATGATGTTTTGCTGTAAATCTACTGATGTCATCTCTAGTTTCAGTCCTGAGCGGATCCGGCACGACATCCACCAGAACATGCTGTCGATAGCTTGGTGTCTGGGAAATGTTAATGTAGGACGATGAGAAATCCTGCACTGCAGATATATGATGATAGACTTTACAACTTAGCAAATATTATTGACCTCCTCTATGAAGACCACTGCTGAGCCTATGAGAGGTCTTTACTAATCTCTGTGTATGTATATATGCATGTGAGTTTTTTTTTTTGCATTGCATCTAATGGGTTTGAAAGTGCAGTCTGACCCCTGATGTAACAGCGCATCGGTGAGCTCATTCAGCGAGATTCCCAGTCAGTGAGGTTTTCTCCGTCCGATGTTATGATTGGTGTGATTTGCGGTAGGGTTGCGACTCTTAAACATTAATAGTGTTGCGATATCGATAAGACGGTAGTTTGTGATTTATTCTGGATGAATCAGCCGAGGGCGGTCACTTGTTTGCATCCCAAAAATTAATCTATGCAAAATGAAATCAGCATTGGGGTCAGAGGAAACGCGATGGCGTGAACAGAGTAATACACAAGCGGGAATGGAGAAGATATGAAAAGAATTGGGGGAGCGTTTCTTATCCTGTCATTTTTAATCCCACGTCCTTTCTCTCCCTCCTCTCCTTCCCTGTCTGGAAGTGCAGAATGAACGTCTCCCCCACACTGACGAGAAAGAGAGAGATAGAGAGAGAGAGAGAGAGAGAGAGAGAGAGAGAGAGAGAGAGAGCTGACAGCTGCAGTGAAGCAGACACACACACATGTACACACACTCTTCATCATTTCAATTTATGCTTGTTGGAGACAAAATGTTTTACACTAACATTCTTTTCTGCCAGGCCGGAGTGTTGACACATCAACATGTGTGGTATCTCAACACACCTAATGCAGGGATATCTGTCAGGTACTTGTCACATTTTCTCAATGCTATCACTGAAAATACCTTTAACATGAGACTACTGTGACAGAATCACTTGCTTACCTTCTCTGTTAATAAAGTTATTTAAGTGATAACAAAGTCCCTTAAAGAGAAGTCGCGCCGGCACTAGGCGACCCTGTTTGCCAGTTAATTCGGTCATGCAAGACTGAAGTCCTATCTACATTGGCGGCAGTCGCTCTGTCGTTCATATAGGTTGTCTACAAACCGGAAGGTTGGTGGTTAATCCCCGGCTTCACCTGACCAAGTGTCGAGGTGTCCTTGAGCAAGACACCTAACCCCAGATGCTCCTAGCGAGCTGGATGGCGCCTTGCATGGCTGACACCACCGTCGGTGTATGAATGAGTGAGTGACTGGGTGAATGTGAGGCAAATTGTATAGCGCTTTGGATGGCCATCGGTCTGTTAAAAGCGCTATATAAATGCAGTCCATTTACTATTTACATGAATGAAGTAAGACAGATATCTCTATAATTGTGTGCTATAGTTGAAAAACTAAGCCTGACATCAACTTTTGTTCTAAGTCGTTTCAGCTCCCAAGCATGCACACAGCATCTTTTGCATGCGTCTTTAAACATTGATGATTGGTTCTTTAAACTGTAAGATTTCAATCACCAGGGCGGGCAGATTGAGCGTTGCATTATCCCCTGCATCCGAAACGGCCTACTCCCATACTATAATAAATAGTAGGTGAAAAGAAGTAGGCGACGTGAGTATTATGACTGAATTCATAGTATTCGAAAACAGGAGACGAAAAGTACCTGGATGACTTACTGCTTCCGGCAAGATCCCGAATTGTTCATTCGATGGACACTTTGCTATCTCATGATCCCCAGGAGAGGAGTTATCTAACGAAGAAGAAGACTGAGGGGCGATGTTTTATTAAAAAATGCACAAAATTGCTAACGCGACTCTATTTAAATAGGCTGCATTCGAAACTGCCTACTTCCATACTATATGGTAAGCGGAAAGCAGTGGGCGAAGCGAGTATATAACCGAATTCATAGCATTTGAAAAACAGTAGGCGAAAAGTACCCGAATTTCCCACTACTTTCGGAAAGATCCCAAAGTGTTCATTTGATGGACACTATACCCAGCAAACATGGGTCGGATGGCAACGTCGTCTCCCCGGCTAAAAGGGGTCGCCACAGGATTGGAGAAATGTTGTACTATTGTTTCGAAATCAGCGTTGTCTACCCATCCAAAATTAGTCACGGCTGGATGGTACAAATGCACAACATGTCCTAAAATGCATTTATATACGCTTGTATACATTTGTATATGTCTATATTTGTCTGAGGTTGCGTGCATTCAAAATTTGATGTACGGGTTTTATGTATTAACGTCCAGAAGAGGACATTTTTAGAGGACCATGCAGAAAAGGTGTGTGATTCACGGTCAAATGACATCAAAGACATCGGTTGGATTTTCATTTTGGAACTATTTTTCAACCATTACTGGACGTGACGGAGGGACGTATTTTCAACGGTAATCGGACGTTCAAATGTTTGCTGGGTATCCCGTAATCCCCCATGAGAGGAGTTATGCAATGAAGAAGACGACGGAGGGTCGTTGTTTTATAAAAAATGCAGAAAGCGGTAACACAGCTCAATTCAAATGCAAATACATACTGTATATTAAACAGCTGTCCCTTGTGGTTAAATTGCGCTTGTTTAACGTCATTCTAGTTAACAACTAACTTGTTGTGATGACCTATGTCACATAATGTATCAACATGGCGGATGTAGTACGTCCAAACTCATTCATACTATATAGGACCCAGTGGCGGCTGGTGGTCATCTGAGGAGCGCAAATTCAAAATATGTGTTTGCTGCGTCATGTGAACCATGTGCATTACGTGTTTTGTCAAAATAAGTGCCTGCTGCGCATGCATCGAAACCGTGTACGATAAAAGAGACGCTCACGTTCACAGAATACACGCAAGACACTCACTTAACAGTAAACTCTGATTACGCATGAGATTATGCAAGCATCTGGCAAATGCGATCGTCCCTCCCATCACAAACCCCCTAGACGCATCCGCAGCAGGCACCCACCCCGACAAAACACGTGATGCACATAGGATCGGTCGAAAAAATAAGTCACTGGCCGCCACTGATAGTACCTACTGTTTTAACAGTCAATGAGTAGGTACTTCATCTAATTCAGTACATACAGTTTGCGATTTCGGACACTGCCAAAATAATAGAAGTGCTCAGTCTTGTTATATCTAATATTTTTGGTAATAAGCGTCTAAATTCTTCTTTGGTCATACAGGACCAGAAAGACTTGAGGGTGATTGAATGAATTACCATTTTTATTTGAACTGCTTCTTTAACTTACATTGTACAACCAATCTCTTAATTTCAAAAGAAGAAAGAAAAGTCATGTTGTCCCTGATGTGACCCTTTTAACCTTTGACCCAACGAAGGCTAAGCACGATCCACAGGGAGTTGAAGGCGATTCCAACCAATCGGATTCCCTGAGATGATCTGTCATATAACATAAGCCACCATTACTGTCGCTCAGACTTAATTTTATAAATATTAACCACATAACTTGTCCATTAAATGCCCGGTGCATCTGTGCTACTGAATGATGTGAAATCAAACAGATGCGGTTTTGATCTTCTAAGTAATTGGATGAAATTGGGAGTAAACCTAAACCACCCAGAACCCTCAACAATCACATAGAGAAAGAGAGAGAATGAAATGCTGCAGATGTTTGAATGAAGCCGTGGGTTAAAAAATCGATCATCTGAATGTCTTCTCTTTCCAAAGTAATAGGCCAAGACATCTCTGTCCTCATCCCTCGCTCAAACTGCAACAATATGCCACGTGTTTGTCTGTGGTCTCCATGCTGTACGTGTTTGTGAATACTTCTAAGTTCTCAGTAAAACGATCACAGTGTAAATGAAACGGATCAGTAGAGAGACTGCTGTGTATCCTGTTAAATGGCATAAACCTGTCTGGCTGGCACAAGCTGAACGCTGACCCCTTATTCCTGCACGACCACACACCTCGACCTCCGGTGACCAGATGTACATCTGCTGGACAGGTGTGATTTGTGTGTGTGCACCTGCTCAAATGAAAGCATCTTCACCTGTGCACCATGTCTAAGTTTTTCCTTCAACAAATGTGCACATCATCTGTGTAGATGTTTATGAGTCGTAACGCTGTTTTATGAATATGTATATCCACGCATACCTGTCGTGCACTGATTTATGCTGTCTGCATTTCTGTTTTGCAAACATATGGTGCTCGTCCCACGTTAAAAAATAAAACTGGGTACAGTGCTTATGCAGAAAACGCAATAGTCGCTTTTGTTTAACAAACTAACTGTTTTCATACGTGCTTTATGTACATACACACATAAATATGTATAAATCAGACCTAAAGGATTTTTGTTGCTGGGACCTTAAAATATATATTCCTTGCGGAAAAATTTTTTACATTGAGAAAAGCACTATTGAATTTGAATTGAACATATGCGTAGGGTCTTATAGAATATGCGTTTAACTATTTAATGATGTAGTGTTAGAGTAGCAGTGCATGCAGTGCATGCCAACGCACATACAGTTTAGGTTGCAGATAAGTGCATGCACTCTGCAGATTTATGCATGTACGGTTCATGCATCTGCCAAACCTTGGCTGCGCAGGTGAGACCGGCTCTGGGTCCCGTAAGAACTCTCAGCTGTTAAAACAGTAGTGCTGTACTGACAGAGAGCGAGAGGAAAAAGAGGAGAAGAAAACGCAAAAAAAAACTTCTTCAGCTGCAACCTCGGATTCTCCATATCCCTCCCAAACCGCAACGAGCCTGCGGCTTGCCAGAGAGAAAGAGAGAGAGAAACTGCGAGCTTTACTCTGCTGAGCGCTATTGTCGGGAGCCAAAACAATCAGGGTGATGACATCATAAAACCTGAGACAGAATGTGTCCTAAAGGCTTTCGTGTGTAGAGTCGAGCGCAATGAGGTGGAGTCGTATCCCAAATCACCCAGCACACCCTTCAAGCACAATTTACATCGCTGGCCAAGTTTAAACAATATAACAGCACAGGGAAGGAAAGAGAAATTAAGTCTTTGCCTCGGTTTTTAATCGTATACGGTCTTTTGAAACCAGGCCTGTAGGATTTCTGGTCTGAGTTTAAGGTCAATGTTAGATCTAGAATTTTTACAGCACTCAGTATTAAGCTTAACCAGGCTTAAGAGGAATAAGCATCTTTGGTAGACCAGCACTATACCCGTGTGAAACAGGGTAGAAATTTGTGCAGGTGTTAACTGGTTCTTTTAGCTGAAATCTGACTCATTTTGGAGTGAAATAAAAAATGCAAAACAAGACACTTAAATTTATCCACCAGGAATTAAGTGATGCATGAAAAGTGGGCGTTATCAGAATGAAGCCAGGTGGTTCGAGGGGAAGGGTTGAAAACATGGATCGGTGACGTCAGCCAAAGAAGAAACATGCTTTAGAGGTGGGGCAGGTTAATAAATTTTGATAAAACACAGATATGTTTTCCTTTGGAATGACATGCGCTGGCACATCATGCACAGTGAGTCCAAGAACATGCAGAAATGTAGGTTTCATGTTGACTTGACATGTGTTCCTAATCATTCTTTTTTTTTTTGTAGAGCATGTGGTTTGTAAATTTATTCCTCAAGGTGGCGGTTGAGTAATGGTTAAAGATCTGAGATGCTAGAAGTTTATCCCAATAGGATCTGACCCAGGAGCAAACGGCCTTGAGTGAATCTCTGAACCTCAGGTGCCCCAGAAAGACTTTCTCTGATGCTTTAAACAGAAAGCGTCTGATAAATGCCAAATAATCTTCAGCACATCTCAAACAAGTAACCTTCTTTTCTCTTTCTCCCTCTCTCACAGCCAGCTGAGCCCAACACATCTACATCAACCGTCTACAGACCCTGACCCAAAACCACTTCAAATGTGGCACCTTTTATTACAAATCATTACATCAAGCGAATCCAGTTTAATGACGCCAGCCTTGAAAGCGAGCGCTTCCGGAGAGGCCATGGAAAAATGAAACGCTCTCGTCTCACTTCCACAGTTCTCTGCTTGCTCTGCACAAATATAGGAGAATGTTAATGCCCCCATTTGAAGTTTTCTGTCTCTAAACTGCAGTTTCCTGTCGGAGAAGGACACAGCTGCTTCTCTATCCAAACAGAAAAGGTGCCAGTTCTAGCAGTTATACCTGCTAGAATAACCATCCTTGAGGATTATTATTTAGTAATCTGGTGAGCTCAGGCAGGGCATGCAAGAGCAGACAGCTGCTTCATCAAGTGTTGGCCTGAGTGGTTTATCACAGAGCCTTTGGTCTCATCTGCAGGTTGGGAAAAGAATGATAACCCTCTCAATATGACTCACTGCCATGTGTGCACAATTATGAACAAACAAAAAAACACAAAGCTGACAGAGACACATTTGGAGTAAGTCGCTGACACATCTGACAGGTGTGTTTTTATTGGTCAGGGCCTCACCTCAGCTCTGGGTGTGACTGACATCTGTCTCCATGGTAACGCATGGGATGTTGTCATAAATTATTACGTTTACAGGACTTTAAGTTTGTCAGTCAAGTTAAGCGTAATTTGGCACATAAATAAGCAGAATAATAATTAACGGATTTATGACAACAACATTAAAATCATTCACAAGCCTTAATGACTTACACGACAGCCAGCGTGGAGAGAAAGGCCCACATCGCTTCCTCCGTGTCCGAGTGGCTCCGTGCGCTCTCGAGAAACGGCTCTCCGGGTCGCAGCTTAACGTCTGTCCTGTTTGTTTAATCCGTATGTATGCAGGGTCCGCGGAAGTTCCCGCTTGCACCGGTTGACTGCATCTCTATCCCGGTAACGGGCGGCTCGGGGTCAGGGGGTCGGCAACGCGCAGTAGGCGGGACGCAGCTGTATCCTTTGAGTCTGGGGAACAGGTGAATTGAAGTTCAAACACGACACACACCTATGCGTCGTTTCGGTGAACGCTCATGAAAACTTTCTGGAACCCAACAGACAATGAAATCAAATTCGTGCCCAGTGTTTCCAAGAAGCGTGCTGCTGTTATAATGTAACTTTCCAGTCTAAGAAATGTCTCTCCACAGAAAGCTTATTGATAGGGTTTAAAACGGAAGAATTCTTTGGAATGCGCACGCATGAGATGTAAGGTGGAAGGGAAAGACGGGTGTTTCAGTGTTGGCCCGTTACGGGCGAAATAACGCACCGTAGGAGGCAGAACACCTGGACGGGAGTGATGTGATGAAGACGCGGAGGCGGCGAACTGGACTCCGGGTTCATGGCTGCTGCACCCTACAGCGGGTTTAAAACGTCCACGGCGCAGGAAACGCGGAGATACGGAGCGGTCCAGCTCAGAAGATGTGGCAAAGTGAAAGCAGAAGGAAAGACACAGAGAGAGGGTGTGGGGTGAGTGACACGCGCTCGCAGCCACCCGCGACAGTCGCCCTCTGCACCTGATTTCCCGGACTCAATCGCTGCCTAGAGCGCAATAGCAGCCAAAAACACGGGCCGATGACATCACCTCGCAAATGTTTGAAGGAGGAAAGAATGCAATCTGAGCTTTTTATTTATTTTTTAAAATGAGGAAAGTTTGCAGCTCCCCCAGAACAGCGCAAAAGTCTGCACGAAGAGCAGGGCTGTGCACGGATACAATGCGTCTTCTTTTTGAGCATTAAAGGAGGCGATCCGTGCACTTCAAACAGCGTCCACTTAACCTGCGCCTCCTCCTCTTCCTCGGTCGGTTTCATTCACAAATACGCACGCAAAAATGTTGGGAATAAACAAGCGGAGCAGAAGAGCGTCTCCTGTGCGCAAAAGCTGCTCGTTTCCTCTCCAGTCGTTTCTCTTCTGAAGCTCCACAGCAGAGCGCAGAAATCACTCTAAGAAAAAACAGAACAAGATTTTAACAGCGCCAGATCAATCCACCCTCCCTCCCCCTGCCCCCTCTCTCTTCTTGCTTTCTCGCAACACACACACACACTCGCACTTGCGCTTATTGGAACCAAACGAAATTTTAGTCAGTCTCAGTGTGATGCCGCCCGACCAGAGCTAAAACACAATGTCACCCTGCACAACAAAGGAGATGTGAACGTTGCGCGGGCGCACGCACTCACTGCCTGTCCCATCGGGACACATCGCGTTCCCTCAGCTATCGACCGACTCCGGGGAAACAATCCTAGGCCATGTCCCTACTCAACCTCACACTTTAAGAGGTCTCAAATCTGCCTCTGGTTTAAACCCCAAGTTCCTCACACCAGGCACAACTGATGCCAACACCAGCCAGAGCTCTTTACATTTCCCCCAAAAGCTTAGTGCTTTTGCATTTCGAGTTTCATAACTGTAAAAATCAAGAGGGCAGAGTGAAAAGAGAGAGACAGAGAGAGACGATTCTTTTGAAAACGAGAGAAAGGTATGAAAGCGCACGGTCCGATCCAAAAGGAACATTTCTGAGCACCGCGACAGAACCGCAGACGGTCAGCCAAGCCAACACTCACCCACCTTCTGTGAACCCCCTTCTCTCTCTAAAAGGGCTAGAGTCTGGAGAATTTAAAAAATACATTTGTTATTAATTATTTTCAGGATAATATAATTTTGAGATGTGTTTCATATGAATGGGGTACCTTAAGTATAGCTAAACCCACTGTTGTTCCGCGTAACAGAGAGCTGAGATTATTAATAATGGGACATCAATATTTATTGCTTGTGTCATCACTTCGATTTACTCCACCTATACGCATACGCACACGTGTGCGCGTTTTCTCATCTAAATGTCTTAATGTTTGTTTCCACTTCAGCCTCTCCCATTTAATGAAGAATGTGATGTGTCTATGGAAAAAAGGTTGTTTGTCAAGGGAAGTCAGGGGAGAGGAGGAAAAAGAGAAGCCAGATAAGAGCCATCCATAATCCACCTGACATTCAGAGATCATTTCCCTGCTATGTTCCCAACGCCCGTCACCTCCAACATCCACTTTCCTATTGTGTAATGTTGTGTCTCCACAAGAGGGCGCCACCGGGATCTCTGCCCTCACTCGAACAGGTAAAAAAGAGATTTCAGGATACTGTACTCCTAAAAATAGGCACCATGTACTGCGCATTCTGGTGCAATCAGCACACTTTTATGGTCACAAAGAATAACTGTACACTGTATTTGTGTTTTAGATGTCCTGTTGTCTGGGCGCTAGACATAGTGACAGATTCAGGTGAGATTGATAGATGCTACTGCTTAATATCAAGTATTTGTTATGCTTGCTGACAGGGTAAACCTGGAAACATCAGGAAATTTTACAGTTGTGTTTTCTGGACCTGGAATGTGTAAATTATAGCCAGGGAAATGTTTCTGCACTGATGCATGTATTTCTTGATTCACTCTTTAAGATGCCCTGGATATATAAATGTCTGGTCTGTGAATTAATCTTTCATTTGACTGAATCTTTCAGACAGAAATTGGTTTTAATGATTTGTTAGCAGTTTACTCAAGTCAAGTGCTTTTAAGTGACCTGTAAATGCAGATAAATATATAGGTCATAGTGAAGTTTAAGAAAATCATTGATCAGTGTGGGGTTAAGTGCATTATTTGTGGATTTTTTTGGTTCAAATCTTTAAGGTTGATTTGTAAAGATTGTCTTGTGCTGTCCCTTTAATTCCATCTTCTTCCCCCTCGTCTCTTCCTTTGTGCTGCTTGTAGTGGCAGTATTGATCGCCCATGTCTTTGCTTTTACAGCTTTGGGTTATTGATCTTTGCTTTACTCTCTCTCTCTCTCTCTCTCTCTCTCTGTTTAAAATGGCTTGCTTCGAGATGGGTAAGCGAGGAACTGTGGTTTAATGAGTCTGTCATGACAATGTTGGCTGTGAATCTCTCTCTCCCTCTCTTTCTCTCTGTTAATGCCTCCATTCTGTTCTACAATTAACATCAATCACTTCAGTTCAAAATAGTCTGAGTCAGACAAAGACTTGAGGCCAGCTGTGTATTTGTGTGTGATGCTCTTGGTTGTGTGCAGAAAACTAACTCGTGGTTAAGCCCTTAACAGAGCTGTTTTTTGACAGGAGCAAAGGTTCATGCTCAATGAGGGCTGTAGGATTTTAATCGTTTAACAGCTCCTCAGCGGCGAGATTGGTCTGCAGGTTCCCTTCGAAACCGCACAAGGAAACCGCACGTCTTTTTAAAGACCTGTGGTTGATAGATATAAAACAAGATTGTTTTTGCCACAACTAGGACAATTTTGCTGGCCCTCCATTAAAGAGCAGGACACGCTACAAAGTTTGGCTCTGGCTGTTAACCTTTCAGACCTAAACTAAAGTGCACTATGATCTGTGGTAATCTGCGGTTTGTTGAGTCGTACGCGTGCACATATTCCTGCGCGGTCCTGTTTGGCTTGTTCTGTGGTGACTGTAGTCTCATTCCACCGTCTCATGGTTCTCATTAGGGCTGCGCTTGATAGAAAGGCTGTTGAACTAGCGCGTCACATCTCATCATAAAGTCGTTATCTGCAATGAAACCCCTTTTATCAGCGAGTCTCTAAATCTAAACCGTTCCCCAATGTGTAAATGTATGAGACACATTATTGAGTGTCTTTGATGATAGACTCTGGCAAAAACGATGAGTGCCGTAGAGCTGCGGAATGTACGCGGCGCAGCGCTTTGAAATGAGAACCTGTTAGCCACTTGTACCGCAAGCAAAGGACAGCTGCGAAGAGAGCACGTCAGGAATTCATTACAGCAAGACGTGTGTGTGTGTGTGTGATATCATCGCAAAGAGATGAAGGAGGTTGGGGAAGAGACCAAGCGAGCTAGAATAAGAGATGAAATATTGTTTTTATTAGCGGCGATGTAGGTGGCGGGTGCGAGCGAGATCAATCCGGAGAGAGTGCGCACTTTGCTTCATGTTTGGAATCCATCACAGCTGTCTTGGTGATGAAGGATAACTTTGCTTTTCTCGCTAATGCGGTGCAGTTCTTGTAAAAAGAGAGTGTGAAATGTTGAACGTGATGACTTTAACACGCCACCATGGACATGGAACGGCATCTGTTCTGAAAGCAATTACAAAGTAACGCTCGCCATTGCGGTTTCATCGACTGTTATATTCTGTGCTGTGTATTTATAGATATGCGGATAGGACTTGGACAGTCTGCCAGAAAAATATCACCAATGAGATGTCATTGAAGTCCTGGTGAAAAATTTAAATGGTCATTAATTGCCTCTCCAACAAATTTCCTTTTCAGCTGACATCACAAAGCTCTTTTTTAACCCCTGCCATCCATGGATAAACTCAAGTCTCGCACCTACATTTTGTTTTCTGTAAATATTGTATATCATTTAGTTGTGGTGTAGTTTGTAAAATGTCTCAATTTCTTCTCTTATGCTACGTACACGCCAAACGTGGGGCATCGCGTTACTCGCTCTAGATTACTCATGGGATTTAACTTCGTGTCATGCAAATTTTTTGCTAGAGTTGAATATTTTCAACTTGGGTGAAGCTGTGTTTGAGGCGAATAGCGCATGTTTTCACGGCAAACGCGGCGCCCATATCGCGTCATTCGCATCGCCCTGTGTGAGGACGCGTCTGATTGCGTCTTTGCATTGACTTTGTATGTAATCTACTCGCACAAATCCTTGAACTCGCGTTTGCTGTGTATGCCCCATTAGACTAAAGTTTCCCTCTGCTACTTAACAGTAACAGTTTCTCTGGGCTTACACCTCCACATACAGTACAGTACGGTCCAGTGTGTACGGCATTTAAAGGACAAGTTTGGTATTTTATACTTAAAGCCCTGATTTCAGATGGTTTATGATGAAATAGAACAGTTTTGACTGAAATTTGGATATATGATGCTGGCCCCAGTGAAATTTTGGGTGTTTGTTGTATCACCCCCCACCTCTACAATGGCTGCATAGGTGCACTGGAACAATCCTTCCTAAAATGCATTAAACTTTCGTTTACAAAGACGTGAAACTCACCGAGTGGTCAGGGGTGTTCACTGATATGCTCACACAAAAATCGCTGCAAAAGACACTTTCCAACAGGTTTTATCGTAGTTTTTGTCCAACTCCATTGAATTGTATTAGATGTGCTGTGAGGTACGGTATTACTCCGCGCCGGGAAAGTTTTTTGTATTCTTGCACTTGTCTAAGGTGGATTATCGACACCTTCTGTGCTGGAGTGTCTATTATTTAAGCTCTCAACGGAAGAATATACGGGTGTGAGGCGTTTGGAAAAATAGATCCACAAGTTAACAACGAATGCTAAAACACCTGTTGGAAAACATCTTTTGCAGCGATTTTTGTGTGAGCATATCAGTAAACACCCCTGACCACTCGGTGAGTTTCACGTCTTTGTAAACGAAAATTTAATGCATTTCAGGAAAGATTGTTCCAGTGCATCTTTACAGCCATTATAGAGGTGGGAGGTGATAGAACAAACACCCAAAAATTGTCGGGCCAGCATCATATGTCCAAATTTCAGTCAAAACCGTTCTATTTCATCATAAACAATCTGAAAACAGGCCTTTAAGTGTAAAATACTGAACTTGTCCTTTAATGTAGCAGATCTGCAGGTTACATGCGACAAACTTTTGGACGTTGGTGTGTGAATCTGACAGGACCAGCATGTCCTTGCAGGTCGCCTTGGCTTACTTCAGCTGCCAAACCTAATGAAACTCATTGCAGAGTTCAATTCAAAAAGCTCCGTTAGCAAGTGCAAACGTCTTTTCGCTGCAAATACCAACGAGTGGAGTAAATTTATTCCTGAAGTTCCTGGCGTAGACACCCAACATTCCCCAGCAAACACAAGAGATCGAATGTTTGCTGTTGGCTTGGGAAAATGGACTGACAAGCCAAATGAACTTGTCTAAATGGAGATTACAGTGCCAACAGTTACTAACGGGTATGGCACAGCGGTCCAGGTCATTGGTGTTTGTTTGGAGCGAGCACTCGGAGGGGGGAGCAGGCCTGGAATCCTGGAACCCTGTCAGCGTTCTTCTTGATTCTCAGGAAGAGCGCAGGCAGAGGCGGTTAGCAGGTAATTGTATAATTAGTAGCAGGTATTGTTTTTGAACGGCTGACTAACTCTGACATGTGTCCGCCGACAGAACCAACAAACTTACATCACAGTCTTGACCTCCTGCAGATGGAATGGAAATGTTTGTCCTTTGCTGGATTTGTGCTGGAAAAGAAATTCTCCTCTGAATCTAGGAGGAAACAGAGAGCTGATCCTGGAAGCATAGGAGTATCTGCTCTCCTCAATTGTTAATCTTGTGTTTTACACAAGCAGGAGAGCGGCCACCAGTATAACACCCTCATCCCAAACACAACTTTTTGGAAGGAAATTATTATATTTCATTGACTTTGTGGCCTGGCCATGGTGTAGAGAAGAAACCTTGACCTACAACAACTGTAAGCTTTTTTATTTGTTTGTTTTACATCAGCCAGGGTTTTCTGATCCTCTTTGGAGAATGGGGATATGTCTTTTGATGACAGGACGTGTGGTTTTGATGCAGACATATGGCTTACCCAACACCTGTACAAGTGGAAGGAAATAACATTCGTACAAATCTGAAAGAATGTTGCGTCACTTAATTAATATACATGAGCTTGAAAAAGTACTCAAGCTGGTTTCTAATTTGTCCCCACCCAGTTTTCAAATCGTTTCTATGCCCCTAAACATGAGCCAGAATCAATGTCGGGTCACAGGCATACGAATGGCAGAGCTCGAGAAGTTTGTGCCAGGCCACGTCTCCACATTGTAATGCAGTCACTCAATCCACCTGGAATGGACAACGTCACCTCTGCTTGACCCTGAGTGTGTGATTGTGTGTTTGAATTGTGTGTGTGTGTGTGTTTCAGCTTGTTCCAGATTGTCTTGGCCATGTGCTCTATATGTTTATTATGAGACGGAAGTGTGTATGTTTGTGTGTGAGGGTCTTACAGGTTTGATGGCCTGTGTTGCAGGTGTGTGTGTGTGTTTGGGAGCGTAAGGTGTATGGTATGATTGTGTATATTTGGAATATGAGGTCAGGATTTCAGCCTGCTGATGGGGAGAGCAGATGTGGTTTATGTTGGATTCTCTGGATGTCGTTTTTTTCTAGTCCTCGCTCTTTTTTTTAACTTTCCTCCTCGTCTTTCAGGTTATAGCCTTCTTCTTTCTTTTTCCCCCTCATCTTTTTTCTCCATTATCTCGCTAGTTTGCCGAAGAGGAACTGTGTGTATTTAATGCCCCGTGTAATGAGTCTTGCTACAGCTTTCTTCATTAGTCACGTCAGCATTGCACTGTCCAATCACCAGAAATTTACTGAACACAAAAGTACCAACCTATTGCAAGCATGCGGTCTACCACTCCACAGTATTTTGGCACAAATTAATCTGTAACTTGAAAATAGCCAAAATGAGATGCAATGCCTAATGCTGCGTTTACACCAACCGCGTTTCAGGCGTCAAAATCGCGTCTACCGCGCCTAGTTTGCCGCTTGAAAGGTTTGAATGCATTCGCGCGTGTAGAGCAAAGTAGACGTGCGGAAAAAGCAAGCATTTGACGCGCTTCAGAGATAAACTCTGCTTCTTTTGGGAGGGGCAAGTGCTATGCGGTTGTCTGTTTGCAAGATGACTGATGTTGATTGTGCATTTACCGCGCCATGCCAAACACCTCATCCGCGCCGCGAGACCTCCAGACGTCAACGCGTCTTCACATTGACTTAACATTGAAATCACTTGCGCTTCACGCCTCTACCGCGGCGGGTGTAAATGCAGCATAACACATGGCCAGAGTGCTTTATGTCCTGTCATCCTTAAAAACATATATACACAAAAATGACCCAGATTACAATAAATATAGTTTCAGTTGCATTATTGCAAATTATTGGGTCTTGACGGAAACATAAAAAGAAGGTGTAGGAGAAAATTAGAAATCAAAATTTGAAATGTAGCCTACTTAGTCTTCCTAGGTTGCGCAAGTTATACTTCTGGGTCAAAACTTGTGTAATGTAAAATCTTGGTCCTTTGAAGGGGTGATATGACATTGAACATTATTTTGGGTATTTGATGTAATTCAATGTGTTTACGCGGTTTAAGGTAAAAAAAATTATTTTCCACATACCGTCCATATTGTTACTCCTTTAAAGGGGTCGTATAGTTGTGCGTAGGTCCTGGTTTCGGGGGCGTGACAATCAAAGGGGCGGGGTGTACGTGTCATGATGAAAATATTTTTATTAAAAACACTCAAATAAAACTTAATTTTGAAGAAACTATATGACAGAAAATGAACACATACTAGATTATTAATGAATTAAATGTTTTAACAGATATGCTTTAACAGGAATAGCTGCGTGATGAAGTGAAAATAAAGGGTTAATAAACACAAACTGAAGCAGATGTTATAAAACATCTTGCGAACGATGATAGATAGTGCAAAGATTGTAAAAACAGATTATTTCCCACTATTAATTACATGATCTTGAATGAGTGTTACTACTGTAGCATGTAAATAATGCACATAAATAAAGTGAGCAAGAGCGCTCAACAATTATATTGAATCAACAGGCACATGCAAGCTAGCTAGCATGTTGCTCAAACAACAAAATCACCAGCTAACTTACTTTAAATTTGCAAGAATTATAGACTAATACAATAACAGGCTTAAATAAACCCAAAACATAAGTCCACTTACAGTTCTCACGGATACGCGTTTTATCAACTGGCTATCCGGACCACGTCTTTCTCTCATTTCGGCCGCTCGCTGTGCACTTGACGGCCTTTTGTGCAGCGATTTTTGTTTTCGTTTTTGGACAACCTAGTTAAGGCGGTAGCTTAGGCGGGCCGCCTGAACTGCAAAGTGCTGCAGGAAACCCTGGTTTTTGATTAAAGATTATGAGGGCACATACATTTTTTTAAATAATGAAGCTCACAGATAAGTTTGTGAAAAATACCACAATATTCCAAATTACAGTTTTTTTATTTTCATGGCGACTTTATTCTTGCTAAAGTTCATGACTGTATAGCGACACTTGTGACAATGCTTGTAATGTTTGTGTAGCTTTCATGTATTTGTGTTTTAGGCTTAGAATCAGATTTCTTAAACTTTCTCACTGTTTTTGCAAAAAAAATGTTTGTTTCGTTAAACTTTTTAGAAAATAAATTCTCTCCCTTATGATGGTATTGATGGTATTGCGCATGTGTGAGCTCACTTGGTAGAGCATTACAAAAAGCAGAGTAAAAATTGTGGGTCTGTATACTACAGTATACATAACTGTGTGTGTGTGCGCACGTGTGTGTGTATGGGAGTGTGTTTGTAAAAGTGTGTCTGTTTATTTATGAGTGAGAGTGTGTGTGCATGTGCTTGCTTGTGTGTGTGTGTGTGTCAGTGTGTGGTTGACACATGCCACTTTCACTGGCTAAACCACAATCACTTACCACTCCACAGATTAGGGGCTTTACGATGGATCTCTTTCCCTCTCTCTCTCTCTCACTCTGCTCGCTGACGGCCGTCAACACAGCTGTGCTTTAACGTTCACAACATCGTCAGCTTCTGAAACCAGACCGATCAGAATTCTCATGTTGGGTTAGATGTGTTCTTATCTCTCTCGTTACATTCACATTCAAACATGCTGACATTCTCCACAGTGTGACCCCTGATTCCCCACCAGAGGTCCGAGAAAGAGAGAGAGCGCTCGTTTGTTCAACAAATAATAGAACAAATTAAGGAGCGTTGGAATGGCCGGGCGTCAGGCCTGATGCAGGTCTGCGTTTCATTAGCGTGGCTCTCTAACGCGTTCCATCTGTAGGGGCCGCTGAGTGCTGCCTCATGCCCCGTGTGGTGTGGCCCGTTCTGGGTCACGATGCGCCTGGACCCCCCAGCAGCATTTGGCCCGTGTCAAATTTCACCTGCCTGAACTTCTTTCATTTAGAAAAGGCGATGGCACTTACTTTCTTATCTGATAACTTGTGGCCAAAATTGTGGATATCAACAGCAATGTCTTTAAATCTGCAATCAGTAACTCTGGCCTCTCTATCGTCATCTCAAATTGAAATATAAAATTCCAGTTATTTACGAAGTAATGTTCTGTACGTGCGTTGCGCTTCGTCCCGCTATTCTGCACGGATAAATCTGATGTCTGTGATCACCGCATGAGAGCAGGTCTACCATTATTCATCCACATGACAGAAGTACACCCTAGTACATTCACATCCGATTAATCTAAACCCATATTTGTTAGCTATTTTCACCTATCCACCCAGTGGATGTGCCCGCAAGCCTGTGGAAAACACTGAAGTGAAGTAATACAGTATGTCTGCCGCGTTTGTTCTGAATTAATGATAACGCAAGTGTTTCAACAGATGCCTTACCGGTTTAGAGGAAGCTGTCTCTGCTCCAGTATTTAATCCCTTTAGATGTTGAAAAGCCCGGCTGATATTAACTCATTTTAGCACAAGCCTGCAGTTTGAGCTTTCACTGTTTTAACAGATGATTCACTAGATGTAAGAATGTAATAAACGGACATATTTACATGACGTTCCCAATGATCGTCGTTTTAAAGTTTACAGATTAAACGCCGCCATCTAGATGACACGTTTAACTCTTTCCCCGCCAGTATGTTTAAAAAAGTTGGCACAAAAGTTTAATGCCTTCCAGAAAAATCACCTTTTAAATATAGGTAAGTTTCTTCAAAAACAAAAATTTTGAGCAAAAAGCTGAAATAATTGCATTTTTGTAAAGGACTTTAGTTAGAGATCAGATTCAGAGCGATAATCAAAACATACTGTACACAAGTTTTTACTGCTTTTGAGTCCATAGATGCATTAGGGCACTATCTTACACCCGGCGAAATGCAGTGCAATGCACGACGCAAGTGTTTTTGCTAGATTCAGCCCGGCGCATTTATCAGTTTTATGTGCAGTGTCACGTTGTTTAAATAGCAAATACATTTGCACCCATTTTTGTGCCCATGGACGTGCTGGTCTGAAAACGAGGTGTGTTCAGGCACATTGTTGGCGCGTTGCTATTTTGAGGCAACTAAAATAGACTACACCATTAACCAACTAACACCTGGTCTAAAGTCAATGGCGCAATATTGTTTTTGTTATTTTAAAATGATGTTAGTAATATGCACATATAAACGAAACAACAACGCGTGTTTGCTTATTTCACACATGGGTGCGCAGCAGCACACAAACGGTTTTAAATATGACAAATTAAAGGATAAAATGTAAAAGATTATTATTGAGTCTCTTGGACATAAATGAGGACTGATTACGAGATGTTAAAGGGCGTAAAGAGATGCTTCACCTGTAGCCTGGTAAGAAATTTAATGTTTTGCTTTAAACAAATGCATATATTGCATTTATTTTGAAATGTTTTTTTTTAAAATGCTACCCCACGGATTTATTGTATATGATGACTTTGTACCTGTGGATATGGTGAGATGAGAACCTTTTTTAAGTAATGGTTTCAAAACACTCACAGCACTGTCCAAGTGCTGAAATGTTTTGGCTCTCCACACGTTTGTAAATTCTTTATCTCCTGTAAAGTATTTTTAGAGTACAAACCTTTTCTTGCATATTTGTAAATTATTCTTTGAGATGATCATAAACTGATCATATAGGCTATATACATTTACAGCAATTAAAAGCCTGCTAATTTTACTTCCATGACTGAAAGAAAACAGCTTTTAAAGAGAACCAAAGGTTTAAATACAAAAAAATAGCAATTTCAAAACAAATAAAAACGCATTTTTTTAACATCAATCTTAAACTGATGGTCTTCTTTCTCTGCTTAGTTTTTCAGTTTACAAATTCTGCCATCTAAATAGGGAATCTGCATGGCGCCAGCGCAACTGCCCAGCAAACGTTTGGACGTCCGATTACCGCTGAAAATATGTCCCTCCGTCACGTCCTGTCATGGTTGAAAAATAGTTCCAAAATGAAAATCCAATTGACGTCTTTGACGTCATCTGACCGTGAATCACACGTCTTTTCTGCACAGTTCGTGCACGTGTAAAAATGTCCACACGCAACCTCAGACAAATATAGACAGATACAAATGTATAGAAGCATATATAAATGCATTTTAGGACATGTTGTGCATTTCTGCCGTCCAGCCGCGACTAATTTTGGACGGAGAGACGGCAGTGATTTCGGACCAATAGTACAGCATTTGTGCCACCCTGCGGCGACCCGTTTTGGCCGGGGATACGACGTTGCCGTCCGACCTATGTTTGCTGGGTGGCTTTTAAAGTGGATGGGAGATGAGACTTTCATTGGTTTATTGAGAGTTACGCCCAAAACACAATTATTACTCATTACAAGAATAGAAACAACCCTTTTAGAGTAAGCACACAAACCATTTTTGCCATTATTAAATTAGTGGATTCGGACACATCCTTATAGATTGTGTGCCGTGCACTTTAGACAGTGGGCTTAAATTGTTAAAATAGGTGTTTTATAAGTTGGGTAAGAGCGCCACTTAGTATTTAATAACAGAAATATGGATTGCCGTAAAAACTCATCATTAGCAGGAAAGCGTTCTTTTTTTATTATCTTGTCAATGGCGGGGGAAAGAGAAACTTCTTAGCATCTGTTTTCTAAAAAAGCTACACACTCTCATTTGGAGCACATGCGATTAAGCAGCCGGCTCCTTATCTTGGTTTACAGATGGCGTTTTTCAGACTTTTTCCCGGGAAAACCAACTTGACAGCTCAAATTATAAATCGTTATTATAAGCTTAACATTGTGAATTGGTGCAAGGTAAGGAGGTGTATGTTTTTTCTAATAACGTATTTTTTCAGTTTAAAAATCAGTTATTGAATGTTACGGATTGCAGCTTTAAAGTGAAAAGAGTTGTTAAATATTTCATTTGAAAAAGTCATTAAACATCAATTTGCCAAAACAAATGATATCAGATGTATTTCAGTAACCCCCCAATCCTCAGAACAACAGAAATTGTTTTATTTTAATTGTTTTATTTGTCTATATAATGGGGAAAACTGAGTGCAAATCAGATAACACCTCCTCAGTCACTTTCTCCTCTTCTGTATCACAGAAGGGGTTTTTCCCAAACACAGAAAGCTCAGAAGATTTCATGAGGAAAACAGGTTGGGAATATAAGATGTGACAGGGAGACAGTTGAGGCAAACAGTTATACGGAATGTGACGAAATTTTAGAAGGTGACAAAAAAGTAAATGGTGAGAGAGTTCTGGAATCCTGCAGGTCATCTGAGCCCTATAGATCTGTATGGAAATATGGAATATGACAGAGTTGTGAAGTGGAAGATTTTTCTGAAATGAAATACCGAAAGACAAATAGAAAAGACAGAAAAGGTTCATTTTTTTATCAGTTTATGGAATATTATGTCTAAGAAGAGATGACGTGTTGAAAAGCTACACACATGTATTATAAATCCGCGTGTGTACCCGGTAATCCCTTTGGTGTGAGGACCAAATGTCCCCTCAAAATAGTAATACCAGTCATTTCTGGTACGTTTTTTGGGTCCCATTCGGAAAACTGCTTATAAATCATCAAAATTGATGTTTATTTGAAAATGTAAAAATGCAGAAAGTTTTCTGAGGTTTTGGTGTACAGTGTGTGTGTCTGTGTGTGTGTTTACAGTGTATGTGTGTACATGGGTTTTTAGGCAGGCTTTGGGGAACAAATCGTCATCTAAAATGAGCTAAAGTCAAGTGATTCATTACTGTTAGGAGTTGAGTTTGGGTAAGACAGTGGTCATTATATTTAAATTGATATAAAACAGTAGATATATAGCTTGTCTGTATGTGCTGTAGATGGTAAATGTTGCAAATGTATGTGTGTATGTTAGCAGATACACCTGTCAGACATTCCGGATGAGGTCATAGGTCAAGTGCTATTGCTCCTGTTACTGTAATAATGCTAATTTGACCCAGAAGCTTCACACGAACACACGCCATACGTTTGCCAGGTCCGATCTCAGCGGCATCCTGCAGAAACTCTGAACTGATGCTGATGCTCCGGCTTTGTGTTAGATTCTGACCTAGATTTTGTTCATTCCAATAACTGGATTTTGCAAGCCTGTACATATTGAATTGAGTTTACTAAAGAAACAATACTATCTGTTATTGCTCATAATTAGCTTTCACACCACTAACTCCATCTTTTACAGTTTTGTGTGTTACTTTGTGCAATGCATGTAGATGAAAGTAATAGTTTATTGTTTTTATTATTTGATCAGACTCAAATTGAAAATAACTAGATTTCTTTCTAGGATGATGAACTGAGTGCCACATTTGGAGCAGTGGCGGCTCGTGACTTCTTTTCTAAGGGGCGCAAATTCAAAATATGTTTTCGGAGTGTCATGTGTGTTGCTCATGTTTTCAAAATATGTGTTTGTTGTGTCATGTTAACCATGTGCATCACGTGTTTTTTTAAAATAAGTGCCTGCTGCACACGCGTCAAAACCGTTTATGATTAAAGAGAGGCTCACATTTACAAAATACACGCAAGACACTCTCTTAACAGTAATCTCTGAATGGGTGATTCTCACGAAACCATTGAAACACCACGGCACTAATGATTTTAGCTTTAAAATGTGTAATATAGTAACATTAAAAAGCATCAGAATTAACACAATACTGTGTTCTACCTTGCACAATGTGTGATTTCAACATAAGAATTTATAATTGTAAATTTTATCTCATTTTCTGCTGAAATTCTCATTATCGCAATGTGTCCGGCTGTGTTTGAACATGCGTTATGTTGTAATTTAATCAAATTAACACAAAACTATGAAGAAAAAAAATAAATGGATGTTTTGCTAGACTACTTTAGATGACAGAAAAATATTTACTGAATATTCATGTAGAATAATAATGAAGAAAAATTAGGAAAATGATGTGTCCATGCCTGATGTTCTCATCCTCCGCAACACTTTTTGAGAACAGTTTAAGCACACATACAGAATTTTAATAAAGTTTGATTTTGAGTGACCAAGCACATGGACCAGTTACTTCAAGATGGCTACCAGGTAAGATCATTTTTTTACAGTTAATTTGAAATATTGTCTTGTCAGAATGCTTACACAACATTTTGATTATCATTACCGCAACAGATGCTTATTAAATGTTAATTTAATTAATAGAAGCATAATACTTTGATTTTAAATGCATGTGCAGAATCTCCAAATTATGTTCTTTCAGGTTTGTCATGTCATTTTGAAAATATGTCAGTGTTGATGTTTTCTGACTGTTGCGGTAATGAGATTTTTTAGGACTAATTTTAAAAATTATGTTACAAAAAGTGTTAAACGATAAGTAAAAGTTTTTAAATTAATGTTCCCATTTACTCCAGACTTTGTTTTTCAATGTCTGGTGGGAAAAAAAGTAAATTTAAGCAATTTTTACATTTTCATGCTTGACATTTTTAAAACCAAGTTTTCGTGAGAATCACCCGAATACGCACAAGATTATGTGAGTATCTGGCAAATGTGAGCGTCTATTTTATCATAAACCTTTTAGACGCGTATGCAGCAGGCACTTATTTTGACAAGACACGTGATGCACATAGAATCCCTCAACACATATTTTGAAATTACAAACCACACACATGACGGGCTACATACAGTACATGTTGTGATGAACTTCGCATCGAGCGCCCTCGAAAAAAGAAGTCACCGGCCGCCACTGATTTTGAGATTTAATTTTCACATTGACATTTAGGCGAACGTCACATGAACAAACCGGAAAACAGGTCCCATCGCTTCCGCCAAAGAAAATAATAGCAGTATAAACTCTTGGCAATATCTATAAACTTTTAAGGGTTTCAGCTAACCTAGCCACACTATAAAAATGTTGGGTTATCTTCAACCAGCGTTGGATCAAAACGAGCACAGCAGCTGGTTGAAATTAATCCAGAACCCAATAATGGGTTAAAACAACCCTGCCTGCTCGTCTCTTTTTGACCCAACAATTGGTTGAAAATAACCCTGCATTTTTTTTGTGGTTATGTGTAGTTATTTTTTGTGTTGCATTTATTTTGTTTTAGTAACCAAACGTCAATGAAAAGAAGAAAAATAATAACACTTTAAAATATCTGTATATGTGATGGACATTGGTTAAGCCAACCTTTTGTAGCTTCTTTGAAGGCATCTTGAGTTAAACACAGGGTTCCCCCTGGTCCTTGAAATCCTTGAAAGTTTGAATCTGGGAAAAAAATCCCTGAGAAGTGTTTGAAAATAAACATACATTTCATTGAAAGTGCTTGAATCTTTTTTGTGCAAGAAGTTTTTTGGAAAAAAATCCATATTATTCCCTGTGTAGTGTAGGATAACAAAATAAAAATTCTAGAAGTTTTAAGCACACATGCTAAACTGTTAGTTTTAAATGCTTATATCTTCTGTATGCAAATGTTGATTTATACCAAGATGCTTTTTTGCATAGTTGTGTTATACACTTGAAAACGTCTCGGGTTACGTATGTAACTGTTGTTCCCTGAGAAGGGAACGAGACGCTGCGTCTCGCTTGCCATACTTCCTGTGTCCCTGTAATGGCATCTTTGGCAATATTTCTGATAGCGATATACTTCCTGACTCCCACGTCACCCTGTCTTTGTTGTTAAGACCCCTGGAGGCGTCCCCAAAGTGTCATCGCAGTGACGCAGCGCAAGAACTGAAACCAAGTATCTTAAAAGGCAACACAATGTAACCTTGCTCTCACTTGAAATGTGTCCCCACATTTAATCCTTGAATTTGAGGGTATTGGACCTGGAAAGTCCTTGAAAGGTCCTTGAATTTGAAGTTAACTAAGGCGTAGGAACCCTGAAACATCTCTATTTTTAATGAAGCACCCGAACCAGAAGTGATGTTACCTGTTTTGCAGAATACGGATGTTTGTTGCGCAAACCCCCCATTGGTTTTTGCCTTAACCTTTACGTTACACTGGTTAAACAGTGAGGGAGGAGCTGTTTGGCTGTGGGTGTTTTTGAGAGATTGGGTGCACTATATTGTTTAGATAGAATGACAATATGTTGCTGATGTGACAGAAAAAGTCCAGTATATAGCTATGTTATACTAAACACATGCACATAAACACGCGATGCTTTTGGCTTCGTTCGAAGTCGGCGTGCACTGGCATCAGATGCAGTACTGTAGGTTTGGCGTGTGCTGCGGTTTTATTTAAGCTGTAGATCACAGTTGCGTCATAGCTCCATGTGTAAGAACGGCTGTATCTTCACCTGGGTTGTCTGTTTGTGATCAGGGTCTACTCTGTGATGTATTAGTTTTCAAAGAACTAATCCAATGCATGTTTGAGATTCGTTTTAAACATAACATGCTGCATGAGTAAACCTGAATAGCTTTTAAAGAAATCAGAAAGCCTAATGGAGCTCTTAGTTATGTTCCATTGAAATGTTAAACGTTTTTCCCGAATCTTCTGAAGAAATGAAAATGGATACAAATGAGTCAGATGTTTACATGGAGTGTAATTGCTACAGCAAAATTTGAAACGTTGTTGAGATCTGTTCTGAAACTCCAAACAAGACATTAAAATGACTTGGCTCTTGTCAGGAGAAGCAAGAGAAACGACGGAGATCGGAACAAGTGTGTGTAAGAAAAAGAGACAACCGAAAAGATCAGAAATGCTAAAAACATATTGCGTAGTGTTCAGTAGCTGTACTGTGTGTGTGCGTGTGTCTGAACTTGTCAGTTTTTTTAAACTTGATGTTGTTTATGACCAAAATTTTCCTGCTTGGATGACCAAAAACTGGGAAAATCCATTCACACCCAACACACACACACATACAGATTTGGAGTTGGTTTTGGTCATGCTGTTGGTTTGGCTCTTGTGTGCTTTGAGAGCAGATGATAGTATTTATTAGAATAACTGATGTCTGATGAAAAGTGTGGTGTTTTTCTCTCAGGCTGTGCCAATACAGTCAGTGAAAGGTGAGCTCCACATTGGAGAAAACACAGTTATGGCTGTGTGATGTACTGCATATACAGTACGGGCTCTTAAAGGGACACTCCACTTTATTCAAAATATACTAATTTTCCAGCTCCCCTAGAGTTAAACATTTGATTTTTACCGTTTTCGAATCCATTCAGCGAATATCCGGATCTGGCGGTACCACTTTTAGCATAGCTTAGCATAATCCATTGAATCTGATTAGACCATTTAGCATCGCATAATATCACTACGCTTGCTGCAGCCATGTTACAGCAGCAAAGTCCTTTATATTTTTCCTATTTAAAACTTGACTCTTCTGTAGTTACATCGTGTACTAAGACCGACAGAAAATTAAAAATTTCACTTTTCTAGGCAGATATGGCTAGGACTTTACTCTCGTCTGGCATAATAATCAAGGACTTTGCTGCTTTAACATGGCTGCAGAAGGCGTAGTGATATTACGCACTACCAGAAAATAGTCCCCTGCCATTGAAAGTTACTAACGGGACTATTTTCGGCTGCTGCGTAACATCATTGCGCCTCCTGCAGCCATGCCACAGCTGCAAAGTCATTGATTATTATGCCAGAATGAGAGTATACTATAGCCATATCTGCCTAGAAAATTTCAAGTTTTTATTTTCTGTCGGTCTTACTACACAATGTAACTACAGAAGAGTCAAGTTTTAAATAGGAAAAATATCGAAACTCTTTGGTTATTTTTGAGCGCGATGCTAATGGTCTAATCAGATTCAATGGATTGTGCTAAGCTATGCTAAAAGTGGTAGCGCCAGACCCGGAGATCAGCTGAATGGATTCCATAACGGTAAAAATCAAATATTTAACTCTAGGGGAGAAAATAAGTACATTTTCAAAAAAAGTGCACATGAAATCAAAAATCATCCTGTTTAAATGTATTTTTTTTAAATTGTTATAATTTTAAATGTTTAATTGGTGCATTGGTTATAAATCACACTTAGTTTTGTATACATTTTACAAAAGTATTTCTGGTTGCGTATCCTGTTTCACTTCAATCTATCCCATTATAGAAATTAACTTTAAAGTCAACAACATGAAACCGTAGTGACAACCAAAGTCCCAACTGCGGGTTTTAGTTTTTTATGTGTACTTTGTGTACTTGGCTAACTATAAGAGGACAAATCATAGACACAACGCAAATTATAATGACTACAGACTCGCCTGCTCTCTTACCCTGACGAAAAATCTCATGCTTAAAATTTGTAAAAACATAATTTGCTAGATATTTTGTTTATCCAAATTAAAAATGTTCCCCAAAGGGAGGTTTTGTCAGATTTAGCTCACTTCAAGGGACAGATTTGTCCCCAAAGTATAGCTGAGTAACAACTCCCCCCATACACACACATACACACATGCATGTTTTCGCGGGTGCAGCTGTGTTGATGTCATCCATTACTGCCACTCTGCTGATTTGAAGTCTTTATTGGAAGCAGAACAGTTTGATTTTACACACGCTCATGCATACGCACACACACTTACAGTACACACATACACACACACGCACACACATTGACACTTGAATCGAGAGGGAATTGTCAGTCTTTTTACAGAGGTTTCTCTCTCTTTCTCTCTCTCTCTTTGTCAGTGTATTTTTTTGTATTTCTGTGTGTCGCAGTTGATCAGGTTAAAGTCTGTTCCCGAGTTAAACTTCAATCTCTGTGACTGTTTCTCTCAGTTCTTCTGTAGCCCGTCTCTTTCGTGGGCTTGTGTATTCTTCATCATTTGGCTTGTCGCTTGTCTTTCCAGGCTTTGAAGAGAGCACAGGCTGCTAATAAAACGCAGGTCTCAACCACAACAAAGGGCTCTGTGCCCAGACTCAATAAACTATTTACCCCTCCTTCTCGTTCTCTCTTTTTTCTCTCCTTCTTTCTCTCTTGACTTTTTTGTCTTGGCTTCAGAAGAAATATGTGCACTTGCTATGTTTTTCCATGTGATCATAGAATGCTCTGGAATAGATTAGTGAAGAACAAAAAGGGAGGGAGACAGAAGAGAAATGAGAGGCGGAGAGAGAGAGGAACGAGGGAACAGGTAACCGAGGTAACAACAGACTCTAGAGGATCAGGTGATGTAAATGGGTGGAGTCACATGGACAAACAATCATAAAGTACATGTCAGCACATTAACAGTAGTGAGCCAGCGGATTTTATGATTGCTAAGATGAAAGAAAGATTTTTTTCAATGTTTATCTTGAGGTTTACTTGAAATGTTAAATTAGTGTTAGTAAGGTCTTTTTTGTGCCCAAAAATATTTTATGACCAATTTCTAACCTCTCGTTGACTTCTAACATTAAAGAGCCCCTATAACATTATTGACAAAATGACATAATTTTGTGTATTTGGTGTAATGCAATGTGTACATGCTGTTTATGGTTCAAAAAACATTATTTTCCAAATACCGTACATTATTGTTGCTCCTCCATGCCCCGCCTTTCTGAATCGTTTCGATTTCTACAAAGCTCATCGCTCTGAAAAGCGTGGTGTTCTTCAATTGGCCAGCTATCCAGTGCATTGTGATTGGCTGAGTACCTCAAGCGTGTCCTGGAAAGTGACACTCATTACCATACTTGGAAGATCAGCTCCCAACAAGAGATAATATCGTCTTTACTACCTTATCAATACGAGCCCAAATCTGATCCAAAAAATGCAGATGACCAAGCTGATCGATCAACTTCCCTACTGGAAAATCCAGCTAAGACCAGCATAAGCTGGTAGCTGGTTTAACCCTTTAACTGCCACACCAAGAAAAAGGCATTTGAAAATTTTTTTGTTTGCATTTCTTATCTCCTTATGTCACAACTTAACACAATCAATGTATTTTTTTTCAACACATCCCATAATTTTTTAAAAATCGGCCTCTACCAAACGGTTGATATGTCACTTAAAGGAATTCAAACACATACTATGGAAATTAGAAAATATGAATTATAAAACTAATTTTTTACAAACATAATCCAAATAAAATGGTTTTGTATATTAAATGTTCTTTATTTATTGAAGTATAACATATTAAAATATTTCAGGTTTTCATTTTAACGCAGGACATGACATGTTTTCATGTTTTTTGCAATAAAAATGACCAAAATTAACAAAAATAAGGATATTCTGCATTTAAAACCTAAAATAAAAGAAGGCAAAAGATAGTAATACAATGGCATATTAGTATTTTATGATTTAAGAAACACACTGTCAAGTTTGGTAGTGCAAAATATTTTTTTTCTTTTTTTTAGATAAATTAAAGGGGTCACGGCATGAAAATCTGAGATTTTCCATGTTTAAGTGCTATGATTGGGTCCCCAGTGCTTCTACCAACCTAGCAAATGTGAGAAAGATCAACCCAGTAACTTAGTTTTGGTAAACCATTCTCTGTAAGCATGTGAAAAAACAGGTAATTGAAATGTGGCTCCCCTTGTGATGTCAGAAGGAGGCCTTATTATAATAATACCACCCCTTAATTTGCACTTTCCAACCACAGCACTGCCATTTCCAGTGTTTTAATCCAGAGAGGGTGAGACAGAGAAAATAATTCACAGCACAACTAAGTTTCAATTTCAACAAACCACCATCATTGTGATCTGTGTTTCCATTTTATCCGCTCATTTGCATTTTAAAGGACACACCCAAAACTGCACATTTTTGCTCACACCTACAAAGTGGCAATTTTAACATGCTATAATAAATTATTTATATGATATTTTGAGCTAAAACATCACATATGTGCTCTGGGGACACCAAAGATTTATTTGAAATCTTAAAAAAGTCTGGTGACATGGCCCCTTTAACATTTATTTGTAAACCAGCAATGCTGTGTAGAGTAAGCCAACATTGCAAACAATCCTTCAAACAATTTAAAACATAATTTAAGAAGTAATTATTGATTAATTAATGAGTAATTATGATTTCCATACATTAATTATATTAATTAAATATAGTTATTTCAAAAAAATATCCAGAAGTGGCAAAAATACATACTTAAGAAATGATCTTAATATATTAAATAAGAAATAACAATAGCTGTGTCATGTTCATAGCTGTGAATGATCAGAAATATATATTTCATAGCAAATAGTACACTCTGACTGCAGAAATGGATGATCTGAAAACATTACCCTAGCTTTTCTACTTTTACCATTAAGTGACAAATCAACCGTTTGGTTGAGCATGTTTTTGAAAAATTATTCAAAACATTTAAAAGTTTTTTCATGGCACCAAGTAACATAATTTTGTAAAGTTAGGGCTCTTACAGTGTAATATGTCAAAAAAATATGGTTTCCTTGCAAAATTTCAACAAGAACAGTTCATATAACAGAAGTGATTTTTTTATTTCTAAAATCCACATAACAAGATGTGTTGTGACAAGTGCTGTTGATTGATACATTGATATCTAGTGGATTTTTTTGGCAAAACATATCTTACACAAATAGTAGAGATGGCTCAATCAGCTTGAGTTAAGTTAGGTACTCCTCTCAATAAAATATAGGGACTCAAAATGTGCTCAACCGTTTGGTTGAGCTGGCAGTTAAAGGGTTAAGCTGTTTTAAGGTGGCAGTAGCTGGTTTAAGATGGTCCTCCCAGCCTGGCAAAGCTAGTCCAGCTAGACCAGCTTAAACTCTGACCAAAACACAGCTAGACCAGCTTGCTACACAAGCAATATCAGCTAAAACCAAGCTCGGTGACCAGCTAAAACCAGCTGATTTTTCAGTTGGGTTTGCTAGTGTGGCTTCAGCAGAACGTAACAAATTGGTAAGGATACTAAAACATAAAACCATGTTTGCATTTTGTGATTGTAGAAAGGACAAACAAAAGTCGCTTCTCTACACTGCTCAAAACTTGCATTTGAATTATGGTTAAAATAGTCACTAGTAAATGTTTAAATAGGAAAACATAGACTACTTATAGGCTGTGAATTATGATAATGTGCATCGTGTCCATGTCAATGGGCTGAGGAAGTTAGTCCAAGAAACGAGATTTCAGTTGGAGACAATAACTCGTGTTCCATTGTATAGAAATGTAAAATCATGAAAATGACAATAGGGGCTCTTTAAAGATACTACTTTTTTAGCTGCAGTGTCTTTAAGACTTGAAGGCAATGGGTGAATCTCAATTCAGGGGCTGCGCCCTTGCAAGGCCGTATTTAAAGGCAAATTACATTACCGGACCGCGACGAAAGGCTTTCCCAATTCTAAGGTTCTTTCACATACAAGCCTCCAAATGTGGCATTTTTCCCCCGTGAAACCAAGGATCCATAGATGTATCCTTCAAAGCCTTGGCTATCCCAAGATTATAGGATAATTTCGAGCCTTGCCTTTAAAGTCTGCGGCCTTTTTTGCTGATCTGAAAATGATTCGATCCATGATTTAAAAAACTTAATGTAATCCATTTAACCATTGTAAAACTATGTTATTTGAGAGTAGGCATTGAGGTCCACCCTCCCAGCAAGCAATTTTGGCTAAAACAAGGCATATTTTGTGCTGTCAGTGAAAGTCTAATAGACATTTAACCATATATTTTCTTAAGAACAGTTTTCAGAGCATCAGGTTTGACAGGCTTAAAATATATTATTAGTTTTCTGTTGTTTTGAATTACCTGCTCTAGTAATGGATGTCTCGTCCTGTACAAAAGTTTACACACTGAAAGGGCTTTTCACACTGGAAAAAGTTAACCCCGGGTTATTCTGACTTATCTGTTTCACATTTCACACTGTTTCTACTTAACCATGGATTAAGAGATAACCCTGGGTATTCATAAGCTGAGGTTTCACACTGTGCATTCCTAAATCCTGGGTTAACGTTTTTATTTGCATATTTACGCATATGCAGTGTCAACAGTCATGATTGGATAAAAAACATGTCTGAATTAAAATAGCGCGCTGCGGCTTTAAATGATGTTTTATTAACGTAGTTCGGGAGGAGCACGTCAAATTAACCACTTAAGTACTTCCAGCTGTCTAATCAGTAATCATCATATCTACCCAATCAGGACAAAGGCAAGCCATATATAAGTCACAGTTTGACTCTGCAAAGAGCCTCTGCAGTCTTCAGAATCCCTCCACCACCTCATCACCTCTCACTTACCAGGTTAATTCCTAAACTGGGGGGGTACTCTGCGTTCGGGCCCATTTCCGAGCTCAGAGCCCTCTCCCCGGACAGCACGCCAAATACGTTTACTAATTTAATCTAACCAACTTATTTGTAAGTGTGAACTCGTGAAATAACTGTTTGTCTCGCACTAGCTCATCAGTGACAGAACAGGTAGCAAAGTAACGGCCAAATTTATCCAATTTCTTGCGCAAGCGCAAAACCATTAATTAAGCAGTAAATAATGATGTTGGGATTTACTAAAAGCGCGCAGTGGATAATTAGCGCTGAAAACGTGTGCTCTAGTTTTTTCGACCTTATTGCATATGCATTTCTAAGAGTTTCCCTTTCACACGCAAAATCTTTGCAAGGAAATTATTTCAATGATTCACCCAACGCGATTTACTAATGTTTGCGCATGTGTTATGACTGGTATTTGTTGCATTATTTAATGTCAGAAAAAAACATGTCTTATATTACTTTGCGCTTGAAATAGCTGCAATTATTGCTAAAAGAAAAAGCATCAGAATGTATTATACAATGCAGGGGATTGTTTTAACATTTAACAATTTATTTGGAATGCCAGAGGAACATATTATTAAAAAGTATTGTTTGCCAAGTCATATTATTTTTTAAATATTTTTATTTCTTTTATTGTTAATAAGTAAATAAAATAGGAGTCAATAAGGAGAAGTCACAAAATACCAGACATTTCAAGAATTCTTGTAAACCTTCATTTTTTTTGTCCTCCAGTTCTTTTCAGTGTAGCTACTATGGCTCTGTTAGTTGGGATTTCACACCCCGAATTTTTCGCTGCGATGTCCGATTGTCCGTGGTGCTGAACTGAAGATCAGCTCTGTTTATTTGTGACCCTGAAATTTTGCGCTGCGTCAAGTAGAGGCGTCAAGCGCGAGTGATTTCAATGTTTAGTCAATGTAAAGACGCATGGATGCACGTCTGGAGGTCTTGCAGCGCGAATGAGGCGTTTAGCGCGGTGCGGTAGATGCGATCCCACCTCATTGGCCTGTCTGGTTCGCTCGAATGGCGCGAATAGAGCGTTGCCACAGGAAAAGTAGAAAAATTAACTTTGGCGAAAAAACCCACTGTGTTAACCAATCAGGAGTAGTGACGTGATTACAGGTAGCAAGCGGAGTCGCAGAAGCCCCTCCCATGACGCAAATTTCCGTGTGAATGTCTTGATGACTAGAATTTCGTGCGTGAATGAAGCTAGTACACTCAAAATGTTTAGGCATCCTACTGCGCACGGTAGACGCGAATTAGACGCCTCAAAAGCGTCTGTTGTGGCCCCAACATAACACCGCTTCATTTCACACTGCATGCGTTTTTGGCACCATAATGTGGTTAACCCTGCAAAAGTGGTGCTAACCCTGCTTCAGAGCAGGGTTTCGTAACCCTGGGTTAATTTCAGGGATAACCCTGAAATTTAAAATTTCAAGTGTGAAACACTCCTTAACACAGGGTTAAAAGTAGGGTTTAGAACAAAGATACCAGTGTGAAAAGCCTTATAATGCATGTTGACTCCTTTAGCATCAGTGAATGTTTATATCTTTTGTACTAGATGTAAGAGTTTTTTAAAATCTCTTCAGTGTGAAAAATGAATCTCAGAATCATACGGTCACTCCTGGACAGGAGTCATATATGCAGAAGATACCAGAGTAGAAGATTTTTCTGAAGGACAGTGTAATGGCTTAAATCATTTATTCACTTAAATTGAAAAAAAAATGATTTATTCAATTTACTTTTTTTAAGGTAAGTGGTTGCAATCAATTTATTTAATTTGCATTTAGACAAAAGTTTTTGTTTTGTTTTGTATTTCTAATTTTTTTTTTTTTTTTAAATGTAGCTTAAATAAATTGATTGCGACCACTTTCTTAAAAAAAATAGTAAATTGAATAATTCATTTTTTTTCAGTGTATAAGCTGAACTGAAAGTTTTAGGCATTATTCCTATTTCCCTCTCATTCTGCTTGTCTCTCTCTTTGCCTGTTTTCCTCTTTTTCTGCATGTCTCTCTCCCTGTCTCTTTTCCTCTTGTCACCCTTTCTGTCTGTCTTAGTCTGTTTCTTTTTGCCTGTCGCCCTCTTCTTCTGCCTGTCTGCTTGTCGCCATCTCTTTTTGCATGTTTTTCTCTGTCTCTCTCTTTCTTTGCCTGTCACCCTCTCTTTCTGCTTGTCTCTCTCTCTGCCTGTCTCTCTCTTTCTCGGTGTTGGCACAGATGTTACCACCGACATACAGCTGAAAGTAAATAGATGGCTGTTTTTCGGGTTCTTTTTCCTGGAGAAGACTAACAGAGAGAAGTGTGTGTATGTGTGTGTAATGTATAAACCACAGTCTTATTGAAGCTATTAGGCTGCTTTGGAGTGGAGTCAAACCAACACACACAGAAACAGACATTTTCCCCTTCTAATTCCCTCTCTTCACTTGTGTGTGTGTGTGTTTCATGGCGACAGGTGTTCCTGTGGGAACAGCAGCTGTTCTTCTCATCGTCTCACCTGCGGACGTCTCTGATCTTCCCGCTGCAGGAGGAGAGTGAATGTGGTTTGGCTGTACCAGGTGCCCTGATTCGGTTACAAATACAAACAAGAGCATTGAAGCCCATTTCAGTCTGATTTAATGAATATTCTGTCATCAGCTACTCACTTTAATGCGTGTTATTTTTATATTTTGTTCTATGTTGTTATTTTGATATTTTCTTTATTCATTTAAGTTGTTGAATCAAGTCTGCGCGTTCATTTGACCACTTGGTTTACATACAGTCTGGACCCAAGGATGGGGACGAGCTGTTCAGGAAATATAGAGGAGCTCTTTTGAAGATTTGAAAAATGAAGTTTTAGTTTGAATCTAAAAAGTGTTTGGGGCCTGTAACATTAATCCGGTTTAGATGGCTAGTCAGGTAAATTTGGGATTAGTTTGTGCTAATCCTCAGTTTTGTGTACCATGAAAGTAGCTCGGCTTTAAGTGCTATTCGTCGCCATAGTAACTTACACTACACGGCTATCCTGCTCCGGGGCAGGTTATGTTTTAAATCAGAGATCACACTTTTTTTAAAAAGTGCTGGGGTGTATTAAACTCAAGTTCGGGCCAATATTGCACAGAACACACCCATGCTGAGTTGTTGCAACCAAATTGCATTTGGATTGCAATTGGATTGTTGTTACTCAACCATGGGTTGATACAACCCAGAAATTGGTTAAAACAACCCAGCACTTTTTAGTGCTGTAAGCAAAGTGACATATAAGTGACGCGACTAATTCTTTCTAATCCTGTACAAACCTTTTATTACAGTCAAATTGTAGTAAGCATGTTTTTTTAATTGATTCATTACCATTTGTGTTACCATATGTATACTGAAAAATTACCATTGTTAATCTATGGTTACTATAGTAAGACCATGTTAAATGTGTGGTTACTACAAATAAACCAAAAACTAGTACACTGTAAAACATCGGCTCTCCTGATTTTGCCAAGTGGTTGATGTCCTCAGGGCAACTTTATGTTGACCCTGGGACAACAAACATTTCAATCAACCAATCAGATTTCAGAAATAAGTTTACAGTTTGTTTTAAGTTTAAGCTTACAACCAGGATTAGCTGTTTCTAGACCATTGTTTTTCACTTATCATGTCCCTCTGATTTTAGGGTTTGGTTAGGGTTGGGGTTTGGGGTGGGTTTAGGTTTCATTTAGAAAAATGTTGTCCTTGGGTCAACACAATATGTTGCCCTGAGGACATCAACCACTTGGCAAAATCAGTTTGAGCGTAAAACATCAAAAGTTGGATCAACTAAAAAATACTTTCAAGTTCAAGTTGAATAAACAAAATTTCTTTGAGTGTTACCAATTGAAGTATTTTTTTAGTTGATCCAACTTTTCACTTTGTTCACAGTGTACAAGTTTTTGGTTAATTTGTAGTAACCACAAATTTACCATGGTCGTACTATAGTAAACATATAGTACTGTGCAAAAGTCTTAGGCCACCATGCCAGAATTAGATTTGTTGTTTTTGCAATGTTATAGTGATCATTTATTATTGTGTCTCAGTCTCTTTAATAGAATACATCCAGAAAATACAGAAAATATGTATATAGTATTAAAAACAACATAAAAATGTAAACTGATGTATCAGGTTTTTAGGGTAAACTCCCCTTTCACTTGAGCAATAGCAGGAAACTGCAGGATCTCTTAAACCAAAATAAAATTAAATCCTAATTTCTAATTTTAAAGAAATTAGTCTTTTTACTTTTACTTTCTGCTCAAAAACGCTCAAGATGTGTTTAGTGCCAAGAGAGGTCACACTAAACACTGACATGCCTAAACTTTTTATTTGTATTTTTGTAAATATTTCCTGTATTTTTTGTTTGTATCTTAATAAAATAGATTGAAAAAATAAATATGGATGGACATTAAAACTTCTAAAACAACAAGTCTGGTGGTGGTGGCCTAAGACTTTTGCACAGTACTGTACATTACCAATGGTAATTTTTCAGAAAAAATATGGTAACAATGAATGAATGAATGAAAGTTTATTCGATTACTAAACATAAAACAAAATATATTTACAGCAAATACATTACAAACAAGGGGGGTAACCGAAAAGGTGTTGGCTGAAGCCATGGCTTATTACGCCTACCCTAACACAAATGATTATCAATCTAACAAAAAACATGCTTACTACAATTTTACTATAATAAAAGGTTTGTATACAGGATTAGATAATACATCATACTACATGTATTTGTTTACCAATTACGCGATCATTATCATCTATCAGCAAACTTTCTCCAACAGTTCAGTCTTGCTTTGACAGCAGCAGAAACAGTATATAAATCTGTGCTTTTGGATAGGGGTGGTTCCCGGACAGGGATTAGCTTAAAACAGGACTAGGCCTTAGTTTAAAGGAATAGTCTACTCATTTTCAATATTAAAATATGTTATTACCTTAACTAAGAATTGTTGATACATCCCTCTATCATCTGTGTGCGTGCACGTAAGCGCTGGAGCGCGCTGCGACGCTTCGATAGCATTTAGCTTAGCCCCATTCATTCAATGGTACCATTTAGAGATAAAGTTAGAAGTGACCAAACACATCAACGTTTTTCCTATTTAAGACGAGTAGTTATACGAGCAAGTTTGGTGGTACAAAATAAAACGTAGCGCTTTTCTAAGCGGATTTAAAAGAGGAACTATATTGTATGGTGTAATAGCACTCATGGGAGTACTTCGACTCGGCACCCTCCCTCTCCCATTATGAGAGGGAGAAGGGGAGCGGACTTTTCAGGCGAGTCGAAGTACTCCCAAAAGTGCTATTACGCCATTATATATAGTTCCTCTTTTAAATCCGCTTAGAAAAGTGCTACGTTTTATTTTGTACCACCAAACTTGCTCGTATAACTACTCGTCTTAAATAGGAAAAACGTTGATGTGTTTGGTCACTTCTAACTTTATCTCTAAATGGTACAATTGAATGAATGGGGCTAAGCTAAATGCTATCGAAGCGTCGCAGCGCGCTCCAGCGCTTACGTGCACGCACACAGATGATAGAGGGATGTATCAACAATTCTTAGTTAAGGTAATAACATATTTTAATATTGAAAATGAGTAGACTATTCCTTTAACTAGAAAATATAACTAGTTTTAACAAACATGGCTTGCATTTTGAGGAAAAACAAAGGGCGTAGATGTATTTTAAGATATGTCAGTGCAAGCTCTTATATTTATTTTAGTCTAGGACTAGTCTAATCCCTGTCTGGGAAACCGCCCCTTAATATTTGTGCATGATTATTAATAAATTATTACTGAGAAATATACAGAGCTCGCTCTATCTCTATGAACAGGATTGGTTGTTTGGTGCAGCATCACTCCTTTATGTGCACATGCTTGCAGACTAATCATAGGTTTAAGATCAAAGCCCGAGTTGAAAAAACTACTTTTTAACTTAAACCTATGATTAGTCCGCAAACTAATCCTGTAACCTTGTGTTTGTTCAACTATTTTATGCTACAGGCCTCAGGTCTCAGTCACAACCCCACTGATATATAATGGACACAAAACTAAAGTCCAGTGTTCAGTCACCTTCATTGGACAGACAGATGGATTGATTGACAGATGGTTGGATAGATGGAGCTCAGTGATGTGACAGGTGCAAAACATTGTGTTACTCATTTTTGATGATAATGATGAGAGCGGAAGCTTAAAATGTTGTGTGGATATATTCTCCTGTGATGTGGATGTGGTCTGACAGCTCTGTGTTTTTAGTGTTTCAGTAAGGCAAGCAGTTAAAAGTGATGTCGGCCACCACAGCAGAGGCTCACGGCACACACGCACTTACCCAGGAAATGCTTCGGTCGGCCACAGGGTAATTGTGACTGTCCCAGCCAATTTCTGCCAAACACACACACAGCACAGAGCTGCACTTGTTCACACTGGCTGATGGTTCAACACCATAATATGTGCAAATTTGAAATGATTCTTAATGCTGTGACTACAGTATAAAAAGTATCACAATGCTGACAAAGCACTGAGCTCAGTGGATCTGAATGAAGTCGGGTTTCTAACACGCACCTGCTTTTTAGTTGAGTTTGTGGGTTGTGTGGTTAGATAAAGTCGGTCAGGCAGAAAAACTAATCGGACACACAAATTGATCCCAGATCTGTTTACAAACACTTGACCAATTACAAAAACATTGTGTCACTGGAGAGAGAGAGCGTTTGTTGATGGACATCTGAGCTCATAGAGGGAAACATCCCAAATTAAATCTTAGTCCTGCTTCTCAAATGTTTGTTTCCACTGAGATCTCAAAAATGTCTCAGTGTGTGCTCGTGTGCAAACTTCACCTTGCATATTTCGAATGAATGATTTTGTTAGGATTTGTTGGATCAGTGTGAATGTGCCTTTAGATGAACATCAGTGTAACTGTTGGGTTCAGATCCAGAATTAAATCTCAGGGTGTGAATGCAAAGTTTGTGCTACAGACATGAATGCATCCGAGGATTATGTGGCTTATTTGGGAGAGATGTGATTTTACTTTTCTAAATATTCAGACTTACAGTTTTCACCTGGTGGATGATAAAGCATACACTCACCTAAAGGATTATTAGGAACACCATACTAATACTGTGTTTGACCCCCTTTCGCCTTCAGAACTGCCTTAATTCTATGTGGCATTGATTCAACAAGGTGCTCAAAGCATTCTTTAGGAATGTTGGCCCATATTGATAGGATAGATTCTTGCAGTTGATGGAGATTTGTGGGATGCACATCCAGGGCACAAAGCTCCCGTTCCACCACATCCCAAAGATGCTCTATTGGGTTGAGATCTGGTGACTGTGGGGGCCATTTTAGTACAGTGAACTCATTGTCATGTTCAAGAAACCAATTTGAAATGATTCGAGCTTTGTGACATGGTGCATTATCCTGCTGGAAGTAGCCATCAGAGGATGGGTACATGGTGGTCATAAAGGGATGGACATGGTAAGAAACAATGCTCAAGTAGGCCGTGGCATTTAAACGATGCCCAATTGGCACTAAGGCCCTAAGACACCTTTCTGGGTGTGCCAAGAAAACACCCACCACACCATTACACCACCACCACCAGCCTGAACAGTGGTAACAAGCCCCTGACTGAAAATTTTAGGAGCACCAGCAGAAAAATTAGGGCACACCAAAATAACTGCATTACTGAAAAATACTAAATAGACTTAACTCTATGCAGTTGCTGCACATGTCATTATGCACAACTGATGAAACTTTCAGAATAGGAAGTTATGAACCAAAAAATTATACAATCCCCTAACTAATTCTAGGCATAAGATACGTACATATACAATAAGTTATATCCAGATATTGTAATGAGATGAGTGGCAGGGCAATATACATACTTGTATCCTTTACACGTGTCTCATCTTTTATCCAGTTTTCCTTAACTGGGCACTAATGTAGACCTTTATTCTCATCTACAATGTTTTTGGTGTTAATGTAGGCTAAAAGTTCTCCCACTCTCTTTATCTCTCATCTCTGGAATGTCTAATTTTAAACCCGGGCGGGTGCGTCTTCTCTAGGTGTGTTGACTTTACCTGGGCTACGTAGACCCATTGGTAGATTCAACTGAGCGCATGGTGACATAAATCTTTTGATGTGTCATGCAATTAAACAGTTAAATTCGTATTGCGCATTTCATATTTTTGTCACGGGTACCCGCACATGCGCGAGTACTTGTAAAAAAACATTTTGGTTCCACCCTTGGTGCCCTCTATTGCCTGGTGCCCCAGGGCACTCGCCCAGTGCCGTCTATGGATAATCCGGCCCTGAGTCCGAGTCAAGACCAAGACCAGAGATCTCGACACGGACTCGAAACTCAATCTCTGGTGTTGCTCTTGACTTTGACTCAACTAAACACTGCGCTGTACATCTATCCATCTCTCTTCCCTGTCTCTCTGTTCTTTCACCTTGCCCTCAATCGCTCACTTTAATCTCAGTCTAGACATGCCCGACTGCCATTTACTAGTATTGTACACTTTTAATACTCTCTCTGCTTCTCTGTTTGGTGTGTAAATGAGAACGATCTTCTTTCTCTCTCTCTTTTTCTTTGGGTGTAATAGAGGAATGATTACTGAATACGTTCACATTTTCCTACCGTGTGTTATGTGCCAGCGAAACGCCTGTGTGCCCATGGCAGATGGATCAGCTGTGCCAGGGTGTGTACCGCATGTTTGTTATTGTAGCTGTTGCTATCACATGCGCACGGGAGGCGTTTAATCATGCGATGATCGTGCATGCATTTTCATCCAAACCTCACTCACTTGTTAACCTGTTTCATGTGCGTACGTCATGCGTTCGTGTGCGTGTTGCGAGCGGTTAGTCGTGGGAACCTTACCTCTGCTCAAAGGGGCCCAGATGTGGTTCGTAGCGCTATGAAACCTGACCCCCCCCAAAAAACACACTTTCTCTCCCCCACCCATTGCGTCTAGAACTCTGCATTAAGACACATGTGGAAACAATTCGACCAATGCCCTGAGCAGACACACACACACACACACACACACACACACACACACACACACACACACACACACACACTCATCACATATACTGTATAACAGACATGCCCAGCCAATCTGCACATGTGCCACACGCATGCACATAAACAAACATCTGACACACGGCCCGTGCGCAAGTCTCCACACTTCACTGCATGTGTGTACATAAACACATGATTACAAGAAAATCACACACATGCACAGACTAATCACCTTCCTTTGGACTCGAACCATTGCATGACTACTAACCTTATAAATCCATGCACACGATTTACTGAGCGGGGAAAGGTCTTTTGCTTTAACAATGGCCGCAGGTAGTGTGTGTGTGAGTGAATGTTCAGATGGTTGAGTCATCTCTCAGTAGACTTCAGTGAGGGAGCACCTCGCTGTCCCGCGCGCTCTGTTTAAGGCCTCTTGTTTTGTTTTTGCACCTGGTTACAGGAACTTAAAGTGAATTAACAATCCGCTGATGTAGCCAGGCTTTAACTTATGGCTAAGCTAATGTCTTTTGTAATGTTTCTGAGGAGCTGGCCCAGAAAGTGTCTCAAACTTCAGGAGTCGCAGCCCTCCAAACGTACCCTGAATTAATCTAGAACAGGCATGTCGCAGAACCATCCCAGTACCAGGAGGAATGGTTCGGAAGAGGTGTCATCTACTGGCCTAACATTACGCCTGAACCACCTGAATACCCTACTGAAAAATCCAGCAAAGACCAGCATAAGGTTTAAGGTGGCAGTAGCTGGTCTAAGCTGGTCCTCCCAGCCTGGCAAAGCTGGTCAAGCTGGTGTGTCAACTTGTATTTCAGCCTAAGTCCAGATAGACCAGCTTAAAAAGTGACCAAAACACAGGTAGACCAGCTTGCTACACCAGCATTACCAGCTAAAACCAAGCTGGGAGACCAGCTAAAACCAGCTCACCAGCTTATGCTGGTCTTAGCTGGATTTTTCAGTAGGGTAATAACTCTGAATCTGATTGAATGGCACAGAGGTTTGATGGGAGTGCCACAATGAAACCATGCACAGTGTGAATGCAAATTTGCAATGCATTGGCCGAATTGCGCATGCGTTCGAGTCCTTGCCGTGTGATCCTGCCGTACAGAGCGAAAGGGAGAGAGGGTGAACTGGGGAAGGGCTGTTTCAATACAGCCAAACTGCAGAAACAAGCCAATTTCTGTAATTTAATATTTCACTTCTTCAACATCTGGAGCTGTGTGTAAAAATGGAAAATGGAGGGACGACGGAGGCAGATGATGGGAGGACAAAAATACCCTCGTCTCTCTGTACAACAGCTGCTCCGCTTTTCGTTCTCGAACGCACGCATGAGTCTCGCTTACCCTGGCGATGCTTCATAAACAAACAAACAAATAATGCATTCGACTCGCATGCAGCTGAGTTGCACCCGTACTGCAAGAGAACGTGTGTGTGGTTAATCTGTAATGTGTGTGTTTATGCCTCACAAACACACACACATGCTCTCTCTTTCTTGGCAGTCGTATGTAGGTGATCTGGGTGTCATTACTGTTTGGCAGGTTGTCAGCCCTCATGATGGCATTCAGATGCACACAAATGCGCTCGCATTTGCGTTGCTGTGTTCGTGTGCGCTTGTGCTGCATGTACTAGGTTGTTACAGGGATCAGGTGAGATTTGCCCCGCTACATTTTATCCTGGCTGGGGTATCAAAGCCTGCACTTACCCCAATAAGTGCCACATGCGACAGATGCGAATCCGCATGCGTTTGCATGTTCTAATTGTATTGATTCACTTTGACTTCTTTCACCAAGTGAGTGCAGCTGTGTTTGAACGTGTGTACGAGATGTCGGCGTACAGTGTGTGTGCTTGAATTGTGTAAACCACTCATCACTTTGTGTCGATGCGTGTGCGTATCTTTGATTTCCTTCAGATCCTCCATTATCATGCCTTCAGCTGTGGGGAAATCAACCCTTTTGTTTGTAATTACAGTGACTTTGAAAAGAAAGGAATAAAAAAAACCTTTAGAGAAGTGTGGAGAGAATGAGAAGTGGGAGAAAACGACTTCAGCGCCTGTGACATATTAGTCATTTTTTACCGTAATTGTTTTTCGACCCTCTTCGCTTTTGTTCACACACACACACACATGCACGCACCGACAGGCGAGCGTTCTCGTGCGGACTGTCGCTGTGGCTCCAGTGAGCTGCGTATTGATGAGTGTTTGTGTTGGAGGACTTCTGCAGGGTTTCTGGGAAGGCCTGAATGCTCAGCAGTCTCCCCAGGGGTGAGAGTTGATCGGCTGGTAGAGCGCTTTGAGAAATCGGCCTGCTGCAGTTAGTTAGGTCTGGAGTTTGGTTCCCATCACCCACTGAGGTCAGCCGAAATGCTAGGAGGTCAATCTTAGGGTTAAAAGAGAACACGGAGGGGAGGGACTATATTAAAGCCACGCGATACATTGGAAATCTCATTCGCACATTTGCAGTATATATCTCTCTAGTGAGTTTCTTTAAACAGTTTTAAAGGGACACTCCACTTTTTTTGGAAATATGCTCATTTTCCAGCTCACCTAGAGTTAAACATTTGATTTTTACCGTTTTGGAATCAATTCAGACGATCTCCGGGTCTGGCAGTACCACTTTTAGCATAGCTTAGCATAATCCATTGAATCTTATTAGACCATTAGCATCGCACAAAAAATAACCAAAAGGTTTGATATATTTCCTATTTAAAATTTTGCTGCCGTACCATGGCTGCAGCAGGCGCAATGATATTACGTAATATCATTGCGCCTGCTGCAGCCATGTTACGGCAGCAAAGCCTTGTTTATTACGCCAGAATGAGAGTGTAGGTCTTAGCCATATCGGCCTAGAAAATTGCAACTTTTAATTTTTCGTCGGTCTTAATACACGATGTAACTACAGAAGAGTCAAGGTTTAAATAGGAAAAATATCAAAACAGTTTGGTCATTTTTGAGCGCAATGCTAATGGTCTAATTAGATTCAATGGATTATGCTAAGCTATGCTAAAAGTGCTAGCGGCAGACTCGAAGATCGGCTGAATGGATTCAAAACGGTGAAAATCACATTTTTACCTCTAGGGGAGCTGGAAAATGAGCCTATTTTCAAAAAAAGTGGAGTGTCCCTTTAAAATTTAATTTAGAGTAATTTAATATTTTTTAATTGTTTAATGTAGTGGCAAAGCGACAATGAAATGCATTTGATGATTTCTATATTTTGATAATAATATTTAAATTGGACCCTCCATGTGTCAGATAAACACACTTGTTACCTTCAACATCGCTTGAATTGAATTGATTGTGTGCTTGAAATGTTCCTGAAAACAAATTTGTGTAGTTTGATGGATTTCCGAGTAAGGTTTCCACACACACAGTTTTACTCTGTTCCCGTCTGCCAGAGCGAGTGACATCATCAAATATTTGAGGCCAAACACACACTTCATATAAATGTAAGAATTAAAATGTAATCCAGACAATAGCACACGCACGCATGCATATTCATGTGCATGCCGTCTAACACACAATAGAGAGAGAGAGAGAGGGGGAGTTACATCGCCTGCTCTCTTTCGCTATTGCCCAATAGGGATTGTTTGTGTGGTTTCCCATGGCAACCAGAAGGGAGTGATGGGTAAGGCATGTATTGGTGATACAGAGCTGTAATGTTTTTTGGCTGTGTTTGTGTGTGTGTGCGTGCTTTACTTTGAAGATAATATGCTAGTAACATGCACATATGAACTACTGGACTGGAAGTTGAGAATGAACCCTGCTTGCTCTTTCCCTCTCTCTCTCTTTTTTACTCTGATGGTTTTACCAGAGTTGTGACTCATTGGGCATTTAGCCATAACATCAGCTTTTGAGAAAGAAAGAAAAGTGTGAGTTTGGAAGAATGAACTGTAAATGTCGCTGAAATAAACAGGAAACAATATTTTTACACTTTCTGAAGAAAATATGATGGATGTTTGCCCGTGGTTGCCTTTGTGTTGATGTGAAGTTACTAAGGTGTACTCTGTGTTATTTAGTACATTGCTGTGCTGTTGTTGAGATGTTTGGGGGATTTCTATGGTTTTGCTAAGTGGTTTCTTGGTGGTTGGTAGGTGGATCTCATCACCAAGACAATCTGGTTTTTGGACAAATCTTCAGTGTAAATATATGGGATGTTTTATCTCATTTTATCTTTAGACAGGTGAAAATTGTAAACAAAGTTGTTGAGCAAAATTCTCACCAAAATTTCAGGAGCTGAGAACCATTTATATCTATACCACGATTTGCGCAGAATAAGGTAATTACACTCTAAAAAGTGCTTAGACAAAACTCTAAGTGCATCTGACATGTTTTCTTATAAATGAGCATTCTTATCATGTATTTTTTACTATATTTTTCACATATGTCACTATAGTCATTTCATTGGTTTTTAACAAATTTGTCTTTCGCTTCAAAACCCTTTAGGTGCATACATGCTTTTTGACAAAAAATGAAGAGTTCGGTTCCAAAACGCAATAAATCCATTTTGACTAATTTCGGTGACAAGATGAAAACCACTATTTTAGGTTATAATAACATTACAAATTAAAATCCATAATTTGATTTTCAAAGATTTATTATAAAAACTGATTATTTTTTCCGCAAAATGCAATAAATCCAAAACATATGACATTAATCAAAACACTTACTTATTACTTTGGCATTGCTGCGGTCATCCTTGGGACGTCGTTGCAGAACTTTATTGACAGCGATCAGCTGTAAAATGTTTTGGTCCTGCTCGATTTTCTCGACTTTGAGTAAAATAATGGAAAGTTTCATAAGATCCCCTGGGGTCAATGTGTTAGCATGAGAGAAGCTTGATGCTGTTGTGTTAGAACAAGCAACCACCGGCATTTTTCCGTTGCCCGAGTGGCTTACGTTTCTTCCCCGCTACAGAAAACCACCACAGGTTTATCCATTCCAACAAAGGTATTATTTGGTTTTTGTTTGTTTGTTGATCACGAAGTACAAAGTAGATGAGGAAAACTAGGATTCTTTGTGTATTCAAAGCACCGCCATTGTTGTTTACAATGCATGGAATGGTGCTGTGATTTCTTGAACAAATTTATTGTGTTCTGCAGAGAAGGAGGACTGGTGTTTATCGAATTTTGGGGAAAAGGGAGAGAAGATGACAGAATAACACGGCGGATATCGGATTTTGCGTAAAATTAAGAATTTACATTTTAATTCTGACCTGATACAATACTGATTTAAAATGCTGTTTACCGCGTTTTGAAACCAAACTCTTCAAATCTACTTCTTTGGACAAGATATGGTAAACGGTAACAAAATCACTAAAGATGCAATTAACTACCCAGTCTCACAAAGTTTTGTGATATAGTCACGTATTTTTTTTATTCTTTTCCCATGCTATTATCACGAATTTTCGCGTTTTTTCGTGATCTTATAACGATTTGCTGTTTTCTTGTGATTCTCATGTGTTGGTTGCTCGGCTGCTTTTTCCTATTTTTAGACCGTTGTCGCTTCGGTTTAGGGTTTGATTTGGTGCTTGCATTAGAATGTCACTTTATTGGTTTATACTATTTTTTCTGTTGTATTTTTTTATATGTCGCCTGGTGTTAGGGTTATAGTTGGATTTGGTTAGGGATGTCATTTTATGTAAATCTAACCCTAAACCGAAGCGACAATGGTAAGAAAATAGGACAAAACAGTTGAGTAACCAATACGTGATAATCAAACAAAAACAGGAATTTGTTATACGATCACCAAAAAAAGAATAAAAAAATACGTGACTATATAACGAAATTTCGTGAAACTGGGCTGCAATTAACTATTGAATAATGAATAACGAATGTCAAAATTCAAAATGTAAAAATTCTGTGGTGCATGTGGCTGCCACATCTGTGTTGTATTCTGGTCCAAGTACTGAACCTTTCTGAATAATGTGGTTAAAAAATTCAGTCAATATATATTGAGTAAACATGTTAAAAACTCTTGCAGCTCGACAATTGAACCTGACTTATATGTGTGCTGTCATTTATCCAATTCGTCCACCGTGCACTTAAAGGACTTTGCTAAAAATGTTTTAATTCGATTCTGCCAACAAACTGATATTTCTGAATGGCCCAAACATGGGATTAAGGCAGCAGATTTTAAACAAAAGTATGTGCCAAGAGCATTCGGTCAATATCAATATCCTATTTTTGACAGAGATCTCTCTCTTTCTTTCTTTCTTTCTCTCTCTCTCTTTCTCTCTCTCTCTCTCTCTCTCTCGTTGTTTGCCTGTGTCTGTTAATTAATACATCTCAGAGAAAACATGATGATGTGTTGAGTTTACTCAGCAGAAAATGAGCAGGACAAAACTTCCTCTGGGCCAATTAACACATTTTATTTCCATACATGTTGTCATTCCCGCTTGTAGAAACCATCCATCATTTCGGTTTCCCATCTAATAACAGAGCATTTGAATTTGGCCTCTATATAACATCTACTGCATCTAAATCAGCATTGATTTTGTTCAGCAACTGTTGCTGGAGTTTCTAGGCTTTTCCAATATGTACAAATGTTTATCAAATATTCCAGTGTCAAAGATTCCCATTAAATGTGTGTGCACGTGCCCGCATGTGTGTATCTTTGTGTGTGTGTGTATAGTGTGTCTGGAAATATGCCGCATGCATTTTAAGACCCTGGCAGGTCAGAAATATTTCCTTTTTCTCATCTTTTGCCTTCTTTCCTCAGCTATTATTCTTGTTTCTTGTTCTCTCATCTTTAGAGTGTATTTAATTTTTACTCTTGCTTTATTTTTCTATGCTATATTCGTAATGTACAGCACTTTGGTCAGTCATGTGGCTGTTTTAAATGTGCTTCATAAATAAATGAACTTGAACTGGGAGTATGTTAGTAAGGATGATGAGGATAAACAGGCTGGTGAAACAGCAGTGAGTAATGATAGTAAATTCACAGTTTACTGCGAATATTCATAGTTTACTACCATATTACAGACATGCAGTATTCAGTATGTAAAGCATGAACTTCTTTAAGTCCATCAGAATACAGTATCCAGCATCATGTTGCATGGACAATACATTTAAAAAAATGGTGCTTAATACCACTAAAAGCTCATAATATAGGGAAACCTTTTTAGAGCTATATAACACTTATATAGCACCTATGAAGAACCATACAGGGTTGATATAGCACCACTATAGCACCAAATATGGTTCTCCAGAGCACAATATGGTTCTACAAAAGTGTTACCTATGTGCTATATGGCACAAGCAAGTGAACCACTTTTATTGCTATTTAGCACCATTTAATACTAGAGTATAGGCTAGCACAATGCAATGCGCTCGACTTTTCTTTGTAGTGTGTGACGAGAAAAGCAGAAGTGATTTACATTTATACATTAGGCAGATGCTTTTATTCAAAGAGACTTGCAGTGAATTTGAATTGGACAGGTTTTTTATCAGTATGTGTGAAAACAATTGTAAGCCATTACTTGAACAGACTATAAAAACAATCCAAATTGTGTCATTTTATCTTACTTCAATGTGCTGAGTCGAGTATAAGTAAGCTTGGTTTTCTGAAGAGTGGGTGGGGCTACCTGTCTGTCCAAACAATAATGCAATTGAGATGCAGAAATTTCAGACAAAATTGGACTGCCAGAAATACAAAAATAAAGGTGCTTTAACATCCAAAAAGCCTTTCTGAAGGATCTTCAGATTATAAAAAGGGAACAACGACATGGTTCTTGACTAAATTGTTTTTTGAGGAATCAAAAATGGACATCACTGCGATGAAACATTTAAGCACCTTATATTTTTTTAAGGAATATTTCACTTTCATAAAAAAATCCTGATAATTTAATCACCCCCACGTCATCCAAGATGTTTATGTCTTTCTTTGTTCAGTCGAAAATAAATAAAAAATTTTTAGGAAGATATTCCAGATTTTTCTCCATATAGTCTGTGTTGGGGATAACGCATTAAAAGTAACGCGCTTTTCAGTCACAAAAAACACCTGCAAGACCTGAAAGAGATCGAGCCTCAGCCAAGAAAAAGTAACGCAAAAGTAACTAAAAAGTAACATAAGCATTACTTTTCATAAAATGTAACTAATTAACGCAATTAGTTACTTTTTTTAGGTAACTTAATATTGTAATGCATTACTTTTAAAAGTAACTATCCCCAACACTGCATGTAGTGGACTTAAGTGGACCTCAAAATTTTTTTATCTAGTGAAACGATCAACATTTTACCAAAAAAATAAAACTATGTATTTTTAAACCACAACTTGTAGTCTTGCGCCAGTGCGACCTTACGTATTACGTAATCACATCGAGGTCTTGCTTTACGTGTAAATACACGACTACAGTGCAAGATGAGATGTTGTACACTTTATTCTGAAAATGACGATCATTTTGTTAGATAAGACCCTTATGCCTCAGTTGGGATCATTTAGAGCCCTTTGAAGCTGCATTGAAACAGTAAACTGTTGAGGTCCACTAAAGTCCACTATATGGAGAAAAATCCTGGAATGTTTTCTTTAAAAACTTAATTTATTCTCGACTGAACAAAGAAAGACATAAACATCTTGAATGTCCTTGAGGGCCTTGATAACTGTATAAGTGCTAAGATCAGATACACTTCTAGTATGCTGTATAGTGTGCAGTATAGTGTGTACTAGTGTTGTTGTCAAGACCACCTAAACCGAGACCAAGTCATGACCAAGACCAAGACAGGCAGAGACCGAGACAAGACCAAGACAGGCCGAGACCAAGTCAAGACCAAGACCAAGACAGGCCGAGACCAAGTCAAGACCAAGACCAGTGCAAGTCACTGCATTAAAACACTTATGATAAAATGTGGAATATGCATATGATTAGGCACTTCTTGTCTGTGTGTGTGTGTGCGTGTGTGCAACTGTGCATGTGCGTGTGCGTGTGTGTGTGCGTGTGTGTGTGTGTGTGTGTGTGTGTGTGTGTGCGTGTGTGTGTGTGTGTGCGTGTGTGTGTGTGCGTGTGTGTGCGTGTGTGTATGCCATCAGAGAAACTGCATAAAATTTATGATAAAAAATAAATTTGTGATGTGCCATCAGTTGTGGTCTTGGAATAAAATTCCGAGGCCTCCTTGTCTGAGACGAGACCAAGACCTTTAAAAAGTGGTCTTGAGACCGTTCTCAAGACCGAGACTGGTCTTGAGAACTACAACACTAGTGTGTACTATTCCATACACAGCTATCCGTTCTCTGCTGTACAAGCCTCTCTGATGTGCTATAGTCTCAGTTACGCTGGACTTCTTGAACTTTGACTAATATTCAGTGACACCGTTGGACGGGTCTGTGATCTTGTTTTGCAAAAGCGGGTCTGTGATTGGTTAAATACGACCCTGGGGGAAATCAAGGATCTGTCAGTGATATGAGAGGCCCCACCCACCTGTTAAGAATTTACTTTTGGTTAATGCGTCTGTGCGCGGAATGTTCCGACATGTCTGTGCCCTTCTTGCGGGAATTTTATAATCTTGTCCTGGAATAAGCGCCTGCGTCTGACACCCTCTCCTACTTTTCTTCTCTTTGACAGGACTAATATGTTCAGTAGATCGCGTTACACCTCTGCGTTTCTCTCCGTTCTCTCATGCCAAACTTCTCTTTCTGCAACCGTTCTCTTTCTTGTGCTGCCTCTTTTTTCCAAAGGCACTGTGCTGTTTCTCGCTCCATCCCTCGCTCAGCATTTCGCTTTCTCTTATGTATACATATTCTCACAGACATACTTGCGTTTTCTCACGAACACACACATATACACACACTTCTCTCCCAGCCTCTCAGGTTGCTGCCATTTTCCATATTTGAGTGCTCAGTAATAATAATAATATTAACGTGTGTAAGAGGTGTCGGGGCTGCCAGTCTCTTATAAATATGAGCCCTTTCACTGGCAACCTGAGAGCCCAGACCAGCCGTACGCCCGTTTACACAGCTGAATAACATGTGTAAGAAACTCTCGTCCTTTCTGTCTGTCTGTCTGATGGTCTTTATTCTTCCATCTTAACCTCTCCCAGACAGAAACACCTCCCATGTCACCACACCCATTCTCATTTTCACTCTTTTCTTTGTCTGTTTTTCATGAATTTATTTTCTCTCTCTCTTTCTCTCTTTGTTTTTATGTCTCTTTCTCTTCATTCTTCTCTCTGCTGTCGGCCACTTTCTGTGTTGTTTCTTTAAGGTGTATTTCCCATTTTCCATCCTATATCTTTTTTTGGGGGTCTGTTCCAAAACCTAAATTGGCAACAAATTAGTGCATCATAGGCAACACACAAAGGCTTTTAAGTATGCTGCCTTTTAGGATATGCTGCACATGTATCCATCACAAAAACACAATCCCATAATGCATTGTGTTGAGCTGTGCAATGGTGGATAGAGTTTGTAGTTTAGAGTTCTTAGATTGGTTCATTTATTTAGCTGTTGCCAAACTTCATTGAAAATACATAGGTTTAATTTTTGTTGGGAGGATGCATTAGAAGGTAGATATACCTAAACAGACATTAGAAAGTAAAGCAGCTCACTAGAAGTTTCTAACTCCTTCCATCAGTCTTTTACAGTCTCTCTCTCTCTATTTCTGTCTATCTTTCTTTCTCTCCCTGCTTCTTTACACATCTGGTGGAGTAATTACAGGTTATCACCCCACAGGGGGTGTTTGCGCACACGCGTGCACACACACACACAAGCGTGCACACATATGCATACCGTGCACACATAGACACACTCCTCTCAGATTCATGTGCAAATTTGAGAAAAAAAATCAGAGATGAGATCTCCCTAAAATCTCGATAGTTTCTCTTGGACAGCAATGAAGATTAACTAGAGAGCAAGTTGAAAGCCAATTTTCTGTTCGATTTATCTTCTGGATAAAAAACAGAGATCCCTTTTGTCTTCCAGAGCATGTCAGCAGTGTCCCAGCTTGTGCTCACATTTACAAAGATAAGTTTGCAAAGGCAACTCAAAGAATTCAATATGAACTCTTCTCATCAAATGCAAGATTACATTTGTTTTTGCTGTTGAATTATAGGAGAAACAACCGAATACAAAGTTGATATATTGAGAAAACATAACTGAGAATTGCAATAATCTGATTGGGCATCTCATTCCTTATGACTTTATGGACCAGTTAGCTGTGAGCATCAGACATGTCAGCGCTCTGTAAACTTTTAAAAAATGTATTTAGATTAAGCTTATGACACATGTTAACAGAACAATATATTGTCAGTTAACACATTTACTGATTGTAGGTTGATCTCAGTGTGTAGGGACAACTGCAGGTTTGTAGGTTGGCCAGTTTGCCTTTGTGATATTTGGTGGTCTTTGCTGCCCTCTGCTGGATGGTAGTAGATATGATCAACTATTAATCATCACGTCCCACAATCTCCTCTGTTGTAATCACCTAAAAATACTATGGTATTATGGTACAGTGTTTAATATGAGGTATTTTGACTTAAACTGTCGCTCTTCTTGTTTATGGTATTTATAATATAACAACACTTAAATAACAGTGTCAGATAGCCATGGCTTTTCCATTTATGTTTTTGGTAATGTTTGTAAAGATATGCATCACAAGCAAACACACTTCACTGCACTTCATTCACTTGTTTTTGCACTTCTTGCATGATCTCATTTCATTCTTACTTCATTTATTAAAATGTGCAGCATACAACCAGATCACATTGCATGGATTACAATATACCACAGTGCAATATACTATTACTCAACTTGCCTTTGTAGTTACAGTGCAGATTCACTCAGCATCTTACTTTAATGTTTGAGTTAAGTGTAAACAAACAAACAAACAAACAAAGTAAAGAAATATCAGCCAACAAGAGGCCAGAACTCCTTAAATACTGTTTAAAAAAATTGAGAACTCATAAACATTTCTGCAATTTCGAGACAAAGTGTGACTACAAAAAAGAAGATAATAGAATATAACATAGTTTTGATTTATTTCTTTTTTGTAAGATGATAATTCCTATAGTTACATTTGTGTTAATCCCTTGATAAGTTTATTATTATTGTAAAATGTGTAAGTAAATCTTATTAGAGTAAGTTTTGCCCTTTATAAAGCTGTACAAACCCACTAGATGACGAACTAAAGCTTTCAAACTTGTTTATAATTGTCTTTATTATAATGTCGTCTATTAACGTCGTCTTTGTTGTTTTATTATTTTTAATAATGTGTAATTTAGTTTCGTTTTCTCTTCGTCAGGTGTTGTCTTTCGTGTTCCCGTGTATTATATTTTGCGCTTTGACGTGCGTCCTTTGCGTTGGTGTAGCTCGGCGGTTACTTCTCATCCAAAACACAACCCTCTCGTACCAGCGGGAAACCAAAAGTATGGGATCGAACCACGGGCACTGTCCAACGTTTTTCGAAATTTTGGTGACATCAAAATAATATTTTTTATAACGACGTTTAATGTTTTAGGTCACCAGGTTTTATCGAATATAATGCAAAACAACATGTGAAAATGAAATTGTTTAAAGAGAAAAACTACGACTGTAACGTCACTACTTTTGTCAAACATTGCGAATTTTCTGTAACTGTTTTGAGTTTAGTTTATAAACTGCGTTTTTTCTCGCAATACATTTCGCGTAAAAGAAACTCACACAATTTTTTTTTTACAGTAAATAGACTCGTCATATCTAGTAGCCTAATGTTTTAACCCACATTACTCTTCTTCAGAACAATGAGCCGGTATGCAGACTTTCTCAGCATCTTACTTTAATGTGTGAGTCCATTGTAAACAAACAAACAAACAAACAAAAAAGTAAAGAAATATCAGCCAATACGAGCCCAGAACTGCTTAAAAAGGCCTACAGTATAAAAAAAATTGAGAACTCAAAAAAACATTTCTGCAATTGTAACCAAAGAGTGACTAATAAAGTATGACATAGTTTTGATTTATTTTTATTTTTGTAAGATGATATTTCCTATAGTTACATTTGTGTTAATCCCTTGATAAGCTTTCTATTATTGTAAAATTTGAGTTAAGTTTTGCTCTTTGTAAAGCTGTGCAAACCTTTATTGTCCACCAGATGGCGAACTAAAACCGTGTAATGTTTTCAATGTAGCTATTGAATTAGAGAAAAATATTTGTAGCAAACTTGTCTACAGTTGTCAGTCTTCATTATTATTTTGTCTATTAATTAAGTTTTTGTTGTTGTTTTATTATTCTTTAATAATGTTGTTGTCTTTAAATGTGTAATTTAGTTTCGTTTTCTCTTCGGCAGGCGTCGTCTTCCGGGTTCTCGTGTGTTATATTATGCGCTTTGAGGAGTGCGTCCTGTGCGTTGGTGTAGCTCAGTGGTTACTTCTATCCTCCGTAAAGATAACCCTCTCGTGCCAGCGGGAAACCAAAGGCATGGGATCGAACCACGGGCACTGTCCAACGTTTTTCGAAATATTGCTGGTGATATCAAAATAATCTTTTTTATAACGACGTTTAATGTTTTAGGTCACTCGTAGGTCTCGGTTTTATCAAATATTATGCCAAACTGTGAAAATAAATTTGTATAGGAAAACTGTAACGTTTTGCCATACATAGCGAATTTTCTGTAACTGTTTTGAGTTTAGTTTGTAAACTGCGTTTTCCTCCCAATACATTTCGCGTAAAAGAAACTCACATTTTTTTTTTGTACAGTAGCTAGCAGACTAATGTTTAAACCCACATTACTCTTCTTCAGAACAATAGCTTACTTAAAATTGTGTTCAATTCAGTTAACACATTTACTGATTGTAGGTTAATCTCAGTGTTTAGGGACAACTGCAGGTTTGTAGGATGGCCAGTTTGTCTTTGTGATATTTGATGTTTATTTCTGCCCTCTGGATAGTAGTAGATTTAATTAACTATTTATTAGGGCTGTCAAAAGATTAATCACACCCAAAATTAAAAGGTTTTGTTTACATAACATACGTGTGTGTACTGTGTGTACATTTTTTATGTATATATAAATACACACACATTCATGTAGCCTATAAGAAATATTTGTATGCATTTATATAATTTATATAATTTATAAATATAAATATTTTATATATAAATATAACCTTCTTTTTTAAAATATATACATGATTGTGTGTGTTTTTATATAAATAATAATTATACACAGCACACACACATATGTTATGTAAACACAAACTTTTATTTTGGGTGCGATTAATCGCGGTTAATCTTTTGACAGCCCTACTATTTATCATCACGTCCCACAATCTCCTCTGTTGTAATCACTATAAAAAATACTATAGTATTATGGTACAGTGTTGAATAGGAGGTTACATTTGTGTTAATTCCTTGATAAGTTAACTATTATTGTAAAATGTGAGCACGTTTTGGTCTTTGTAAAGCTGTGCAAACCTTTATTGTCCACCAGATGGCGAACTAAAACCGTGCAATGAGCCGGTTTGTTGCAAACTTGTCTATAATTGTTTTAATTTCTTAATTTTTGTTGTTGTTTTATTATTTTTTAATAATGTTGTTGTCTTTAAATGTGTAATTTAGTTTCGTTTTCCCTTCGGCAGGCGTTGTCTTCCGGGTTCTCGTGTGTTATATTATGCGCTTTGAGGAGTGCGTCCTGTGCGTTGGTGTAGCTCAGTGGTTAAGTTTTTGTTGTTGTTTTATTATTTTTTAATAATGTTGTTGTCTTTAAATGTGTCATTTAGTTTCGTTTTGTCTTCGGCAGGCGTCGTCTTCCGGGTTCTCGTGTGTTATATTATGCGCTTTGAGGAGTGCGTCCTGTGCGTTGGTGTAGCTCAGTGGTTACTTCTATCAATTGAAAGATAACCCTCTCGTGCCAGCGGGAAACCAAAGGCACGGGATCGAACCACGGGCACTGTCCAACGTTTTTCGAAATATTGGTGATATAAAAATAATATTTTTTTATAACGACGTTTAATGTTTTAGGGCATTCGTAGGTCTCGGTTTTTATCGAATATAATGTAAAACAACATGTGAAAATGCATTTGTATAACGATGAAAACTACTGTTTTGTTGTGTTTTGTTTTAAGTGAAATGAAGAATTTAAGTAAGTTTGGCAAAAAAAATGACACATAACACATGCGCAAAGCTTATTGAATCAAAGCTCAGGAGAATGCTTTCATCAAAAACAAAAAGTTAAACAAAAGATTAGCCTAATAACTAAACAGCAGTCAGCTTTGAGCTGTTTTCTTTGGATCTTTTGCATATTGAAATAAAATCAATTTCCTTTGATGCGATGTAGCTCATTTTCCAAAATAATTTTGTAAATAAATTTGCTACCTTAACCTTTTCATAAACTTTCTAATCTTTGTCTACTGATTGTGTGAGTGTAATACCTCGAAAAGAACAGTAGAGGGCGCTCAATGATCACATTTGAACGTGATACGCCAACACAGTCTCACCCCATGGCGTCAATATTTGACGACACTTGACCATGCGTCAATATGTTGACGCGAAGGGTATACCTTTCGCGTCATTTTTTGACGAACTGGGGACTTCAATACTATTAGGTACGCGAAATTAAACAGTTGGTTTAAAACAAATTTTATTGTCAAAAAATGCAAAAAATGTCAATAAGAAGTCCTTTTGATAGTTAAACACATTTCCATTTTATTTTTATCATATGCATTTGACAGACGCTTTATAACAGTGCCTTCATTCTACATTTCTTTCATCAGTGTCCTTTAGATTTAACCCATGTCCTTTGTATTGCCAACGCAATACTTTACAAGTTGAGCTACATGAAATGTTGAAATGTAATATTCTAACTGTTTCTATTATTAAACACTTAACAGCATTATAAAAATATAGATAGGATTTAAAGCACTATGTGATCTCAGTACTTTTTACTACTATTTTGCTTGTATTGAGTAGGCTATGTATTTTACGCTACACTCTTAGACCATTTAAAGAAACTTAATTTTTTTCTTGAGTCGTGAACCTTTAACATCCACAAGACCTTTTGTTGCGTGATTCAGTGGAAAAGTGGTTATTTGAACTATTAAAAGGTACGGAAGAAATAGAAGCTTTGACTGAAAGGAACAGAAATGTTTCTGGTATGGCATCGCTATGAAAAACCCTAGACCCTTTATTTAATTTTTTAAAAATGAGTAAATGTTATTTGGCAGGCCTATTATCGACTGTCTCTTTTCTTTTTTGAAGTATTCTTCGGCACAGACAAACAAGGGTTTGAAAGGTTCCCGTGAGTGGGTTCAAATTGAGCTCGTGGTGAAAGTAATGGCACTCTCGAGTCTTGTGGCCCGCGGACAATAAGCCGATGGATGAAACGGGGCTTATGGCCTGGTGTAATGCATGTTAATGTGACGGGCACCGTGAAATGCGCCGGGGATTATTTATCCGAAAACATTTGTATTCTTCTGTTGGAGAACGGCTGATCCCGGATAGCTGAGCACTAATCCTTCTCTCCGTTAATTAAAAAGGAGTCGAGAGCTGAGGAACTGCTGTTTTTTCACGTAATCATTTTTGCTCGAGCTTTGCCATCTGTTGGAGTTTAAGTTTGACAGCAGATTGTGTTCTGTGGTTATTTAAACCTGGCTGAAGGATATCATCTCCAATACAGAGACGAGTTGGGTCAGATGCCAAGTGTCAGATAAATAGTATTCATACTGGACAAAAACTATTCGGTTTGCTGGTCTTAGCAAGGTTTGCGATGTCTCCCAGTCATCTGTCATTTGGCCATGCTGGTTTCCAGTTGGTTTAGCTGGTTGGCACACTGGACTCCCTGACCAGCTGGCAAGTGCACCAAACCAATTTAAAACCAAATAAAGACCGTTCTGGTTTGTGGTCAGCTATAAAGTTCTCTCGTCAGGGATCTACGGTCGTCAATATGTATTTCATTTAGGCCTACAAAACAATATGCAAACAATAAACTCGTAATTCTCTCTCTCTTTCTCTCTCTCTCTCTCTTTCTCTCTCTCTTTCTCTCTCTCTCTCTCTCTGCGCGTTCTCCGATTATGTTCGTCTATAAAAATTGGTTTTAGTCAAGAGGATTATCATTGAAAAATGTAGATTAAATTTTTGAAAACATGTGTCACTCGATCAGAAGACACAATTCGGCGTTGTCTCATCAAAACAGTAACTTCAACAATTCATAATCTTATGTCCATACGCACGCACGCACGCACACACATATATCCTGCGAAGGATCACATACAAAAATATGTCAGTGTTAATATCACACTACTAAAAAACTTAGGAGTTTATCCAGCCACTTCCGTGCTGACTATGCAAGTTGCGTAATTTAACCCCTTGTGTTCTTCACAGTTTTTCCCTCGTGGTTTTCCATCATGAATGTCTTTTCATCTGACATACATGTGTTTGATTTTGTTAACTAATAGTTTTGTTGTTTTTAGTTACCAATTATATTGACCGTTTTTATTCATGTGTAGGCTACTATATATCTGGGTCCTAAGAGTGTAATTAGGTCTGTATACAAAATGGCAAAACACGTTTATGTTTATATTTACTAAATATAAGCATATGCTTTTATCATTAGAGTCGTAGAGGGATGCTGGTTACTCACGCACACATACATATATATATATTTTCATTGACAAAACATAGGCAAATATAAAAACTTCATGGTGGAATTCACAAATGCCTTAGGAGCAAATATTAGTATGCAAAAACTTATAACCTATGCGTTCTATAGCTAAGGAACAAAAAAAACTTCAAACATGCCAATATTTTTTTATTTGGGGAGGGGGGTGTACAGCAAAATAATAGATTACATGTATTAATTCGGATAGTTTGTTAATCCTTTGCGCGCCTGGTAGTTCGCGAGTTACAGAAATAATTGCTGTATGTTCTAATGTCACCGTCCACCAATACGATGCCTCCCCCCACACACATCACCTCCCTCCCTCCCAAGACTCACACAGTACTCAAAGCGTCTAACACACTGGAAAATCAAAGCGCGCTGCTCTCATGCTGACACACTGTCTGTGCCGCTCGAGGTGCACGACACTAGGGGACTCAAATTTGCTATGAATGTCAACGTTTTTAATCAATATATGAACTTTTTAAATCTATTTATTGAATCTTGCAATATAAGTCGGTCCTGTGTTAGTATTCTTTACAAATTTGAGTTTTTAAGTACAACTCAACATGTTTCAGCGCCTTTTTAGCTGCTGAGAATTTCTGCTTTGGAGAAAATGGACTGGAGACTTTCGAGGAGGCGCTGGACGTTGACCGGGCAGGTTGTCTGTCTGCTTCTGTGTGCGTGCGCACTGGACCGGGTTTTGGCGCAGATCCGGTATTCAATTCCCGAGGAGCTGGAACACGGGGCTTTTGTTGGGAATATAGCCGAAGACTTGGGCTTAGACGTGGCTAAATTATCTTCAAGGAGATTTCGGATTGTGTCCGGGGCAAGAAAACAATATTTAGAGGTGAATTTGGAGAATGGAATTTTGTTTATGAATGAAAAGATTGACCGCGAGGAGCTCTGTGAACAAAGTCCTGTTTGTTTTTTACACTTGCAAGTTGTTATTGAGAACCCTTTGGAATTGTACCGGGTTGAAGTTGAAATCTTAGACGTAAATGATAACGCTCCCAGTTTCCCGTGGAGCGAGTTTAATTTGGAGATCACGGAGTCCGCTGCGCCGGGCTCCCGGTTCCCATTGGAGAGCGCGCAGGATTTTGATGTGGGTTCCAACTCTCTGCGCTCGTACTTGCTGAGCTCAAATCAACACTTTGCGCTGGACATTCAGACCCGTAACGACGGCAGCAAATTCGCCGAACTCGTTCTACAGGCGCCGCTAGACCGGGAGAAACAAAAGGCGCACGAGATGGTGCTCACGGCCGTGGACGGTGGATCACCTTTGCGCTCGGGCACGGCACAGATTACTGTCACTGTGCTGGATGCCAACGACAACGTACCTGTATTTGACCGGTCTGTATACCGGGTCAGCTTGGTAGAGAATGCGCCGAGAGGCACGCTCGTGCTCAAACTAAACGCCACCGACCTGGACGAAGGAGCAAACGGTGAGATTACATATTCGTTCAGCGGGCACGCGCCTCTGAAGGTGCGAGAGCTGTTCAGCGTGGACTCTCATTCAGGTGAGATTCGGGTGAAAGGAATAGTGGACTACGAAAGGGCCAGCGTTTACGAGCTTTACGTTCAGGCGAAAGACAAGGGTCCTTCAGCCGTGGCTGTGCACTGTAAAGTACTGGTCGATATTCTAGACGTGAACGACAATGCGCCCGAGGTCATATTAACCTCTGTGTCAACACCTGTTCAAGAGGATGCGCCACCGGGCACGGTGATAGCTGTGATAAGTGTAATGGACCGTGACTCTGGAGAGAACGGGGCCGTCGATTGCCAGGTTCCCGGTAACGCGCCTTTCCAGCTGCACTCTTCTTTCAAAAACTATTACACACTTGTAACCAGCGAGTTTCTCGACAGAGAATCTGTGGCCGAGTACAACATCACCCTAACTGCGCGAGATCTGGGCTCACCGCCGCTGTCCACCAGGAAAACGATTCTGGTTCAAGTGTCTGATATTAATGACAATCCACCTCGTTTTATTCAGCCGTCTTATACGGTATATGTGACCGAGAATAACGCCCCGGGCGCATCCATTTGCTCGGTGACGGCAGTCGATCAGGACTCTAACCAAAATGCTTATTTGTCCTACTCCATACTGGAGGGTCAGATTCAGGGCATGCCCGTGTCCACGTACGTCTCAATCAATTCTGATAACGGGAACATCTACGCGCTTCGCTCTTTTGATTACGAGCAGCTCAGAAACTTCCAGATCCGCGTACAGGCGCAGGACGCGGGCTTCCCTCCGCTTAGCAGCAACGTGACTGTCAACGTTTTTGTTTTGGATCAAAATGACAACGCACCGGTCATCCTATCCCCGTTACCGAAAAACGGCACCGTAGCTATTGAGATGGTGCCCAGATCAGTGGACGCGGGGTACCTTGTGGCCAAAATCACGGCACTAGACGCGGACGCAGGGCAAAACTCGCGCCTCTCATATCAAGTGCTTCAGGCGACCGATCCGGGACTGTTCAGCGTCGCGTTATACACCGGCGAGATAAGGACGATCCGCCGCTTTGTGGACAAAGACGCCATCAGGCACAGACTTGTTATACTTGTCAAGGACAACGGGCAGCCTCCGCTCTCGGCTACCGTGTCCATCATTTTGTCGGTGGTGGACAGCGTGCCGGAGTCCCTGTCCGACTTTGGCGACCTCTCGCTCAGCCCCCAGCCCCCGTCTAATCTAGCCCTATATTTAATCGTGTCATTGAGCACAGTCTCGCTCATCTTCCTCGTGGTCATAATCGTTTTGGCGGCTGTGAAATGCTACAAGGATCGAGACTCCCTCAGCGGTTACGCGCTGTCATCGCTCAGCGCCGCTTGCTGCAGCTTTGAACCAGAGCCGCCTACCGATGTTTTTAAGAAGTCTAACCTTAATCTACAGATCTCCACTGGCGCGAAAGTACCTACGAACTGCGTGGAGGTAAATAGTAATCCTGGAAATCTTTCTCAAGCTTACTGCTACAAAGTGTGTTTGACACCCGAATCTGCAAAGAGCGACTTTACGTTTCTTAAGCCTTGCAGTCCCAGTACGCCGAGAAATAACGCGACGAAAGGAGCGGGTAACCTGGCGCTGAGCTCCCAGAGCCGCTGCTCATCCGTGAATAACGGAGCGACAACACCGAACGAGGTAAAACTACATCTGCCTTTATGCTCGCCTCTCTCCTCCCTCCCTTGAATCTGTCAGTTAATGTTTATTTGTTAGAATTACTTTTTATTAGAACAATAAACTCCGACACACGTCTCATATTTGTAAAATAGATTGCTTATATCGATTATTTTGAAATATTCAAAGTAAAACGGAAGGGTATTGAATTTTATGACATATGATGCCATCAATGACCTTGATTAAGATGCGCGTAAGGACGAAAACATCCTCCCTGGCGACCTCACAATGCATGTTTTTTCCCTCCATTCCAGTATTCTCTGTTAAAATATATATTTTGAATTAAACGTTTTTTTTACAAGTACGCAGAAAAATTATTGCATTTAGTTTTTCTGTAGTTTAATGCATTTAACTTATTCTGTATAAACCCAAACAATCCCGAGGGTTTACATTTAGTTTCCCTATCTTCTCTGTTTTATGAAGGCCCAACCTGTAAACTGTTTATCAAGGACACACACACATGGACACTACAAGCTAATTATACACAAAGGCACACGGACGCGGACTAGTTTGATCCATAATGGTGCAGGGAAATGGAAGCATTAGGAAGAGAGCATGGGCCGATGGAGACGTGTCGCGCCTGTAGATTCGGTCAAGTTGCCCTCGTAGAATGACAACCAAGGATGAAGAGGTTGTGTGTGTGCGTGTGTTACAGAGTGATTCTGTTAATATCCACTAGGTGGAAACGTCAATCTGAGAACTGTAAGCGTGCTAGCATCAGTTATCGTTCAGTAGTCAGGGTGACCTATTGGAGAGCGAAGTGTCACCTTGCATTGGGTCAGTGAACTTCACCAACTTCATATCGTATGTGAAGAATAAAATCGAAATAAATTAACGAGGGAGTTAAAGTCAGCGATGTCCTTAGACTTCATGGCCTTAAAGTATCAAATCGAATATTCATGAAAGCCTCTTTTGTACCCCTGATGTCGTCTCCTGCAGGTCACTGGCCAGCATATTTCAAAAAGGCAAATTCTGCCCTTGAGGGTTTGAGTTCGGCTCAAAGAGATGCAGAGCTCTTTATGCAACCACTGGTGGAAAGAGGCTATCGGGCAGATCTTACACAGGATTTCATTTGGGAATATATTAAAGCTCCAAACTTCTTTATAAATTCACCGGAGGAAACCGTGGAAAATGCAAACGCACGGTGGTTTCTAAAATAAAACACGAATTCAAATTAAATTTGAAATCGTCGGACAGTTAAATGCGTTTTCGAAATTAATTTCCTTCCCTCTGCGGCTGCCTTTGAAGATTAAAATCGTGTGTCGGTTTTATAATTATATACGGGAGGTATTTTGAAAAACGGATCTAATAATAAGCTTACATGCGCTCTCCTTATAAAAGTCTCTGAGCGAATTAATAGAGCGTGGAATCCATACTCTCTCTCTCTCTCTCTCTCTCTCTCTCTCTCTCTCTCTCTCTCTGACATGGAATAAATAACTCCCCCATTTTCCTCCTCGTCCACCCCCGCGCGTCTCGTCTCAGAGGATGAAAGAGACACCGTGACACTGGAGTCATCGGTCCAATCTCATCAGCTCCGATAGAAATAACGTGTAATTCACACTTTTGTCCACATGGAGGCTTAGAGTATTCCTGTTATGTGTAATGAATATTAGGATAAATCCCGGCAGATAAGCACAATGCAGTCATTTATAGTCTTTAAAGTTACTATAAAGTCTTAAAGATATATAAACTTTATTTATTCATATTTTTAATTTCATTTTTTGCTTTATGTCTGTTGCAGCTGAAGCAAGCAAACACAGACTGGGCACTCATGAGGAACCAAACATCTTCTCTTAAAAGGTAAACCACACACTTTTCTATTCATCTCATTTGGTTTTATATGAGGTAATATTATTTTCTATCCTATAACCATAACCAAAAACTACACCTCATAAAACATTTATACATTTTCATTATGAGGATATATCACAGGCTTCTGTTTTTATATAGGCTATTTATATAATGCATTTGCAGATGCATTCATACAGAGTGACATACAGTGCAATCAATCTATACATTTTTTATTTCAACATAAAAGTAGGTTCCCTGGGATCAACCCGCTGACCTTTATGCAATGCTTTACCAAAAAGGTTGACTTCTGATAACTTTTAAAAAGGTCCTAGTATGTATTTATTGGTACATTTGAGGTACCAATATGCACATTTTAGGTACAAAACTGTACACTGTAAAAATGCAGCATTTTTGTCAAATCAACATAACTTGTTAAAGGTATAGTTCACCCAAAAATTAATATTCTGTCATCATTTACTCAACCTCATGTTGTTCTGTATGAGTTTTTTATTTTATTTTGGAAGAACACAAAAGCAGATATTTTGATAAATGATGGTAAGCACGCAGCTGATTGTAACCAATTGACTTCCATAGTAGAAAAAAGTATGGTTATTGTATAATATTGTATTATTATATAATCATTATTGTGATAAATGATGAAGATATCTTGATAAATGATGGTAAGCACAAAGTTAATGGTACTCATTGAATTCCATCAAATTTGTTTTTCCTACTATGGAAGTCAATGGTTACAATCAGCTGTGTGTTTACCATAATTTATCAAAATATCTTCTTTTGTATTCATCAGAAAAAAAGAAATTCATAGAGGTTTGGAACAACATAAGGATGAGAAAATTATGACAGAATTTTAATTTTTTGGGTGAACAATTCCTTTACATAAAATATAATATATTCCTTTACATAAAAAAATAAGTTAAACCACTTCAACTAGTTATGTCAAGGTCAAACCTTAAAATAGTAGGTTAAATTGACTTGCAAAACCAAGTTGTTTTAACTTCATTATTCATTTTTGTACCTTATTTTACCTTTTTTTCTGAGAGTACACGTGGGCTACAGGAACACTGTATGCACCATAAACTATACATACACAATTTGAATGACTGCCCGCTGCTCTATCTTGCAGTACTTGGCAATTATGTCACTATCCCTTTATTTTGTTCATGCTGTTGGTTGTCAGCATCATGTTTTTCACTTGTTGTGCAGTTAAAATGTCATGCCGGTATGCCACAGGTAGTCTTATGTCCCACAGGTAGTCTTATGTTTCTTTATTTGTTTGTAGTTGCAACTCTACACACATGGATGGCACTTTAATGCGAAAGGCCATGCAGGCAGAACCAGAAAATTATAGTCAAATGGCTACAGGACAGTACTGGACCTGGGGAACCCGATCGAGAGGTGAGGTTGCACATCACTTAAATTAGACTTAATCATTTTGATCTTTAGTATCCAGTCGGTCTGCACCGGTTCACTAACATCATGTTGCTGAAATATTTACAAAAAATCTAAACTATCCAAAGCATTTTAACACTGAAAATGTGAATATTTTCTGTATTAAAGTGCCAGAGTTTGATAATGAATATAGAAGTTGATACACTTTTAATAATAATAAAAAAAAACAGTTTTAAAGGACTTTGCAATGTTACACAAATCTAAATATAGGATCCCTCGTGTATGTGCAGCGATTACTGGAGATATTTATTTCATACTCATTAAAGACAATGAATTAAACAAAACACTGATTGCATTTTAATGGATTTCCAGTAGGATCATAAAGCTTCTAATAAATATTCCACATGAATAGTTTCACTCGTATTTCTCTGTACCTACAGAGTACCGGATGAATTCTCCAGCACGTGGGGTTTCTCAGAGAGTGTGGACCCCTCATTACACTCCACCACACAATCCCACCCATCATCTTCAACAGCAGGCCACGGCGCAGGTCCCCGCGCACCCTCCACCGGACTACCAGCACAACGTCTATATCCCCGGCACGCCATCCGGCTTCTGTACCCTTCGCCCAAGCTATCGCAGTGAACTCGATGTCCACAACTCATTCTCCACCTTTGGAAAGAAACGTAGGTTCATCTCCCCCAACAGTTTTGACCCCGGCGATGATACAGGGACAGAGGTCATCAATAATGACTTGTATAATGAATAAAAGAACTTGAGTTCTGATGGTGAAAGAGAGGACAAGTGATGAAACGATGGAGAAAAAGAGGAGCGTGACTCATTATTATGACCAAAGCATAGCACTCATCCTCTGAGCCTCAGATGATGCCCTCTGACCACCTGCAGATGCTCTATACTTTCTAATGCATTTTGCACACAATAGAGCACTTGTGGAAATTGAAATCATATAGTTCAACTGCAGCACAACTTTATTTTGATCAGTATGCTAGGGAACAAAATCATGAAAGGGGTTTGCACGATCTGCAGATTTAAACCTTTTTAAAGGGACGCTCCACTTTTTTTGAAAATATGCTCATTTTCCAGCTCCCCTAGAGTTTGATTTTTACCATTTTGGAATGCATTCAGCTGATCTCCCGGTCTGGCGCTACCACATTTAGCATAGCTTAACACAATCCATTGAATCTGATTGGACCATTGGCATCGCACTCAAAAATAAGCAAAGAGTTTGGATATTTTTCCTATTTAAAATGTGTACTAAGACCGACCGAAAATTAAAAGTTGCTATTTTCTAGGCAGATATGACTAGGAACTATACTCTCATTCTGGCGTAATAATCAAGGACTTCGCTGCTGTAACATGGCTGCAGGAGGCGCAATGATATTACGCAGTGCCCCAAAATAGTCTCCTGGTATGGAAAGTTCCTAAGGGGACTATTTTCGGGCGCTGCGTAATATCATTGTGGAAAAATGTCTCTTTGGTTGTTTTTGAGTGGGATGCTGGTGGTCTAATCAGATTCAATAGCACTAAGAGTGGTACCGCCGGACCCGGAGATCGGCTGAATGGGTTCCAAAACTGGAAAAATTATATGTTTAACTGGAAAATGAGCATATTTTCAAAAAGAGTGTCTTTAAGCTTAAAAAAAGCAACTGATTCATGAGTGCACTCGTAAAAAAGTACAAAAGTTGTCACCGGAACCGTACTTTTTAGAACAGTCCTAATATGTACCATTTTGGTACAGATATGTACCTCTAAGGTACCAATGTGTGTCATGTGTGTGGCTAGTCATGTCAAAATAAGTTTTCGGTGTATCATGAAAACCTATATGCATCGCATGTCATGTCAAAATACGTGCCAGCTGCATACACATTGAAAGGGTTCACTTAACACTAAACTCTGACACTGCAAAGTGTACTATTTGAAAGGTACCACCCCAATGAGAACTTTTGTATCCTCTTATACCTTGTTTTATCTAAGAGTGCCGGATCGTATATCCCGCTTTGTTTCTGCTGTAAATTCTAGTTATTACTACAAAACGCTAATCACAAAACTTGAATTAAAACCAATCTGGGCTTTTTGAACAGCTTCACATGCAGAGACCAACAAGCCATCTTCTAAATGTCCCTTGCACTGGTCTGTTATTGTGGTATCATCTATGTCAAATTAACCCGCCTGAAAGCGAGACATAAAACTCAAACTCTAGTTGTCATCTTCTGTAAATGAGAG